>NC_088202.1:20236132-20954058 GCF_037126465.1 Ornithodoros turicata
GACCACTCTGTATAATCTCAGCAAAGATGCCGAGCTGTATAGACGACAGTATGTTTTCTTCGTGAGACAAGTTTCAGATTCTAGATACGTAGCTTCTGGCTACCTACAAAGGCATGATTCTTCATAAACAGCTCTCCTGCTTCATGACAATATAAATGCTCCTGTGGAATGTTTTTGAGGAAGTCAAATTAGAAAAAAAAGAGAAATTATTTGAATATTATTGTTCATTCTCGTTGGTTATTTAGATTGCATTGATTTCTTCTGGTACCTTAGTGAATGACCTTCACACACATTTGTTTTAAATATTATGATGCTAATTTTGTCAATTTTGCTTTAACATCCTCAGGTGGAGCTGGTGGCACAGTCTGGCGTTTTCATCAGTGCCGCTTCCCTCAATCGTGCAAAGTCGATGAGTGGAGGCAATGGTTGTCGTCTTGCAATGGACCTTATTCGTATTCTCTTTTCCCGCGAAGAGCTTATTGGGAGATCTGTAACAGGGATTCAGAGCAATGCTCACAAAGAAAGTCCTCTCAAGGAGCAAGTGGACCCCATACGAATGGGAGCAGTCATTGGTAAGTATGGAACATGTTGTGATACACATACTGTACCACCAATACTATTTTAATTCTCTTTACAGAATACTGCCACATGGTACGCCCACACACTGAAGTGTCAAAAATTAAACAAAGCATTCGTACATTTCTTCAGAGGTTGTAAGTACGCAGTGTGTGTGTTTTTTTTCCTTCTAGAATTTAAAATATTTATGTGTACATTCCCAGATGTATGGTCTCAATAAAGTTCACCTTTGTCTGATTTGTTATTCCCTGGTAGGTCATACATTCGCGGTACACATCCTTTATATACACTTAATATATATACAGGGTGTCCACGCTAAGTGTGAACAGATTTTTTAAAAATATATCAATCACTTTTTCCGAGATGAAATCAATTGCAATATAGCATATGCTGAAGGGCACTCCCTAGGGGGGCATTAACAGACTCCTAAGGCAATGTCTTAATTAACTTTCAATAATTAACTTTCTAATTATAAAAGCTACGAAGTTGCTCCAATGAGAACATCTGACCTCTTCGGTCGCCAGATACCAAAGCCGTTTTCAGAACAAAAATCCGTTGGATAGATCGTCCGCAAAAAATTCGTGAAGGAACGCCATTTTTTCTTTATTTTATTCATTGCGCATCTCTAGAGACGCGTCTTTCCTTCGCCCCCAATACGAGAGGATGAAAGAGCACACTATCGCCTCTTGCGTCGTGGAAAAAGATTAAAAGAAAACAGAAAATGCAGCCCAAGATAAGGGCAGTCGCGATAGAGTCACCCGATAGATTTGTGTTTTGTTTTGTTTCCGCAAGTTAAAGCTAATCTTCGACGCATGAGGCGGCACTGTGCTCTTTCACTCTCTCACACTGGGGGTAAAGGAAAGCCGCTTCTTTGAAGATGCGCAATAAACCAAATAAAGAAAAAAATGGCGTTCCTTCACGAATTTTTTGCGGACGATCTACCGAACAGATTTTTGTTCTGAAAACGGTTTTGGTATCTGGTGACCGAAGAGATCAGATGTTCTCATTGGAGCAACTTCGTAGCTTTTATAATCAAAAAGTTAATTATTGAAAGTTAATTAAGACATTGCCTTAGGAGTCTGTTAATGCCCCCCTAGGGAGTGCCCATCAGCATATGTTATATTGCAATTGATTTCATCTCGGAAAAAGTGATTGATATATTTTTAAAAAATCTGTTCACACTTAGCGTGGACACCCTGTATATGCTCTAAATAGATTGTACATAAAAAAACTGCGTTATGCTTTTGTATGAACAATTCTGTATAGAAAACATATAGGCCACAGTGTAAACTCTTTATGCACTGAATATATCTGCTCTAAATAGGATTTGTTTACAAAACTGTCTATTGTTTTTGTATAAAAAATACTGTATACGAAACATATAGAATTAGTCCGAAATAGCTACAGGAAAACATATAGAACTATACACAAAACACTATACAAAGTCTATAGGGCATTTGAATACAATTGTTTAAAAAGTCTTTAGCCTATTTTCATAAGGGAATGTACGGAATAACTGCGAGAAAGTATTCTCGTCGCCGTTGCAAACGTGTTACGCCACGCTACCCTTAAATAAACGTGCCCGAACAATTTGAATTTCAGTATACAGGGTGTTTCACATAAGGTGATAGAAAATTCTAACTGGTTACGTACTCGCCGGACGATTGTCGGACGTACGGCAATTCTGGAAACTTGCCTCCATTGAGAAAGGCTTTTGACAAATTTTAATTGTGGGAAATCTATTTTTTTTTTCAATTGAACTTTGAAAATTGCCAAGCGAACCCCACTTTCTTTCTTCTGTCTTTTTCATTATTTTTTTACAGAAATATGAAGTCCTCCACGGATAACCACAGACCTAAGCAAACCTATGTAGAGTATCACAACAGAAATATCATAAAAGGTTTGTAAAAATTTGGCTTCAGCCCCGCCTGCTTGATTGTCGCAAAGAAAAGCCCACAGTATTTGCGGGGAGATGATGGAGTGTTCCCGCCTCTTGTTTTAAATTTCTTTGCGCTGCGTTGACCTTGATGCTGATGGCAATTCCAACATCAAGGAAATCAAAACAACCATCTTATCACAAAGAAGAAAAAAAAAAAAAAAACATGAAGGCGGACACACTTTCTCGTCTAGACGCAGATTTCGCGCGCGCTTCTCTGCGAAAATCCAGCAGGCCGGGCTAAAGCGTAAGTTTTACTATTTTTTTCGACTCTTTCTGTTGCGATACTGTGCATAGTTTTTGTTGGGTCCGCGGTTATCCGTGGAGGACATCATATTTCTCTTCAAAAAAGGTGAGGTTCTCCTCGCTCATGATCTCAGTTGTCTCACGGCGTAAACCCCCAATTATTATTATTAGCATCGCAAGCTGTGCGTTGGAGTTAATATGGCGGAAATTCGTAGCAGGCGACGTTTGTCTTCACCCTAAGCAGAGGGAGTTAGTATTGGACACCCTATGGTGAGCTAGAATGACGGGTGTGCTTATCGCTCTATCCAATGCGTGGGGAGGGCGGTCCCTGGAATGAAGGATAGCTCGAATCGTCGCTCGCAGCGCACCATGCGGATTCGCCACGAACTACAAGGGAAAACTAGGTCTCCGCCTGTGTATCATGTAAGCAATAAAATATTTTTTTTACGTAGCGTAACAAGAAAATAAATAAAGAAAATGAAAAGAAAACGTTATCTTGTCTACTTCTTGCATTGATACGCGAAAAACGAAGGGGTTTTCGCAGCATGATATTCCACTGGTGACAACGTTTGTAGCTTTGCTTCTTCGAGAACTTATGGCCATCGGTTTTATCCACGCCTAGTAGTTGATTGAGCATTGGAACAAAAAAACATACAAAAGAACGTCACGTAAATGTTCCTTGTCGAACTGCAATATTGCTCGCAGGGCCAGTAATCAGCTTTCCTTATTTCGTTTTGATCATTTTACTGGCGTTTACAACACCGGGCTTCTTCTCGGAAAGCCCGCATAACGGCATTACTTCCCAAGTCAATGCGCTTTTGTTAGGTGCCTGGCCTTCTCTCTCTCTGGCGAAGTCACTGCCTCCTCACCAAAACCACAACACTTAATATGCATATTTGAGGTTTCACCAGGCTGTTGTTGCGTCCCGCAAACTAAATGCAGCCGCTTGCCAAGGGAAAGGCCCGCCGAATAAGGAAGCTTGGTAAAAGTGGGCTAGAAAGTTGTGTAGCCACTGCATGGTTTCTCATTAGAGAGTTTTAGCAGACCGTTGATAACGTGGCTAGCGTCTCGCCGTATCAACCGGAACCAATCAGTTGATAAGATTCTGAGTCACGCACGAGTGCGATTGGTTCCGATAGAGACGATAACTTTATCAACGGTATACTAAAACTCACTATTTATCCGGGATGACTGAGTTGGAAAGCAAACGAACAAAAAAGGAGAGAAGGCTGGCCCGGGTGATATCTGCAACAACAGAAAACGAAGAGATAGCGTAGAGTCGAGTGCCTCGTGTCCTCGTTTGCTCGCATCGCATTATATGCATTTACATTCGCCCACCAGCGCTCTCGGACAAAAAGCAATGGAACATCACGTGACTTAGGAAAATCCGGCAGAGCTCGGTCCTATCGCGGACTTCAGCGTCCCTGAAGCATCCTTCATTCTTGGGTACCTGCAAAACTTGCGGACTGACACACCCGTCATTCTAGCTCACCATAGGCACCCTACGACCGTATCGATCGTGGCGCCTCCCACCCTTCAACCCTGGGGGGGGGGGGGGGGGCTCTCTTTCTGATATGTATGATGACAAGAACACCAAGAAAACGCAACAACGCAACGAAGATAACGTTTACTTCGTTTGAAAGGCTCCCCGATGGCACAGCCATGATATTTGCTGACGGCCAAGCCTCGCGCAAGGGCCTGGAGGACTGACGCGTGACGAGCCGAAGACCAAGTTTCCTTCAGTTAGTGAGCGAGCAGCAAGAGCAAGGTAAATCTAAAAAGGTAGCGAAGGCGGGAAAAAGTACGAAACCCGACCCGGCAACTCTGGTATTTTGATGCGCGAGCAAACCTGGGTATTGTGAGGACAAATACAAATGTAAACAACTTTTTTTTTTACATCGATGAGATAAGTTAGGTGTGTACTAATCAGTTACTCGGTTATTCGATATAGGAAAAAGCTCCTTTTTGCCTGCTGTATGCGTACGTCACAGTCGGGCGGAGTAAGCGAGTTGCCGCATTGCTGCTCTCCGGGTGCTGCGTCATGTGCAGTTCCTAAAATTTCTCCGTTTGTGCGCACGGACTGCTGTGCATTTTTTGCATGTATTTATTACTATATTGTACAATAACACTCAAGTTACACATTTCGGGACTTGAAGGTAAGCTGAACGTGTAGTAGAGAAGCTGAACATAGTCAGAATATTCCCTATTGCAGGCCTCGGTAAAGGCGTGAGCCATGTCCAGGTACACACATAGGCGTCCTTTCTGACAGCAGAGGAGACCGTCGCTGACGGCACCATATAAGCGGCACAACTTTCTACGGTTTTCTTCGGGATCCTGCCAGGCGAGCCCCTGAAGAAGCATTGTTGTTTCGAGAAGCGCTATACGTGCATATACATTCGTCTGCGATTATTCTCGTTTACGCAAAACGGTTAGCTTTGTATATGACGCGATGCCTAGAGCGAAAAACAAACAAACAAAACTCTCAAGCAACTACCTGTGATAGTTGTGAGCTGTTGTTTCCTTGGCACCCCGTGTTGCTCTGTGCACAACCCTTTGCACAGACTGCACTTCTACACACAGGAAGGCTTAGGTGGGATGCAGTCCCGACACTTAAAGGGGCACTAAAATACAAAAAACAACGTTCTCTCAAATGAAAGTCCGTGTTTCAATTAGCATGATGCAAGCACAATTAGTTTACAGAACGCTACCGTTTTGAAGAAAAACGCAATGAAAACAGAGCCGTCTTTGGCGTGGCAACGAATGGTATCCCCAGGAGGCAAAGATTGGCGACATCCAATGAGACAGCAGGAGAGGCGCGCGTACCTATCGTGGGCATGTGGATTTGGAACGTGCACCGAATTTTATTCGGTGCACGTGAAGATCACGTAAATAGTTCTGGGGAGCTTAGAAACATTGTTCGTAGTACGGACTGCTTTACTGAGTAATATTGTGTGGCTTGGTGCTTATTTTGCATTTTGTGCTTTGCAATGTGTTATTTTGAATGTCTCAGGGTGACAGTGTTCCGTATATGCGCCGCATGATGCGCACTGCTGCATTTTTCAATACCGACCCACTGAATTGTAGCCCAAAACAGTTCTCGCGAATGTTCCACTGACAACATTTATCTTCACGTCCTCCGGACAGCGACGTCAGTGCGCTTCGCAACGGGTACTATGTTTTTCGCCGGGACTGCTCCATGGCGTGGCACGCGCAGTACGTACTGAAAACACCGATGCACGAGCGGAAACGTCGTTCACTGCTTAGCGCCGAAGTAAGAAAGAGCCCGGTATCATTTCGATTGTAGCTCCGTAACGGAATCGAAGTTTTGAATTATGATAACAAGTACGAAATTAACATAGCGTGTAACGTAATTTGAAGTAAACTTGTTTTTGCATTTTAGTGGCCCTTTAAGTGCTATTCATATAGTGCTGGTAAGTATGGGGCGAACAAAAGCATAGAAATGAGCAATATTTTCTATGTTCCTGTCATTATATCAGCGTGACCTCAAAACGAGTAAAACAGGTGCATGTATTGTTGTACAGGCGTATGTTGACACCATATCGCATAAAGCAGAGACATTGGGGAACACAGCAGACACCATGCCATCATCTCAGTGCCCAACAGGTCCGTCCATGATGGAACTGCATGGACTGAAGGTGATACAGGGAGCACTGGATCACCACGCTTACCCGTTCAGGATCATCACCATCACCCTGATAGTAGAGGTACACTGGCCTGAGAAAGTGGCATAACCTGAAGTTAACAGTGCACCGCCTTGCATTGCACAACAGGGAATGGGACACAGGTCTCCCCACCCAGCACATGACTAAGCATCGTGACGTAGTCTGTGCCTGTGCAGTTGACAATGTTCTACAATTGCCAACAGGACCACCAACCCAAGCTGCAAGTATGCACCACCATTGAGCAGCTTTGTTGTCACAATTACTGCAATACGTAACCTTCCTTTTGTCATCATTCCTATAGGCACGGGTGAGCAATGCCTCCTTCAGCAGCATGTGATCCAATACGAGACAGCACTTAAACACCCAAGGAGCAAGCTGCAGAAGCTGCGGCAAAAGGTGCATAGACTCCAGGCTTGCAACCAAAAACTGCACAAAGATTTACAGCGACGTCAGCAATCAAGAACAATCTGTGAACTCGTGCAGAGTCTGAAAGAACATTGCTGCATTTGCTAACACCTGTGAAGAAGCTTTGGAGTGCAATGTTGACAGGTTCCTTACCGCCCAAGGGGTCATGTCTAAGCTCTCGGGAAATCATAGATATGGTCAAACGAAACATTTCAACTTTGTGTTCTCGGTCAGTGTGTGCTGACTTATTCAGTAATTTTGTTCGAGTGTGTTTGTTTTGATCTGTGAGGACACAAAAATGCAGAGCTCTAGGACTGTACAGTGCATCTGAGGACAGCAGGGCAAGTTGCAAGGCTGAGGTTGTAATTGTTGAACTGCTGTTTGTACAGATTTGTTTAACCTCTTTCATAATTTTATTCGGTGCACGTGAAGATCACATAAATGCTTCTGGGGAGCTTAGAAACATTGTTCGTAGTAGGACTGCTTTACTGAGTAATATAGTGTGGCTTGGTGCTTATTTTGCATTTTGTGCTTTGCAATATGTTATTTTGAATGTCTCGGGGTGAGTGTCACGTGCATATACCATTTACAAGGGGCTATGCACACTTGCTGCCCTCCCTCAGTGTCTGATAATTCCTACCTTGAATTACTCAACACTTTTTAAAAAGGTGATGCAACCCACACAGCATTATGACAGATGTGCCAGATGAAGTAACCCTCCATGCCCTTTCGAGTGCAGCCTTGTTGTGTCCTACGTTCACTTGTGATCTGCATGTGACAATTACAGGTGACATACAGATTGTATATTGAGTGTTATTACCTGTGGTACCATGTCATACCAGTGGCATATATTGCACAGTTTAATACCTGAGATTTTAGACCTTGTGTTATAGTGATGTGTGTTGGTGTAATGGACTAGCTTCTTTGAAAGCTTTCTTGTAATCCAAACTTGAGCAAGACTCTTATGACATCATAAGTGCACCTCACAATGTCTTGTGTTGTGCATAGCCTTGCGTATACTGATTGCGGATCCAGTAAACATCAGGCTACAACACACAAACCTCTCAATGTTCGCAGAAGTTGCCATATGTTACTATGGGTGATTTGTCATTAAACTTCTTACTAGTGCACTCTTACATGAAGTGTTCTCTTTTCTTGTATTTGTTTGCTCTTTTCAGTGGGCTACTTCGATGGTCAAATAGGCTATGCAATGGCCTTCGGCTTCGGCTGTTCGATGTGGCAATGGAAGTAAAAAAAAAAAAACGAAGCGCGTGCGGGGTGAGGCGGGAAGAAAAGGGGAAGGAAGGTAAAGAGAAACGGGAGTGCGTGACACGTAAACTGACGTCGACTGCGACGTCACCGGATGTCATGTGTGACGTCACAATTGAAGTTGTCGGCACATCGGATTCATGGCGCTGACCGTCAAAAGATGGCGTAGATTTGAAGACGCAGGGACTTATGGGAGTGTAGCTAACTTTTTCACGTACCTTGGCAAGGGCTCGATCACTAGCTATGACTTGTGTATTGATAAGGTGGCCGACACGTGCTATCATAATCATAACCATGCTCATGATAACATCCCAACATTTCAAGAAAAACACACAGCATAAATCAACTTTTACACCATGTACGTACAACAACAAATACTTCGCAACGTATAACTCTAATCGCATGTCCATTCTTCGATGTCTCGTGACACCCCTGGCTTCCCACGAATTGACAACTGACATTCTCCCCCATCTACCGGTGCTTCCTCTCTTTCTGGTGAACCGGCGCACCCTGCCTATACGCGTGATTCTGTTCCCTCTTTCCAGAGAACCGGTGCAACTCCTCTATAGTTGATCCAACGCCCACTTACCGCATGACACGAAACACCTCTTGTCAAGATGCTGCATTAATTCGTCGAATACTACTCGTTGTGGGATCTACAGCTCTGTGTCCTTAGTACGTGAAACAAATTGACCCTACGAGATGCTGTCACTGCGGTGCTGTAGAAGATCTAGAGCACCTTCTTCTTCATTGCCCACACTACCAACCTTCCCGAACCGTACTCACCGGGTGTCTTAATCAGCTGGAGTCTCCCCCGCCCCCTCCTCTCTATCAGAATTGCTTGGACTATGGCCAAATCCAGCCCACCGACGCTCTGACCTGAAAGCTCTTTTGACCTTTTTGGACACCATCGGACTTCGATCCTTATTGTAAAGGGGCTCATTATTTCATACCTTACATCACCACCAGCATTGAGGTAGCTTATCGCCCCTGGCGGTGAAACTCCGCATTAATCATCTCGAAATATAGTTGCTGTCGTTGTACTATCACATGTCTGTAAACAATGGGAGCACTTCCATTCACTGAGAAATTAGAAATTTGGAGGAAAGCTCTGCTATGAAAGAATAGAGAGAGCCTGATGATTACGGTAATCATGAGCGTCGGTGACCATGAGCACGCGGAACGACGCTCTGAATAAGCATTCGCTCTGAGATCGAACAGTGTCGGCGCTAACGGAAAAACGGTGCACTACCATTGTGTGAACGCGTCGTCTGCTTTTACCCGTTTTTTCAGCGTTTACTGTTGTAGGGGCAGCATTGGGGAAACGACTGGTATCGTACCAGTGATCTTCCTGTGAATATACACTAGAATTACGGAAAAGAACCATCAACTCCGAACATCAGCCCACGTTTTATCCACACTAGAAAGGTGACAGTTTCGCCCCCAATAGGTCGATCTCGCAGCGAATTGACGAAGGATACTTGATGAGGAATAACACTTTCTGCAACATGAGGAAATACCACGTGCTTAAAACCATCTGCGGTAATGAGGCGGGTGTATTACTGAGCGGAATCACGCTATAATGTAAGTTCAGTAATTGTCTTCTACGTAACCACAATTGCTTGTGCGTAGTTTTTTTTTTCCTTTTCTACAATTTGCGTGTTTCCGATAGTTTATGTGGCTGGCACCTTAAAAATTCATTCTACCGTTTTTATGTTACGGTTTGCTGCAGGATTAAACTAATTAAACTAATGTAAGTAGTACAATTTTACTTATTAATGAAATTAATATAATTAGTTACATTAAAAAAGCCAATAAATTTTATGCCCAAAACCTCGGGAGAGAGCCACCATAAAGATCACGCTAGCTATGTTTTTTTTTTTTCTTATTGTCATCAGTGCTTCGCTAAAAAGTGGCGCTACGGTGCTTGTATAGTGCTGTCTCTGTCCAGATGAACAGTAAACTACCGGTAGGTTCTTAACAACCCAGGAACAAAAGTGTAGAGAAGAATAACAACCTTATTCTGGTTATGATTATGATTGGGTGGATGTCGAGGAGAACGCATTCGGCGTTTTACTCTGGTAATGCAATTTTCACCACATCACGCGGCCTTGTGGCTACTGCGATCGGCTTTCACACTGAGAAAGTGAGGGAATGTGCCGGATTCGGATTCCGGCACCGACTGTAGTGTCTCGATGTTGACCTTGTGTTTTCCTCAGATACCGTACGACGAATCCCAGCGCTGTTCCCCCTGAAGTAAGCCCGAAAGCGCTATCCCCCCAGAGCGACATTCCGTCACATGGACAGGCAGATCCTCGGCAAACACGATCTCACCAACCAAATAACTGCAATTTTATGAATTGATGGGAGACTTCATGTACTGCTTAACAATGCTGTTTACATCACTTTTTTATTAACGGCTTATTTACTCTGAAAGAGTCCGTCAATAATAACTCTTTACCCTGAAAGAGTTATATACCCTAAAGAGACACGAGAGACTATCGCCTCTCGCGTCCTGGAAAAAGATTAAAAGGAAACAGAAAATGCAACCCAAGATAAGGCCAGTTCCGATAGAGTCACCCGATTCATTTGTTTTTGTTTTGTTTCCGCAAGTTAAAGCTCATCTTCGACGCATGAGGCGGCACTGTGCTCCCTCCCCCTCTCCCGTTGGGGATGAAGGAAATACGCGTCTTCTTACAAACGCAATGAACAAAATAAAGAAAAAATGGCGTTCCTTCACGAATTTTTTTGTGGGCTATCTATCGAACGGAGTTTTGTTTTGAAAACGGCTACGATATCAGGTGACCGAAAGGAACAGATGGTCTCATTGGGGCAACTTTGTAGCTTTTACAATTAAAAAGTTAATTAATGAAAGTTAATTAAGACATTGCCTTTGGACTTTGCTAATGCCCTGCTAGGGAGTGCCCTTCAGCATATGCTATATTGCAATTGATTTCATCTTGGAAAAAGTGTTATATATATTTTTAAAAAATCTGTTCACACTTAGCGTGGACACCCTGTATATCCCCCCCACCCACTTCCTATGCGCAGCACTGTAGTTTTCTTACGGAATATAATAGGAATTCCGTTACATTACATTACACGAGGCATCCTTACTATACTAACACTATACGACAAAATTACTCGGTCCAAGGTCAAATGCGGTCCACGAGCGCTGCGCTCTACAAGCACTACCGGTCTTTATTTTTATCAATCAAATAACAAGCCGAACTTGTGTCTTACTGGTCTTTGCTGTTTGTCCTCTTTTTCTTTTTTTGAATAAACATCTATCCTTCCGTACACAATTGCTGGACGACTTCCATCCTCACTGTGAGGCTCCATATTATATTTTCACCAAACTGGCGATTAATAGGGTACAGCCTATCCTGTGGCACTGGAACACGCCAATCATCATCAGCAAAACAAACTTGTTGTTCGTTCTATGGTACAATAAGAAAGTACAGCAAAGCGTAACATCGACAGTGTGTCCGCCTTACACGTCGACCTAATGCGTTTAATTAATTATCGCCGAATATCCACTGCGAAACATTTATTAGCAGGATAGTGCACTGATAAACAATTTGTTACCCGCCGTCTACTATTACATGTTAACGAACACGATTCCATAAACAGCAAACAACGAGCAGCATTGAGGAAACCTCGAGGGAGCTACAGGCTACTACGTTCCCATTTTCAGGGTTCCCGGTAATTCTCTCGTCTCGTTTCACCCTCAGCTTCAGTTCCAGTCTCAATACCTGGGGTATAAAAGCGTTTAAAGCGGGTAAAGGAATCAGCTCGCTGGTGTCGGGTGTCGTGCAGGTGTCGTGCGGAAGACTAGATGGTACTGGGTCCGAATCATCATCATGTCTAAGGCTTCCCTGGATTTTGTGGCAGACCTTGCAGGCCAATACCGACACAGTTCGCCTTGAAGTCGGCCCAGGGCGCGCACCACCCCCTTCGTCCCAAACTCGTTCCTGCTGTTCTCTCTCCATCCGTCAACGTCTGTACGCCACTCATAGCCACAGTTGCTTCGTGGCGTTGACACAGAATCAAAAAGAGGCACACAGGGTTTAAAAAAAAACTTCAAATGCATCCGATTAATTTGACCTAAATCAGATTTATATGACTTTCTTCAGACTTTTTAACTGCCCGAGTACCTAACAGTCATGAAGTAGAATAACATGAGAATGACAGTTCCGATTTCGTTTTAGCCATATCTGACACTCAGTGGCAGTACGAATGAGCAGAGTATGTTGCATCATGTACAGAATCTACCTCGTCCCAGTCCAATCCATTTATGTCTATACAGGGTGCGTCATTAAACACTTTTGACCAGAATGTTTATAAAAAAGCTGTGAGAGCAGCATAGATGTTTTTGCAGTTGAGTTCTACGGCCATGCGGACATCCTCTGGAAGAGAGTATGTAACTACCAGACGACTAATTACCTGAAATTAATTAATTAATTTTTAATTAGGGAATTTCGGACAAAAGCGAGATAGCGGATTGAGATACTATCTTCGTTGAACACCTTTCCACGTTTAAAAACTCCTGAAACACGCACGTGCGCTAAAAATAAATTTTCTCATTAACGGAAGTCATTGATGATGATAGTGACGCTGACGGACACAAGAAAAATTTCGTTGATCTCATTCATTAGTTGAACCCTGCTTGTACTTTTTTATGCTTCTTGATCATCTTGGGGTTGCATTTGTTCTGTTTCTTTTCTGTTGACCTGTTCTGGAGTATTCTGTCCCGACTTTTGTAAGGACCCACAACTGCAAATTCTTTATTTTTCCATCAATGAATCAATAGATAATACATATATATATAAGCTGGAAAAATCAGAAGACGACAAAGAGCTTACAGGAAAACGCAAAGGGGAGTTTATTAACACATATAGGGATAGGGGTCGACCTTTCGGCAGTCAGCGCTGCCTTCGACGGGACTTGTGACGAGACCCTTTGTGTTTTCCTGTAAGCTCTTTGTCGTCATCTGCTTATTTCATTCTCGTGATCAACCGCGCTCCTAAGCCTTTGAATTATACATATATATATATGGAAGTTAGAAAAAAAGACGCGGAAACAGATTTTAGGGGAGTTGGAAACACTAGTTTATTACATAGGGCGACGTTAAAAACTAAAATGGGCAAGGGGTCGACGTTTGGGCAGTGGCACTGTCTTCGTCAGGACAAAAGATGCGTAGGAGGTTACACATTACTTAAATTGGTTTGGTACGTGACGTCATAAGCGGTACGAGCACGCTACAGGCGTTTGTCAGCGAGTGAGATTCGGGAATATTCCAGAAGGTCAAGTCCGAGTGGTGATGTCATTCGCCTCTGGTCACTGTCCGCTTTGGGGAAAATTCCTGGGCAGGGTGAGCGCTGCTTCGAACTTTGCTAAAAAGAAAGAAACAGCAAAGAAACGAAAAGGAAGAAAGGTAGCTCATCGAGGCGGCCAGATTTCTTACCGTTGAAAGTGCTACAAGATCTTCGTTAATGGTTGATTGGAATTTACAAATTCCAATCAACGAAGTCGCGTCGGCGCTAACAGTGCGTCTCGACTAGACGTCAGTGCTCCACGGTGACGGCGCCAGCTGTGAAGGTCGCAGTGCGAGCCACCACTGATCGTGCACTCCCAGCCGAGGACTACTGTTTTCGGCTGGGAGTGCATGATCAAATTGTAAACATATGCTCAACGTGCAGCCACAGAGCTTCGGCTATTTTTCCTTTGTATATGTACTTGCTGGCTCGCACTGCGACTTTCACAGGTGGCGCCGTCACCGTGGAACACTGACGTCTCGCCGAGACGCACTGTTAGCGCAGACCCACTCAAGATCGTGTCACTTCCCTGCGCCGGGCTGACGAGCTCCAAGTAGAGCGAAAGAGCTGTCCTCGGCTGGGAGTGCACGATCAAATTGTAAACATATGTTCAACGTGCAGCAACAGAGCTTCGGCTATTTTCCCTCTGTGTAATATATATATATATATATATATATAGATACTCATTGAACGATGCGACAGCACCAGAGGACACGTGTTTCGCCGTGTTTGCGGCTCGTCGGCCATGGGTAGCTGCGCATCGTTCGGGATTGGCAAACCAGGGGTCACTCAGCGAGCGATATACACCTGGGAGGGTGACCGAGCACTCCTCAATGCCACAGTGCAAGCCAGTGAATTATAAAGAAGGGGGAAAAGCCATTAAAAAAATAAGTAAATGATGCTAGACGTGTTTGAAATTCAAACTTACAGATTAAAATGGCTTCTATGGCTGCACGTAGAAAAACAGATACTCATTGAACGATGCGACAGCACCAGAGGACACGTGTTTCGCCGTGTTTGCGGCTCGTCGGCCCTGGGTAGCTGCGCATCGTTCGGGATTGGCAAACCGGTTTACAGGTACACAGGTGAAAACGTTAGGGGGTGTCACTGAACATTAGGGTGTGTTAGGAGGTGTAGGGGATGTCTAGATAAATCACTGCACATACCAGTGTAGAAAGTACAGATTAGCGGTAGGGCGCTACCCTTGAATCACCGATCACGTCCCTCCACCGGGGACTTCTCATGGTAGGCCACCATCGCCCATTCCGATATGACACTCCCCACACACCTCATCAGCCCTCAAGAGCTTCAAGAGCCCTCATCAGTCGCGAAGCCGCAGCCCATAGTGGTCCCACATCCTTCTCCATGCCTCCAACTACGTCACGATGACATTCGTAGGCACACCAGCGATAATTCGTCAAGCAAAATGCTCCTCTACCGGTGATCGGTAGAGGACCTCTATCGCTGCAGCTCGGCACACATTCGAGGAGAGACTCACGACATGGCTCACCCTATCTCCGTCGCAATGCTTTCAACTGGCTGCTTTCCTGCTCTTGCTTTAAAAATCACCCTCCTAGAACGCTGAACACGGTGCACTGCTCCTGAGGGACGTTTCATACCAAGACGCACAATGGGACACGTTTGAACGCATTGACAGCGATAGACGCAGTGACCTTCAGAATACATCTGAACCACTCATGCCGACGTATTCACGCGAACAGCGACCGACACGATATTGAGATTATCGCGCATAATCCATCACCGCTGTATCGACGCGGTCTGCTCAGACACCGCGTCTGACGGGAGAGTGATGTGGCGAACGCAACCGACGGCCGACAGTGACGAGGTTGCAGTGAAGCATCCATCCATCCAAGTCACATATCTCCAGTTCGGCTTGCGCCATCGCAGCCGATAGCAACGCGGGACTTTCTATCACTTCAGCGTTCCCCAGTGTAATCCAAGAGATGGACTTAATTTGCTAATGGAATTTATACGGCGCTTCTTAGGCCACATGGAAACTTTTAGTTCTTGTGGAAACTTGTTGAACATGCCATAGTACAATTACTCGGAAATATCAGTATAGGTGAGCCCAGATAACATTGACAGAACCCGTATTCGCGCTGTGCATGCGCATGTAAGATCCGAGACCGCGTCCCACAACCACGCTAGTTGACGTAGGTGTACCCAGGGTTATGACATTGTATTTAATACTTTTGAGTGTTTATATTACGTATTATAATGCTTATTCTCTGAGCGCATTTGTATCTGTATTATAAAACAAAAATCGCAACATTACATGCATTATAAATTTGTAGTGGTCACGCAGGTGTAATGCATTTCAAGAGGTCGTCAGCACGACCTACAGAGTGTCACCGGTGCATCTTGTCAGTAAGTTTGCTTGTCCCACGGACCTTTGGATACAAAGAAGGTCCCTATTCTTCCCCTACCCCAAATTACCACGAAGAAAGTTACCTAAAGGCTACAGGCTACGGGAGGCTTCGCCGCATTACTGCTATTTCAGCGTCCATAAGGATGGGTCTTGCTATTTACAAGGCCTCTGTCGTCTGAAAGAGTGCGTCGAGTCCAGTCACTCCTGAATCCGGTTGCACCATGAACGGTCACACACGTACGGACACGCTATGTTTTACAGTTCAGACTGAACAAAATCAGTGACTCTGCCACGCTGACGGAAAGGTGTCCACTGTGCTCGAAATTGATCAGCGTTGTCTCATCAGGTCGCGGCTATTTTTATTTGCCAGCCGCCTCCTCATACGGCAGTCCACTAGAGGACTATCCCTTTGAGAGCATGCTGATGTATGCACCTTAACCAGAAAGTGATTGGAAAGAATTGTCTCAATAAATTTTGCACAAATTCCGTTTAATACGGTTTTTCTTTTCTTGTGAACTTCCGCGTTATGTATCAGTGTGCATCTCACGTACTAGTATTACTCGTGGGACACGAGTATACGGAGGTGTTATTTTCAGGCCTATGTATTATATGCCTCAAAGTCAATGTATTACGTATTATTATTGTAATACTGATTTATTGGGAAGAATTAATGTATTTCTGTTAAATTGGGAAGTATAAGCATTACTGCCCAGTCCTGGTGATTCAGCAGCTCGCTCGGATATTGATTATACGGCACGTTCGCGGTAATTGTATTTCTAGAAAAATTGCACATGATCGAAATGATATGTTACAAACGTTTTCACTTTTCAGCATGCTGACCAGTCAGGAACGTTCATGACATCCAGAATTCTCCAATAAAATGCAGTTAAAGGCACATCAATGCAAATGTCACACATTGGAATCATTTTGGATTAATTGCCTGCTGTCAATTATGGGTTCACCTGTGGGACACCGACAGAGACACTAATGCTTACTTGAGGCTAAAATGCGAATATGCGCACGCACCGCGAGCTGTGCGGTTTTATGCGCGCGCACCGCGAGGATTTCAAGATATCATAGTTCTGTAGGCAAACCGGGATACAGCGCCAATACCATGGGTGCAGTCGTCCCCGAGCAAACCTTTTTGTATCACGTCGGTTGAGTGAGTCTTTGCGCCGGAGTCAGCGCATCACGAAAGCGACGGAGCCAAGGGGCAACGCCAAGGCCCAAGAATGTGTTAAAGGGACACTAAAATACAAAAACAGATTCACTTCAAATTACATTACACGCTATGGTAATTTCGTACTTAGCATAATTCAATACTTTGATTCCGTTACGGAGTTACAATCGAAATTATACCGGACTCTTTCTTTTTTCCGCGCTAAGCAGTGAACGTCGTTTCTGCTCGTGCATCGGTGTTTTTACTCCATACTACGCGTGCCACGCCGTGCCACGCCGGAGCAGTTCCGGTGATAAACATAGTGCGCGTCGCGAAGCAAACTGGCGTCGCTATCCGAAGGAGGTGAAGATAAATGTTGTCTGTGGAACATTCACGAGAACCGTTGTGGGCTACAATTCAGTGAACCGGCATTTAAAAAAATGCAGCAGTGCGCATCATGCCACGCATGTACGGAACACTACAATCGTATCCGTTCCAAATCCAAGTGCCGACGATGGGTATTTGCGCGCGTCTCGTTGGTTGCCGCCAATCTTTGCCCCATGGGGTTGCTATTCGTTGCCGCCAAGGACGACTCTGTTTTCGTTCCGTTTTCTTCTAAAAGGTAGCGCTGTGTGTACTAATTTTGCTTGCATTACACTGATTGAAACACGAACTGTCATTTGAGCATTGTGATTTTTTGCATTTTAGTGCCCCTTTAATAAAATGATATCGCCATTTGCATATTCACTTGCCAAATGAGCACGAAAGCGTTGCAGCAGACGGGGGTGCACGCCCTGTGAACGTCCACACGTTCGTGCTGGGCAACAGTAAACCCGACCACGTCGCCAGAAGGGTGTCACCTGCAAACGCGTTTACTTCCTGTTAAAATCAAACAACTACAACTGCGCAACTGTACAATCACTGTACTCGTTGATGCGCGTTTCTGAACGGGGGCACGCTTTGTCGCATGCCGCATCGTGGCGTTCCGCACGCCGCTTACGCTCCTCATTTTCAGCTATCGTGTCTGCATCTCCCGCAGAAAAGGCACATTTGCAAACACCACCTGGTGCTTTATTAAGGTCTTCCGGCTGAATAAATCGTAAACAGGTGTTGCTATCGAAAAGCTTTGTTTTAAGACAAGGAACAGACAGAAAAGACGCTTCAGTGCATTCGTCATTATCACGTTAAAGGCAAGCTCTGCAGCGCATCCTTATCATCCACCACTCATGCGTGTGGCCCAGGCGGATGATATCGTAATTGGCAGCCGGATAGGTGAGCGCAAGATCACATTGGTACGCTGCTTCGTGCCACAAATATGTAAAGCGAAACTAATTAATTACTCTAGAAACCTCTAAGTGTCGACGCGTTCTTTGTTAGCATTGTTCGCTGACGCTAGCGGTCGGTAAAACAGAAGCCCAGAAAGCGTCCGAAGTAAAATTTAAAGGTTCAGAGTTTTATTGACTTAATAAGCAAATGAGCCGCTCACTGCTCAGCTCCTAGCCGATGTCTCCGGGATGCTCACTGAAATGGAAACCTATCGCCATCAGTGCAGCCTGTTTACGAATTATTCAACGGGGGGGTGGGGGTGGGGGGGACCTTCGAAAAACACCAGTACTTGAGTGACTACTCAGCAGCGCACCACCTACGCCGTAACTCCGCGGCGTCCGTGTTGCCGGTTTCCCTCGCGGACGACGTTCCATTGTGAATCACCCTGGCGGTTATCGTGGTGCAGGGAGCATCCAAATGGAGGGTACTCAGGGATGCTCTCACGTTGTCTGCGGTGGTTAATTCTCTTTGACTACCCAAACCCCAGAGCAAGCCGGGCTGCAAACCTCTCCTTCTCCTGTGCTACCATCATCTCTTCCTCTGACTCCTCATCAGATTCCTCTTTTACCCTTTCCTCTTCTCCCTCCCTCGGTGCACCGGGCCGCCACCCGCGCTGGCTGACCAATTATTCTCCCCTCTCCGCGAACGACGTGAACGAGATCACGCGAGGCGCGGTGTGCAGACAACACGGAGGTATTAAAAAGCCACGGAGGAAGGAAAGAGAGGAGGAGCCCTATTACCCTGAGAAGTGAAGCCGAGATCGGGGGCCACTCCAATGACATCACCGCTGGCTTTCCCGTTTCGGTTATGTACATATCTACATACCCATCGCATAGTTTCGGAATACGTGGAGAGGTGTGCTGGTAGCGCGCCGGACTGAACCCCAAAGTGGCGTGTGCAAAGCGACCTCATTGGGCTATTTAGGTAGCGTGACCCCGCGTGGCTCCAAACAAACTACAGCTCATCGCCTATCCTCACGTCACTTGCCCCACGCTTCTCTCTTCTGTCGAAGAGCCGTTGGGGCGCCTTCTTTCCTTCTTCCCTCCATGTAAGAAGCACCGATTGGGGAGTTTCTGGAAGATCGGCAGCACCAGACGGAAACAATACGATAAGATGGCGGTGACGCTAACATTTTGAAGCGGGCAACACAAGTGTGTTGGAGAATGCCTACACACATCACAGTGTATAGGCATTCGCAGAGGTGGGCAATGTCACGATCTGACGCCCTGCGGGGAATGTGTGGCCTGGGCCGACTTCTAGGGGAACTGCGCAACATACGAGAGGCAGCTCTGAGGAAAACCGAGGAAAAACCCCAGACAGGCACAACCGGCATCGGGATTCGAACGTGTGTACCTCCGTGCATCGATACAATAAAAAAAGGTATCAACTCACATTTAGTTCCATACGAAACCTCGAATGACCGTTAGCTATTATTTGCGCTTGTACGTGTGCTATATGTATCACAATTGTTAGATCGTTCCACTAGCTCAAAAGAAACTTGTTTTCCAGCAATCGTGCCCATACCATAGCTCGCGGATTACATGAAGAAACTCAACGTTGACAACTGTACTGACTTTTTTTTTTTGTTGTTTCGCGTTTAGCAATGAATTTCCTTGTTTGTCACATGAGCGATTAAGTGGAAGTATCTTGAAACATACGAACAAGGAGCGAAACTCTGATGTGAGCTGCCAGCGGTTGCAGACACTGCGAGATCCGCTGTACAGACACTGCAGACACTGCCATTCCCCTTCACTCGCATAGATCAGCCCTCAAGCACCACGCATTTTCCTACACACCCCTTATGAAAAAAAATTTCCAGGGTGTATACGGACTGTATCCAAAATCCTGGGTTGGGTGGGTTAAAGGTAGATACATCATGTATACATCTCCTATCTAGTTTTTATATAGCTCTTCTCAGAAATGAGCGCGGGAGTCGTTACAAATTAGGTAGCCAACATGTATACAAACTCGAAAGGATATTGTTTAGAAACTGTATATATGTTAGCCCCAATTTCGAAACTGGCTGTATACAGTAAAATGTATACATATTGTATGCATAAATTCTATATTAACTGTATACAAGCAAAAAAGCCCCTCATGTCTGTGGTACATGAGTACCCGCAAGAACCCATACAAAACAGTAGATAGCTGCAACAATTCACTTTATTGATCACTCTCGAGTACGTACCTTTCAAAGTATATCCATTTATCATCAACACACATGAGGGTTGAATTCATGGGGGCGACAAACTGGTAATGGTCGAACGGTGAACAACAACGAAAAAGAGCACACCTAGGTCCTCGTCTCCGGTTCAACATGCCTTCCGGCCGCAAAAGCACTTGTAATCCCCGTCATGAAGAGCAAGAGTCCACACCACATTGCTTGCTCCAACACTATGCTTGCGTCTCTCTTGCGGGAAGCCGTAGTGTCATATATGCTCAACCTGCAAGACATATCGTTCCAGAAAACGCGATAACAGGAAACTCATGTAGAGTAGTGTAGAGACATATGACATACCGTTTGCACAAAGCATACAGTCGCCAACGGTTTCATCTGGTGTTCTATCTCTGTGTCGTTGTACAGATCACATGCAAATAGAGTAAAACAGACAATGAGAACGCATGGCGCAGCCGATGGTATTACTTCACAGTTATATTAATTACACACCTGAAATGGAAAAAAATCCTGAAGGTGAAGAGCGATTTGGCTTCAGATCGGCGTCTTCATTCTGATATTTCAAACGAGACCGACTGGCGGTTATAAGAAACGCTTCCACTTACGGACAGTTGCAGTGTCAGACGGGTTGCTGGAACAACATCAAGTGGGAATACAATGCCTCTAATACACTCCAGACATAATGGAACGCACACAATTATGCCCACTACATGCGGCGACGAGAAACGTCCGTTACAGCAGCCAAAGCGAACCCAAGAAAACGGCGCACGCACAACAGACTACGCTGGCTGGTGGCATGGTGAACAAGCAAGGGCGCCCTTCGCGGGCGACCCGGTGTTGAAATTAGCATGGAGCTGACGTCTCCGCTCAGTATTTCAGACTAGAGCCCTGCGCGGATGAGTTTTTTGGCATCCGCATCCGACCCGCATCCGCGCAACCGTTACCGCATCCGATCCGCATCCGCAGCACACACAACGGTTTACATCCGCATCCGATCCGCTGACCAAAACGCAACAACCGCATCCGATCCGCAAATTCCGCACGTTTTGAAGGACGCGTAAAGACCGCCGGAAGCATATGTTGGTATAATTTCGGATGCCTCCTTGCTGTCACGTAACGACTCACGACGTCAAGCAAAGGTAAACATTTCAACAAACGCGTTACGGAGAGCCTTCTGTAACGCATGGAACGCTACCTCGTCGGTGCTAGCACGGTTCGAGACGCCAGAATGCCTTCTCTCCCGTCTTGGCCGTGCATGGTCAAAGGTGAACCCGAGCATTCGCTCGCTGTCACAGCGCAATACAAATAAATTGCTGGTGGAAAAATTACAACACGCGGTATATCCGCATCCGATCCGCCACCGATCCGCTGCCTTCGTATCCGCATCCGACCTCGCGCCATCCGCATCCGACCGCACACCGCAGAAAGTTCTGAATTTTCATCCGAATCCGCAAGCATCTTGCGGATATCCGCGGATATCCGCTTCCATCTGCGGATGGTGCAGGGCTCTGTTTCAGACAGCGAGATATGACGTCGGTAGAATCGTACTATCTCCTGAGATTGTATCGGTTCCAGGATGTTCCGGGAAATGCTGAACGATTTTGAAATCTCTGTCAACGTACGGCGCATGAAAGAATGGTCAATGACATGCCACACTAAAAATATATATGCACCTACTATGTAAATATAGTGTATACTACATATGAAAATTCATTGTCCAAAAATCATTTCTTCTGTTTTGCATGCGAACATTATGATCGGGTTCAGAACGTCATTAAAATGTTGCTGCTGAATACAGACTGAATTCGGATTAGTAACAAAACGTACAGATTTTTCCGTATAAAAGCTGTGTACAGCGTGCTTGATACAGAAATTGACAGGGGCTGGTTACAAAGTGGTTAGGTATTAGAAAATGTATACAGTGCGCTCCAGAAATCCTGTATGTAGCTTTAATCAAGTTTCTATCTGCTAAATTGGGACTGAAGAGGCTGGATATGTCCTGGTTAAGACCTGTATACAAAGTAGAAAATCATTTTCATAAGGGACACCTGTGTTGCCCGCTCCAAAATGTGCGATCACAAAGTGCATAGCGACGTGATTCAGCAGCTGTTACTCCTGTCGTCCTCACCTCTCTGGTAGCCTCGACTGCATGTTCGAGAGTAAGGTCCCAGGAATAGTTCAGGGCGAATAGGCACCCAAGCAGCAGAATGTACTGGAACTCGAGTGCAATAGGGGTGGACGGGTAGGTGGAAGACCTTGAACAGACTCTTGGAACTAAGGACCATTGATAAGACACATACCGTCCCCGCCTATTACACTCGACTTTCAGTACCTTGTGCTGCTTGGGCAGCTGTTGATGTCGGGCACATGTTGGACAACGCCGGATAAAATTTTACCTCCCATGATCGCAATCAGACCCGATCTGCTCTGACCTGAATTCCAGATATTTCGTATGGATTGGCCCGACTATTGTTATGCCAACATCTATGTTCACATTTTCACCAGAATGTATTCTGTTTGCCTGATACGAATATTGAGTGGCTGACGATGATGAAAGTGTTCGCGCGTGAAAGTGAAAGCCGTAAGCGACGAAATCCGAAAGTGCATCTGTATCAGGCATCCAGCGACACAACAGCTCGTCACTGACGTCTATGAACGTTAAGAATCTGAAGGCGTGTACAGAACACCTTTCTTGTGGTTTTGTACTGTTCAATGTACGCACCGTCGATTTACCCGCGTCCCTGGTGGACATAGGTGGAACAGCGAGAATCTCGGGCTGTCTGACTATCGTGTTTGACTGGGTACAAGTGGGACAATTGGCGCAGTGGCCATCTGAGAAAAGGCCGACGACGTTACCCTCTGCATGTTTCACATATTTATGACGTACAACAAAGACAACGCAAATATCGAACGAACTTTTGCGAACGAGACCGGTCTAACTCAATTATTTAACGTCTGTAACTCATTCCATCATTGTGACTGAATGCCGTGTGTGAAAGGAACGCGTGTAGGTGCATAACTTCCTCAGTATGCACAAAACAACTGTCTGCATAACCACGCCATCGATTACCACTGTACCCAGTTGAAGGCAATATAAATACTTGCCAGCATAAAGTATTTGCGATATCTCGACAGCGATCGAAGACGTGAGCGTTGCGTTATCGGCGAGTGCGTTCTGCATGACAGTCGTTTGGCGAGACCATCTAGAGGACGCAGTCTCTTTTTTTTTTTTTTTTTTGCTATATGTCCTGCGTTTTGTCTAATGACGATCCAAAAAAGTTTTAAAGTGCTTTTTAGGGCAGAGCTTTGGTGTGTTGGATTTGGCCATGGACCAAGAACATTTGACACAGTCAGAGGGCGAGAGTCCAGCTGATTTAGAGACTGTGAAAGTGCTGTTCTCAAGTGCATCTGTAGGATGTAGGACTTTGCTCCTCACTGTGGGGCAGAGTATCGCGCCTGGCGATGAAACTCCCCATTCACCATCATTCAAATAAAGTTGCCGATTTTAATGGGTTAGCATTAGAAGCCTCATTCCGAAGAAAAGCCGGCGCCGTAGCGGGGTGACCCAGGTGTCCGTGTACAGCCAACACCACCTAGATAACACAAGGGCTCTCGATGCTTCCCTCTTCCAGCGTGTGACGTAACGCTAGTTTCCCGAGCCTGATCCCGAGTCCGATGGCCCGATGCATGCTGATGCAAGCGTTGAGCAACTTGCCGCTCATCTCTCCATGCTTCTAGTGTCTGTTTCGTGAGATTTTGGCCTGTGCGTCGCGTACTGCATTGTCACGTTTCTCGAGGGACAGGTACTGCTTGCGACATACTTGTTTGATATCTCCAGCCCCCGTAAAAGCGGGTTACCTAACCAAGTTGCTGTGCTACCGTCACCTTCGCCTCACTTCCGTTCCCCTGGTGGCGGCGGTGCAGCGCAGCGCCACCAGACGGGAGAGATGGCGATCCGATAACCGCGCGTCGTTTGCTAGCTCCAAATGCGTCGACGGGGCAGCGTTTTCTTCGGAATACGGAGTAGAATGGGAATTGTAACCTGTTTCCTTTTGTTCCTGTTTACTGTTTTTGAAACATAAGAACACCGGGATTAGGCCACATTTGAGCAGATCCTGCGGTCGTCAGGACTTTTTGTAAATGGTGTCACAGCAATGCAAGGGACCACGGCTGCTCCGTGAAGCTGGCACACGCGAGGGATTACCTCATTTTATTTACTGGTGTTATGTGAAGCAACAGCCTCGCTTGCTGGCCAGGATTAAAAAAAGAAATAATAAATTTATACAAAATGAGGCAAAGAAACGCTGTGGAACACGGGACCTCAGTAACGCGTTGGTGCCTCTCCACTCTCATTCACTGCGCTCATTCGCCTGGGCAGGGAAGCGTAGAGGGCGGAAGAACACCTTAGGAACAATCGAGAAAGTGTTGATAATCTTATCATCACTTTCTCGATTGTTCTGACCATTCATTGGTCCACGCATCCACACTCCGCATTCCGAGGAAAGCGCTGCCCCGTCGACGCATTTGGAGCTAGCAAACGACGCGCGGTTATCGGATCGCCATCTCCCCGTCTGGTGGCGCTGCGCTGCACCGCCGCCACCAGGGGAACGGAAGTGAGGCGAAGGCGACGGTAGCACAGCAACTTGGTTAGGTAACCCGCTTTTACGGGGACTGGAGATATCAAACAAGTATGTCGCAAGCAGTACGTATGTTTTTACGTGTATGTTTTTGGAACGCTCTATGTGGTGATAGGCAGTGTCCGTTAACTGAAACGATGTTGGTGACTCATTGTGTTGAGTCAGTTCCACATGGGCCGGTGCTGCGTTTCTCGCTGTCGAGGCAACAACGACGAGGGCCCAATAGTGCATGTGTTCTCGTTCCCAAAGGATGAAGCTCTCAAGGTATCATGGCTGAAGGCGATTCCACGCGCATATTTTAAACCGAGCATTCGTTCCAAGGTATGTAAGTACTTGACCACGACCAAGTACCAAGGTACTTGAAGCCATTGCCGCTGAAATGCGCTGTGGGATCTTGCTTACATGTTGATTGTAATGCGGTCGTCGTCATTCTCTCGCAGGTTTGCGAACTGCATTTTCAGTAATCGGAATTGTCGCCAAACTCACGCACAGCGATGGGGCCACTGGGAAGACGACTGAAATCGAAAGCGATCGACTACGATTGATGCCACGTGCTGTGCCTTCAGTTTATTCAAACTGTCCAGCCTACATGTCATATACGCGTGCTCGTCGCGAATCAACGAATTCCAAACGCGCCAGGATGAAGAACACGACCCTTCAGAAAGCCCTTGAAAATTCACTAGGAACCAGAAAAGAAGACGTGATGAAGAATTCAGTGTCTTTTATAACGACTTAAAAAGCAAGCTAGGAGGCATGTGCAACACCAATTTTGGACAACGAGTGTGACCGACAAGTGTATGATGTTTCTCCACATTGAAAGCAACCCTTTATCGCACTTAAGGTTTTTTGTAACCATTTAAGTGTTCGAAGGAGTATTGTAGTATTTTCAACGTTCGGATAAATATATAAACTTGGAAGTGCTTCATTCATCAGTTGGCCTTGTTCCTGAGTTGATGCTAATTTCCATTACATTCGTTAAAACATCGCCTTCAACAACAACAGCGTGACGTCGCTTGCTTGGGCACGCTCTGGCGACCGTCCAAGTATCAGAGGGAAGCAGCGGAGGGACAACTAGCGTGACGTCACGGCGTGCATGATGAGGCCTTGTGTTATCTTTATCTAGGTGGTGTTGGTACAGCAGGGCACGCGACGGCAATTGGAGATTGAGCCGTCATCAGTTGCGCTACGTCTTTGGGCATGCTCATGTGCGCCTTGTACGTTCTCCGAGAGTTTCACGACAGGTTAAGATTGTGTATCATGGGGTTTGGCGTATGTCATATGTATGATTTCTGTATGTAGTGTGGTGTGGTGTAGTCTACGTGGTGTGCTGTGCTGCATGTGGTGAGATGTGGTCAAGGTATGCATTCTCTATGCGAAGCAATCAAAAGTGTACACGAATGTCTAATGCCAACGCATTGGCATCGTATTAATTACATTAAGCGTCTTCAATCTTTTGTTGTTGCTGTTTCTAATGGTCGTCACAGACAATACTGTAGCAATTTCTGTTATATAGAGAAAGAGAAAAATGCTAAATATAAGATGAGGAACGTTTTGTTTTCCAAACACAAGTTTCTTTGTTTATTTAACTTAGTGACCTGCAAAAGGGACACAAATCCTGTGTTTTGTTCGAGGGTTTTGTTGTTGTTGTTTTGTTTCTTTCTCCACAGGTCACTAGCGCAGCCAGAAAAATATTTTTGGGATGGGTTCCAGGGTTCCACTGGAAGGAGAATATCACACCCGCTTTCCCTTTGCCAAGTGCATCATGAAATGTAAGCGTTCGGGAGCCTTGAACCCCCGGAACTTCCTTCCTCTGGCTACGTCACGTCCAGGCTAGTTCGTTCCTCGACTTACCAAATCCGTTCTTGACGTTTCGCCTATTGGGGAGATGATACTTTATTATTGGTATTATTCGTATCATATATCATTCAAACGATTAGATTCAGTGTTGTGTCGTCTTTTTGCTTCCCAACACTCGGTTTTTTAGCGATCTGCCAAAGTATGTACTGCTCAACCGCCCGTTTTCTAACCCGTTTGAATCATTGGAATCCACGCGGTTTGCAATCCCCGCGTTGATGGGCACATGCGCCGCAATGTGACGACATTGCGACGCTACGGGGACTTTCCTTGGCGAGAGGCTTCGGTCACTTTTGATGGAGAAATTCTTTGCTTCCTGTTGCAGTGAATACGTCATAAGAAGGTGTGTCAGAGAGGATGCTGATACTTTACAGATAACTCACGGCTCACTGGGGCTGATGAGGAGATGATCATGCTAGCTGCATCCCGTGCTTCGGTGCACTTCCGCTGCTGGCTTTTATTACAAAGCACGCAAAAACTGGATATACAGGGTAGCTAGCTATAAAAGTTTACCCACGCCGGCGAGCCGTACTAACGAATTACTTAAAGGGGCACTAAAATGCAAAAACAAGTTTACTTCAAATTAAGTTCCACGCTATGTTAATTTCGTATATGTTATCATAATTCAAAACTTTGATACGGTTACGGACCTACAATCGAAATTATACCGGGCTGTTTCTTGCTCCGGCGCTAAGCAGTGAACGCCGTTTCAGCTCGTGCATTGGTGTTTTTAGTCTATATTGCGCGTGCACGCGCGTCTTCTTCCGTGGAGCAGTCCAGGTGGAAAACACTGCGCGTTGCGAAGCGGACTGGCGTCGCTGTCCGTTGGACGTGAAGATAACGTGACGTGAAGATAAATGTTGTCAGTGGAACATTCGGGAGAACTGTTGTGGTGAACACAATTCGGTGAATCGGTATTGAAAAGTGTACAAGTGCGCATCATACCGCGCATATACGGAACACTCCGATCGGACCCGTTCCAAGTCCACACGACCGCGATACGTATGCGCGTGCTTCTCCTGCTGTCTCATTGGATGCCGCCAAAGACGACACTGTTTTCATTACGTGTTCCTTCTAAACGGGTCCGCTGTATGAACTAATTTTGTTTGCGTTGTACTAGCTGAGACACGCACTTTCTTTTGAGAGCAAGTTGTTCTTGCATTTTAGTGCCCCCTGTAATGCAAGTGGTAAATTTCTGTGTTCGCGTGGAACTCTAATTGTAAACGACGATGCTTGACCGAAGATGACCAAAATTGCGAGTTTGAATTCGTTAACGCAGTTGTTTGAACTCTGATTGGTACGTTTCATTGTGGTATCATTCAACGCGATTCAACATCGCAATCCAAAGTTACAACCAAAAGCCCCCAATTCCCTATGAGAAAACAATCAAGATAGAAGCCATGTGGGTAAACACTTATAGGTAGCTACCCTGTACTTCGATTTGAAGCGAAAGGGCTCGCCGGAGAGTTCTTTGAGGGTAAAGGTTCCTATCAAACATATTGATCGCCGAGCAAAGAAGTAAGAGGCAAGCGAACTGGTGTGCTCACCTTGTAGATAACTTTTCCTTGAGTATCAGTGGAAGAGACGAGGGTGCACGCAATTTATTTAGTTTCGCGATATATGTGGTTTAATTGTGTTAAGGAGCGAACTTTTCGTCTAATGAAGCAACCTACGTAAACAGAGTGAAAGCAACATTGAAACGAAGTTGACTTGCTTAGTCATTGGGAAAACTGGAGCACTATCCCTGTAGTGGAAGGAAGAGTATCGCTCCCGGCGATGAAACTCCCCAGCCATCATCCCGTAATAAAGTTGTTGTTGTTGTTGTGGAAGGAAGCGCAGAGCGACAGAACTCAGAGACGGAGCTTAGTCGGTAACGCGTTGGCTTGCTGAGCTCAAGTTCGGAGGTGCGATCCCGGCTAAGGACGGTAGCAATGTGGGGGAGATAAACATTGCTTCCAGCACTGTGTGTCGGAGATTTCCAGGACACGTCAAAAGAATCCCACGTCGTCGAAATTGTCCGCAGTCCTACCCCGCGGCACGGACAGCACGTCGTCACACAAATAGGCCCATACACATTACGCGTGAATCTACTCCAATTACTATTTAATCTACACGGCAGCTATGCAGCAGATGTGACGCCTTTGAAGAAAATATTTGCCCCAGCGTAAAAAAAAAGAAAAAGAAAAAAGCACCTTCCGCGAGAAGCCGATGAAAATGTTTGTTCTCATTCCCGTTGGGATATTCTCAGTCGGCCCTTCTCCCTAGTTCATTATCTTGCCCCTAATGGGAACAACATCAATAAGAAAATGCTGTATTCGACGGCCAAAGTACAGCGAGAAAGAGAATGCGTGGATGGGCTGCTGTTCACAGCAGTCGTCCGTTCGGCTTTGGTGGCTTCACCAGGGATCCAAAAGGTCTGATATGGGAAGCAGTGGCAGGGAGATCCGACAGGAAGATAAATGTGGTAGGTCTCGAGAACTTGATGAAATAACGTTGTTTTAGCGTCTCAAATATTGTAACGGTTACTATGAAGATGTCTCCCGAAATATCAGGCATTGGTGTCATTACATTAAGTTTTAAGCGTTTCAGCCTACTCATCCCAATCTTGCCGGTTCGTAACCGGTAGTAGGTACATGGCTAGAAATGTGCGGGCCAGCAACCGGGTGGCAGCGTATAAGTTGCACAAACAGGTCGCCTTCCGCGAGGGACGTTAAATGCGCTGTCCCATGTACTGAGATTTCGGCACACGTCAGACAATCTTCAGTTGGAAAAAAATTATTCCGCAGACTGAATACTGTAGCGTCACTCATGATCATAGTTGCGTCGCGACGTAAAACCACGAACTGGTGATACTGAAAAAGCAAAAGAATGTACAGCGATGCAGTTTCTAGTCCATTCATGGCCAGACTTTCATTTTTATATACGGCTATGACTGGTATCGATCAGAATTAAAATGAAGCCCCTCAGAAACTCCTTCCGTACCCCTCCGTGCATGATTTTTTTTTTTTTTTAGCACGAAGTGGCGCCAAAACACCTGCGCATGAAATAGTCATAGGTTGAGATCTCTCTCTTCATGGACTGTTTTTAATTCGACATGTAATCAGAAATAAAATTTTAACAGAAACGTAATACCCAACGAATTAAAGCAGCGATATGAACGACACACCAGGTCTATGAATACTGAAACAAGGAGAAACACACTTCATTCATCGTAAACATACGTTCGAGGACGATGAACCATGACGGTGAAAACGCATCTTCTCAGGCGTCAAAACGCCGCTGAAAGACAACACTATGAAAGTTGAACTTTGGAGATTCTTGCGCGGTAAAAGATTGTCTGCATGACAATGCGGGGAGCACAAGAAAAATGAGAGGACCATAAGACGAACGGCTGAAAGTGTAAATGAAAGGATTATACATTCTGTTCATGCTTCGACGCTACGCCATTTTAAAGCCTTTCTGTCTTGTACGGGTAACGTTCATTGCGGATGAATGAACAGCTGAGCATGAACAGGGACGTCACGTGTTTCCTGTTTTCCGGAATCGGAAGCGACGGACCGAAAACGGGCACGGGGAAGATAAATAAAGGAACAGGGACGCGGAAGCTGAAGTTCTGCGTACAGGAACATGATTCGGGGTCTTTCAAGCTAGCGGTAACTGGCAAGATTAAAACTTGATAAGGGATCGACATTTCGCATGCGGAGTTGGTTTGCTGGTTGGTTCGTGGCATTTTATTGCCGCGGGATCTGCATACCGATATGGCGGCGCTTCTCTGGTGAAACCGTCGTCCTTGGCCGACTTCATAGCAAGCTGTGACGGCATTTGCCTTTGAGTGCCTGAGAAAAACAGAGCAAAAGCCCCAATAGGGCGCAGCTGGCGCCGGTATATAAACCAGGGTCACCTCCGAACATGTCGGCGTGCCGTTTGGAACCAAGACGTAGTATTCAGTTGTGTGCGGACGTAGTTTTCTTTCACAGTGGCTGTCAATTATACGTAACATTAGTTTTTGTTTAATGCGGTCGGGAACTTCAACCACTACGGCGGTGTTACATGAAATCTGTACTACTGAATAAATATCCCTGTCAGAGGTAGTGAGTCCTAGTAGATCGGAAAACGTTCACGAAAAACAAATCGCCTTATTCGTTTGGCGTGACCGATATTACGTACCTAGGAGTCTAAGATAATAAGTAGTCGTAAGGCGCTTATTGGACAGCGTTGCGCACGGTGTCCCCGCTGTCTTCATGAGTCGAGATAAATCGAGACTTGATGAGTCGACTCATCAACTTATCTCTACACTGAACGAACTTAGCCTCCCTGATCTTTGATGCGACAGGTTCCTGTCATCGTGTCTGTTTTGACGCCAATCTTCTAGAACTCCCCAACATTTCCTATATTCCCCCATTTGCACTGCAGGAGACGTTAGGAAACAGATGAAAATCGGCGAAAAAAAACTGAAAAAAACAAAACACAGCACTTTGACTGCACGTAATGCATGAGTTTATAACCCAAGTGTCCCCACGCCAGCACTGGACGGCTGTTTCAATGGCACTGGTTCTTTACCAGCAGCCTCAGTCAACAAGTTGTCGGTCGCTTCAGCCGGGTTCGAATCCACAGCCTTGCGACCTACAAGCAGACACGTTTCGAGGTTACCAGTTCACACTGTTGCCAATGAAATTCGTACGTGTCCAAATTGTAGTCGAACCTTTTCGGACACACTTTCCCCAAAACATGTCAATTAAGGAACAAAAGGGTTCAGGTTACAATTAGGGTTCGGAATCCTAGGCGACTTTCGCAGTCGCGGTACGGGATTCCGGGATTAGTGTAAAACCGAAACAGCACGCATGCACAGCCTTTGTGTATAGTAACTCCGTTGATTCCTGCTTGGGTGTCTGTCTCCTCGGCGTTCTGCCACTGCGTATTAATCGAAACATTCGGTTTTAAAACGCGACACTGTTCATCCCAAAAAATGCTAACGGCTGTTTCTTGCATGTTCTCCTCAAATATGAGGCTTGTTTTTACTCGCAGTTGTCACGCATAAGCGCCCACCGATTTCACCGAATACGAAAGGAAGGCTCAACTTCCAAAACAAAATTACTGAACTTTTAAAACTTGGCAAGCAACGTATCAAGAAGTGATTATGCCCGGCTGTCTCATGTTGAGGAAAAGCTTGATTTTCGAAGACGGTTGCTTTGTCCGTCTTTGTTGCGATGTTGTTCACGTGCGCGTCTATAAAGGCGGTTCGATGTGGTTGATATCGCTGAAACGCTGAAAGCAACAAAGGGGCTCCGGCGCGTGTGTCACATTCGTCAAGAATGCAACCCTGCTTGCCGAACACCGCAAGGAATGAAAAAAAGAAGGACAAAAAATAAAATTCAAAATGCGTGCTCAAAATTAAATGACTCGTTATTGTGATGGTGTTCTGTGTGGAGGCTGCGCCAACAATATAGCTTGTAGTATTCAGCGCCAATCCCGAAATCCTGAGATCTTTCGAAAAAGCCCTGGGATTTTCGAGACGTGGACAAGATCTGGGATCCCGGATCCCAATACTATAGGTATAATGTCGCGGGCCTAGGGGTAGCTGAACGGTGTCCTATAGACCTTGAATTTGTTTCTCGTATTCCTTGTTGCCACCGTGAGGGAACACTGGCCATTAGTGGTGTGGACAACTCCACAAAGGGAAGCATTAAGGGGTGGGAGAGAGCGTGCTTAGTATATACCCTTGGCCGACTTCAGCCAGATGTGCTCAATAGAGAGATAACATTTTCGGAAAATTTTAGCTTCAACACAAATACAAAAAAGACAGGTTTTCTCGTACTTTTCCCCAAAAAAACTTGAAGAAGAAATGAAAATAATTAAGATACTGTTAATACTGCGCGTTAGTTGTTTAATGACGTGTACATACAGTGTATTACCCAGCAAAAGTCCACGCGTGCTAGCGTGCCGTGCTCCTACGATTACGCTATACATGGTAGAGGAATATTGTGTTGTCTACTGACAAAGCTCTGAAGGAAAACGTAAGAATCCCGTGTTTAAAACAATCAAGACGGCGGCGGTGCGAAGTGCAGTTGGGAAATTGCTTCCCAGACAGTGACGTGTCGCTTCGGCAGCGATGTCTCTGTGTTGTTATTTACCCCATGTCCTAGGGTTCGCGATTCGCGCAAAGAGAAATTCATCCAACGTTCGATCGACAGTGGACAAACTATTTTTCAAAACTTCAAAGAACACTGCGATTAAAGCAAAAGCGATGAATGACGAAGGCGATCTTACGCCGCTGCTCATAGAAGATGAATGAACGAATCACCGAGAGACACGGGACATGGCGCGGAGAGAGACCGGGCGTGTCTCGTGTCTCTCGGTTATTCGTTCCTTCATCATCATGCACCAGTTAGTCTGTGCCCTCTCCTTTCTGTTGCTCACAGAAATACTACGTAGACTGAATGTAAAACCAAAACTGAGGTGCCTCACAATGTGCTGACGCACAAAAAAACGCCATCTTGAACTTTTCATTTTCGATTTTTTTTTCTTCAGCGGCCTAAAAAAATTTAAGGAATATTTTCAGTTATTTTTCCTCCCTTTATATCTCTAGTGGTCACACGGTCTGAAAATTCTGACATAAAGCACATGGAAAATCCCTGATATCACAGCAGCGAAATTCACCCGCTCCTGATCCCGCTTGCCGGGTTAGGTCACAGTCATGGTGTAACTCTCCAATGCAGGACGTCAATTCGAAGCCCCATGCGGGGCTTTCCAAGCAACTCACAACCAGCCGTTAGACATAGTCGCTGTTTTAACACTTTGCGGGACTTAAGTAGGCACAAACTCTAAATTAATGATTCCTTGTATATACTCGTGCTTGACGAGTACAGGCTGTGCACAGATAGGCTGTGTACTCCGATTTGCAGGTTGCACGGCTATGCTAACATTGAACTGGGTATGTTGCATACTGCAGATGTTGCGTATTGTGCTTTGTATGCGTATGATGTCCATCTCCGCACTGTGCATTCTCCATTTATCATCTTAAAATATAGTTGTTGTTGTTGTTCTGTTCCCAAGCTCTAAAAAAAGAAAAGAAAAAAGAAAGAAAGCTATGTGTAACCAATAATCTGTTATTGGTAATGCATATCAAAGCCAGTGCGAGAAAACAGAACCTTTTGCACAAATAGTTTATATAGGTCGGCAAGGAGTTTCATGAGAACTACGGTACCCTTTCGCTCACTGTGTGTGTGTGAGGAGGGAGTGTTGCAACAGGTAGAAGCTAGAGAATACACGTGTGCCTGTTAGGAGTGTGCGATCTGTATGTGACGCATTTGGAGCCATATGCTTCCGGGTACGAGCCATATAAATGTGTAGATCAGATTTTTTTTCCCCTTGCAGTCTGCTGTTTAGTAAAAGACCGAAACTAGAGCGAACTCTAGGACGAAGGCATGCTTCCGTTTGTTTGATCTTGGTGGATGAATAGATATATACATAAAAAAGTAAGAACGAAAAGGGTATTATAATAGGATAAACGTATATTTGATCAAGCAGATAATTCAGCACTGTGGAATAAACGTGATTTTAAGCAAAATATGCCGAGCCTCGCATACCGTTGTTATTGCATGAATATAACTTGCTGGCAAAGAACAACCTCTGTCATGTGAGTTTCCCGAAGCCTCCTCTTCTTGAATTAAGACCACAGTCGGCAGGGGAATTAAGTATGGCAGCTATTGCAGTTTTGACAGTAGAATTTCAAACCCGAATCCAAGCAAATCCTGAGCAAACAACGGAAGTTCCGCAAGGTTCCAGGTACTAGAAATGGGGCACACGAATTATCGAACTGCTGCCGCATACTCTGACACCGTACGACAACCACCGCGTCGATCTTTTATTTTTTGCTTTTCTTTTATTTATTTATTTTTCGGCACAAACTGAGCGACAACCATCGGGCACTCCCATCATTCATGTCTTGTGCTGTAGCTACTTAGTAGTACCACCTCCGCCTCCCGCCTGCAAATTCTTTTAGAGTGCGATAAATCAGATACTTTTGTGGGACTTCCCGATGTCATGCGACTAGTGCAGTTTCTCTCTCTCTCTCTCTTTTATTTTTCTTACAACGGCAACAGACCGGCCACTGTTGCATCGCTCATGATGTACTTGTATCGCGGCATAATTGCGCCGAATTATTGTTTTATCTGTATGTTTTAGAGTTGTCCGCTTCATCACGGCTTCCGCATTAACCACATGACGGACAGAAGGGCGAGGACGATTATAGCGGCTATCAACGCAACCCGTGCACAGAAGTGACGACCGACTTAATGATTTGTTCAATTTTGTGATTTTCTTTTTTCCATACTTCATCCAATGAAAGCGTTCCTTGTTCGTCAAGATATCTACTGGAGCTCATAGCACTGCGGTCTTGTCTTGAGTAGAAAGTACGCTGGGACGTTGCCAAAGTCTATTCGCTTTGCGGGTGTTCTTGCTATTGTTCTTGTATGCAATAGTTTTGCGCAGGGATTACTCTGCGGCTGAGAATTCTGGGAGTCTGCGACGGAAATGGCGACCGGCGACAGGGATATATCCGGGCCTTCTTACATGTCTTCAGACTGCTTGTACGCCGTAGAACGAGTAACTGCTTAAAAACGGCAAGCGATAATCTGTTTGGGGTCATACAAGGAACATATTAAGCACTTCGTGTAGTTGCTTTGCAGCACAAAGGGTACCTGATACATTGGAAAGGACAGTCCAAATGGACATCCACCTTCGAACCCAAGGTAAACCTCGCGAAGGGTTGCCTGAAGACCTTTGAGAACCCTCCGCGACCTGCACGTGGGCGTTTGCAAGCAGCGAGAGACGCATTTCTTGTCATTAAGACAAAAACTCTGCTACACGAAGAAGTACAACAGATTAGCGAAGATCCCTCTCGACCTAGACATCTATCGGTACATTTTCAAAGAAAAAGGAAAGCCCATCGGAAGAGGATGCACTGTTTTGGACGGCCCCTGAGAGTTTGGAAGACTGGGACTGCCATGTGGCTGGACAACTTTCGTACGAAGGACTGGCGAAGGGACAACACTCCGCTTCCCAGTTTATGTTAAAGCAGCCCTGATATTTCGGCACGGTGCGCAGAGGCAAACTGTGCATTCCTGTCCGAAAACCTCCACATGTACAGGCTGAGGCTAAAATTTATGGAACACGCGAGCGACGTACTTTTTCTTCGGTGTGACACCCTAGCGGGTGCCGGAAGCGAGTGAGTTCACTGTTTCGGAGGGGTGGAAGGGTGCGCTGTTGGCGTCACACTGTTAGGCCCGATGTCACGTGGGTGTGCCTGGGAGGGAAGGTACCGCTGTGTGTCGCTAACAGCGCACCCTTCCACCCCTCCGAAACAGTGAACTCACCCTCTTCCAGCTGCCACCAGGGTGTCGCACCGAAGAAAAAGTACGCCGATCGCGTGTTCTGTAAACTTTTGTCCCAACCTGTATACAGCAACTGCGGTGTTCAAGAAACATGAATGCTTTAATTGTGGACAAAGGAAGCGACTTTCAGTATGCTATAGAAGGCAAACGGTAGTCGTTCGAGAGAAACTCGAACACTTTTTATCCTTATTTGACAGCAAAACGCAAACGATGACACACAATTTTAGGGGATATTTGCAAGCATTGGAAGATGATCATGTCAGCAAAATGTTCGTTAAGAAATACAAGCTACTGCTGCGCAAATACAACAGACTGAAGGGAAGAAAGAAGTACGCTTTTGCTCAAACTGACAGAATATTTTCGTTTACCACACTGTTAAAAAAAACGTAAAATTACGCCATTTTCCTCTGTCGTGGCGACGGAGAATTTACCGTTCGCAAGACGTACGGAGGAACCGCTGTTCTCGCTGGCACATGCGAGCCGAGGGGGAGGGTAGTTGTTGAAGCTGATACAGCGTGACCAACGCGTAGCCCAATCAGCGTTCACTTCGTCACCTGCGTTCGCCGTTGTGCTCTTTTCTTTTTCTTAGTTTTTGGCAGAGTGCACGTGCGCGCCTGTCATAACTTGTTTTTCTGGGGTCCGGGACGCTCTCACTTGGATCTGCGAACCACATTTCGTTGGGTATGTAGGTTTTGCAGTATAATTACCGTTTGCTTAAGCGTCTGTTCTCTTGCATGCGACACACGTTTCACTCCAACAGGAAGAACGCACGCTGCTGCGTCAGAGGCAATGTTTGAATGCGTTCATTGCCGGAAGCGGTTCCGAGGGCTGAATGACTACTTTCAGCACCAACGGTACCATGCCAGCATTGCTGATGGTGCTCGTTGCCCATTTCAGTTTTGCGGAGCACATTTCCATAAATACTCTTCGATAGTGTCTCATATAAACAGGCTTCACATTCAGGATCGTGAGGCGGTCGAAAAGGGCGGTGAGACTGTCCCCTGTCCGCTAAATTGCAGTTCGTTAGTGTCAGGACACGACCTTGTGCATCATTTGTGCGGCCACCTCAGGGCCGGGGATGGTCCTATCACATGCCCCTATGAAACCTGCGTCAGCAAATTGAACACGCCGAGCTCTCTCCGCAGCCATGTATGGCGGTTCCACAAATCGCACAAGAATACTTATGGTGTTGAATCCCGTCTGCCATCGTGTAGTATCGTTCCTGTTGACAGTAGTCCTGAAAGCGAGGCACCTGACCATTCAGTGGACAACAGTTCTACACCAAGAATTTGCGATGGTAGTGATGCCAGTGCGGCAGAATATAGTGGCTATCGTGACGCGCCTGTTGAAAGCCTCGACGGTAATAGACGCAGCGAAACGAGCATGTTTCAAAAGAGTGCAGCGGAGCTCACATTGAAACTCGAAGCTAAGCACATGCTACCATCAACAAGCCTGCAGGATGTAATAAATGAAATGCACATACTCCATGAACTGAGCCAGGAAAGTTTGTTGAAAGATATGTTGCGAATTTTTGGTGATAAATTAGAAAAAGAGGACGCTGAAAAGATGAAAGAGCTGATGAGAAACGATGAATTTAGTACAGTTTTCTCGTGCACGGGGCAGATGCGCTCAAAACATATGCGGCAGAAGGCATATAAAACATTATTTCACACTGTCAAACCCAGGGAAGTGTACTTGGGTATCAACGGGGATAACCTGAAGTGTTTCTACCATTACGTGCCAATCCAAGAAAGCATACGGTTCTTGCTTGCATCCTGTGAGGACAATGTGGTTTTCAATCGCAAGGACCAATCAGCAGACGGCGTATTTGACGACCATCCCTCATTTTCTGACACAGAAAACTGCATCAAAATTGTGCTCTACCAAGATGCTTTTGAAATTGCAAACCCATTGGGATCTGCTAGAGGAAAGCGCAAAGTGGAGGCAATGTATATGACTCTTGGAAATCTTCCCTTCCCCCTGAGAAAAATTACAGATGGAATACAACTCGTATTTTTGTGTTTAGAAGTTGATTACGTGTACTTTGGACAAGAGAAGGTACTCAATGTACTAATTAATGATATTACAGAAATGGAACAGCATGGACTTACTGCTGGAAGTCAGGTGTACCAAGTACAGTTGTCACATGTTGCTGGTGATAATTTAGGCAGCCATGCAATAGGCGGGTTTACACAGAATTTCAGCTCGTCAAGCCATTTCTGTAGGTATTGCCTTGTCACTCGCGAGGAATTCCAAAATGATGTCACTGCGGTAGGGCAGCGGAGGTCAGCAGAACATTACGACGGCGTAATTGCTGCTCTTGAGAATGACCCAGACATGAAGGAGTGCTATGGTATAAAAGCTCAGTCACCATTGCATAGAGTCAGCAGCTTCCATGTCTGTAAGTCAGGATTACCACCGTGTGCCGCCCATGACCTACTGGAGGGCATCGTTCGTCACGACATGGCCCTCTACATTCACTACTTCGTGAAAAAACAAAAATGGTTCACGTACTTATACTTAAACAGGAAGATTAGAGGCTTCCAGTACTGTGAGGCGGATGGGAGGAACAGGCCTCCAAAGGTTCCTGTAAATGCAAAAAAAGCTGACTGGCCATGCTGCACAGAACTGGTGCTTCATGCGCCTGTTTCCACTCTTTATCGGTAACCGAATAGAGAACTCCTCGGACCCTGTCTGGATTCTTGTCCTGCAGCTTCGGGAGCTGGTTAGTGTCACTTTGTCTCCGAAACTCTCTGTTGCGCATGTAGCATATTTATCAGTAATTGCTCAAGATTACATTTTTTGTCGCCAGGCTTCTTTTCCTGACCACCGACTGCGCCCAAAGCATCACTACATCCTCCATTACGGAGAGCTCACACAAGAGTTTGGGCCTCTTGTTTCGGTTTGGACGATGCAGTTTGAAAGCAAACACTCTTACTTTAAAAAGTGCATCCGTTCCACTGGAAATTTTATAAATGTCACGAAATCGCTAAGCGAGAAACACCAGCTTTTTCAAGCGTTTCTTGCTTCACGTGGAGTTTTTTCCTCCTCGATAAGAGTGTCAGATTTGGATGTCCTCCAAATGAATGCTTGTGCAGTGCAGCTCGCAACATGTCTTCAGCGCTACTTTGGGTCGGTTGACAGTGTTCAGACATGTGCCGCTGCTACGGTGCATGGAACTACTTACAGGTCAGGAAAGTATGTTGTGCTTTCTGGCTGTAGAACAGAAGTTATGTTTGGAGAGATCCAGCACATAATCTTTGCAAATGGTGTTGTTCATTTTGTTGTTTCACCCGTCAGAGGATTGTATTCTTCATCACTTGGCGTCCATGAGCTTGTCGACAATAGAAGTGATAAGTTAGTCTGTGTACCTCAAAGTGGACTGCCAGACTTTTCCCCTTATGATTCATATCTGTTTTACAACAAACAGGTTGTTGTCCTAAAGCACGTTATGCCAAAAATCGCATAAGTGTTTTTGGGATACCTCTGCGCATGCATGTGAACCTTGCTCTTGCCACACTATTAAGAACTAAACAAACCTTCACTGTTTCCAAAAAAGAAAAAAAAGCTATGCAGGTTCTTGAGTAAACCTTCGTATTAAAATGCGTGAGAAAATGTTTTGTTTCAGCCATGCCCTTGGTTAAACTCTGGAGTTGTGACCGAAAGCTCAAGAAGCTATGCAATGTAGAATCTTACCACGAAGCTATAAGAGTCGCACTTGAAAAAGGAATCTGTTCCTCAAGTGAGGCGAAGGTAATCGGATGCTTGTTCTCGTTCTGTGCATTTCATTCCACATTTCATTTTCTTGTATGAACCTACAGATCTATCTTGAAGACGGGACGCAGGTGGAGGAAGATACATTTGGTGATCTCTGCAATGACTCCTCTTTCGAAAAGATATTCATCATCACAGAAAGATGGGCTGATCGCAATGGCAAGGCACCTTAAAGTAATTGTCATTCTTGAATTTGACTGTTGCATTGTTATTCAGATGCTGACCTTCCAGCATCAACAACGGATGACTACCAGTGCGGGCAGAGCAGTTATCAGTCGGAGTTTTCAGAACCTGTACATCCAGTTGACTTCAACATCGCTTCGCTGTGCCTTTCAGCATCATCCGAATCCTCGCTGTCCGATGGAAAGAGGCTGCTCACACGAGACCGCCTAGAACTCGTGAGAGCGATTGTTACAATGCTTACAAAGAGGGGCTCAAGACCGAGACGGAGTCAACTCATAGAGGTCGCTAAATTATTCGTGGGAAAGTACCCTGAGTCACTGCAAGACCGCTCTGTCACCGGGCATGTTTTGGGGAATGAGTATAGTTCCTTTCTCCAACAGTTGGAAACGAGAGTAGAAAATGTCTCTCGTGGGCAGAATGCAGCGCTTGCAGGCTTCGCCAGCGGTAATCTCTCAAAAAGGCAAGCAAAAGAGGCCTACGGGTGTGAAGACTGGCAGCCGTCCGGTAATGGCATATCCAAAGAAAGAGCTCAGGAACTGCAAACGTGGCTCCAGACAGAGGTGCAAAAGCTGGAAGAGCTGGTTGATGCACATTCTGCTTCTCGTGCAATGCAAGACACTTATTTTGCTCAGCGTCTATACATTAATTCTAAAGAACCAGCCCACAGCACAACAGAAATAAAAAAATGCTTGGCCAATGCTCTTCCAGCGCCGGTTCTTCCTTGCACATGCACAACGGCTTCTTGGCAAGGATGTTGAGGTAACCTGTGAGCAGTGAATGATAGCTTCCAAGATATATAGCACTACTTGAAAGGAATATGGCCTGGAACGAGCATTGGTGTTCACGATTTCCATTATATTGCTGCCTTTCTGATTCTATCACTTTTCCCCCTCGCAATTTAGGTGCCCTTCCGAGCGGGAATGAGGGCGTATGCAGGTCGTGTCAGTGAGGCTCTGAAGAAGAGCTCCAGTCCTCGTGGTCACCACTGGCTTGCTTTGTCAGAAATTGCACGAAAGCGGACGCAGGTTCATGAGGATCCACAAGAAACAGTGCTGATACCTCTCCTGCTCAGCGCCTTCACTGACCAAGAGGACTTCCTCTTTCAGGTGTTCGATGTACGTATGCACTGTCGGAGAAGGATGTCCTTACCTGAGTACGCAACAACAGCTGTGTGTAGCACTGTATATTCAGAAACTCATTACTTTACAGGAAGGCTACAGTGTTGTTGATAGCCTGGACCATCTCCCGTACACACCAGTGGTGGTAGTTCTCGGTACGTAACTTTAGTTGTCCTGCACCCATAGTGAATCGACAAAGTTTCAAAGTATACAAGCACGCAGCCGTAGCCGGAGTAGTTTTGCATTGCATGTTATAAAAGCATGGCTGAGAAATAAACATCCGGGCGTTGCCCAAAGGTGACCGGATTACAAATAGCCCGGCATATACAAAGAACTTGTCGTTCACGTGGACAGTAAACCTTCAACAAATTATTATAATGTGCTGTTGCGCAAACCTACAGCACAATGCCTTTTTCGTTTCAGGAGGAGACATATTTGCCCGCAACAAGTTCTTTGTAGTTGTGGAACATGTCATAATATTTGAGGCTGTCAGCACTTTCACCGAAGCAACGATGCTCATGTTCATGGCCTATTACATGTTCAACATGGAATACCCAGATGAAGTGGCTTCTACCCTGGAGTTCATTCAGAGGTGATTGAGCACAGTAACTAATTGTCAATTTTGGCATCAAAATGCTCGAAAAGGAAACAAGATATTTCAAACCAATACAGATAAAGCACTGATGTACCTTTTTTCCTTTACCTGTGGCAGTCGCGATTGGTGAGGTGCATTAGGTGAGAAAACGTGCATGCTTTTACCTACATCTGCCAAATTGTCGTTGCAGATAAGACATTGCTGCTAGCGATTTCTTCTTAAGGACCCCAATTCCACCGTGGTTGCTCGTGTTTATTTTTCTTTACTTTGCTTAAGTGCTCTTACAACGACTTGCTTTGTTTTTCGATAGGCATCTTATGGATATAAACCCTTCCAAAGGCACAAAGAGGAAGAACTCACGAAAGCAAAAAAACGTGGGAGCCAAGGTCCTTAAATTCATGAATCTTCTCGCATAGCTTTTCAAACATGCATTTTGCAGAGCTTGTCAATAAAGAATGTTGCCAAACCTACTCTGGCTGCTTTTGGTGAACTGTATGCCGTGTTCGATAGTGTTGCATGCCATTAACAAAAATTAATAATAATAATAAATAACAAATTAAAATAAAACGGACACACAAGCAATACAACAACAGCATACTCCGTTGTTCAGTTAACGGACAACCGTCCGCAAAAAGCCGTCAGCTCAGTCAATCCGAGAACGGGTGAACCTCCGTAAAACTACTACAAATTATTTCAACACAAGACGGATAACTGTCCGTAAATAAGCTGTCTCTCTGTTAAGCAAACAACGGGCTATGTTATGGCAATATGGTTTCCGCGCGAACCTCAGTTTTTTTAGGAATATTTTTTTAACAGTGCAGAAAGCAACACAGACCTTCAGATATTAACGTACAACACGAAGACGAGGTTAGCATCGACAGTAAAGTTTCGCAGTTAGAAAACGCTGTAAAAGAACTGGAAAAGAAAAACGGGGAACTACAAAAGAAGAGAGCCGCTTTGTGCGATGCGGGGGACCTGAGACCAGCGGAGCCAACACCCATGTTAGTGCACGGCGTATCACCAAACCCGTGTCAGAACGAAGTACTCGAAATGATCGGCGTATATCACAGAACCCACTGAATCCTATCGAGGAGAGACTCCAGCCAATACTTTCGCAAGCTGCACTACAACTCACAGGAACGATAGTCAAAGATAATAACGGCCGGTATCATCAAGTTGACCACATCGACCATCGCGTTATGTTCAATATTGGTAGGTCAGTTCCCTCGAATGTGTGTTATTTTGGTATGACCAGGTCCAAGCAGCAGGCGATTGATAGCGTTGTATCAATACTATATGAGTACACAGTGAGCAACACAGCGCGGTGGCAGCTGAGGCGAGCCTTCCCTCTTCTTCCTACTCTCAACTGCATTGACGAGTGTCGTGGTTTCTTAGACTCTTGTATCTCAATTTCGCGAACCCCTGGCGACGTCCCAGGAGCACAGGTATCATTCAAGTCAGAAATCCGTCAATATGTCATGAACATGTGCAAAGACTGTGGGACACAGGAATACGTCCGTGCAAACCAGGAGCTCATCAAAATTGATGGGGATGGATGCAACTTCGTCAACGTCGACCAGTCTTTGGCCATTCAGAGTCCTAAGCAACACCGCCTTCTCGCTGTCGTAAAGACACCCGAAAATTATTTTTGGCATTCGAGAAGCAATGAGTGATGTAATAGCGGAGATCAACGATGTCGCAGAGAAAGGAGGTGTCGATATAGACAACACGTTTGGCAGGGTGCTACTACACTCTTAAAATTGAACTTCACCACATAGCACGCTCCTAGCCAACCATCACCTCGAATGACAACGTTCTCGCCCTGGATTTGTTGAAAACGTGAGGAGGAGCCTATTTTGTGCCGTGGATAATGGACACAAAATAGGCTCCTCCTCCCGTTTTCAACAAATCAGGGGTGAGAACGTTGTCATTCGGGATGATGGTTGGCTAGGAGAGTGCTATGTGGTGAAGTTCATTTTTAAGAGTGTACATTTGGGGGCTGATATAAATTTTTTTCTACTCGTTCAAGGCCTTCAATCTGCTCCTTCGAGCTATGCTTGCCCAATATGTAAAGCGAACTGGAGACAACGATGTGACACCACAATTCCGGTTAACGAGTTCAATGATCTGCCGCTGTTAAGATCCCTAGAAGGCATGTGACCCTAGGCAAGACTGTGACAAAATGAAAAACTCAATGCGGCACACCCCATTGTTCTCCATAGACCCCCGCTTCATTGTCCCTGATGTTTTGCACGTGAAGATACGAATAGTCAGCGGCTTCTGTCAATAGAATGCACGACCTGAAAGGAAAAGACACGTCCATGAAAAAGCCGGTGAACATTATAAACGAATCTGCCCCTATGAAAATGCATTTTGCCTTTCTGCAGACTTCTTGTGGACTTCTTGTTTCCTGCCTTGACAGTGTGTTGACTCCGACTTCTTGTTGATCAAGTCAACAGGAATTGCTGTTGACATCATGTTGACAGTCCCTTGAACTACCATGTGTACTCTCTGTGGACAAGGTACATAGGTGTCTTTGTTGACAATTTGTGGTCTTTCTGTGCACCTGTGTAACAAGTACTTATTTCAACCGTTTTATTTTATACAAGGATTTTGTATTATTAATCCCTGCCTTATCGGCCAGTAATGTCTCCAGAGGTCGACTTCTGGGGTACCGAGCATTCCCTAAAAGGGAGGGGGGGTATATGTGTATGAGGCATATTTGCAGTCTATTCATTGGGAGACAAAGGTGTATGGGTAATATCAGCAATTTCAGGGTGAGTTGCAAAAAAAAAAAAACATGTTGGGTATACACCCCGCCTGGGAGGTAGACAGATCCGTGTTATCGGCTCTCTAAACAAAGCGGTATTTGAATCTGAACTTATGATCAAATGTAGTAGCTCGAATACCACTTTGTCACCTTTTATCTAGACATTAAAACTCTAAATACGTTTTTGTTGGCTTTGAGAAGGCGGCTCCTGGTATTATTTGTACTTCAGTTCAGTATTCAATATCTTTCTTATACGACCACATGAGGATCATGCACATGCGACCGACATGTTTGCTCCACATTTTGACTCTGCGCCTCTGTGCCTCGCCCTCGCCTGGTCACGAAGGAGTCATCGCGATTAGCATCAACGGAATGTCGTTGGAACGGTTACGACGTGGTTCAACTGGCTCATCCATTAGTGAACAAAGGAGGACGTGATTTTGCGTCGTAAGGGGTAAGCTGTGTGATCGAAGTGTGTTCTTAGGCTTCACTTGTATTCACACCATAACTGTTGTGCTGTAGGCTTTTGTTGTTTGTTTCGAGCAGCGGCTGCAGTCTCGCGTTCGGTCAGGTAAGTGTACAAGTATCAGTTCGTGGTCGGTGTTGCTTCTGCTAATTTCATTCTCGTTGTTGCAGGCCATGAAAGAACAAAGGAGGATATCATTCTGCGTCGTATGGGTAAGCTGTGTGATCGAAGTGTGTGATTAAGGTTCACTTGTATTCACACTATGACTGTTGTGCTGTAGGTTTTTGTTGTTTGCTTCGAGCACCGGCTGCAGTCTTGCGTCCCGTTCAGGTAAGTGTACAATTATCACTTCGTCGCCGTTGTTGATTCTGCTAATTTCATTCTCGTTTTTGAAGGCCTTACTTTGTTGAACAGTAAGCTGGGTGAACCAGCTTTGTTGTTGCTATGGCCATTTTACTGAGTTTTACTCACTTGCGTTTGAACATTACTAATTTGCAATTGCACGCCCTATTTCAGACACATTTCTCTCCAACGCTTCGAGACGTCGCTTTCGCCGAAATTCAATGAATTTTGAAGTCCAGCGTTTAGTGTTTCATCGTGGGTCGCAGAAGAACAGCAGATCATTGACTGTCAATTGTGCGACGTGACACTGTGTGGGACGATGCATGTGTACGTGTGAAATACTTTACTACTGTGTGCCCGGGATGTATTGTATGATTGTGTTGGTACTGGATACTTCTGTCAAGGTATGCATTTTCGGAATAAAATAGATACATATATAGTTTTGCAATACTGAATTTCGTGCAGTTTATGCGTGTTGCGAGTGAGTGAACATATGCACTCATAAAAATACAATTTAACCGCAAAGCACGCTCTTAGTCGACCATCAACTCGAATGATATCGCTATGTGCCCTGATTTGTTCAAAACGGTAGGCGTACGCCTTTTTTGTGACACTTACGCTGTTCATAATTGTCACAAAAATGGCGTACGCCTCTCGTTTTCAGCAGACCGGCAGATAACGATATCATTCGAGATGATGGTTGGCCAGGAGCGTGCTATGCGGTGAAGTTCACTTCTAGGAGTATAGAGTCACAGGAAGTCCACAAAAAGTCTTCACACCATACGCGGGATAGTGTTGTTGACAGTACACATAAAGTGAACAAAAATTGCACAGATATTCTGTAGCCAAATGTCTACAGAAAGTTGAGGGCCATAAGTCAACAAGAAGTAAACATATGCTGTCAACACGATGTCTACAGCAACTCTGAAGAGAGTTTGCTACCCATGTTGACTGGGGTCTGTAGAAAGTAAACAGAAACTAAACACCCATTTTCATAAGGGTGGTGCAAACGTCAGACTGCTCACTGACAGCAAAACGGAAGTTCCTTAATTCACATCATTAACAGGAAAGGATGCCGATTTACTTCATGAGAATCTACCACGCCTTGTGACTCCAATACTCTCCTCGGACACCAGAGGTGAAATAGTACAGTTATGGAATCTTTTCGGAGGTGAAGTAAAATAATTTCAGCAAGATAGCAAGCAGGGGAAAGATCCGAGTCAGGAGACGTTAAAGTTCCTGACTATGTTTGTAGATCTGGGAACCAAACGCAAGGGGTACGGAGAGGTGGTGGTTGTGTTGATGGTGAAGGGGCTCGACGTGACCCTGTATATACATGTTTTTTTCCGCATCACGCCGCGGTGAGCCACATGCAGCAGTGCTGTCTCGGATTGTTTTCTAGCCAAGGAACAGAAAAGAAAAATAGTGTCTTAACCCAAGCAGCACAATGTACTGGAAGTCGAGTGCATTAGGGGTGGACGGTATGTGTCTTATCAATGTTCTCTAGTTTCAAGAATCTGTTCAAGGCCTTTCATGTACCCGTCCACCCCTATTGCACTCGACTTTCAGTGCATTTTGCTGCTTGGGAAAGAACCTCCATCATCGCCGAACCAACAAATGGGACGCAGCGTGGGATGGAATAAAATATGTAAATAGAGAGAAGAAAACGAATCTGCGCTACAGGCTAGGGGATATCAGACAGGTGACGTCACGTACTCAGAAGAAGGCGGCATTCAAGAGGCATGAGGCAAGAGGCCGCGCTTGAGTGTGAAACCCAACCAGCGCGTGTCACACATGTTAGATGCGGACCGTATGACGCGAGGTGAGCTAAGAACCGAAATGGAGGCCAAAGATATTAGCAAGCCGAGGCAAATGTTGCGTCACACTTTGAGTAACGTGGTTTGTACTGCCACGGTTTATTTTGGCTTCGTGGTTAAAAGGAGGACTTTGTGATCGCATTGGCAGCCTTGCCGGGTTTTTCCCGACATGGAGAGATCACTCTAATTGTGATGTGTCAATCAAATGATCATGGTGCTTCATTTGTACTGATTCAACTCCTACGTACCTTCAATGGATGCTACTCAACTGACTTTGACGTGGTGCACGTAGTTGGCTATTCACCTGTCAATACACTTTTCTTCAGACCTACAGAAACAAAAATGAACGAAGGAAGAAAGACGTGATAGCGAATAACACAGTCCCAAGCAGTACAGTCTGATGAAAACGCGAGTATGTACGGGTGGATCAAGATTGTAAATCCTCAAAAGCACCACACTACACTGATAAGACGGCACACCTGCCATCCATCATTATGTACTTGAACTTTCAGTACATTGTGCTGCTTGCGTTTGCACTTGATATCTCAATCAATCAGTCATATGTGCATTCCCTGTTGGTGTGTTGCATTGCGTGTGTGTACGTTTTTTCTTATCAATGTTTCCCAGAGTGACGTACAGAAAACACCCTTAGTTATGTTATTTACATGATGCCCATAATGTAGAATTAATTATAGTTGAGTCATCATGCCATGCGCAGTCTTTTCCTTGTTCACTCTTGGAAACCAGCATGATTTACATGTGACATCAACAACAGACTTGGTCATTATTTCATTCCCCGCATCACCACCAGCAATGGGGTAGAGTATCGTCCCTGGCGATGAAACTCCTCATCATCAATGAAATTCATGAAATTTATCATCTCGAAATCAAATTGTTGTTGTTAGACTTGGTCATGCAAACATTACCACTCATGCTTTGTGACAAATATTATTCATGAAATTAGAATTCGGAGTCCCAACTCTGCACCGGCGAAGAGAAAAGCCAGGAGTACGGCTGTCGGAAAACACGCGGCACTGCAATAGGGATAGATTTCAGCCACTACGGCAACAACAAAAACAAATTTATTTTATGATGATGAATGGGGAGCTTCATCGCCAGAGGGGATATTCTACCGCATTCCTGGTTGTGATGTGGGTGCAATGAGATAATGAGCCCCTTCATAATAAGGATCAAGCCCCGAGTGTGTCTAGAAAGGTCAAAAGAGCTTTGAGCGCAGAGCGTTGGTGGCCTGCATTTGGCCAGAGACAAAGCAGTTTTGATAAGGAGAAGGGGCGAGAGTAAAGCTGACTAAGAGACCGGGACAGTGCGGTTCGGGAAGGATGGTACTGTGGGCAATGAATGATGATGATGATGATTAGAGTTTTTATGGCGCAGCGTGTGGGCAATGAAGAAGGATCAGTTGCAGATCCTCTAAAGCACCGCAGTGACAACACCTGGGAGAGTCAACTTGTTTCAAGCGGTTACGCCACTGAGCTGTAAAAAACACATCGAGTTGCGTTTCGAGTCGCGAGCGTTTCGTGGCATGCGAAAAGCGAGCGTTGAATAATCTGTGCTCAGCAGAAATGGGGGGAGAATGTCGGTTGTCCATTGGTGGGAAGTCAGTTGTGTCACGAGGTGTCGTACATTGGAACGGCGGTCTCCTCTCAGCAGTCCAATACTGATCCGCTTCCGATTCGAGAGAGCTGCTTCTGCGGCGAGCCACTACGGTGTTAGCTATATCAAGTATGGAAAATAAAAGCCAGGAACGCAGAATTATATTTTTTTCTGTTGTCTGAACTGCTGCTTATTTTATCCAGTCTAGATAGAATACAACAGAATGTCATGATTTCGGAACTCTCTTGTGGTTTCCAAGTGTACGACATATCTACAGCATCTAAAAGTGCAGATGACACTGACAAGGCAGCGAGTATTACTGTGATCACAAGAGAGCAGTGTAATGAAGTTATAATACAGATGGACCACGTGACTTTTATAGTGCCTAGTGAAGCGGTAGTAACCGAAAAGTGATTTTCCTCGCTAGAGAAGCTCCTGCGTTCGCGAGGAAGCGTGACATCCTATAGCTGTATCATCAATTGTCTTAAGCCCTAAGCTCCCCCCCCCCCCAAAAAAAAAAGAAAGAAGAAAAAGAAGAAACAAAAACAACGCAACAGTCTATAAAAACAGTGTGTTGAAGCACTCCGAGTTTCGGAATATCTAGAACGGTTTTATCGTTCAGCGTCATGTGCGTGCGTGAATGGTGCCTGCATGTCTAGCTAGTTCCCTGCTTTTACTTGCATATCCGTAGGGTCTCTGCACTTCTGCGCCTCCAGCATTTTTCGTCCAGACGACAGCATCTACATCACCGCGAGGTATCCACACCAACTATCACTCAACGTATAGATGTATCGTGCCTCAAAATACCTTATTTCTACACGCAAACTGAATGTTGGTAGTTGGTTAGGCACACATTAGCCCGCTAAGGTTAGTCAAGTCGTTTATTTGTGTACGCCTCTAATTTTGCAAGCTTGTCCATTTTTGAGCGCTATTTCACGTATACGACTGTACGTTCGGTCTACTCGAATGAGCTTCGAATTCTTCCGGGAGTCAGTGTGGAAACACATGAGGATATACAGGGTGCCTCTCTTTTAGGTGCCACAGATTTTTTATTAAAAATCTATGAGAGCCCCAGATAAGCCGTTTGGGGGTCTAACATACCTGGCCTGGCAGACATCTTTCCTAGCCGGTCGCATCAGTGTTCGATGACTAGCTAAAATCGTATAATTAAATTTTATTTAATTCTCAAATGTAAGAGATTGATCCAATGAAAGCATCGAAGTCCTTGGAGTCAATGGTAACATTACTGTTTTCAGAACAAAAATAGAAACAACTATAGCGCGAGGAAATGTCCCGGAAGTAACTGCAATGTGGTGGTCATTCTTGTTGCGCGGCTTCATGAGCTCTTTCACCCTCTCCCCTAAATGCGGGGGAGAAAACACACTGTGAACTTTTTTCTTCCTCGCATTTAGAGGGAAGGGTAAACCGCCCTTGAAGCCGCGAAACAAGAATGACCATATTGTTGTTATTTCCGGCCCTTTTCCTCGCACCATAACTGTCTCGATTTTGGCTTCTGAAAATGCTGACGTTACCAGTGGCCCGATGGGATTCGGTGTTCTCATTGCGTCAATCCCCTATGTTTGGTAATTAGAAAGGTAATTATCGAATTTTAGTTAATTATTCAACGAGGTAATTTGTTTGGGGATGCCTGGGACTTGAGGTGACATGCTTGACTTTAAGGCTGTGGAGGAAACACTTAAATTCAGAACTCGAAAAGGGAGGGCCTTTGCCGCTTTCAGGAGCGCTGGTAGACCATGGGTGGCGAATACGTCACTTCACACGTTGATCAGATCCTTCGCAGTTGAGTGTCGAACTAGACACAACTCGTAAAAGAAAGAGTACGAGTCAACAATGACGCCGTATTCATTACCGTTATGTTGGCACAGGTCCATGCTGACAGTCTACCATGGATAGTCAAGAATTTCGTGACCTAGCATCGGTTGCTTAGGATTCCGCAGCATATCCCGTTGGCAGTAGGCGCAGGACTTCACAAAGTATGTTATCTCTGACGGCATTTGTGGCCAGCAGAATATTTCTCTTGTCCTATGTAGCATCTTCTCTATCCCTGTGTGAGGAGCGTGTACAGAAGTAAGTACCGGCCCTCTCATGGACGGTGGAACAATGATCCGTCTTTGAACTCTTCGACGTCAAACTCAGAGTTGCACTCAATGATGTAAAGCCTTCAGAGTAAGTTCAGTTTCAGCTTCCCCGCTCTGTGTTTGGGTAACCAACCGTTTTACAAAAAAAAAAAAAAGAAAAACGAACGTCGGCTCAGCTGTGGCTTTAGCTCAACTTCAGCTTTATCTTTCCTGCCGCCTGTACTTTATTACTGAAGAATCCCTGTAGTAGTAATTTTGTAATCTCTTTGTAGACCCCTCAGGTCTTCGTTGTTAATCACACAATAGTCAGCGCCGGAATCTATTCTCGCCAGATTTCTCTGTCCGTAACGTTCAATCTCGACGTTCCAATACGACGAATTATGCCCGGCTGCGTTCACTTGCAACGCGTTGAAATAGTAGTCGCTCTCTTTAGACCTGACTGATTCATCATCGCACGCCAATATTCTGACCCCGTTCCTGGTTTTGTAACACCTTCTAACTTGCTTTGTATCATTTGATGGTTTGGATTGCGCCGTGCAAACTTTAGCAAAATGATCTTTTCTTCCACATTTTCTGCATAGCTTGCCTCTAGCCGGACATTCGTTATCACGATGAACACTGTAGCCGCAGTAGTTGCACTTCTTAGGATTTACAGTGCTTGCATTTTTTAGGCTACGTACTTCCTGCTAACGTCCGACTTTTGCTGTTCCTGCTTCGGCTTGAATTGTTTGACATTGCTCATTGTTATTCTCGTGCAGCCTACAGACTGTAATAACGCGCTCGTAAATAGGATTTGTGTCTGCAAATCCTTACGTGATGTGCCGAGTATAATCCTAGTACGGAGCATTCTCTCTTCCATCTCCCCGAACTCGCATTGCTTCGCCAGAAGCCTTAAATCCGTGAACCAGTCATCAAATTTTTCGTGGGACTTCAGGTCTCGAATTTCTAACACGTAATCCTGATATGCTTGGTTAATTGCCGGCTCGCACCATTCCTCAAATTTCTTTTGCAATTTCTCAATGTCGTGCTTTTCATCGTCACCGCCAAAAACAAGAGTTTTACAAATTTTCCTGTCGTTCCTCACCGTTAAGGATAACTACTAGGAACGTCGCCGGTTGCACTTCTTTGGGCTGAGACTTTAGGTTGGAGCCGTGCAACAAGAGTAAACTCACTTATCCAACTTTTCCGCGCTGTGGCGAGGCCAACAGTAGAAACATTCAGCGGCCTTGGTGGCGGAAGCAGATTGGTGAAGAGCGTAGCTGGATGTGGCGGCGTAGATGTACCCTGAATACTGGGTCACTTCTGGCACCATGCAGCATTGACTGGCTAACCCCAGTCGTGAGGAACGGCACTCGACAAGTTGGTGCTGTTGACTGAACACTGTTTATTGTCAGTCACTGCTTAAGTAACTCGCGACGGGCGGCGTCACCCAAACACGCTAGGCAAGCGATATGTTCACACCAAGCGATAGCACGCGTACATGACATGGTAGAGGAACCACAGTTGAAAATACAATGAACTGTTGTGGTTATCGGTCACACTCCGCGGCACTATTAGGTGCAGACTAACAAGGGTCTGCTACGTCGGAACCGTAGACATCTGATACGCAGGGCTAACGCCCCTTCAGGAGAGATGCTCCCACGACAACATGCTATGTTGGACATTGAGGTTCTCGAAACACCGATGCCTGTGGAGACTGCCAGACAAGACTTGGAAGGAGAGGTCGATCAACGGTCCAAAGATGAGGATTCTGGCACCAGAGTAAATGTCCAGGCTTGCGGATAACTATCCCTGGCAAGATATCTATAAGGAAGGGCATCCGAGCCTCCAGACAGATATGGTTACCCAGTATAGTATGTTTCGATTCTGCATTTCATTGGCTGTTTGAACTTTGGGCGAAAAAAAGAGAGGAAGTTGTAGTGTTAGGTACGATACAAGGGGAAAAGGAAGACGACGCGTACGAGGTGGAGGACTTCGTGCGGATGAATAATGCATTACCGTTTTAAACTGCAACGTAGCTGGATGTCGTTTACTTCACGCTACGCGCCCAACACAACCCTTGAATTTTCGAACTGTTCGGGTGAGATCCGGACAGGTGGCAACTGTAGGTGAATGGCGCTCTAAAAGAGAGGATACCTGTCGAGATCACAACCAAATGCCGTAAGATTTGTAAGAAACTTCATACAAAAACACTCATGTTTCTCATCAAGAAGCTGAAGCTTAAGAAGCCGGTGATGGACTGTCCCACATGATGGGTGTCCACAGTAGCTATACTTCGTCGTCTATTGGAGTTGAGGGGTTTTTTCTTTAGACATGTTCACTGCGGAGACATAAATTTTTCCCTTGCAGATAAGGATCGCAGAGTGGTAAGATAAGTATTGAGACGTTGACTCCCGCTGAAGAAGCTACCAGAGTGTTTCTGTCAGAACAGCTAACCCTAGGTGAATTCTATTCTATCTGGATAACGTGCAGGAAAAAAAAAAAAAAAACTGCGAATATGTCATCGGAATCAACATTTCGTGTTGTTGCAGCTATGCGACCAAGGTAGAACTGCTTGATGGGAGTGAGTTGTTTTGGGCATCAATTTTCATGGACCTGATATGTCATTTACTTCTCTCCGATGACCAAAAGAATACAGCGAAGTTACACCTTACGAAGCTATGAAAGCGCCTGGCAGCACTTGCACGCAAACGAAGCAAACGTAGCCCAGTGGACCCCGAGAGCCTCTCTCTGGGATCAAGAAGAGTGAGTGGAAGACGAAGTTGAGGAGATGCTGAGAGAAAAGTACGTTGTGCGTGCTACAGCGACACGTCAGTGCCCTGCATATCAACATTTCTAGAACAGTTAGAAGTGAAACCAAGGATCAGCAGAGACACATATAATTACCAGTATTGGGAAAGCAAAAAAGAACAAATGCCGGAATTGAAAACACTTGCAGAGGTTCTCCTTGCTGTCCCAGCAAAACTAGTAAGCCTGGAGAGAGCGTTCTCCGCACTCAGATACGTTCTGCCTGGCCAGCGCTCTCGCCTCACACACTTGAAGACATTCTCAGTGTTCGTTCAGCATGGTCATCGTAGTCCTATGCATCATGAATGAGTCTGCGACTTTCTCCCCCCCCCCTTTTAGTACGTATAAAGACAGTCAGTAATCAATTTACTCTGTTAGGTAGACGTTTTATATGCTGTGGTGCTGAGACTTTAGGAGGTGCTTCGCTAGTCAGTGTTTAGTAAAGCTAAGCGCTTACGAGTTCTATTATGGTAGTACTGTATTCTAACTGTTGACCAACTATATATCTAGCCGTTCCAATATATCGCAATAAAGTAGTTTTTATATTACGAGTTCTGTCATGTAAGGACGTGTATGTCGCACGTTCGATGAGAGAAAGAGTGGAGAATGGTCCAGGCATTCACTGTTGTCTTCTCGTGGCTCTTTGGAAACAAAAAAGAACTAGCCACCTTTAATCAATCAACCATTTTATTTTTAATCAAACCGCAAGGTGATTCCAACGCTCACTCATAGTAGGCTGTAGGCACCTTCTAGTTCATTTTTGTGGGCCAGCAACCCCAATTTTTCATTTTGGGCTGTACAAAATGGAAAAAAAAAAAAGACGTCCAGTCCCTGAGCAGGATCTAACAGGGCCTATACCATGAGTGAACAAAGAGGGTACACTATGCTACCGTGATATTGCATCTGAGATGCAGATCTGTAACTCGCAGTGTTGCTGTGGCCGCAGCTGCTGTGTAGGCAACAACAACAAAAGTACGGCAAAAAAGGGAGAAAGCAAGCGAGCTGGTGACAGTTTATCCATAGGGGATCCCTACGAGGCGACTTGACACTTGTGTTGTGTGACTACTTTTTATTTTCCCCCGTCTCGTGTTTTCTTTATAAAGGAAAGTATATTTGTGTTATTTGAGAATTGGTAAGGATATACTTGCTTTTAACCCATAGAAATCTGCTCAAAATTCGCTTTCTTGAACCGGTTCGAATCGATATTTTGCGCTGCGGCGGAGCTGAACCTGCACCGGACCAATATGGGGGGCGGGGGGGGGGGGGGTTCTGAACCTGAACCCGAACAGAACCGAACAAAATGATTTCATTATTCTGAACGAAACTCTGACTGTTGTGAATAGCTTCTATTCGTCAATATGACTTCAAGAATCACCCGATCTGTATAAGACCATCCCTCCGGCTAAAACCGTGAATTAATACGGCCCTCCCTATCCCCCACTCCTTCCTGCTGTCCTCTCTCATCTGGCCACGTCCGTACGCCGCTCATAGCCACAGTTGCTTCGCGGCGCTAACACGAAACAAAAAAAAAAGTATTAATACGTTTACTCTTAGCCCGGCACGGGCATGCACTCAGCTCATATTACATATTTGTATCGCTTTTGAGCTGTGTGGCATACTTAGGCCAAAACGACTCGACATTCAATGCGACGTCAATTTTACTAGACTGAGCTTACCTTGGGTGCCATAGGAGACGTTATTCAACATGTACCACGATCACAGAACTACATAGAAGTGACTGATCACTCTTCTCGCTGCTGCACCCGAGAGTGGTGCCATGTTGTTTGGCGGGAAGGGGCAATTTGCCATCGAGTCTCGCTGTTATCGAACAACATACTCTGAAATGATGGGTGGGCCATTGGTACCAATCGATCTTTTTTGCGATGAGCGTTTCTCTCTGTTTGTCTCGGGAGCTATCAGTTGAAAGGATCACGATGTTGACCGTATGTATGTTTGCTTTACAAGAGTAGATACTGGGGTAATAGGAATAACTGAAAGGTCGAATCGAATTTGTGGCCAACGTGGCCAACAGCATACTAGTAGTGCACTAGAATAGCAAAAAGTGTCTGCAAAAGGTGTGTGAGACCTACGTTGCAAGTATATCCTCAATACCTTGTAAAGCAGGAAAACGATATCATGTGTATGTCCAGGCAACGGGCCACGCCCTACAGTCGTCCGGGCTCCGAGTTCGCCACAGTTAACCCCGTTGTCTTCTTAAAATTAAATTGTCTTCTTGACTCCACAAAGTGGTGAGATGAGGGCTGACGCAGCGAGGTTACGTACCGCACAAGAGTGCTCCGCTGTCGGGGTGCAACACTTTTCATCAACCAAGTCCGAGTCTAAGTGAAAGTAACCAGTCCAGCATTGCTTCGGTAAACCAATCTTGCGATTTCCGAGCCTTTTGGCCCTTCACCTCCATCTCTGTATTGCTCAAGCCGAGTTGGTTTGCAATTAAAGGGATCCGTACAGGGTCAACGATGTATCACTAGACCATTCGTGCGTTATCTGGACGAGACATCGTCGAAATCATCGTGGCAAGCAAACAACTTTGTTTTATGATGATGCTTGGGGAGTTTCATCGCCGGGGGCGATACTCTGACCCATTGATTGGGGTTATGTGGGAAATGGACAAATGAGTCACCTCACGGGAAGGATCGGTGTCCTACAGTGACCAAAAACGTCAATTTTGACAACGAAAGGGGGGGAATGTCCAGTTTATTAAGTGACCCGGAAAGTGTGGTTCCGGAAGGTTGGTATGGACAATGGAAAAGGGTGCGCTCTAGATCTTTCAGATCCCCGTAGTGATGGCATCTGGGAGAGTTAACTTGCCTTGAGTGGTAACGATTTTGAGCTGCAAAAGCCACATTGAGTCGCACCGGATGAACTAATGCAGCGTCTTGTCGAGAGGTTGTTCGTGGTACCCGGAAAGCGAGCGTTGGCTCACCTCTACTAAGCAGAGATGGGGGGAGAATGTCATTTGTCCAGTGGCAGGAAGCCAGGGGTGCCACTAAACGTCCACGAACGGAATGACGGTCTGAATCCATCTCCCACTTCTAAATATCAGCATATTAAGAAGGAATTCCTACACCGGTTGCAACCGTCTTCAACAGAACGGCTGCACCGGTTACTTGCAACTGAGGAGTTGGGTGACAGGCAGCCCTACAAACTGCTGCGGCGGCTTTGTGTGGGCCCTCTGGGAGATATGGCAAACCCTTTTCCACGACTACTGTACCAGCAGGCTTTTCCTTCGTGGGTCACCATCCTGTGTGCGCAGTTTCCTGACGGTGTCGCAAATTTCGTCGCTTCCAGATCTAGTGAATTTGACAGACAACATAATGGAATGGACTGGCACGACGATTTCAGAAATTCAAAGGAGTGCCCTACTTCAAGAGTGGTCTCATCGCTCAAGTTTCTGGTCGACACTGAAGCACAAATTAGCGTCGGCGAAGCTATACTATGATACTCGTTCCAAGCGTGTTGCATGTCAGACACTGAAGATCTACATGTTATTCATAAAATGTCTATATACAGGGTGTCCCAGAAAACATGCCATTGAATTCTAATAAAAAAACTACGCCACCTAGAATCATGCGGTCAACGGCATTTGTTCTTACTAGGTTTTTGCCGCCTCCTGATGTGCATGTCATGTAACCTAAATTTAATTATGTAAATTTTTGCGAAATGAACTCGAAAATTTGCAGAGTAAAGGTCACTTTTTTATCCCACCAAGATGAACAGCGTGCAGAATTTACTCAAATTCGTGATAATTGACAGTGATATTTATGATCTATCCTACCGGGAAAAATAGCCGAACATCTTCTCGGGACACTTGAGTATAACGCGCGAGGACTTGTTGAGCGCAATCGCTGTCAGTCCGACGAAAGGAGGTCGGAAACCAAGAGTGATTAAGAAAAAGTGACAGTTCCTGAAATTGGGAGAGGGAAGGTATGGTCCCAGCCGGCGCCGGGCGCGATAACCTGTTTTGGCTGTGTCATCTCTTTCTACTATGGCGGTGTGGGCTGGGCTTCCAACCTCCTTTCGTCTTGCTGATAATGATTTCGCTGAAAAATTCGTCGTGCCCTATCCTCTGCGAGCTTCGTAAAGCATGATTTTCGGCTACTTTTTCCGATACGATAGCTCCTCAATATTCCTGTCAATTATCATTAATTTGGGCAAATTATGCACGCTCTTCACATTGGTGGGGTAAAAAAGTGTCCTTCATTTGGTAAATTTCCGAGTTCACTTCGCAAAAATTTACATAATTAAGCTTAGGTTAGATGACAAACACATCAGGAGGTGGCAAAAACCTAGTAAGAACAAATGCCGTTGAACGCATAATTCGATGTGGCGTAGTCTTTTTTTTTTTTTGATTCTGTGAGAAGTTTTCTGGGACACCCTGTATATATACATAAAAAAAACACATTGGTGACAAAGTGATGCTTGTGCCGCTTGTGGCGTGTGCCGCTGATGAACTGTACCCCAGTGCTCGCAGTAGTTTGGTCTAAATACAATGATGTTCCTCAGACTGAGAACAGCAGCGCTAGAGTGTGGACAACGCTTAGTAGTGTCTTATTTTACCATGGGCCAAGTAAGTTCGAACCAATTAAAGCCGCGTCATCAGAAGGGATATTTCTTGGCATCTGGTTAGCGAGCGTCGGATCAAGTCTTGCAAACGTCGACGTAGAAGGAATGGCAGTTGCCCACTGGCAGGAAGAAGGTCACGGGTGCAATTAAGGCACTGCATTCCCCAACTAGTATTCCCGACTGCGATGAAAGGACGATGAAAAAGGGTTTTTGTACATGAGGCGCGAGCACGTGTGTGGAATCATTATAGTCCGTATTCACCAGCCGACTTGAACCATTGGTTTAGTGACGTCGGGTTTAAATCGATCACGTGATCTCTCCGGCTATGAAGAGCGGTTGACCAAATGGTGACCACAACGCATGCGCACTATTGACATTGGCACGAGATGGTTGAGGGGCGGGAGAACGTAGCAGACGACAGGATTGTGAAGAGGAAGGCTCCCGTTTGTTTTTTTATTATGATGTTAACGGAAGAAAAGTTCAGGCGGCGCTGGCGCTGCTGCAGGTGGTTGCGGATCGGGGTGTCGGTAATCGTCGGTTATGCGTTATGCCTACCTCTGTATTTGTGAACTTTGTGAATGACAAGCTCTTGATATGGTCGCTAAAAAGAGAGCGTTTGCCATGTTATTTGAAAGGCAGCAGTAGGTATCCTCGCGCAGGTGATCGTTGTGCTTTTGTCGGTGTTCGGTCGTCGATTGTGGATGCGTATAATAACGTCATCCGCATCGACCATCGCTTTTTTATCGTCTGTTGTGCGGCCTGCGTGGTGAACTGCAATGATCAAGATAGCCTCGCGATTGATGATGCATTCCAGCAGAGTCTTTCATACGCTTCCGAGCCTGATATCATGTTCACAACGTGTGTACAAGTGCTTGGTCACTGTAGGCTATGTAAACAGAAAGCACACTGATGCAAGGGTGACCTTATCCTGCAGGTGACTCCCATACGCATAATTCGACGTGGTACTTTCAACGTGTCACAAATCTGCAACGCGTTAGAACATCTCTTTGCTGGCTGTGTTTCTTTGGAGTGTGACTCCTGCGGAAAACGTACTCATGGTGCTGCCTTGTTTACGTCCTCGACATGTGTGTGTGTGTGTGTGTTTTTCTTTCTTTGTTTAGCGCTGTTTTCGTCAGTTACCCAGGGCGTCCCTTCTTGTGAGCGTGGAAGTTGCCAGTGTCGTGACCCCCTGTTAGTGCGGTGCTGTGCTTACCTCTGACCTCCTTTATTTCTGCATTTCAGCATATAAGATTATTGTACAAATCATTAAGCACTAAATTGATTGTTCTGTTCAGCCAACAAAGATACATCATTACGTTCCGACTGTCTCTTGCTCTGATGAAATTTCACACAATGGGAACATACCTAATGTATATATTTGTCCTTACTTGTCATCTGCTATGATGCACTTGACATCACAGACGTAATAATTGCTAAAATAAACGGCCACACTTTAATGCCATTACACTGCATCCGAGCCATTCAGAATTTGTAGTTTATTGAGACCGTGTACACAAAATACAGATGTTAAAATGAACCAAATACCTCGTAAAGAAGGATATCTTGTACCGGTTTCAATAGTGGTGTTTCAAGGATGGAGCAAACAGGAAAGGACCAAAGAAAACACACACAACAACAGCTGCAGCATCAGCCACAAACAAGCCTGTGCTGCCATTTTGTTCAATAATTGTGTTGAGCTTATTTGTTCAAAGCCATATATTATTCAGGAAACACTTTTACACACCTGGTTGGGGACTTATCTATTTTTCCATGCTCATTCTTTAGAAACTTCTCTCTCGACTCCATACTGGCATTGTAAGCAATTACACTGGCATTATCATTGCACCATTACATGCCAAACCATCACCACCACCAATGCCTAAAAACTCCCCACAGCTCATGCCATGTTATAATACGGCTGCCAACATTACATCATGCACTAAACAAGCGTATGAAGGCATGGTAGTTGGTACGAATTCATTCCGCAGCAAAGAGACGTGGACAGAAGGACGACGACTGCATCATTCACTACGATCTTTGAAATCACTCCTTATTCAGGCTTTTTTTTTAATTTACGAAAGAATTTGCATAGCGATGCAGTTACAGTTATCACTTCACTCTTACACAGATCACTCAACTTTGACTGTGAAATGACATAAGAGGCCTGTGTGATGCCATGAGAAAGATAATCGCCATTGTACAATTGTGTAAACTTATTTAGGGAATTTTTACTTCAGCAGCTCTTCACCGCTTTCTTGACATTTTTTCTAGTTTTTCAGTCATGCAATAGTTCTCAGACTATTCCTAGTTTTCCATGCTTTACTGGATTGCAGACATCCTGAAATACAGACGATGATTCAAGCAACTCAGCAACTGGGCGTTTGGGGCTTACGTGTTTGTATCATCCGTATTTGTGGCCTGCTTCGACTAATTTTCGTTTGCACAGATGATAAAGCTATGAAAAATTATTGCACAGGCTGCATTTCTGCACTGTGTGGTTATGCAGTTTGACTGTGCACCTTTGTACTGAGAGATTGTGCTATTTCTTGAGAAACAACACAGTGGAATACTACAGCAAGGCACACCTAGAGATGCTCATTCTAGCATAAAATCTCAGTGCTACAGCAAACAGCAGCACTGATTATTGTGTGCTCGCTTTCTATATTGATCTGTATCATACCGTAAGGGGAAGTCTGCAGTGGAAAATTAAACGCAATGCAAATAAGCTTATACAAAGAAAAGGATGCAACTTGAAATCATGTGCATCTTAGCTACAATGTGGTGTATTACTTTTATTAAAATTTACATGATTGTATATCTTTCTTCTGCAATTTCAGTTATTTTTTTTAGGCACATTGGTAGTTGTCACTTTGCAGAAGCCGACATATTGATCCAGTTGTGTCAGCACAAATCTATGCAACTGAACAGTTTAATGTAGTGAGCATGGTGTACTGTATCATCAAGGACAAAGCCTGGGAGCAGATTTATGGGACACAATGCTGAATTCATAGTAAAATAATGTAGATGCCTCTGCATGACTAACCACCGAACTTCAGTAATGAGTGGTGGACATGCAGTCTTCTGGCAACTTCTGGTAATTAGTACATGTCATATGGGAGATGGTTTGCAAGATACCAGCACCCAAAGCAACAGTTTCACAGATTCTGGCCATATGCATTACATTGGCACACAAAAAGAGCATGTAACTACTTCGGTCCACTTTACTGAACTTTAGCACCCCTAAGAGTGCCATAGAAAATGTGGGGAGGGGGGGGGGTTCTAAAAAGAAACAGTAGTAGTGTCAATTTCCCATTAAAAAGAAATGAAAAATTCCACACACACCACCACAAGATTTCTGAACCTATGGTGAAGCTAGCTCTTACACAGACATGTTTTTTGTGGGGCATGGCATGGTGTGCCTAAGCTAATGCCAGTCACATATTTGAATAGCAATCAATTTGTATAGCAATTATTTTCTTCACATATGGCGTTGAAGAACAGCTTACCTGAATCAAAATAAATAATCAGGTTTGACACATATACAATCATACGTCACAAGCAAGAAAGCAGTGTGCACGAGACACCACATATTCTCCTCTCTCTCTGGTGATGATGTGAAGGCTTTCCAACAGTAAATGTATGTACGTGGTATCTTGTATTGCAACAGCATTCAGGCACTGTTTCGAATGACAGATCCATAGATGTTAGAATCATTTGTCATGATGCTGATGACACATTCTTAGCTACACCAGAACTTTGTGACCGTAGTATGCCCATATTCTGTTTATTCTCCACTCACTGCTGTACATTTATGGGTGGAGTGCGAGTCAAGGAAGAGGAGAGCTGGTGTGAAATGAGAGTACCAATGTACAGGACATGTCATACAGCAAAAACCCTGGACACTTAGCATGCACCTGAGCTGGTGCAAGGAGAACAAGTTGTAACATAATTGAAGGTAAAGTGATGTACTACACATATGCATATTAGCAGGATATTGGTTTGGTTCACTATTTTGTAACTCAGCTATTCAGAACACGTTGAAGACATGCACAACACAGCCAAATTAGAGGGTAGTGTTTCGGATGTGTTATATGTTGTTACCGTCAATAAATTTTCCTATTACAATTAGAGGTATTGTGGCATTTGCGATGAATAGAAGCATGATTGCAATGTGGATGCAGGTGTATATGATAAATCATGTGGCATGATTCCATAGGGATGTGTTTTTCGATTCTTAGGATTTACCTCAACAGGATCAACGTGGCTCCAACCAAAGTTAGCTTGAAAGAGGGGTCCCGACGTTTCGGAGCCGAACCGGCTCCTTCTTCAGGGGTGACGAACTAACAGGGCTAACTTTGGTTGGAGCCACGTTGATCCTGTTCAGTTTCTACCCAACCAGGCACACCTGTGTCAAACATGTTCACGTTTAAGATTTACCTGTACAGGATATGAGGCTACACAAAAAGAGTGCACAGATCACACCAGTGTAAAGCTGCAGTGCGTCGAGTAATTTTTAACAGTCCTGCTCACAAAATGATGCAGAACAGCATGCGTACATTTTTGCTTGAAAGAAAACCCTTGAGCTTCAGGAGACACAAAAGGGACACAATTTTTTGTTTAGCGCTGTATTCACGCTGAACAGATGAGCACATGGATAAACTCTGTGGCCATATGACAGCTATCAACGACGTAAAAGGAGGAGAGCTAGTGTAACATGGGTGCTTGTTTACCCTGCTTTACTACTGTCGTCTATATCCACACTGAACACATGAGCACAGAAATAAACTATGCGGCCATACGGCAGCTGTCAGTAACGTAAAAGAACGATAGCTACTGTTAACATGGGTGCATGTTCTTCCATGTGCTCGTGTGCTCAGGGTGGATATAAACGACTGCACTGGCTGGACAAATCTGTACCCATGTCAACGCAAGCTAACTTTCTTTTAAGTAGTTGACAACTGTCATGTGGCCATGTACAATTTATCCATGCGCTCATGCTGCAGTATGGGGGAACGACATTTCCATTTTGATGTTGCATGAACCAGCTGACTCCTATTATAATTGTCAATACTATCTATTGATGAGTCTGTAGCCTATGTTTTGTTATATTCGTCTGGAAGGTGCTATATGCAGTAATTGCAGTTGATCTAATTTTCAACTTTAAGTGCAGTTCAATGGGAGCAAGAGAGCTTCAAAGTTTCTGTACACATTGCCCTTTATTCCTGTGCAATTCAAACGTACTGCAGTACGACACCTCAGATATATTGGCGGAGTCAGCATGTGGAATGTAGCAAGGATTTTTTTTCCTTGTGCACCATTGCTCACTTATGTTCTCATGTGACCTTGACAACTAATTGAGCAGGATATCCAGAGTGCACGCTTCTATGAAAAAAGTCATCCTTGTGGAACTACGTAATAGCCTTTATTGTCTGAATATAAACAAAAAACTCCCAAATACAAAGTTGTTGTGATGAATGAGTCCATAGCAGAAATTTTAAAGAGAGGATCTCCAGAATATATGTGCTTATACAATGCAGAAAAGCAGTCAGTGATTGGCCATGGTTATGTACCTGCAATAGTAATGATGCTTCCAAAAGGTTTGCAGCCTCCTTTAGCACATTGCTGTGTAGTGTCTTTTGCAGAAGCAGCCCTACAAAAGCACATCTACTGTTACCAAATGATAAATCAATATAGAAGTAAGCAGCTGTCCCTTTGAATGTTTTCCAATGTAGCTGTGGCAACACGATACCTGAATAACAGATTTTCATTGGTCTGTTCTGCTGTGGCATGTTGAAATAAGTAAAACACACATTTCAGTTTCACCTATGCTTGCATGTGAATCCAGGGGAAATGGGGACCTCCTTAGCTTTTGCTCCGGTATTTTCATAATCGGGGAACGTAAAATCTGCTCAGATTTCGTGTTCAGCGTAGTGCAACAACATGCAATATCTCCATGCCTTGATAGTACCCACACAACAGCCGCAAGATGCTAATGCACTTTATGATCAGTCCTATTGCACTGTTAGATGTCTCTGGAGATTAGACACGCTGCGAGGAGATGATAGATACTGGGATGGTTGATAAGCATGCCAGTGGATAACGCCCCTCAATTTCTCCATCGGGGCTCGCAACAACCATCTAGTATGTTATCGCTCTTACTGTACAATGACGGGGGCGCTTACAGTGTGTATCACAGGAGATGACGCTCATAATAAGCGCCAGCACTACTTATGCTTTGTTTTTGAAGATGCACATTGACGTTCGGCCATCCGCACGCTCTCTCGGTCCCTTGGATTGGTATATGGATTTTGTCCGGTGGCACATGTCGATGTCACTCGCTTTGACCACACTTTGACGGTGCTTTTTACGTTTGTCATGCAAAAGTTCGCAATAGCGCCTTCTAAAAACAACAGCCGCATTTCGTACCCCCGGTCAAGCGTTACGCCGTTTTTGTTTACTAACCGTGCATTTAAAACGATTCTGCTTAATTTTTACCAGTTAACTTCGAATTAGTGCAACATCACCTACCGCAACCAATATACGATAGTTTTTTCAACACACTCGTCCACAGTAGTTGCAACGTATACTTAGACCGATGTTAAACTAGCCCCTCCCCTAGTTTAAAATACGTCCCATTCAAATGCATGGGGCTTAAACCACCAGTTTAAGTAGCTTGGGTGGATGATCGAAATGGAACATTTGAGGCAAATATTCGTCCCATCGTGATCAAATCTGTCTCCTGGGCGCTTCTAGTAACTATATTAATCGAAACTTACCCAAGATTTGATGAAAAATTCTTCGTGAACCGGGGATTAGGCCTACCGGCTACCATCGCTTCTGGCAGACCCTAGTGAAATGCGCATGCGCTGTGCAGGAAGCTCGCTATGTGCGCCGCCATAGGCTTCACAGCAGCAGGTGGTAGAGCATGGGGTGGTGATCCAGGATTGGCGAACGAAAGTCTCACGTGATTGATTTAAACCCGACGTCACTAAACCAATAGTTTAAGTAAGTTGGTGAATACGGACTTATATGTTTTCTCATCCTTGCAGGCGGTCGTGTCTAACCTGTTGTCCGGCTATTGTCCACTCCCTCGACCACGACATAGTGGCGGCGATGTTTCTCCTGAGATAGCTGGCTCAACCCGACTCGTTCCCAAGTTGTTATACAAGTCAGCGATGGCGACCCAGGAGACTACGGAAACTACTCACGGTTCTACGACTGCTGCTCCATCGTTCAACTCCTTCGCAGTAGAACTGTCGGACAAGTTTCACTTTCGGCAGCAGGAAGGCTTGAAACTTGGATGACAAGACGGAAACGTTATCGAGTTATACCTGGACTATAAAACTGAACAACGCGACGCATATCAAATCGTACATGGCCAAAGATGTATTTATATCACTGTTTACAAATAGTGAAGGGGTTGAACTCAAATCTGTGACAGGGTGTTGCGCAACATGTGGACGCTGGGAATCCTAGACAACTTCCGGTTGTGCCTTCTGTTTGTAAACAGTGAAGGGGTGAATACATGATGGCTTGGAAGGCACAGCATGTCAGATGGACGACATTCTTGTATACGTGTGATTGAAATGATGGCGAACACGACAAATGACACGAACCAGTGTTGCGAAGACTAAGGTCACGTTGAACACACAAAATGTCAGTTTAAGAGCATGAATCACGCCTGAAATTGTTGAAGCGAATACACCGTTCTCCAGCAAGCCTAACCCAACGCTTTTGCAGGCACTGTTTACCGCCCAAGCCAGAAAGGAGGAAAGCGATACCAGAGAGAAAGCACACGATACGTGTGCTTTCCATCTCTCTGCCTCTGGTGGTAAACAGTTCTCATCGTGCTCCCCGGCTAGACGGCGCTGCGCTTTCAATATGGCGCCGTCCACGTGAAAATGGAGTTATACACCGTTTAGGGTTTGGCTTGTGTAAGCGTCCAACTATCCACTTGTCTGATGAGGAAATAGCTTACACGAACACGTGAAACGGTAGATGCTTTACCTGGTAGCAGTGGTGCATATAAAAAGGAATGGTGAGATCCAGTAAAGTGTTGGAAATTAACACTTGTGTGCGTCCTTCCTCCTCTCCGTGTTCGTCGTCTTGTTAGCACTTCTTCTATTATGCGGGATAAATATCCAATTTATCGAGCACATACTGGACGCCACTGGAATCTGGGCGGACCCTGATGAGAGGCCGTACGAAAGATGGAAGAACCAGAATCCGTCAATCAGCTACGTTCGTTTTCCGAGATGCTTAATCATGTGATGAAGTTTCTCCGAACCTGGCCGAGAAACCAAAGGTCCTGCAGGACTTGCTGGCGTCAGATGCTGCTTGGGTCTGTGACCCACAATAGCAAGAAGCACTCGATAAGATAAAAGATTAGCTGACGCCGCTGATGCCCCTGTACTGACCTTCTACTCTCCATAGTGGCCACATATCCTCTCTGTTGAAGTGTTGCCGTACGGACTGGTAACGATCCTGCCTCAAGAAGACTCCGACGGTCACCGGCGCAATGATGCGCATGCGTCGAGATAATTGACAGCAGCTGAGCAACGATACACTGCAGCTCAGAAGGAAGCAATGGCGGTGACGAGAGTTTGTGGGAAGTTCAGGAATGCATATTTTGGGTCCCCCTTTCCACGCAGAGACAGACCACGGGCCTCTCACTCTTTAACACACCTCGGTTGCAACCACTGCGTACGCACACGCTGCAGTACAACTTTTCTGTCGCATTCGTATGAGGCAAACAATTGTACACATCCAAGGTGTTGTCAAGAAATTCCGTTACAGACCACAGCCACCTTGACACTACCTTAGAGTCAGCCGTAAAAGAATTCGAGGCTCGGACCATACACCTTTTGGAAGTTTCTCGAAACATGCCTTCGCGCATAAGAACATCACTGAAGCAGCAAACAGACACAGACACGGCGGACACACTAACAGCACCACTGCTTACTCTGTCGTCCGTGTGGGTTTCCTGCTTCAGTGATGTTCTATAGATATCAACTAGCCACTTCGCAACCCTGCGTATAAGAGATGCCCTGAAGAGAGACAGCACTCTTTGGCGTGTAATGCGGTACTGCGAAACACAGTGGCCTTAGCCGGTACTCTCTTCGAGGATGTAGCCACGCATGCCAGCGTATCTGGCGAACTGGCCGTGATCAAAGTACTTCTACTCAGATGAATTCGTCACCTGACGAATTCTGCTGCTCTTCAAAGCTGCTTGTGTCAGTAGGTGATACTACAGCATCCTATAATTTGTATGACGAGACATCGACACTGCTTCTTTCACACCACTTAGTTAATTGGATGGAACATGAAGACGATTATGGGAAGTGCTGAAGTCATCTCTACGGCAACCGAGCGTGTCGAAACGAATCGGATGCGCATGCATCGATATACACCTTTATCTACTGTTTGCATTTAGCTTGCACCCTGTTCGGTGATATTATAGCATAAATGCAGACGAACTCGTGGAGGGACTCCGAACTCTGAAAAAAGTCTGTGTTTGAGCAAAAAAAGAAAAAAACAAAGAAGGCGAACGGACGACCAAACTCTTTTCTTTCCTTCTTCTTTTTTTTTTACACTATGGAGCAGCCTTTAAGGACCTGTTGTACAGTGGTGAATAACATGTTATGGTAGAGTCTATCCCGCTAGTGCCTAATATTGTCTGGATAATCATGGATAATCACTAGTGATGTAAAACTATCGATAGTATTCGATAGTCGGCTATCAGAAAAGCACCGGGGAGCAGATAAAAAAGAAAAAGAAAATGCCTGTCTCGCACAAGGTTTCAGTACAACTCGAGCACCTTTCCCTCCGGCACTAAACTTGAGCTCCTCATTCCGCTCAAACGAACTGGAAGGTCACGTGATACTCTCTGTATGAATTGACTGCGTCTCATTACAGTATCATGAGTGCGTAAAATTTTATGATGACCATCTCCTTTCGCTGGTTGCAGTGCATCATTCATACATTACAGCTAAACGGAAAGAACTTGTGTCGCACGTGTTTCATTTTCGTTGTCCTTGTGCCAGTGCGCAAACCAATACGGGATCCAAAGCATACCGATATTGAGAACCAAATCTTGCTATCAATCGCAAAGAAAAACAAAAGAGCAGTGTTATCAATAGTCAATTATCGTAAAGCTATCGATAGTTTATTCAACGATATCGATCGTACTGTAGATGGTCAACAATCGACAGTTTTTACACTGTCGATAGTACTATCGATATTCGACTACCGAAAGTTTTTCGACACAATCGATAATTTTGACAAACTATCGATAATATCGATCGTAAATTCATTGATAGTTTTGCATCACTGGCTGACACGGAAGTTACGCAATCGTTTCCGGTATGGACGTAGTGGATCTTGACGTTGTCGAACATGGTGCTGTCATATGATATTAGCCGTGTGGATATATTTTACATTTGACTTTGGACACTACGGTTTCCGTTAAGTACGGGTCTGCATTCCACATCAAAGCCTGACAGGCAGTCGGGTTACGTCATGACGTTGGAAATTAATTTCTTGTAAGTCATCGGTTTTGTGCAAATTGATGAAACGGTGTTCGTATTTGTAACACACGTACAACAGACACACAAATGAAGCGTGACTATGACCTTGACGTTAGGTTTCCACTATGTAAGATAATCCATGCGCGTCCACACGCCCGCACGAACGTACGTATACACATGCACACACGTGCGCGCTTAAAAAAAACAAAAAACGAACGAACACACAAAACAAAACGATTTCTCAGGTGTGTCGCTCATTTACAAAAAAATGGAGACATAGAAGCTTGAAACTTAATCCTATTACTTTCGCCACGCCTTTGGGCATCCGTTCACTTTCTTTGATTATTCCACTAATCCGATTACGCAAGCTTAGAATAGGTCCTTCCAGATTTTTCTGCCTGATTTTCCTTCGTCCTTCATGTTCTTTTTTTTATTTATTTATTTTTTTTTTTGGCAATGCGCGCCCTTGTTGCCGAGTGATAAAATATTTAACGGAGACTTGCGAACAAAAGCCACCCGTTGTAACGCCTTCTCAACATATTTTTTTCATGTATATTTTGCAGTTTGGCAAGTTCGTCTTTTCGCCAGCGAAGTGGTGCGACTTAGCTTCTCTCATCGGGTGCATTGTAAGAATATCCTCACAGAACACGAAATTTGAAACGACGGTGAAACGGAATATCGAAGGACCAGAAGAGAATGAAAGACTTTCACTTTCCCTAAGGCTATTTTTCTGTGGATATTATGATTATAATAATTAGGAGTAAATTACACAATTTTTTGTTTCTCTTGAACAAGTGTTTCTGCAGTCTCGACGCCATGTGCTACGTTATTATTATGGTTATCCCGGTACGGTGAATTTCTTCCTATGACTGGCGCATAACTCATTCGCAATTGGCCCTGGAACAGATAGAATCACTTATGGCGGTTATGTGAAACACTTGAGCGGTTAACATAACCACCCATGAATGATTCTCCCTGTTCCATGACCAATTACAAATGAATTATGTGCGGGCACACTTGTGCGGAATACTTGAGCGGGTACCAGCTCCCGTGGCCTAATGGCTACGATGATGGTGCACGACGCTTAGATTGGGAGGTGAACCGGTTTCGAATTTGGGCGCCGGCTCTGCTGTCCGGATGTTTTTCTTCAGTCTTTTCAGACGCTTTAAGACAAACATCGGCGCAGCTCCTGAATGAGGCCGTAATAAAGGTCCCTTTTTTTCTTTGTCGACAACTTCATCTTTCTGTAGGCGTTGTTACAAGCTCATTTTCCCTTGCAGGTGGTTTAGTGAACGAAAATTGCGGATAACCAGCACAAAAGGCCATTATATCAGGAAATGCAACGACACATTTGAAGAGTTTGCTATGCGCTTTATTACGACGAAGCCGTTCTCAACAGCTGCGACATGATATGGTAACCGTCTAGCACTTGCCTTCTTGTTTTTACGCCAGCTGTACCACAACACCTCATCCAACACAGGTCTTAGAACAGAAGCAGCAGCAAGGCAGAAAATGGCAGTTGACTTGGGTGTACAAATTATACAGGTCAATTTTATTTGTCTCTTGTTACATGGGGCATTGGCAGTGGGTAACACAAAGTTCTTACAGGCAGGCACTTCAGGCTTAGTGGTCCTTCCTGAACAGCCATGGCTGTGTTGCAGCCCGGACGGACTGACCAGAATAGGAAACGATGCACACCTCCTAGAAATCGAGTGTCCCTTCACCCAGGGTGTTGGACTATAAACTGAAGAAATCTTAGTAGTAAGATTATGTTGAGAAACTACGGCAATGAGAAACGCCGGCACCCCCGCCAGGGCAGCGCCACTGTCGCGCCGACTTTTTTTCGCGTTTTTTTCCCGTGCGCGACAGGTGGCGCCCGGGTGGAGGGCTGTTCGCGCGCTTAGCGGCGGGCGGCGCGTGGCCGGAGGGCTGCGCGTGCGCTTATCGTAGCGTATTTTTCAGCCTGGTCCGGCTTCTTTCGTCATTTTACCACCAGGATCGACTTCCCTCACAATTTTTTTTCTGCTACAACAGGTGGGCGGTTTACATGCAATACCAGACAGGGGAATCATTCGCATTTTTAATGATAGCGGTCTTTGAACCTGGCATACTTGACAAAAACTTTGCATGCAACTTGGCAATACCCGAGGTAACCTAACATCATCACAGAAGTGAAATACGTATTAGAATTAACAACTATTTTTCTTTTACGGGACACAAAATCACCTGCGTACGATTCCTAATCTTTTTTATATATATTCTTAATTATTTATTTTAATGCTTCACAGTTACCGGAGAATCCTGGAGGGACTGGTGTCGGATGACAAAGTTCTTCGTGCATCAGTTCGATATCGACACGACCCGACCTGTGGGGCAGACATTTGTATTATTATTCAACCGTTTTCTTGCTTTTTTTTACGTAACAGTAATTGTAGCTTTTCCGCACGTATTGTCACAGGAAGCAGCAGCGTTTCTTCCGTGGAGAGATTTTCCTGGCCAAGGCACCGGAGTGGAGCATAACTGCCCGATTCTCTCCCGCGCTCTTGGTTTTTACAGGAAGTCTGCCAAGCTACTGCAGCCTCGGGTAGAAAGAAGGGATATGCTATATTACCATGAGGGTAGTTTCAGTGCGAGCAGTACCATTTTGGAAGGTAAACGAATGGGCCCAGCGAAACCAAAACTGTCTGCCCCTGTCGGATATATGACACTTCTCGAGTCATTTTGATGAACAATATCACTTTTCAGTGACTTGAGATCTACGGAGTGTTCATTTAGACATCAAATATTATGGATCTGGAAGGGTTACGTTTCACAGCAAAATCGTTCAGTTCAAATAAAATATATTATGTTTCTAAAACGCCGCCCCTGACGTCAAGTTGCCTTATTTATTAAATATAAATTTTCAAAGGTAAACAACTTATTCATTTCTAAAAAAAATTCAGAACATGTTTTCCAGGCAACGATAGAGTGTGGACAGGAAATGACACGTGGTCGCTGATATTCCATTTTCGAGCGTCATGTTTGCGGCCGAAGCTACAGTTTGCTACAAACAACGAACGATTGGAAGAATGCGGGAAAAAATCCGAACGGAAAAGTTAAAACTTCGCAACTCGACAGCGGCTCGCCGATCGACTGAGCCAGCGGCGGCGACGGCGCGCCGATTGAAGCAACCCGGCGGTGGTGGCGAGCATAAATTGACCGGCGGAGTTGTGCACACCCCTATACTTATAGCGTCCTCGATAAACTGCACCGGTGCGCCCGGGTGCGGCTTGCCATCCTCGATAAACTGCACTGGTGCGTACTGAACGTCCTCGATTAAAGGAGTGCACCCGTTCAGTGCAGCACTGAGTTGCCCCGAACCCACACCGAGAAAATCGGCCGAGCGCCAGAGTGCAATCCCAAGAAGCATCGCGATTGCCGGAAGCACGAAGGAAGGCGGAAGCGGCAAGTAGCCAGATGTTGCCGTGCAAGTAGCAGCAGACAGTCATCGTCAGCATGGCATTCGATCGGTGCCGCTCGCCAGGTGCCTCTCGCTACGGGTCGCGTAGCATACGAGCCACAACGAGCACAGGTGGCGCATGCTAGTATCCATCAGATCCACCAGTGCAGTGCAGTTTCATGTTCGATAATGCCTCCGCCCAGGGCACCGCCAGTGTAGAGCGCCACGCTCCACTGTAGTTTCGGGGCAATTCCGGAGCAAGTTTATCGAGGACGCCATTACATGTGAAGCGGCAACCGCCGCTGCCACGTTCCTCCGAGGCACGTGGCGCCAACGTCACAGCTATTGCGACTTTCCGAAATGGCCAATCTGGATCTCGCGCCTTTTATCGCGTTTCTTGGCTTCATCTCACGATGCGGAGTACGTACAGGACAGGTTCTTCAGGAGATTGAGCTCTTAACAGCTTCTGGGTGTAAACAACAACAACTTTATTTTAGGATGATGATTTAAGGTCAACAGAGCTTTCGTGCAGTGCGTTGGTGGATTCGGCCAGGGACTTGATAGGAAGAAGGAGCGAGAGTCCAACTGACTAAGAGACCCGGAAAGTGCGTTGCGGGTAGTGTGGACAATGAAAAATAATCTGCTCCAGACCCTCTTGAGCACCGCAATCACAGCATCTGGATGAGTCTGCTTGTCTCAAGCGGTAACGCCACTGACCTGTAAAAGCCACATCGGGTCGCATTCGATGAATCAATGCAGCATCTTGACGATAGGTGTTTCGTAGCATGCGTAAAACGGCCGTTGAATCAATTCTGCTCAGCATAGATGGGGGCAGAATGTCAGTTGCCCATTGTCGAGAAGCCAGGGTTGTCACGAAGCGTCGCGGAATGGAACAACGGTCTCCTGTCAGCGGTGCAATACTGGTCCGCTTCCGATGCGAGGGAGCTTCCTCGCTGTAAAAGCACAGGTTATACACATGTTCTATCACTTCGAATGACAACAGGATGTTAGTTGTAAAGTTTTGCAGTTTGTTGCTGACTGCGATGCCCGGCTAGCAGGTTTTATTGGTTTCCCAGGTTGCGTCACTGTTCTCAGCTGAGTTGGTCAAAGCACTCGTGTTGGGATTGCGTCGATCCAAAATTTACAGATGTAGCGATTAAATTATCAGCCGCACATGTGAAGATTCCCTTCAAGTCCATGTAGTCTAGATTGACAAAAGGATGTTAGCTGTAGAGTTATGCAGTTCATTACAGACTGTGACCGGAATCTTGTTTTGCTCATTGTGATTTGGAGTCGGACTTCTCGTTGAGCATACCTCCATGTGGGAGATCCTTAACTTTTGGGAGGTTTAAGGTCATACACGCTGGCACGTGGTTCTCTCACTTCTCTCTATGACTTACGCAGATTCTAAAAAGCCTACACAGATGTGGAAAGGGCATACGCATGAGAACATTCGTACACAAAAACAGAATTGAACAGAGCCCCTCGTAAGAACTAAGCAATTAATCCATAAAAAAAAAATTGAACAAGACGAATTCGTTCGTATATAAAAGTAGCGTATCATTCCCTTATGTTTCGACGGTTTGCTTTAATTTTGAAGTTATGCCCTTTTATAACTACGTTTTATACCTTCAAATGTCCTATCCGTCGTACACTGAGACTTCGCATGTTATTTTCCAGAAATAGTTGTTTTGACAGGACCCGTTCCGCTGTCTGCTATGTTTTGTATCCATATTCATATCCACACGTAATCCCTGTGAGCATGACAAGCCGAGAAAAACAACACTACCAGGCTGTCAGGATGAAAAAGGGCTTCCCAAGAGACCCACTGTACGTCATTGAGTACCATCTTATAGCCGCGCTTCAATCTCAATCCTCGAGGGAAATGATGACAAAATTAAGATACCCACAGCGCAAAGAGTTTGAACTGCTGGTAAACAGTAACAATGTTTTATCGATCGCGCATCTCCACGTCATGCAGAAAAGTAAATCTTTGATGCTGTTGTTTCCTCGCAGCGTGGCATTGGATACGCTTGAGTAAAATTATGCGCATGGCTTAGCATTACTCAACGCTATGATGCAAAAATACGACGTGTCGCAGGTATACACTCTGCAGGCGTAATCGCTTTTCCGATTGTTCGAGGGCATCAAAGCTGCACAGTCATTGTCGAGAGCCTCATTCTTTTGAACCACCTTTTTACAACAGTAACGACCCCTTGCCATGTAATGAACAAGTACTCGTAACTAACATTAAACCTGTCGGCAATATCAAACCAAGCATAAGCTTTGCGAGGTATTCGTCTTATTCGGGAATTCGAGAGTGCCTCTTCTTACCCTATGTCAAACTTTTGCCCGTTACTCAAAAAAAGTAACTGATTACCGTTACCGTTGCTTCTATTCAAAAAATGATTCGTTACCGTTACCAATTACTCGACTCCAAATGTAACTGAGTAACGAGTAGAAAAGTAAAGCGTTACTAGGGTCACTACTCTGCATTCACTCAAATAATACCCGCCTTTGTGTGCCTCGGAAAAGAAACAACAGGATTCAACAACGGAACAGCTGAAATAACACGAAAAACCAAAACGCGTGGGGCACGTAGAAGTGTACGTCTACTGTATTTATTTCCCGGAAAGACGTTGACCGGACTGTGGAAGAGCATTGCATGGAACTTTGGAAACCTCCAAAGCTTCAGGCACCACAACACTGGTGTAGGAAGAGACTAAGGAGAGAGAGACTGAAATCCCAGAATGTTATTACAATGACCTCCACTTGCTATAGTAAAACGGCCAAACAAATGCCGACGGCAGGGGGGGGGGGGGGGGGGCTTGACTTGGGGCAGAACATCTGACAGATCAATCAGTCTCTGATAAGTTAAAGTAATCAGATACTGAGTAACCGATTACGCAGAAAAGTAACTGATTACTCGAAAAATTCCTCAAACAAGTAATTCATTACAAGTACCGCAATTACTAGTAACGCGTTACGCACAGGTCAGCCGTATGTCCAGCTAGGTCCGCTCGAAATGTCAGACACCGGCCACACAGTTTCACGAAATCCTGCATCAAGTGAGAAGTAAATACCATTCTAGAATAGGACGACATGCTCTGCCTGCCTGTTTGTTTTGCGAAATCTCTTCTCCTGGAGTTTCAAAGCGGAAGGAGATCCAGACAATCCTCCATTTTCGATAGGGGACAGCACGAATCGCGGCCTCCGGGGCAGTCATCCGACTGTGTACGACCTTCTTTAAAGTGACAGTCCGGACCTCCGGAGGGTATTCCGATTGCGACTCCATTCGACTGTGCTCCACACGTATGTCATCCACGTAAAATAAAAAGGGTGAAAGCTTTCCCGTTTTAGAGGAAATAAATTAAATCCTACGGTTAACCCATATCCGGTTTCGGTTTCTCCGTGACGTCGCTCTTGTTCCCGACGTCACAACTGTGCAAGACGACACAACAACACTTGACGCTTGTTTGAAGTGCCCAGTGAGATTTTCAGGTGGGCGATTCCACGCGAAATGATCCAGCGGACCTGCTCGGCCCCCACAAAACGATCCCAAAATTTTACGAATTTTTTTTAGCAGTCCCTAATGGTGCAAAACGACACACCACGAAACATTTCTTTCCAAATCTCAATGTGGCGGGTGCTACACACGAGCAAAGTTCGCAGCGCTGGCGAAAACTGTGCCTGGCGTGAACGGCAACTGCGGCTCATAGAAAGCACCTAGAACTGCGTGGTTTTCTTTTGCCTATAGAGGAATCTATGCTCTACACAGCGTCCAAGTCCCGGTTGTCGTGCTGTAATCGGTGCAGGTATACAAAGGCCGGAAGTTTCGCAATTTTCCTCCTACTTCGCGATTTTTTTGTGGGAAATCAAACGGTTAAATTTTAATGAATATTTTTTCCTGGCAAGGCCCCAAGGAATACTTCAACAGGAAAAATCACCAGGCACGTAATTTTCATAGTCATTAGAGGGAAAAAAGAGGAAGTATGCGATTTTTCCAAAATTCGCTACAATCGAGCTCAAAACGCGCAATGAAGAGGTCGGAAGAGACGCCTGAAACCAACGCAGTTTTATAGAACGAGCCTTCCTCTACAACATATTATAAAATCTCGAGGGTGTTTTTTTTCGTATACAGGAGCAAATAATTTTTTGTAGTAGTTTCCTCCTGTTTTAATTATTTTTATTTTCAATTTTTCTCTGGTCTGGTTGGGTTTTAATAAGCAAGCAATATGCTTGGCACAGACTTCTGCAAGGTTATCATAATCTTTGCTTTTGTAGCATAACACGCGTATTGCAATCCTGGGTGGTTAAGTTTATGGCATTGTTTCCGGTGTGCACGGTGCCGGCAACGGAGATTGGGGATTAGCGGTGATGGGCAGGTCTAATTAATACTTTTTGTCGTGTGAGCTAAAGCCCTGCGCAGATGAACTTTTTCACATCCGCATCCTATCCGAAATCCTATCCGCATCGCATCCGCGTCTCCCATGGCACGCAGCAATAGTTCAGTTCTATGCTCGATATATCAGGCCAATCTTTCAGGACATATTTCCCAGCACAAAACAGCAAACAAAAACAAAAAACAAAAACAGAAAAGGTCCAGCAAAAAAAGCTGTCGCTAAACTGCATCCACACGGGCGACTTCCTCTCTCTCGTTCCGACAGTGAAAACCCCGGAGAGGCATAGCTTTTGTAGCGAGGACAGGTCTTGAGCGTTCATGATGCTACCAAAGGATACACCACAGCAAGTACAGATTTAGCTTCCACGAAAGATTATACGGCACCAAGCACAGCGACACATTTTGCACCAAACGGGATAAGTAGAGTTTATTGTAAGTGAAACGCAAGATCGGCGCCGAACGCGCACCTCGACTCGAGACGCCAGAGCCAGAGATCTCTCTCAGATGCGCGAGCGGCTTTCGTACACCTTGTACTCTATCTTCTGTACCTAGTGTGAAGCAAACTGTTTACGCAATCTCGCGGTTTATCCGTGTCTGACCCACTCCTGATCCGGCGTCATCCACGTCCGATCCGCAGATCACAACAAGCGTCCATATTTCATCAGAACCCAGGAGTTTCTTGCGGACGTCCGCGGGTATACGCTTCCATACGCGAGTGGCGCAAGGCTCTATATAGCTGTGAGCCTCACTGGAACCTACGACAGCATGGACGATGAACCACCACCGCGAGATTCCGTCGTTTCCAGTACTGCCATGTAAATGACTTTTTTTGCAAGTTCGTCTTTTCCTCTAGCGTTATAATTTGTTAGACTTTTCGTGGTTAATATTTTTGCTGAATTATTCAGCATTTAAATGTGACAGTTAAACGGAACTTTCATCAACTGAACCTGCATCTACGCGCCTGTAATATTCATACTGGCGAATTGGAACTCCACAGCGCTCAACTGGAGCCATGTTCCTTTGGTCCGAGTGGTTGTCTGATTGAAAACCGACCAGAAAAAAAACAAAAAGAAAGGGAATGCGACGAATTAAAACGGGAGCCCAAGAAACAAATATAGCACCCCACCGGATACATGCAACGTGGGTCAGTGTGGCCGTAATACCCTCTACAAAAAAAAAAAAAAAAAAAAGAAATTCTCCCGTATACGAAAAAACACCCTCGAGATTTTTTATATGTTGTAGAGGAAGGCTCGTTCTATAAAACTGCTTTGGTTTCAGGCGTCTCTTCCGACCTCTTCAGTGCGTGTCTTACGCTCGATTGTAGCGAATTTTGGAAAAATCGCATACTTCCTCTTTTTTTCTTGTAATGACTACGAATTTCCTGTTGAAGTATTCCTTGGGGCCTTGGCAGGAAAAAAATATTCATTAAAATTTAATTGTTCGATTTTCTATAAAAAATCGCGAAGTCGGAGGAAAATTGCGAAACTTCCGGCCTTTGTATACCAGCACCGATTACAGCATGACAACCAGGATTGAACGCTGTGTAAAGCATGGTTTTCTCTATGCTTAAAAAAAAGCGCGCAGTTCTAGGTGCTTTCTATGAGCCGCAGCTGCTGTTCACGCCGGCACGGTTTTCGCCAGCGCTGCGAACTTTGCTCGTGTGTAGCACCTGCCACATTGAGATTTGGGAAGAAATGTTTCGTTATGTGTCGGTTTTGCACTGTTAGGGACTGCTAAAAAAATTTCGTAAAAATTCGCGATAGTTTTGCGAGGGCCGAGCAGGTCCGCTGGATCATTTCGCGTGGAATCGCCCAAGTGAGGCGTGACCCAGTTGGGATTGGCGATTTGCTCAATAACCCATGTTATTCCTAACTATATAGCTTGTAACATTTTCTATGCGGGTGTTGGTACTGTAACTCAGAGAGACGCGCCTGACACATGTTTGTGCTGTGTAGACTAAATCTGTGGCGAGAATGGGGTTGAAACTTAACAACACTTACTTGTGTTTTCAAAAGTTATTGGTACTGCATCGATCTATTATTCAGGACAGTGAATACTGGCTACCCCGATCTCTCTTGGGGGTTCGGTCTCGGCAAACCCGAAAAATGACACGCACGTCGTGTTGTCATTCTTGTTCTCACGATGCACTAAGGAACACCTATGCTTCATCGCTCACCAACACCGTCACATATGCAGCAACCAGTCAATGTTAATAAAAAGCAGCAATGCCAGACGTATTGAAAGTAGGGAAACCAAGAACGGCGACGCACAAAGAACACACAGTCCACTGGGAGGACCCCCGCGAAGGCCGGAAGAGAACGTTCCTGGCGTCACGACTGTCCAAGTGAGGCTTTCAATCGGGGGCAAAAGATGCAAGTGGAAAATTGCATTACAAATGCTCGGAGCCGAATATAAACGAAATATTTTGTTTCTTGGGTCGAAAAGATATAAGGAATCCTCTGATGAGGCCTATTTCCTTTACGTCTGGGACCCAGACTGTCCCTTTAAAGGTGGACCCCACAACAGAATCACCACAAAGGTTGGGGTCTATCCGTAACCTTAGGGAGATCAGGGACATGTATGCGAAATACCTTGTCCCGAAACTGCACATATTTTATTCATACGAATTTAGTACGAAGCGAGCGCTTCGCCTCTATGAAGCGAGAGGGCACTGAAAGCAACGCAATGTCCAGTCAACACAGATTGTTGACAGAACGCAGAATTTATGTTGAATATTGTTGGGGAACGTGAAACGCACTTGGCTAGCGGTAGTTATAGGCATAGTAAACGCCATATACCAGCATAGTGAATTGTTTTACATAAATTCTGCGTGGATTCATCACATACCGTCCAGCCTGTTGAACCGCACACATTGTTTACGCATTAATACATGATATCTCGACAGCGTGTGGAACGACCTACGTTATTTCCGCGTTAAATTATTACATTACAGCCAGCACGTTGAACGGTATTTCTTACTTGTGCATTAATTCATTACATGCAAATCAGCATGCTGAACGACGTACGTTATTTCAGCATAGAATTATTCATACCAAGCAGAATGTAGAACTGCATACGTTATCCAAGCATTACTTCATTACATGCAAATCAGCATGTTGAACGACGTATGTTATTTCCACGTTAAATTATTACACGCCAAGCAGCATTCTGAACGGCATGCGTTATTTCAGCATTAATTCATTACGTGTTGAACAGCATATGTTATTTCAACATTACCTCATGACAAGCGGGTGCAGGTAACAATGTTTGAGTTTATTGCAAAGAAAAGTAATAAAGAAAATAATAATAATAAATAACCAAAGCAACAGTAAAAGCAATAGGTTATTAAATAGCAGTAAGCAGGGAAGGGTAATTGAAACGGAAACAGAAACGGTAGATTACTGCAATTGGAGTTGGTAACGATAACGGAAACGAAAAACATACCACGGTCCTCCATTACCGGAAACAGAAACGTAAACAAAAATTATCGTCCGGTATTGAATTCGGGTAATGGCTATTGCTGTTGTGCGATGACATTTTAGCGACTTTTCATTTTATTTTAGTATTATGATGATTGCATTCCCTGTAATGCCCTAAAGACTACACACGAGAGCAAGCGCAATAACGGATCTCGAACCCAGTCAACACACATGGTTGACAGAATGTGAAATCCACGTTGAATATCGTTGAACAATGTGAAACGTGAATTGCGAACATGAATTTCACGCAGATTTTACGTAAAATTTTAACATGCGAATTGCAATGCAGGAATTCAACGCTGATTCAACACTCATATACCAGCAGTGGAATGGAGCACGTTATGACAGCGTTGATACTTGCGCTGGAATTTAACGTAGCGGAAAACGTAGAACGAACGTTTTTCGGCCAAGAAATAAACCAATCGAATTAAAATCTGCCATAAGTATTAACTCTAATGCAATTGAGGCCACATCAGAAGCTAAGCTATTAGGTGTCCTTTTCATGAGCACATGAGCTGGAATAGTCACATTGCGTCTATTAAGTCAAAGCTATCCAAAGCGGCAGGGGTCATTAATCGAAACCGTTTCGTTTTGCCTCAAAAAGCTAAACTAATAATCCACAATGCTATCTTCCAGTCGCATCTCAATTACTGCTCTCTGGTGTGCGGAACTACCACTAAGCGAAATTTGCAGGCATTAGCGACGATTCAGAGGAAAGTTATTCGGGGCGTAATGAACATACCTGCAATGTCCGATACTAGTACAGCTTTCGGTCAACTAGGTATTCCCCCAGTTCAAAACCTTTACAAGTATAAGCTTGCGCTGGCGTATAGAGATGTTGTTAAGCGGCATAATTGCACTTTTCTTGGTTTAGCACATTTAACGAAAACCTTGCCAAAGTATCACACCCGCACAGCTGTCACATGGCAGATACCATTCTTAAGAACAAATTATGGGCACCAAAAAATAGCCTACCAGCTGCCTCTATTACTCTCCCATAACCCAAATATTGCATACATTGATAAAAGGATGCTTCAGGACACTTTTTTCTGTTGAGTACTTCTAACTACTTCTTTATTGCCCCTGATGTATCTTCTGTACTGTATTGTACTTTTTTTTCTCTGAAAACTGTTATTGCTTGCGATGTCCAGATATGTGTTGTTATTTCGTACATTCTTCTTGTTGTCCCGCACTCTCGTTTTTGTCACTGTCGAACATATTCACGGGCTTGGAGCCCTCTCAAGCTGCATAATGTCGCTTTTCGCTCCTAGTGCCACACTGTATTTCAGTGAAATAAAGCTTTTGATTGATTGAATGATTTATTATTTCTGCACAAGTTTTACTTCACAATTTCGCATGCAAAGTGTACACGGAGAAATCACGTTGATTTATCATACGTAAAAAAAACTGCATTATCCAATCCAATCCCATCCACGATCCAATTCAAGTTAGTTCCTTTCAAAGCGAGGATCGGGGAAGCCGCACCAGACGCCATTCTTCTCAGATCGTAACCGCCATTAACTGATGCTGGCGTTTCAAGTTTATTTCGCTTTTGCGGCTTCTTCTTCCTTGTTCCGTGGCTTGCTTTGGTTTCGAACCGGGTTGTGCTGGTGACTGTGATATTGGTAAGCACAAGTTTCGCTCACACTGCTGGGTATACGAGTTGGTTATGACGGTCACGACGGGCTGTCTCTACTCCCAGGAAGCTGACTCAGAGATTCTCGCCGCTTCTGGCATGTCCAATGTGTGCGGTTTATGAGTGATTCGTAGAAAGCACTGGTACGTGCACGTCGGATTTGATCGTCGGAGTGAGTTCATAATTGTGTTTACATTTGTAGAGTGTGTAAATAGGGCCACTATTACATGGTGGAATCCCGAAATGTTTTTCAGCGCTGTTGGCCGTTTCAAATTTGTCCGTGTGGTAATTATTGTCAGTTGTATTTCAGGACAGAGGGCGAAGCGGGAATGAAAGGCAGACGTTGAGCAAAGGGCGAGCCTGTACACAGATGTAACGCAAGTTTTCTCTTAGCTGCTCGAATTGACCTTTTGCGTTGTTTGTGTTCACTTTTATGCACGCATAGTCGCGAAGAAAGAAGACAGCCTGGATGCCGAAATGACGTGGCTTCCTGCGAGGTTCTGGTGCCTTCCAACAATTAGAACGGTCAGTTAACTGTCACGAGAGAGAGTATGGGAAAATGTATCAGTGCTAATAAAATGTAAGGAGAATAAAACTTTACGGCAGGCATATTCTTGTGTCATTATTTATGACTATTATGATGACATTATGCTTATTTGTGAAATAAAAGCATCGAGAAATAACATGTATTCAATAATAATTAAAAATGTAGTTACGTGTAATTTGCATTTTCATCACACGTTAATTATACGTTGTCAGTTTGCACTTTTCTAACATTGGTATACGTTGAATTAATGCGTAAACTACGTTTCAGTTACGTGGAATCAGGGGCGGATCCAGCGAAGATCCTCGGGGGGGGGGGGGCCCACTAATAAAAAGAGAGAAGACGGGGGAGGGGGTCGCCATGTAGCAGGAAAATTCGCCGTGCGGCAGGAAAATCTGCCGGAATGGGGGGTGGAGGTATGTCTCGGGGGGGGGGGGGGGCGGGCCCCCAGGCCCCCCCCCCTGGATCCGCCCCTGCGTGGAATATGCGTTGTGGTCTCTGTTAATTTAACCCGTTTCTTGCTGTGACATTAGCCAGGTTGAATCAACGTTAGTTGTCAACGTTGATCCTGCATTCACATGGTTCATTTTCAACGTGTTTTCAGCATTGCATTTGTAATGTTGTGTTGACTGGGAAGGTGCATCGCTCGCTTACCTCGTCCCAGTACTCATAACTCCATGACATCAACACATGACTATACTCCACCATAGCACGAGGATGACAGCACACAATTTTTAGTAATTTATTTTTTACTTTTTTTCATTTTACCGTGGCTATGGCAGTGTTATTTACTACTGAAAGTGTCGCTTATGTACGCTTATGAATGTGACATTGGATGAAGGTCACGTCCATCTTGAGTTTCTGGACTCAGTGAGTGAAGACTACTATACATGTTCCTACTTTTTGTTTTAATCTTGCAAGATGCGCGCGTCCCGATGACGTAAAATTACTTGTCCAGTGTGTACGCGTGACACCAAAGCAGCCCTTGGGTAAAATAGGGTGCTGACAGAGCCGGACTGGCTGTCCTCCAGCAGATCTGTGACAGCCGTTCCATTACCGGAAACAGTAACGGAAACAAAACTGAAAGGGTGGTATCAGAAACGGATAACGGAAAAGAAAATATAGCAGTAACGAAAATGGAAACTGTAACGAAAATGCGTCCGTTATCCTTCCCTGGCAGTAAGTTCCCAGTCAACACAGATCATTGGGGGAACGTGAAGACCACGCTGAATATGGTTGTACTATGTGTAACGAGAAGTACGAATATCGAAATCCAACATGCGAATTGTAATACAAGGATACAACGCCGGTTCAACACTATATACCAGCAAAAGAATGGCGCACATTATGACAGCGTTGATATTTATGGTGGAATTTTACGTAACCACAAACGTGGAATGAATAATACCCCTGTCACACGAGCATTTTCGATCCTGCTCGACCGAACCTGCTTGAACCCAATGCAGATCGGATGGTGCTACACGGCCGCTTCCAAGCAGGATCGAACTTTGATCCTGCTTGACTCAAGACAGTTCCCATAACAGGATTGAGAATTTCAAGACGGCTCGACGGACGCCATTTGCATCCTCTACCCCGGTGAACTGTCATAACTTAAGACGGACATGCGCGCGAAGCTACAAATGATGCTTACATCGGTATACGATAAATTACCACTAATATCGCTGTTATATAGGAAACGCGAAATTAATGAGTGCCGTTTATTCATTTGCCTATATTCTCGACACCGCGCGACAACAGCCGGAACAGCTAATCGGATACGTACTCAGACGGCGACGGTTGCGCCGCCTCTCGCGCCACAGGTCAACCATTCAATGCGCATTGAAAGTGGCCGTGTAGCAGCGTCAAAACTCGAGCGTGCTCGGGAAGTTCGATGCAGATCGGATTCGAGAAGGATCGAAATGCCCGTGTGACAGGGGTATAACGTTGTTTCTGCACTTATCGCGAATGATACACGCGTGACTGTGTAGCACTGCGCATGTTTAACTTTATGTGTGTCAACTGAATGTAATCAGTGAGAAACAGAGACGCCATGTAGATACTGACCTCATAATCCAAGCAATTATCGGTCCTCGTGTTGTTTGTCTGCTTAATTCAATTCAACTTAGACACCTCGAGGCTCCTCAAATACCGGATGCATTTATGATGCATTCGTCTACGGACCATTTGAGTAATTTTTTTTCAATAATGTGCCACCACAATCACCACTGGTACAGAGCTGAAGAAAAGTGCCGTAAATGATTATCGAGGGGATAAACACGCCCCGTAGTCGTTGACACAATGTTTAATATACGAGTGTTCGCTCTGTGGTATCGTTTATCATGCATCTTGTGTGCACTGGAACTCATTTAGCCGATGCCTTTGGAGGCTATTTGCTGCCAGTCCACATGATGCATCATTGTGTGCGTCGTGTGACAAAACATCTATGGTATTAATCCCGTTTCTCGCAGACCACTTTAGTTAATTGAACGCAGCATGAAAATGCTGAGAGGAAGTGTCGGCGTCGTCTCCATGGCAACATAATTTTTCGAGGCGAATTGGCCAGGTATACTTTGGCGAAACTGACATGGTACAATTTGAACTAAAGTTCACGGAACACTGGGGTGTCGCATTTCTCCACTGGGGCGACATCCTAGCAGCAAACAGGAGCGGACACACATACTGATGCGATGGATAGCATACCTAGGTCATCCATTTCTTATTCGATCTCTTCCTAATAGCTAGCAGGGGCCGCTCCGATGGAGAAATACGAAAGTGCCGGGTTGTGCAAATCTTTGTCCCAAGATGTTCACATTCATCGTATTGTTATACTTAGTGGGCAATTTCACCGTCCTCGGTAGCTCAGTCGGTAACGTGATCGTTTGCTGAGCTCAATATCGCTGGTAGATCCCGGCCGAGGGCGGTAGCAATGTCGGGGAGGTAAACATTGCTTCCAGTACCGTCTGCCCCAGATTTCCTGCGCGCGTCAAAAGAGCCTCAGGTGGTCAAAATTATCTGCAGTGCTACCTTCGGTACGTGCAACAGTCGCCACACACACACACACATACAGTCGCCACGTGTAACACCACGGTACTATTACTATTTGGTCGTTGGAGTTATCGTCCATATCAAATACATTATTCCGTGGTGACTGGCTTTGCCCATTCACACAATTTCATAAAAGTCATAAAAGTCTGCTTTCGGAGCAATACTATATGGGTCACAACGCCTAGGTCCTAGTTATACGGGGTGAACGTGGGAAACTGTCTTTGCGTCGATGTGAACTTGCATTCCAAGTTTTACATCATAGGGAGCGATAGGCGTGCAGAAGCTCGATGCTAGAAATGAATGTCCAAGTTCATAGGGCCTTGACATTCATGGCAGGCATCTCCTACAGTGAGGCGACCGCGGAAGAGGTCACGTGCTTGCGAGAACCAATAGGGTTGACCGAGGATCTTGCTCTTCTGACGTGGGTGCTGATGCGGGAATCGGAAATGTGTTCAGGCATTTGTATCTCACCTACTGCGACGCGCAGAGAAATATGATCATTTCGTCGTCAAAAATCTCGCGTGTGATGAACCATATTTATTTACACAGATTCGTGAAGGCGGCTGAGGCAAAAAGTCCAGTGAACTTGACACAGAACAATGCCACCAGTAGCAGCAACATGACAGCGGAATATGTATAACTCAAACATTCAAGCTGTACACAAAAGTTTCACAACCCCGCTACCGGTAGGTAATCTAAATTGCAGAGCCCGAGCATACAACTATAAGACAAACACAACATTTAAGCTTCATCAATACTCAAGCAATGATCTGAAGGACGGCAGTTGGCGGGAAGTCAGCGAGTGCCTTTGGCGGGACTCAAACCCACACCTCCCTCATTGGATAGGTAAGCATGGCAAGGAACCTGGACCTCGGCACTTTCCTTAGTCCGAAGGAACAAGCAAAGTGTCATGCCAACACCACCTAGATAGAGAACGCCTGCGCGCTTGTCGACTTAACGTAACAATTAAGAGCCAGCCAATCAGGATCGTGTTTTCAACGGCCGTAAGCAATCACAAACGTGCTTTCAGCGGTCGTGGCCATGGAGAAGAACCGCCGTCGTCTCCGAGTTGTGATTGAACGTCCCCGCGTACTAAAGGGAAAAACTTGGAAATAAATCGCAAAACGGTCTCAACCTTTCTGAAAAGTGATATTATAGAAATCGTCTTGCACTTTTTGTCTAAATATTTAGGTATGCAGGTTCCAAGTGAGCTGTAATCATTTGCGGGTTCTTGAATTCTCAGAACGGTGAATCGCAGTAGCAGACGAATTCTGACTATATATGTCCACGTAGCGAAGGAGGGAGAGAAAGCAATGCGAAGGCTTTCTCTATCTAGGTGTTGTTGGTCAAGCCTTTGGGCACACGCGATCGTTCTTGAGACAGATATCGATGACATTGACATGCATTGTAAATGATGTCTTGGGTAGAGGAGACATGTGCGTGCGTTTCCTTTTGAACACTGTGGCTTACGTCACGGTTTGCATTTCACGGTAACGCATGGCGCCGTGTGACTGCATAAAGCCATTTGTACTCTTTGTGGAAACTGATATACGCGTACTTAACGTTGAGAGGTGGGTAGTTGGTACGATGACATGTCGGTAAGCGAGCAAAAACACACGAACAGACCCGGCGTCACGTACCTTCTGTCTTAATAAAATCAGTTCTTAGTTCGAGCTCGTCCTGTGCTGCTCATGTCTTTTTGCTTGCTCATCGACACGTGATATACGGGTGTTCACCTTTGTGACACGCATGTACGCTAATGTTTCCAACTCCTGTAAGATAAAGCTGCACAAGGAAAGAGAAGAAAGAACTAATCGATTTTCCAGAGGTTTCCGTAATTAGCGAAACTGGAAAGTTAATCCCATTACTTTCTTCACGTCTTTGTGCATCTGGCCACTATGTGTCCCTTTCTGACAATTCGCCTAATCGGATTACTGAAGCTCACGGAAGGCCCTTCCCCACTTTTCTGTCTATTTTTCCCTTGTATGTATTTTTTAAAGTTTTTTAACAAGTGTAGAAGTTGATGTAAAGACGCTGTTTTTGGTGGGTTAAAAAAAGTTTTAACGCGCAGGTGCACTGCAAATTACCCTGAGGGTCAAATAAAGAAATAATACATGAAGCGTACTTTTAATATGCCTTGACGGCAACACGATCAGCTTAGATCTAGCCCTGCGCAGTAAAACGATTTCTCTTTTTCCACCTGTTTCAATGAACAACAACAACATGAATGACGATGAGATAAAGTCGTTCACAATGAATGGTGTTTCAGTGATGGTTTGACGAATGTCGCATTTCTAAAATCCGACATTTGCATCATCAGCTCTCGTTCTTTCGTTTTTTGATCTACATTTACACCTCACACGGAATGAATATAAAATTGAATTCCAAAGAAATGGACAGAATGACGCGCCTTCAATTATTTCGTGCATAGTTAGGAGGTCCTGCGACATATGCTTATTGTAATTGAACCAGTGGACGCAATAGGAGGAGAAGTAGAGAAATCCCAAACCGAGAAAATTTCAAATGAATATTTGGTAAAGTAATTGCAGCTCGGTATACTCGAATAACGGAAATGCAAAATGTGTGACAAATATGTATGTGTCTAGTATACGTGCATTTCCTGTTAGCATCGTTTTGGGATGTGTAACTTAGCAGAAACTGAACAAAATCTAGAAACATCATGATGAAATGAAATGACCCGTGTGTAGAGAAGCAGCCATGACCGGGCTGATTCTGATGCTAAACACTCTTGAAAATCATGTCCTAAGATGACCAGCACAATATGACTTATTAGCATGGTTTTTCCGATTACAATGCTCATTAGCACTGCTGACACGGTCATGTGAGGTAGGAATAACGTGTTTCTCCAGTGGAAGCCGTAGTTCATTTAAAAATTTAAGCTACACCATTTGTATGCGTGTGTAAAAAGGGACCTAATCTGCTTGTCCATTCAACAACAACAACTTTATTTTCGACCTTGGAGAGTGGGGAGTTCCATCGCCACAGGCGATACTGCTTGTCCATTCTATTGACACACATGCATGCATTTCCCGTTTCTTACTGTCGTGTATATAGTGGGTCAATAAATTGCAATAATATTTTAAATTTTCTTTAGCAGGTACATATACCGGTACGTAGATGCCATCGCAACAAAAATACATAATAGGGGATAAGTCGACTTATCCCGTTATTTGCGGCTACGGGTTCATATTATCTCGGTACGGAGACTTTGTTAAACCCTCGTGGCGACCCCACATGGCTCTATTTCTGTTAATTTGAGGCTTACGTTATCACCTTGGGCTTGTTGGTATTCGAACGTTTTCAATAAAATAAACCACAAGAACTTGTGCCAATACCACGCCCACACACACCGAGCGCACTTAAATATCAATTTTAAAAATATACAACATTACAAATTTGAATCGTGCGCCCGGGGTTCCAGCGTGGTATTGGTGTTTGTCTTTGACTTTCCCTATACGACCCCTCTTAATTTGTAGACGCCTAAAACGCGTGTGACGCCTCGTGCAGGCGTCTTTTTAGTTGAGAGACGCTGAACTGCATTCTAAACTAGGCATTACCATTACCTTCGCGAAAAGGTCATTAACATGGACGAAGGAAGGACGGTGTGTGATGCTTTGAGGCACCGCCGTGTGACGCCGAAGAGAAGCCACTGAAGGCGCCTAGATCATCGCAGTCACGTTAGGCGTCTCTTTCGTGACGTTCAACGTTCAAGGCGTTTAACGGTTTGAAGTGTGAAGAGGGGAACGGCTGGAACACGAGCCAGAGTGGCCAGACTGATTGGCGTCTGTTGCTCAGCTTTGGTACATGCCGAGCACAGGAGATAAGAAAATCGTCAACATATCTAAGAATTCCCTCGACATCCAACGTCCCATTCCATGCATATTTTCTGATCTGCTGTGCTCGGCATGTACCAGAAACAGCAGTCGAGCAGATTTTTTTAGGAATCTGCACACGGCCTACCATGGAATTGGAAGAGAATACACAAATGCAATTCCATTGGTACAATTCCAGGCATTTGTGTTTATAATCGAAATGATGGTGTATGTTCAGGTTACCAGCAGAGAACGGAAAAGCCACTAACTCCTTTCGATTCAAATATCTCAAATTTGGTAAAAAGTTCAGCTGCAAAGAGCATTTTGTGAAACGCTCTAAACCAGTCATGCTCTCACAAGATATACGACAGTTGTCAAAAGCAAGTTCTTTTGTTAAAGGAGGCGCGCTACCCTTGTTTCTTTATCCTTGATATTATCAACAGGCTAATTAGAAAGCTAAAGACGAAAGAAAAACCGCGTAGATAGAGAAACAAGTGGGAGGCGTTTTGGTGTTATGCCTTACATTCACAAGGCTTCTCATCGTCTGAGAAATATTGTCAGTAGATAAGAGGCAGATGTCGTTTTCAAGAAAAACAGAGAGCTTGAGAATTTAGTAAGAGGTATAAACAAAGAAAAACAGCCAATTTGCAGTGTTAAACGTGAAACTTGGTTTATGAACTCCTGCGTTGGTGTGGTATATTGCATCCTTTTGGAACGCGGTAGAGAATAGGGTAAGGTGGGGCAAGATGAGACAAGGGGCAAGATGAGACATTTCTTGCTCGACGCCGCCTGTCTCAGAGGCGCGTTGCTCCATACGCTTGAACATTACTCATAGGCGGCTCTGCATGTACGCTTTATTGCACATGAGAATTGTCCAGATTGGTGTTTGCGTTGGAGAACAAAAAAGTCGGTTACTTTTGCATCGAATGTAAAGACCCGCCACAAAGGCGGGATTTTCTGTAGTGCTTTTTCTTGTCATCTGTGCAGCCGGGTGTCGCAGACTCATTCTGTCAATGTAAATCCACATCCTATTTCTTTATTCATTCATCTAGATATATGCAAACTATGGGCACTCTTGGTTATCCGGTGTCTAACTGAAAAAATAATGCATCCTATGATATAAGCGGGGCAAGATGCGGCAGCTTAATGGAATTTAAATTTGACGTAATTTAGAAACTAATAGGTCAACTATCAGGTGGCTTTATGCTTGTTCCTCAGAGATACTTTTTTTTTGCATATTGCCTACGATTTCCAAGCAGATTTTTCTGTTTCCTAGGATATGCCCAGCAAAGAAGAAGCGCACTCAAAAGCGAGCGACCTGCGACGCATCAAACCAGTGGTGCTGTTTCCAAAGCATGGTGGAGTGAAATAGCACCAAGTCCTGTGCGGGGCTTTGTTGTGATATGAGATGGATGACGAGGAGAAAGAATAAAGGCATGGAGTTGGGAGCACGGACGCTCGAGCACGGCTCATTCTTCGGGACTCGGCGACACCACATTTTGGCGACGACTGGAAAACCTGAATTTCATCACGGATTTGCAATGTCATCCATTTCTACGCTAAGCCCCCCAAGAACACAATGACCTCCTAGGTATGTCCGAGGAAAGTCATCAGCGGACAGGGATAACATCCCCAGGACTTCCCTACCAGGTCCTCAATTTGTTAGAAATGTGACAAAGTGAGACTCCCCGTCATGTCCTCAGGACCTCCTATGGGAGCTACCAAATGACGCGGCTAGTACAGTTCTGGGAGCAAGCAGATACCTTAGTGAATTATTTATTTTGGGAAGTGAGGGCACATTTGCAGCACCCAGTCAGCGTGTGTGTGTTTTTTATATATTTTCAACCTCGGTCACCAGCTACCATTCGTGGTTTCTCATCTGTATTTCGTTCAGCGTATTTCTCATCACAAACAATGAGTGTCACAGTTTAAAAGGCAAAAAAAAAAGACAGGTACATAAAAGGCCCCTAGGTCACTAAAACCTGCGAAACCACTTAGAAAGGCATATGATGCAGCAGCATTTCCTTCCTCTTCCTTCCTCTACCAGACTCCATTTCTTTCCTCTCCAAGACAGAACAGATACAAGTTATTGCTTGTCTTCCGAACTTCAGCAGATTCGGGAGTCCTCTTCGCATCTCAGTCAAAGCACATAACCAACAATGAAGTGAGAAATTCCTTGGAGTATTAAATCGCTATCTAGGTAGTGTCCGTGTTTCTTACTGCTTTGGTTTGATGCATGCATAGTAAGTGAAGCTTGAGCAGTGAAACGCTATTATTTTATGTCTCTTCGGAAATAAAAGGCTCCGCGCAACCTCCTGCCAGGTACCCTCTGCGGACACTCATGCAACAAGACCGCAGTGAAAGGTCAGCCAACTCTATTTTAGTGCACGTCAAACGCTGCACATGGACGGATTCCTTTAAAATCAGACGATCAGTATTTGCGCCCCTATATCTCTTTTTATTTTATATTTTTGTTCGTTTCTTTTTTAAATTTATGCATGAGCACTCCTTCTTTGATTGTATTGGGTAATGAGAAATAAATCGGGAAGTTGATTACTGGCTAGCAGGTATTAAAATGCACAACGTAGTATTAAAATAATTTACTTCTCCTGTGCTTGTCCTTCGGTTGACGACCGCAGGATGTACGCAAATGACAATCACTGGAAGCTCCTATGATGACAGCCTGTGGACCTCCTCCGTTCATCCCATCACGGACGAGGACGTGATGACACTTTGAGGACATCCTGAGGACCGCGTGTGTTCTTGGCGCCATTACTACTCTTCGCTCTACAATGAATTTTGTGGTCGCACCGCCGCCTCCATTCCTCGACGCACCGGGAACACCGCCTCTTCCATGGACACGGTGGGTAGGCCTATTTTCGAACTACATGGCCGCAGCTGGTGCTGACGCCTTCTCCGCAGCACGTAAGAAGGCCATATTAGTTCACAACTTGAGAATCGAAGGTCAAAGGCTCTTCACGCTACTACAAAAATCAGCTGAGCTGAGACAGGTTGCTGCAACAACAAGTGGAGCGCAGGCCGTAGAAGGTGGGGACGCACCACCGCCATCCGAAGATGTTACCGTACCTTCGACGGATAACGTATATGATCAAGCACTTAGTATCCTCGAGCAGCTATTCGGCACGAAAGTGAACGTCATGGTCGAACGTCACCGCTTCAGAAGTCGGAAGCAGAGGCATACAGAATCCTACTTGGAGTACATTTCTGAGCTGGGCTTGCAGCAACATGTGGATTCGACCTGGCGGCCGACGAAGCTGTAAGAGACCAGTTCATCGAGGGAACGTCATCGCATGCACTACGTGAACGCTTGTTAAGTGAAGGGATGAAGCTTACATTGGGAAGATTACAGTTCATTGCAACCCATTTCGAAGAAGGAGCGAAGGCAGCTCGTGAATTTCTTCCTAAGGAGGATGAACAAGTAATGCTGCTTCGAGGTCGTTCCAAGAGGACACAAAAAGGGAAGCGCGACGGGCAAAGAACAAGGACACCACCTACTGCAAGATATTACCGTTGCGGATCTGCAGACCACTTAGCAAATAGTAAGACGTGCAAGGCAACTGGGCAGAACTGTTACAACTGCGGGAAAGTTGGGCATTTCAAATCAGTCTGCAGAAGCAAATCGTTACCGATTCAAGAAATTGACAACGAAGAAGTCGAAAGTATACTGCAAGTTGAACATAATAGCCAAGGCTCCAAATGAATTTTTGTTGAAGTTGCAGTAGAGCAGGAGACATTGAAGTTCCTCCTGGACACAGGGTCATCGGCATCACTCATGTCGTCTGACATATTTCGTTCTAAGTTCCGGGACAAATTTCCTGTACATAATTCCAACGTGACCCTACGGAACTATTCAGGGAGTCCCATACCAGTAATAGGATGCTTTGAGGCAAATGTCGTGTACAAGAATGTATCTTCAAAGATCAACTTTCACATCGTACCCCAAGGGACAACGTTACTAGGCATGGACGCCATTAGCAAGCTAAAGCTTCGGTTGGACGGAGCAGAACTGAAACGTTTTGCAGTTTCTACGTATGCAACTGCACTGACGCCGAACCTCAGGAATGAATTTACTGACTTATTCTCGGAAGATATTGGAATGGCCAAAGGTTTCACTCACAAAGTGAAAATACGTCCCGAGGTAAAGCCGGTTGCATCAAAGTTAAGGAGATTACCTCTCACTCTCCGTCAACAAGTCTCTGAGGAACTTCGACGCCTCCAGGATAAAGACATCATTGAGCCTGTTACAGCTTCAGAATGGATTTCACCGGTCGTGGTCGTCCGAAAGTCAAATGGAAGCATCAGGCTTTGTGTGGATTTGCGTGAAGTCAACAAGGCAATTATCATGGATGTTTTTTGTCTACCACATATAGAAGAGATGCTGAACTCTTTATCTGAAGCCACAGTATTTTCAAAGCTGGACTTGGCTTCGGCATATCATCAACTTCAGTTGGACGAGCAAAGCAGGGAGATTACCACATTCATCACACATGAAGGACTATATCGTTTTAAACGGGTATGCTTTGGACTGTCGTCAGCTCCAGCAGCGTTCCAACGAATGATGACCAAAGTTCTACGTGGCTGCAAAGCTGTAATGGTATATATTGATGATATAATCATTTACGGACGAAACGAAGCGGAACATAAAAGAAATCTTCGTGAAGCACTACGGCGCATTGCTAAATACAGAGCTCAAACTCAATCACAAATGCATTTTCGCTCAGAAAGAAATCACATTTCTCGGGCACAAGGTCAGTGGTCGTGGGATCAGTCCCCAAGAAAACAAGGTGCAAGCCATCTTGGACGCACCCGCACCGACAGATGTAGCAGCATTACGTTCCTTTTTAGGAATGGCAGGGTATTACTCACGATTCATACCACATCATGCTGACGTTGTAGAACCGCTTCGCAAGATGCTTCGAAAAGAAGAACAGTTTGCCTGCCACCACGAAGCTGGTAATGCGTTTCGGGAACTAAAAACTCTGCTGGCCACAGAGAACATCCTGCAACCTTTCGACCCTACCTTGGACGTCATAGTGACAACGGATGCATCATCCAATGGAGTAGGAGCTGTGTTGCAACAGAAAAAGGACGGTAAATTGCGAACCGTTGCTTTTGCATCAAGAAGTCTGGCACCACATGAAAAGAAGTACTCTGCAGGTGAGCGTGAGGCCTTAGCCTGTTTATGGGCTTGTGAGCGCTGGCACGTGTACTTATGGGGGCAACATTTCGTTCTTCGAACTGATCATCAAGCACTCGTGACGCTTTTATCTTCACAAGGGTCTGGTCATCGCGCGCTACGTATTTCACGGTGGTGTGCAAGATTACTGGCCTATGACTTCAAAGTTCAGTACTACAAAGGCACGGAAAATGTTGTTGCGGATGCATTATCTCGCCTTCCAATGAACGACGAGACTCCTACACAGTTCGAGGAAGAAATTGTATCAGTTGTGACAGGTCCCATTAGTCGAGAAATACTGCAGGAGAAGGTAACAGAGGACTCAACGCTTCAAAGAATCCAGAAGTACGTCGCAGACGGTTGGCCGTCTAAGCAGTGCTTGGAAGAACAAGATATTCCGTACTTCCACGTAAGAGAAGAACTGTCCTGCATTGAAGACATACTTCTCCGGGAAGACCGAATAGTCGTACCAACACCACAAGATTACGAGACATCTTTTGGTGGCCTCGCATGGATGCGCAAGTGGAACGTGTGGTACGCAGTTGTGGAATCTGCCAAGCCGCGGATAAAACTGCCAAACCACGAACCCAACCGCTTACTCCCGTACCATTTCCAAGTATGCCGTGCGAGAAGCTTGCAATAGACATCACAGGGCCATTCGAGAAGGCATCACCAGATTGCAGATTTGCGGTAACACTCGTGGATTATTACAGTAAGTGGCCAGAAGTATTCTTCTCCGCTTCTGTCACGTCAGCCACTGTTATCACCTTTCTACAGCAAGTGTTCAGTAGAGAGGGATATCCACAAGAAATAGTCTCTGATAACGGGTCACAGTTCAAGTCAAGTGAATTTGAGAACTTTCTGAAAGAGCGAGGAATTAAACATCTCTGCTCCTCTTTGTACTACCCGCAAGGGAACGGATTAGTGGAACGGTTCAACCGCACTTTCAAACAGTATGTCCAACTGGCATCTTTGGAACGGAGACCCCTGCGCACGGCTGTTACAGAGTACCTCGGCGTGTTCAGAACTATTCCCCATAGCACCACTGGCCAGTTTCCAGCGAAACTACTACATGGAAGACAGCCACGTACGAGGCTAGACATTGTTGGAATTCCGACTCGTCAAGATCCAACAGAAACATTACAAGCGTTAAGAGAACACGTGGAGCAGAAACAACAGTATATGAAGAGGATCACAGACGAAAGACGTCGAGCAAAAGCCACTACTTTTCGTCCTGGTGACCTCGTACGCATTCGAATTAAGCCACGTTTCAAAGCAGAACCAACGTACTCGAAGCCGGTCAAGATACTGAAACAGTGCGGGAAGAACTCATATCTTCTCCAAGGCAACAAGGTGTGGAACGCCTCGAAGTTAATCATCGCCAGACATGTTGACAGCTCTGATAAGCACATCCGCAATGCAGACAAACCAACGGTAGGAGTGGACCTCCACATGAGCTCCCTGTGGCAACATCTGGACCCGTCAGAGAGCCAGCACAATAAACAACCGCAGGCATCTGGCACATCTGCACCACGAACACAAGCACGTGATCAGCAGCGACATGCACCACAGCGAGAAATACGGAAGGCCCACGCCCAATCCCACACACCAAGACAGTTACGGCGATCTACCAGGAAGAAGTGTGGACCGAATCGTTTTCATTATTAACTGACTTTTTCTGGTGTTTTTTTGTTTGTTTTTTGTTTTTGAAGGGGGGGAATGTTGTGATATGAGATGGATGACGAGGAGAAAGAATAAAGGCATGGAGTTGGGAGCACGAACGCTCGAGCACGGCTCATTCTTCGGGACTCGGCGACACCACAGGTTTCTTGCATGTCGTGTGGGCGCTGAGGTTAATGCGCTGTATAGGTGTTTGGATTGCACAAACTAATTTGTATAATTCAGTACCAGGGCGCGTTTCACCTTGCCCCACGCGATGTGTCATCTTGCCCCGATGGTTGGGGAGAAACCGACGTAGTATTGTACGAAGGAAATAATGTTCTTACGTAGTCGAATGATAAAAGTTACGCACACGTGAAGTAAAATATTCCGCAAAATATTGAAATAGTTTATTTCATTGACAAACAAGGCGAATAGCAGGCTCATGGCGATTTGAACGGCAGCCTGCTTCATTTAACTTTTTTCTACGGGGAAACCTCTGTAAGTTCGGTTCGGTAGCCAGGTCAAAATTTACGTTGCAACGAAATTATGCCGAATTTCATGACGCGATAGTTCTGCGAGTAATAAACTGATCACAACCAAGCCACCGATAGAAGCCAAATTCAGAGAGCTTGCACGTGTAAGATTCGAGCGAACAAGGTCATTGCGGCGGCTGCCGCAGTTCCTGAGTGTGGCGGGCGTGTGCGAGAGAGACGGAAATATATGTGTACGCGTAACTTGCGGCAGTCTATATCGCGAGCGCGTCAAGGACGCTAGGACACAAATCGAATTTTACCTGGGCCTTAAGCGATATCGGCCTCAACAACCATGACCAAAATTTGATAAATTTGCAAACTTGAAATATCAAAATTTTGCCAGAATGTCAGCATATATGAAATTAAATTAAGATCATAATCGAAGGAAACGGCAATCAGAAGAGAAAGCGGCTCGAGGGGAACCACAAAGGCCCCCAAAGTCCAGCACCAAGCGATCGAGAGAGCTATGGGAGCGCTTAAGAAGATTAGCGGGGGAGGCAAATTCGACTGCCCGCGCGCACAGCGAGCCCTTACCCACTGCCAGCGGGGCAACTTCGACTTTTGTGACCGTGAAAGTGGCCTACAAAGACGATGGAGTGCATCCAAACGGGAGTCTCAGCTTCGTGGAGGAGTCAGAGCGTGCCAGAAAACCCCAGGCGCAGCGGCAATGCAAGGCGGCACGGACGGCCTTTGTAGTGTCGTTCGCGGCGAACGAGTTTGGCCACGCGTACCGTTCCTTTTACGAAAATCCCGCAAAGGAGCAAAGGAATCGGAGTTCCTCACGTTTTCATGTAAAACACTACGGCTCGGACGCCACTCAACCCACATCGATTTTTAAATTATTTTTTATGGTAAATCACAGGATGGATTCGTGTGTATAAAATGACGCTCGCAACGACTGTCGCGCTCCCTTTCGCGAGATCCATCCGCTCTATGTGCGAACAGCATAAAGGTAAATAGTGCGGAGTACGCTACACGTTTTGTGCGCTGTGCGTTTTGTTCAGCAGTACGATGGTAGGTACCCGAATATTTATGACTGTACTTCGTCGCTCCTGGATAGAACGCCATTTTCTTCTTGATTTCCGAAACATATTCGCCTGCGTCGGCGGTTGAGAAAGTGATTAACCGTCTGTACTGGCGGGGCGACAGACACCCAGGTTGTGTGCTACCGCCATATCAATCCAAAGGACATTACATAGCAAGGAAAACGCAAACAAATTATGATGCAGTACCGAGGCGTCACCTTCGTCGCGGGACCTTAGTTGTACGTGCGCCTTTAAAACTTCAATCATCATCATCAATTTCCCGCAGGAAACAAAGTAGAGCCACCCGGCCTGACACACGGAGTAATGTCCTGTTTCGCGTGCGAGCCCTCATCAAGTTTTATCGCCTAATACGCTGCGCAAGTCCGCGGGGCCAACGCGCATGACGTCGCGGTGACGTTTCTAGCCCGCTCTTCATTGGCCTAACCATGTGCGCGCTTCAACAAGGTAAACAAAGGAACATTGGATGCACAGAGTGCCCCCGGGAGGGCTAGAACTGCTGTGATTTCTGTATTAGAGGTCCGAGTTTCGTTGGGGAAGATCCTGGTTTATCGACGAAAGACAAACCGAAGTTTAACGCAATATGTTTTCTGAAGTCTGAGCCATTCCGCTCTCGCATAAGTTCGCTCGTGCGAGCATCCTCACAGCACACACCACAGAACCACTTACCCAGCCGTCGAATGCCGTTTGGACTCACCAGCAGCAGCAACAGTTAATCGCGTTCTCCCACCGTCGGTGCAGCCGTGTGCGCTTTGGGTATTAAAAAAGTGACACTACATTCAAATGCGACGAAGTACAGTCAAAAATACAGCAGGTATTTAACACCGTGTCACTTACCAAAACGGAAAACACACGAAACGTATGGCGGGTTCCCTTCTGTTTGCCCTTCAGTGGTTCGTATGTATAGTCGACACAGGCCTTTGCGAATGGGAGCGCGGCACGCCGCCACGGACGTCATCCTACACTCTCGACCTCATTTGCTGCACAGAAACCCACTTGCGGAGCGTATAGCAGTGAGGTCTCGCGTATTTATAGGAAGGTGCCCCGTCATTGTCCATCCGAGACCGAGGGCCACTGGCTCTCCTGAACACATCTGTCCTCTCACAGTCTCATAACATGCAGTCGGTTCATATGCGTGCTAAGGCTCGGCTGTCATCACCGCGCCATTCATGACGGCTTTGAGCATTGTATATGCCACGAGACTATATTGCCATTTTCATCAGGATGAAAATTTCCAAGCAAGCTTGCACTGTTCGCCATGAAATACGTTTTAACTTGACCTGGAGATAAGATTGTACCTAATCGTTGACACAAAATCCTACCAGAAGTTGATGTAGACGTTGACTGTTAGCATGGTTATCGGAGCACGTTTTCCTCTCTGAACTTCTTCGTCGGAAAATACCTCTGTCGGTGACCTTTTATTAGGTGCTGCGTATGGAACACGGTACGATTCCTTGACGCGGCGTGTGTCGCATAATCTCTTCCTGCATCGCGTTCGCCATATTTCTACTGATTTCGACGGAATAGATACGACATTATTGTTGTCCAAAACGAAACCATGCACCCACGTGGTCCCGCAGGTTGTTCCCTGCCGGTCGTCCACGGTTGGCTGAGAGGACTGGATGGCGACGACGTAAGCCCGCTTCGAATTGATGTATCCGGCGGTCACGCCCCGCTGTTTTTGCGTGGTAACTGGGCCGCAGGTGCACGGAATACGGTTAAAATTCGGTGTGTGTATGACAGTGAGGGTTGATGAGAACCGTTTCCTGCAGAGTACTCAAGATTTGCGCAAATCATTTCATGGTCCCTTTAAAATAGCACCGCCTTTCGAATGAAGCTCTTTGCATATAGTGGGGTGCGTGATATTTATGCGCCTGCGATTAACCATGTTTACTAGGAAAAGATGCCAGGCTACGATGGTGTTTTCAACCTTTCGTGCCAAACGCATGGTGGCAGGCACAAGATAAACTGTCCCTGTACTCTTTCAGATGGCCTCGTGTTGAACGATGAAAGATGAAAGTCACTGAGAAGGTTAGCCAGCTGTAGGACACGAACCCACATCTTCTGGATTGCCGGTCCAGGGCTCTACCAATTGAGCTAAGCTAACACGCCTTCTCAGCGACTTCCAAAGGTGCGTCCATCTGAAGGGGCAAACCAGCCACTCTCTCTCACTCATCCTCCTTTCACTCTTACATTTTTGCTCACTCATACACACATTCATACGACGGGATCGACGCAGGCGGCAACTGTTGAACATGAAAGAAGTGATGTTCTGATGCTAGAACAACGTAGAAGGGACAAATACATGCAAAGCCTCAACTTGCCTAAGAAATTAAAGATGAAAGATTAAAGTCACTGAGAAGGTTAGCCAGCCGTAGGACACTTCTCAATGACTTTCATCTTTCATCGTTAATTTCTTAGGCAAGTTGAGGCTTTGTATGTATCTGTCCCTTCTATGTTGTTCCAGCCTCAAAACATCAGTTCTTTCGTGTAGAATGTTTCCGAAGAGACGAACTGCAGTGGTCGTTGAACACAAAACTCGATATACATTATGTCACATCCATGACAGCCTGCAATATCGACAGAAAAAATGTCTTCGCTTTTTTCATTGCAATGGTTTCAGAATTCCATACAGGCAGAATCTCCTCTCCCTTTTCTCAGTGTTAAAGTGTGTCAAACAAAGACTAGACGCTATATGTCTCGCCGATGTTACGTTTAACCCCGTCTTCGCGTGCGTTAAAATATCAGGACTGAAGGTTGTCTAAAATTCTGCTACATGCGTCCCTACACCAACACGAGAACTACATTTCGATGTTACAGGGGAGTAACGCTCATTAAGGCTATATTACGGCAGACACAGATCTGAGTTCACTCTACGCATCAAGAACATCCACGGCGTTTCACACCATTTGTTGCGGGTAACTGACGCCCTCTGAGCTGACTAATTACCCTGGAAACGCCACGAGGGTAATTGACGCCGTTCACTGCATCAACAGCGGCCCGTCCAGCATTCTCGCGTCCCTGATGAGCCGGAACGTGAAAGGGGAAATTCCGCATGATTGGTCCAGCGGTCATTTAGTCGAGCCTTTTGTTTAACGCAGGAAACGCCGGAAGATTTAACTCTGAGTTGATGAAGCAGTTCTGAATGGTGCATATCTGCAGGAAGAGGAAAGGATAAGGATCACTTCGGAGACTTTGAATGTGAGAAACGGCGAGGACTTCATTTCATGATATCCCGTGGAGAACCTCTTTGAGTTGCCGCACGATACCAGAAGGTACAGGCAGATGGAGATAGGACAGCAGGAAGGATTGGGGGAGAGGGAGATCAGTGTGCGACCGGGCCGATGTCCGGGAGAACTGTGCCGACATTCGTCTGGAAAGTGTGCCGCAAAACCCTGGGAAAACCTTAGACAGCACAGCCGCTGGTAGGATTCGAACCCATCACCTCCCAGTCTTTTGCACAACCTCGGCTTCCACCAACGTGCAAACGGTTTTAGCCCCTCGGCAATGCCGCTGGGAAGGCATTGTTCAACGAATATGTCATTTCAAGCGAAATCTCATTTGGTTGACGTCGTTTCAGAATTGCAGTTTATCTGCCTAATATTTGGACCATTGGAGCGCAAAACAAGGTTTAATAAATGAATCCTGCGAGAAATAAGCGCCATTGGCAGTTTACGTAACTTGTAAACCTCGCTTCTCTGTCCCCCATGATGTAGACCAGATCCCGTGACTTAGTCGTAAAAATGATCGCCTCCCAGGCCGGTGCTTTGACATCATCCACGCGTTCGAAGCACGGATTATTGCATGGCTGTCTTTCGTGGGTTTTCCTCGGTTGTAAGCAGCTCCCTATGAAGTCGGCAATGTAGCCAAACTTGCGTACACAAAGAGTCGAGATCTCCCGTGTTCCTGAACATAGGATACCGTGAGATATAAGAGATTTCATTAGCTGAAGGGTGCTGTGCACATTTCCCGTTCGTTTTCTTTAATTTCTGTGTTCCCTTTTCTTTTTCTTCTGGTATGTGTGTTCCACTGTGAAGAACGGGGGATGAGTATGGGAACCGGAGCAACAATTTCGCGTTCAACGCGTCCGGGGGATGAGGGTGCTCAGCATACAGAATCGTAGCCAGAAAATTATTTCGGGAGGGGTTCCATGGAGATTTTACATGGGGGGAGCACTTCCCCTTCGGTTCCCTCTCCAAAATGCAGAGGTATGCTTTCGGGGTGAGGTTTCAACCCCACCCACCCTCAGCTACGCCATTGTGAACATATCTCGGCAAACTGACTCATGGGCGTGGTAAGTCATGCTCAATGTGACGAATGAGCTGGGCGTCAGTGACAAAGCGGAGAGCTCAGCGCCAGATGAGTGAGCACGAGTGAGCAAAAGAAGAACTGAGGAGGGAGTGATTGAGCATGCGAGAGCAAACGCGTAGCTGAGCAGGAGATGTGTGAGCATGAATGAGCGAACGAGGTAATGAGCATGAGCCAAATTCGCTCATGAGCATGAGTGAGCAAACTAGGAGATGTGCATCAGCAAAACTCATGCATGCTCGGTGTGCAAATGAGCTGAGCATGAGTCAGCTCAAATGATGCTCAAATTGGGTGAAGTGTGCATGAGCGAACTTTAGTAACGCTCACACACTGCGAACTGAGTATTCTGATCAATTAACCGCAACCCTATTATTTCATATCTACTTCACTTTACCCTACTCTCCTCTCTCTACTTCACTTCACCCTCACGTAGTCCCCACCACTCGCTCAATTCTCCCCATATCATAATCTTCACTCTCCTGGGGACAACCGTGAGATCTGTGAGATGAGACTGCAAACGAGGATCGGCGGTAACTCCGCGCGGGAGAGCGGGAGCACCCGGAGAGCTAAGCAAGAGACGGAGATGAGTGTGCAAACGGACTGAGTGAGCATGGCTGAGGAAACAGCTAAGTTGAGTGGAGACGTGTGAGCAAACGGAGAGCTCTGCATGGAGTGAGTGAGCGGCAGTCACGAGTGTCGACCTCTGGCTCTTAAAGGAACTGTAAAGTGAATTTCAACCCAGGGTTACCTTATGATTTTATGAAAGCCTAGAAAGAGTGCATGTCAGTTACGAAATATTTCTTTTTGAATCCTTTCTTTTTTGAGTAATCGAATTTCGAAGATTACATTCGAGCGCAAAGCTTAGTACTCCCTCAGACACAACACTGGGTTGGCTCGTGTCGGCTACGGCTAGTCTCGCCTTTCTAATTCGCCTACCGGTCCGGTCTGTGGCGAAGGCGTAATGTTGTTTTGTGGTCCACGTCGTGTGACGTTGATTTTTCCAAACTTGTATGCCCTCGAGCTTGCGATAGTCCAGCAGTCACGCCCGCAAAACGTTTGTTCATACGAGTGCACGCGGTAGACGCAGTATGACACAACATCATCAGCAGAATCGTCGACGGAGGATGAATTACCGTCATTGCGGTCACCCAGCCGCCATAGGAAACACTCTTCATGTGTAATGAAAATGTTGAGAACCTCGCAGCGGAAATATGGCATTGCTCTTTCGGTTCAGGTGTCCTCGTGACACATGCGTGCCGATGCCGATGGCAGAAGAATGCCTTTGTTGCCGCGAAATGAGACATTACTGAAGCAGCGCAGCGGTTGCATTTCAAGAAATATGTACTTTAAAATACTGTGGTTGAAGACTGAGTTGCTCCAGGTATCCTACTGCTACGTGAGCGAAAGCGACGAGTACGCTGTTAAGAGGAACAGCAAAGTGAACAAGTGAGTTCATCCATGTGTGCCTTCGGTTTGTTATTAGTAAAGTTACATATCATAATTTTACGCTGTCCATGGTACATGCAGGATGTTTCGGTACGTTGCCTACAAACAGTTTACCAGGTGGCCCTGGGGACAGTTAGGAAAGCTGAAAGCACTGCAGAAAAGTCCTCGAAGCATGTGCTGCACATGCCATAAGGGAAAACTTTCCTTCTGAAGCACACAAAGGTTTTTGCCTTTTTGACGTTTGATGCAGTAGATGCTGTCTGACCATGTGCATGTTTATCCGCTTTCACTGAGATGAAGCTCTCACTTTTCTTTCAGGTGCTTGTACGCTGCATGAATGCCTCCCATCTTGACAGCAGTACACTAGATGGTTTGAACACTGCTTGATCACAACAGTATCCCTTTCATGAACAATAGAGGTCTGCCATATACCCTTCTGGAATAACCAGACAGCCATTACACAGTAAAATACATTCTACAGACATCAAAGCTTGTAATGTTGCTTTATTGATCACTGTGTTTATGAATGAGCATACAAGTGATAGCAGTAAACAAGCAAACAATGAAGGAGAGCCGCCCTGGACCGGTAATCCAGAAGATGTGGGTTCGAGTTCTACAGCTGGCTAACCTTTTCAGTGACTTTCATCTTTCATCCCCATACTGTGTCCATATCAATTTGCAAGTGCTACTTCGCACCAACCAGTAACGCAATGTATGTATGCTTTTTTTTATTCTGTTCAGTGCAAAGGTGTTTGCCACAAACACGTTCCAGTCCATAAGCTCTAAGAGAACATAGGCTATCACCTTGCCTATAATCGATTTATATATCGATATAGATATATATCGATTCAGCTGCGATCGTATCAAGGCTCAATTCCTATGTTCCACATTGCAGTACTAGAACCCACAAAAGATTTTATGTATGTGGTAATAGTTACGAGAGATCACCTTCTTTGAGGCTTCAGACTGTATATAACTCCCATTCCGGGGTTTTCGATCTGTTCAGTGGTGACTAATTTGGCGTCGTACGCCAACTTCGATGCATCCTTCATGATGGGTCCAAAGCAAGGCCAGTTGTTGCCCTGCCATCTAGATGGTTTTGTCTTTGTCGTAGTATTTGTTTTTTGTTTTATTTTATGTAATTATGGTGTTTTAATTCACTGCTTTGTATTGACTGTTTGTATGATGCACCATTAGGGAGGCCCTCTGGCCGTTCATGGGCACCAAAAAATAGAAATAAATAAATACATAAATAAAACATCTCGCATTCATTACTTTATCAGTATAAGAAGGCCTTGGGTGGGGTCATGCCAATGGCATCAACAGAGGCTTCTCTTCAGAGGCATCCCTGTCGTTGACCTTTTCTGTGTCTGTGCACATCCGTCTTTGCAACACTTTCTCAATTTCTTATTATAAATTTCCCATGTTTTCGCTCATACCAGTCCAATTGCAGCCATTGGTGTGGGCTGAGGCCTTTTGCAGACCGCTACTATTACAATGTAGCTCACATCTTTGCAGGTTGTTGGTGTTTCACTCAGGAGGTGATCTACATCCTCTGCGAAGATAAGGTATGGTCATGGCTAAGTGGCTTCCCTATGCTCTTTCTATCGAAACATGGTCCCTCGTGGCTGTTGAAAGCGTGCCAGGTCAAACCTAGACACATTATCTCGAAGCTTGTATACATTGTTTCCTGAATGACAGCTGATTTGTATACCTAAGCTCATACTTCTCCACATGCTAAGTAGAAGCTCTGCATTTCCCTCAGAATTGGAACTACACCTGTAAAGGTGGTTACAAGCACGCTGCATCCACGGGTTTAGCTCAGCAAGTGCACGGAACTTGACCACAGATTCAAGCTTTTTCTTAACCCTCTGTTAAAAGATCCTCTTGTGGACTACATGGCCACTAAGCATTCCGAGCATGTCATTCGCATATTGCAATTGTACAAGCTTGTTCTTTTTACATTTTACTGCGTGTACCTTTTATGTCATTGCTGCAGATAGAATTATTGTAACAGAAAATTCAACCACGCAAAGCCTGTATGCCTTGTTTTGTATTATTTTTTCGTGCCCTAAATACTTTCTAACAAGAATTTGGATTTCCTCCTCCCCCACTACTTTCTTTGTTCCCTTTCTCTAATGTACATCAGAATAAATATATGTACCATGTATGTCTGTATCATGCCTAACGAAGGACAGACTCTATTCGAAAGCTTGTGTTTCAGTAAGATTATTTTGATGTTTCAGTCTCTCATGACCGTGAGTTCTGATAATCCTACCTGTGTCGGTAAAGGGAGCCTGCGACCTTTCTGGTAGGTGTTCTAGGTGAGGTCTGTTGAGGTGACTTTAATATTAATCAGCTCGAGTAACCACGGAACGTGGTCAGCAGCAAATACTACAAGGTGTCATTTGAATCTGTGAAAACATAAGGCGCTATGAATTCACACCTTGGCTGCACTGGTCCCATTGAAAAGGATTGTGCAAGACAGCAGGATGTTCCCTGTAGCCATCTTGTTCACTTTTGGCCGAAGTTTCCAAGATAAATTGTGTTCACTTGGGCACTCGGCTTTTGTGGTGAGAAGCGTGACGCGAACATCTGTGGCCACTTTGGGAGATGCACCGGAACTTCTGAATATGATGCACATTTGATGTACTTCTTTGTACTTCTTCTGGTCTAGTGAAGCAGAGGGTGCAACACTGCAAAGTAGAAGAGGTTTTGGTGTCTGCAAACTTGCATGAACAGGCCATTTAAAACTGTTGTCTTCAAATTTCCACCAGTGGTGCAGATATTGTCATATCATGCACCTGCAAGGCATGTAGAAGTTAAAATGTTAAACAAAACAAGAGCTTGACCCACCTGTGAGCATGAGTGTGTATGGACAATCGGTGTTGAATTCATCACTGGATAAAGGCTGAGAGGTGTTGACGCTAAATCATCCGTTGACACGCTTTTACTTCTGAGTTTCACATTCTTGTCAGTCACGATGGAAGCCTGTGTCGCTGATATGAATGAAGAATGCGGTTAGTGTCTATAGCAGCATAACTTATTTGACACTTATATTCTCCTGCGAGAGCTCAGTGCTCGCTAGGGGAAGGGGGATATTGCGTTTGATACATTACGCAGGCATCACAAAAATCGATTTGAATTTCAAGTGAACCACATATATGTATCATTCTTGTGTATCGGTAAATACATACCTCGTCTGCACTGGTGTTCGCATCGTCAGACGTCACACGTTGAGAAGTTGCCGTCCGTATGAGAAGTTTTCGACTGTCCACTGCTACCATTTCGTACAACTCGTCAGAGAAATGGGTTAATACGGCGTGGCTCACGAATGTCATGACCAAGCGATTGTAACAACTTTCGTTTCCGTGCATTTTCCGTTGAAATGTTGTGGTACACAACGTCCCTTGTCGAAAGAGCACACTTGGTGTATCCCCGAACATTACAGTAGATACCTGGCATAGCTGTCAGGTGAAGCTTTGTTCAATTTCGGCAGGAAATGAACTTTTTGCGTATACAAACCTCGCAAGGCTGCAATAAACGCCGTCGCCGTGCAATATGGTTGGGAGGAGAGCAACGAGAGGGCGCTGACCGCGCTGACAGTATTTTGGTATACTGTTTCTTCCATATTTTGAAGAATTGTCTCAGTAATTCTTGTGATTCCAAAAGTAGTGTTTATTGGAGATTAGTAGCTGGTCGTAAGTTCATTATGTATTACTTAGGTGTCACGTGACAGGAGTACTCCCATCATAACTTTTTTAGCTGTTACGGGGCGCAACCTACCGTCCGATTTAATTTTTCTAATTTATATCAGGTAATAATTAACCCGCTTTGAGTGCTTAGGTTCTATGTGAGGCATCACACGGGCAAACACTACCAGGTCGCACACAGAAACAGGGGGGTCAAATTTCACTTTACAGTTCCATTAATTGTCGTCCGTGTGTTTTTGTTCTCTGACTAACAGCGCCTACGTCGACTGGTGTCTGCCTGTAAAACAGCCGTGCCTGTGTAGGGAATCCCGGGTGATTTTCTCGAAATCAGGATTTTGGGATGGTTCTGAACAAATCCCGAGATTCCGTGGCGGGATTTCGGGATTGAGATAAAACCCAGACAGCGTGCACCCAGCATTTGTGCAGTAGCTGTGACGTTTCCTATATGCGTCTTTGTGTGCCTCCTCAGCGCTATCTCTTTCTACACGTGAATCAAAATATTCATCATATCTTAATGATTTCTGTTGTGTATTAGTATGGCAGACTTCTTACAAAAAAAAAAAAAAAGAACTGACGAGACATTTTGTACGTTCTCCTGAAATAAGAAAGAGGCTGAATTGTTTGATGCGCTGTCGTGCCACGTTTAGCGACACTCCATTTATTGAACACTGTATGAAACCAAGTTTCCACACACAAAACTGAGTCATCGAAGCATCGAAACCTGACAAGCAACAAATGAGTGTCCCCGGCTGCCGAATGCTGAAAAAAAAGAGCTAGCTGTCGAAACAACTCCAGATGGTACATTTGTAAAGTGACTCCTTCGAGTTTCATTGAAGGACACGTGTGTATCAAACTTGTCCGTGCTAGTGAGAGTAGAGGTAGGGTGGAGGCAATCTGGTACTTCATCGTGACGTACGAAAACCGAGACGTACGAACAAAAAAGGCACAACACACACGCAGAGAGATCCACACACTCACACGCCCAGTCATCACTTGCACTTATCGCCTCATTCATCTTCGGCACACCCTAAATACAAGTAAAATCATACGGCGCGCCGGTTCAATCACCTTAGTTCTGCAGGAAGGCGCTATTCTTCGTTTGTGTGTTCATCGTTGAAGTTGAACCGACCGTCAGCCTTTCTTTTTGCGTTTAAATATGTTGTTCACGTGCACGACGCACACCACGAGCTATAGGGCACCGCGAGCACGATGCCCCAGACGCTGTTCGACGCCCACGGCACCCCTCGAAAGCGCAAAGCTATGCACGGAGCACCTGCGCTTGTATCAATGCCTCAGCAATCGGAGCCCCCTCACTGCACCGCGCATGGAAGGAAGCATGCGTACGTTCTTCAGAGCCAGGTAAAGACAAAGAACTGTATATCATTGAAACCTGCGCTGATATTAAACGACTCGTAAGTATAGTCCGCGATTGCGCCAACAGTAGCTTTGCAGTATCCCACTCAAGTCCTGAGATTTAAAAATGCCGGAAAAAATGTTTAAAAAATGCGGGGATCACACCAGTACTACTAATGCCGAACGGGGGAAGAAATCCTGACATATCGGTATTTTTTTAGCAAATCCCGGATATCTGGAGATGTCGAAAACAGCCAGTATTCTGGTCGTGGTGTATCCGTAATGAACGGGATGTCAGGAAGATGTGTATGAAATATCTCGGTCCAAAACTGCGAAGATTTTACTCAACCGAATTATTACGAAGCGAGCGCTTTGCCTCTGTAAAGCGAGAGGACCATGAAAGCAACACACACATCCGGCATCCGGCAAGGGAGAAAGAATGCAGGCAAAAAAGCAGACGACAATGCTGGGTGACGTCACGGAATGCTCCTCCTGATGAACCGCCGTAGTATGGATCTCTGTGTTCTGCTCTTCACATTTCGGTTTCGGTGTGCTATTGTCATCATTTACGAATTAATTACCCGCGCCTATTGAATGCGAATGTTCTATTCAGTATCGAGGGAGTGGTTCGTGTTCGGTATGAAGCTCACCAATTTTTTTGTTTTCGAATCTTTGCTAAGTTTCCCTTTAACGAACGATATCAAACAATAACGGAATCCGCAGCAGCATAAAGGTTTGGGAGTTTCAGGAGCACGTAGACGTTTCACAACAACGTTCCCCAAGACATGATAAGCCAATCGCCTGATTCCATTATAATGGCTGACATCACGTTGCTGATGTCTGATTCACTGACCGCGATACTGAATTGAAACAGGAAGGCGCTTACGATTTCCTAAAACACCCTAGTATCCCCCTCCCAACTTTCGGTGGTATCATGGCGTCAGGGATTTCGAACTCAAAATATGCGTTACCTTCTTCCGGCGAAACGCAATCACATTTTCGGCGTGCTGTAGTTTCGCACTTACATGGTAGCAATAACTCTAATCATCGTGACATAACAGCGTAATACAGAAATGGGGGATGTCTCTTGAATATCGCATCTCGTTTGCAACTACATATTAGGAACAGACACCGAGTTACGGAACAGCTCACCGCAGGTTCAAGGTGAGTTCCTACGCTTGCCCTGCTACTCATCGTGCTATATTCACGGCCATGTGCCAAACCTGACCTTGGCTCTCCCGCAGCAAGGTTTGTTTTCATCATTGCTCTTCGTGTCCCAGCGGACCTTGTCGCGCCGAATCACACCACTCCTCAAGCTTCGGAGTACGCCAGCCTTCTCCGCGACATTTGCAAGGCTCTGTGCCTAACCAGAATCCGCACTGGCTCTGCACTCCAAACCCGGTGGCCGATAAATAATTGCGCAATAAATTGCAAATTTATTGCGCTTACTTCAAAGACGGATATATATGCGCCACGGCTTCTATTGGCCTCCACGTTATACGCAGCGTGCTGTATGCGCCACGGTTCCTATACGCCCCCAGTGTTATGTGCTGCGCGGTTTATTCGCTGCAACCAGTATACGCTACTTCAACTATATACGCTATGTCTCCAATCACCACACTTCACACACCTGTGTGGAATGCAAATTTAGTACATCTATGTATATTGACACACAACACACAAAGATCATGTTCAACAGCAATAATTTTGGCACCTATATGACGCCCGTGGGTATATTTCTGACCAGACAGGTTGTTTTCTTAGGCAATACTAGATTTTCACAACAGAAATATTACGACAATGCGCGTGCGGGGTGAAGAACCTGAAGGATCGACACCCTTTAAGAGGCATTTCAACATACATGGACTTGATCAAGTGAACTTGAGGGCCAATGATAAAAGCAATCTGAGTATGATACCTGTCCATTCTCACTTTGGTGGGCTGCAGTGAATATAATATTTCTCAGTACATTATAATGATGTGAACAAAGATAAGAGTGCAGTTATCAATGCTACTACACACTTAGAATGGCAAGAAATGAAGTGCGCGACCGCTAAGTCGTCAAAAGATAAAGGTAAGAAAACATTGTGTGTCCTGCATTACACTGCAAGTTCGCAGGTGATTCCACATTAATGGAGACGCATACACGGTGTTTACTCTAACGTGTCCAGAAATGAAATTATGTTTAAAGCGAGCGATAAAAGAAAAGCAAGTGGTACTCTAGTAAGAAACAGATACTGCTTCACTACTAGCACCTCTTTCTTAGTCAAGTAGCTGAAAAGTAGCGCTCGTTTCTCTTTTATCGCCGCATTAAATAACATTTCTGGACATGTTAGACCAAACACCCTGTATATGTATTGCATAAGAGCCTCTCTCCACCCAGGTTTTTGAAAAAAAAAAGAATTGTTGCACTCAAGTATTTCTAGAATTAATTGAATAATTTGTTACACTCTCATTCACATGCTCACAGTCTACTACGTTCAAGAGTCGTGATTTTTATCGTGTTCATGTGCTTCTCTTTCTAATTTGTTATTGAGCATTCAATAGTGCGGCTGCCCTTATGAAAATGATTTTCCACTTTCTATACAATTCCAATGGACAATCTATCTCCTCTGTCCAGTTCCAATATACTAGATAGAAAGTTCATTGAGAGTGGATAAGTGCTTTATCTATCATATTCTATAAATTTTCCATACAAAAATCGCGAACGTAATTCATTCCAATCTGAATCTTCTCTGTATAGACATAAACAAGTTGATCAATAAGACTTTATTTTGGTTCACTGTCCAAAATGACTTGATGCATGTGATGTAATATTGTTAATCACTTAACTAATAATGAAATTCCATTTTTATTAATTGTAATTTTCAGAATTTAACTATTTATTAATCATTATTAAGAATGTAAATTATCCATTAAATAGCATAATTATTAACCTCAATTGATTAATTTTCTTAGTACTATTATTTATGGAATAAAGGTGATGTTGATAATATTAAGTTTATGTATGTTCTATGTATAGGTTAATTAAGAGGTTAATATATCAGACGGCTGCGAAGTTGAATGAAAGTAAAATAATACGACGTGGACGACAGATAACAGGAAAGTTAACAAAAACTAATTTATTCAATGGGTAATTTTACACATAGATTATAAAAGAAGGGTCGACGTTTCGGCAGTGGCACTGTCTTCGTCACGACAAAAGAGCTACAAGGGTTGCACATGCTCAAATAGGTTCGGTAAGTGATGTCACAGTCAGTGCACCGATTGTGTTAAATATGTGTATAAATAACTATGTGTTAAATTACCCATTGAATAAATTCGTTTTTGTTAACTTTCCTGCAATCTGTCGTCCACGTCTTATTATTTTACTTTTGTTCTATGTATACCTATATCAGAGATCACGGACTCACTCAAACGTTGTCTGCCTCGCACTGCTGATGAGAGTCACGCAAGCGGCAGTCCAGTGCTGGCACGGCGTGTTCGGGTTAGAATCTTAAATAATATAGTAAGAAGAGCAGGCACCACATAAGGAAAAGAGAAATATATAAATATATATATACGTATACGTACATACAGAACCGGCAGATGATATATGAAGTGGAAGTTGTGCAAGGCTATAGAAAAAGATACGGCGAATTGACTGCAGGATACCAAAAAAAGCTTATTTATTTGATGGGGAAACAGGAGGAAAATAACTACAACACCATGGTACTCCTATGTACAGAATTATCTGCGGTACATGCAGGGAGTGTGTACATACAATAAAACTGTTCTGTATACCGGGTGTTTCAGTTAAATCCCTGGGCTAAATAATTCGCGAACGGGTGCACCAATCCACGAACTTTCTTTTTTACAAGTATCTATCCGATACCACCTACAAGCTGCACACCGTGTGAATGAGTGGGAGGCGCTCATTATTAAAATAAAAATGCAAATGAGTTTCGTAAAAAAGCGTAACTTCTGAAGCAGGGCGCTGTCGGCATTAAAATGGGTACTACCCCTTTTGAGACCTTCAATGGACACCTTTTAGAGAAAAATCTGCCACCGCAGCGGGTCATTTGTTGCAGTAATTAATTGGTTTCGGTTTACGTATTTTTGTCGCGGCTGGTCGCGGCGCAGCGCAAAAGGACGCTCTTTCACTCTCTTATCCATCAATAAATTACGTCCTTACATTAATGAATTACACCAATGAATTACACCAATCAAATACGCCCTTTTGCGCTTCGCCGCGACCAGCCGCGACAAAAATACGTAAACCAAAACCAATTAATTACTGCAACAAATGACCCGCTTCGGTGGCAGATTTTTCTCTAAAAGGTGTCCACTGAAGGTCCCAAAAGGGGTAGTACCCATTTTAATGCAGACAGCGCCCTGCTTTAGTAGATACGCTTTTTGACGAAACTCATTTGCATTTTTATTTTAATAATGAGCGCCTCCCACTCATTCACACGGTGTGCAGCTTGTAGGTGGTATCGGACAGATACTTGTAAAAAAGAAAGTTCGTGGATTGGTGCACCCGTTCGCGAATTATTTAGCCCGGGGATTTAACTGAAACACCCGGTATATAATGTAGGTTACAACATATTTACAGCTATTTACATGCTCACTTGCAAATTCTGCCTATGAGGTATGCCTGTCAGGTATGAGGTATTCGTCTTTCATCTATTGCGTCTCCAAAGCCCAAGCCCTGTGTACAGAGCAGAGAAGTACTCTGCCCTCATCTATGAGAGCAATACATTTTTGAACATCTTTGGAATGTGCTTCAAGCATAGTGCGGCCCTCAGAGACCTCTATAATTCCTCCAACAAGGACACTGTTAGATACAACATCCAGCACCTTACTCGTAGTTACAAGCTGGACAAACTGGAACATCACCTCTTTCGCACAGGTACAACTGTTGTGCCCACTCTTACAAGCCAAGAAAATGAGCTCAAGTCTTCCAGACGTGCCTTTCATTTCGATATACGAATTTAGTCGTCGTGACTTGTCTGAAGAGTGTATGCAGTAAGTGAAACCATCTATAGTAACCTTTCTGAAAAGCAGACCCTGTGAATCGATTTTCCTCTTCCCATGAAGGACCACACCAGACATAGCTGACGAATGCTTTCTTAGGTTATAACTTTTAGCAAAATAGTTCAACAGCCTCGCTCACGGAAGGATCCCTCGAAGAACGTGAACAGGCATTCCATATCCGTGGCATTGACGACAAAAGGCAAAATTTCTCAAGAATCTGTGTTTCAGTCTGTCTTGTTCCATTAATAACTCTGATTAACCGGCCGTTTAGGTTCTCAAAAGGGTAAGCAGAATAGTTCCAGAGAGGACCCCACGTGTCGACTGAGTCTGCAAGGTGATTTAGTAGGTGAGATTTGAAGGTCATGTTCTCTATCCCGTACAAAGTTTCATACTCTTTCAGAAAAGAACGCATTTCTTTACGTGATTTTTGCAACTCATACAGTGGAACAGATTTTGCAAGAAAAAAATGCATCAGTCTAACGAACCTGGGACATTTCTTATAATATGGTGTTGGCAACACACCACGCAAGACAACGGGTGAAAAAAATAGAAGGCAATTTCGCCACTCCGATGCTTTCCAGTACTGCCGATCTGTGAGGGATCGAGGGAGCCTTGAAAATTCCCAGATAGGCTGAAGAGCACAGAGTCGTCTGTCTACCTCAGACAGCTGGCTGCCAATGCTATATGGGAAACTGGCCTTGTGCTTGAATCACATGCATGCTGTGTGCTGTGGCTTTGTCAAGCAGTGGCAGTGAACAGTGGTAGTCCACAACAAATCCAGTAGGAAATGTTAACAAAGACAGAAAAAAAAAAAAATTGCTGGCCATTTGATGCCGCACTAGACTTCACCAGACTCTTCAGCTTTTTTTGCATTCAAGCGAAAGGAAACGTCAGTTCGCATGACTGGCTTGGGCACCAACGATGAATACACTCGAGCATGTCCGCTTCCTCTATCTACGACTTCGCCCTCATGTTGACACCAGGCACAGCCATAAGCACCGTTGAACTGGTTCATGTTCATCAACATAGCTCGCGCGACTGTGTCCACGGTGCAAGGGCCAGGGAAGATGCGAGAAATCCTGTTGCTGCCCTGACTGTCTACCCACGGTGCACCATTACGAGATAAATCATTCATCTCGTCGACAAAGGGTTTGAGAAAGGTATTCATCTTAGGTTTTGTTACACCAAACCACATCCCTGCAAGAAGTGGATGTTTGTTGCGGTCTTCAAGTGGCAGTTCGTTTATCTGTAGTAGGATGGGTCAGATACTGAATGAAGATGACTTATAAAGAGGAGCACCATCTGTGTTCCATGTAACCGTCAAGTCGTCACCTCTAAGTGGGAGGCCATGGTAGCCGGCAATTTCCGTAATGTGTTCCACATTAACGGAGACAGCTCGAAGCACTTGTTTAAAGTTCATGGATGAATCACACAGGATGTCCCTCAGCTGACGTTTCATGTCCAATGTAAAAAAATAGCTGCCCCCTGCAGTCAATACGGATACCCTGTAGGAACGATTACACTTTTCACACTTCATTTCACTGCCTGTGCTCTTCCCCAAGTAACGCAGGCACCCAGGACAGTAGAAATGCTCTGTCGTTACTCCTGCTTTACTTGTAAATTCCTTGAAAAATAAGTACTTTGAAGTCGGAATTGCAGCATGCTCTGGTAGGTGTGCTTGTATGAGCCTTAGGAGAGATTCTGTCGCCTCTTTAGATGCATGATGACGCAAGGCATGGCTCATAATTAAGATGAGGCTTTCCCCCTTAGTTAGCTGAGACCCTGGAAAAAGTTCCGTGTTCTGAAAAGAAACAAATATTATAGTCAGGGGTGATGATGTTCCTCGATTTTCACTGTGCTACACACGTAAGTACGGTTGCCATCTGTCCGGATTTCACCCGAACAGTTCAGAAATTCAAGGCTTGTGTTCGGTGTCCAGGTGAAGGTGTAGTCCGGACATAGAATGTTCGTCAATTGACAAAGTCATAGCAAACAATATATATATATATATATATGTAAGTGAAATAATAAGACTTGGACTACAGATTACAGAGACGTTAACAAAAACTAATTTATTTAATGGGCAATTTAACACATAGATTAAAAAAAAATATATATAGTAAATAATTAACTCGCTAAGTAGGACATAAGAATGATGTTACAAATTATTAGCTTCCTACCATCTCATCTTGCTTATCAGAGCGATGTGGTGATATGTCAGTGGCATGAGCATCGAGCACTTCTTCGCCGTCGCTGTCGTTTGACGATTCCCCGCTTGAATGGCTGTCATTTTCTAGCGGCTGTACAGTATTCTATAAGAAAGAAGTGCGCGTAAGGAGCGTTACTTTGAGTCACAGTAGAGAGACCGCATACAGGCGATACTACATAGCACGCTATGCAACACACACGAGATACACTAACCGTTTCGCTCTCGTCAGGAACTTGAGCTGGACGAAAATCACTATGATGCTGCACTGACACACCTGTGTCACTGGAACTGCACGGCGTAAATGACGTGGCTTGATTCTCCCGTCGACCTAAAGTACTGTGTTGACTCGGATCGAAAAGCCACCGTCTGTAGGTCTTAGAGTGGGAATCACGCTCACTCATCGTCGCTCAGAGTCCCCCTGTTCCTTTTAAATTTTGTCAGTCATGCGCAGCGGCCGTAGTCAAAGAGATGTCCGCTGTAAAAGTAAACTTTTCGTACACCACTTTTTCCCGGTCCCACCAATAGGTGGCGTGCATATGACGTCACACCATAGCTTTACCCTTGCTTTTTCCCTCTTTCTGGTGAACCAGCGCACGTCAATGCACACCACCTATACGGACGCCGCCATGTCACTCAGCGATCGACTCGCGCGGTGATCAACAGATGTCGCTGGCATCGCCATCAGTTCTCTTATCACCAAAATAAAAAAATCGCTTATATGCTTGCGTATTTTTTATTTATTTACGATTTACATAACTTAGTGTAACGCCTATGTGCGACTTTTGCAGGCGTTGTGGTCCTGCGTCTGCCAAACTTCGCGTATGAAGAGAAGGGCCAGCCGGTCAGTTCGCGTTTGTCTTTACGCGTTTTACGCGGGCTTTTCCCGGAGCATCAGTTTCGTGAGGTCTTGGCTTTCATACACGGCATGAGTCACGTTCTCGTAAGGTGGATATCAGGAGAATCGTGGGATGTGTGTCCCATTACATGTCTCGTCGACGAGAAGATCGCTGCAGTCATCGCCAGGAAACCGACGTCCGTTGGCGGCTACACCGGAAAGGTTTTCGATGTAAAGTGGGACGCCTCGGAGGAACCGTCTCCTGCGTACTTAGTGGCAGCAGGTAGGGATACGTCAATACCTTATTGATATTCTGACCCTGATGCAGGTGCGATGGGTACATAGGGGCACAGAGTGTAAGCCCATAGGGTCATTTTAGATTTCTTTTGGGAGCACCACGGTATCCCAGAGCCTGAAATTCTGAATCACTGTTAAGTCTCTCAGTTTTGTAGGTTTGGTCAGGATAGAAGGCAGCGAGTTGAAATCCAGAGTTAGTGATTAACCAATTCCAAAATTTTCATGCCAGTTCCTCCATAGTTTCGGATTGCTATTGTTTCGGATTCCCATTGCTCCAGCTATTTCAGTGTAAACATACGAAAGACGCACTCACACTGAATGTCGATGGAACTCTAACCTTACTATTAGAAATAACAGTTGTTTGAGAGTTTGAAAGTCCGAGTTCGCCCAGCCAACAACCCCAACTGTCCGTCATCACCCTCTATGTGGCCCGCTTTGAGGAACGCCGATTCACATTTCACTTAGACGTTTTCATTCTTTGTGGCAGCCCTAAACGAATCAAATAACCTTGCATAAAATGTAGTTAACACCACAAGTCATACATCGTCTCTTTCTTCTCTTCTCCTTCACATTATTACAGAGCATTTCTCTTCACTGGGTACGTAAATGTATAATTTCTTACTGTTCAAATTGAGTTAATTTATTGTGTCAATTATGTGTATGTCTTACACGTTTGGTGGTGGTATGTTATGCCTTTTGCTTAAGGTGTCATGTGCAGGCATCTGTATGTCACTTACATGGTTAATGTACTTCCCATGTTGTGTGTCCATCTACCTTTTTCAATTATTCTTATTCTGTCATATATATTATCACTGTGCAGATAATGTATTGCAAACCTGACGCTGTGCCTCTGGCATATGGGTATATAGCAATAAACAAATAAATTGTATCCCTGTCCCTTACACTACCAGGCGATTACAAGAAAATGAAAAAAGTACGGGCAGAGCTGGCAGAACAGTCAGTAGCAGGTGGACAGCAGCACCCAGCACTACCGCCAGTGGAGAACAATGCAAAGCGGGTTAGAATACCGTGGTCTCCAGTGAAGCTTCCTTTTCAATTTCTCTTCTGTGCTCTGTTAGCCTCCGTTACTACGCCTGTTCATTCTTTTCCCTGTCAACAAATGTCCTGTTTCTTCATGACAGTTCTCTGTGTGCACATACTAAGACCCCTGACATGATGCAATTGTATTGAGTCATTTCAGCTCAAACGTCCAAGTGGTGTTGCTCAACCAACGTCGATTTCTGAGAAAAAAATGTATGTAGTTGGGACATGCGTAAACATGCACCAGAATTTTTTTTTTATCGGCACAGTTTAGAACTGCCGTAGGGAGCGATCGAATGTCGGCTCCAGTCGAAAAACCAGGGCGCGCTTCGGCGCCTGTGAAGGGAATACGGCTGTAAATAAATAAAAAAATCGAATTAGGTCGTTTTAAGGAAGGATAGTGTCCTCTCTGACAGCTTCCGTACCTCAGGTGATCAATACATTAAAACACACTGGACAAGCAAAATCAGCGCGCATTGTGCCAAGTTCGGAATTCTTTTCCTTAGCAAGGGTTCGCTAAAATCAGCTTATTGTATTTTTCTCCAATAATTAAGTACCAATACATTGCACAGAAAAAATATGTTAGGTCATGTGATATATGGTATATTTAGTAAAAAATTGCGAAGATGGCCTTTTGAGCAAATATCAGCAAATTCGACTTGCAAATAGGGTATCGGTGGACGAGTTGCGGATCCGAATTTACCACCGAGGTACTCATCAGTATCCCGGCTACCAATACTGAAAGTACCTCCAGGGTGTTTTTTGTTTATCGCGCGTGACAAATTTTTAAAGTTGCCATACTACGAGAAACATGAAACTGAGCGGAGCGCTGCTTTCGCAACATCTAGCGGTGTCACAAGTGCTCTTTTAGAGCTCTTTCTTTTTCCTTTTTTTTCGTGTCGAAAGAGTAAAAGCACAAAACACAATCTTTCACTTGTAGCTGACAACATTTGTAGATTACTAGACCTGTAGCGTTACATACTGCAAGGCAGTGGTTTGTGTCAACGGAATCTGTTTATGGTCCCAAGCATGAGCAGCTTAGATCTTTTTTCGTGATGCTTGCAAGTGGTCCGCTGTGTCCTTCTGGTAATTGCACTCTAGTGAACAAGGTAATAATAATGGTAATGATGTGTGATATCACTGGACAAGGTTGCCATAGGCACCAATGGATGCACAAATAGGCACAAAAGGAGAGCAAGCTAGCCACAGATCGGGAAAGCACTTCCCCAAGCCATACAACGAACACTTTCGTTTGAGGTAGTCGCACATGTGTGATCTCCGAAGCACATTAAATGAGGGTTCTCCACATTTCCTGTCTTATCTCGGGTTCCAAACAAAACAAATAAGCGACATTGTAACGGTAATGTGTTGGCTTGCTGAGCTCAAGACCGCGGGTTCGATTCCGGTCGAGGACGCTAGCAATGTGACGGAGGTAAACATTGGTTCCAGCACCGTGTGTCTGAGATTTCCGACGCACGTCAAAAGAGCGGTCGAAATTATCCGCAGTCGTATCCTGCGGCACGTGCAACATGTCGCCTGACAAAGTAGGCTGACGCATATCGCGTGTAACATCACTACACGATGAACACTACGTTGTTCATTAGGGTGCTTTACCAGAGGGACACAGCTGACCCCTTGCAAGCACCAAGAAAAAGATCTAAGCCGCTTTTGCTTGGGACCATAAACGAATTCCCTTTGCACAAACCATTGCCTTGCAGCATACAATGCTATAGGACTTGTAATCTGCAAATGTTGCCTGCTAGAAGGGAAAGCTTGTGTTTGGTGCTTTCATTCTTTCGACACGAAAAAAGAAAAAGAAAAGAAACACACACTCTAAAACACCACTTGTGACGCCGCTGCATGTCGCGAAGGAAGGCTCCGCGCCATTTCATGTTTCTCGTACCGCGGCAACTTTAAAAATTCGTCACGCGCGTTTTGCAGGCTGAATTTGCCGATATCTGCTCAAAAGGCCAAGTTCGCAGTTTTTTAGAAAATGAACCATATGTCACATGACCTCAGATATTTTTCTGTGCAATGTATTGGTACTTTGCTATCAGAGAAATGTATATACAGCTGATTTTAGCCAACCGTTGTTAAGGAAGAAAATTCCGAACTTGGTACAATGTGCGCTGACTTTGCTTGTCCAATATGTTTTAATGCGTTGATCGCTTGAGGTACGGAAGATGTTAGAGACGACAGTATCCTTCCTTAAAATACCTAATTCGAATTTTTTTATTTATCTACAGCCGTATTCTATCCACAAGCGCCAAAGCGCACCCGGGTTTTTCGCCCAGAACCGACATTCGAGCCCGCCCTACGACCGTTCTACACTGCGTTGGGAAAAAATGTTTTTCTCGTGCATGTTCATTCACATGTTCACTCATGTCCCAACATCGTATATATTTTTCTCGGAAATCGACGTTGGTCGAGCAACACCTTTGGGACATCTGAGCTCGAATGACTCAATTGCTTGTTCATTTCAACCAAAGAGTGCCGACTGCTGTACGCATAAAGCGGAAGTGAAACGTCTTCGGAAAGAAGGCACTGAGTGTTGAGTATGCCGGAAGGGGGCGGCACTGGAGGAAGATGAGCGAGCGAGCGGGTTCGCACGAGCAATAAAATAAACCGTTCTTCAGTAGAATACGGTCGGGTCAGCCTCCTCTATCCTTAACAATTGGTGCCGAAACCCGGGAGAAGGCTGATCTCTCATATATTCACCCATGGAGAAGCTTCGCCGTAACCGAGCTGTCCTTCGTGGCGCCGTGACGCGGTGCCTGTCATCCGCTACCGAACTCCTGCAACAGCCCTCGGCGGCCCCGTCTGACTTGCAGGTAACCCTGGATGAACTACTCGACAAGGACAGGACTCTTACCGCTTTGAATGATAAAGTCGCAGAGCTCATTGACGACGACACCTACGAGCAAGAAATCAGCACCGCTCTCGATTACCACGAAAAAATTTGCCGTTGCGTAAGTCGGATTCGGTTCCTTCTGAGTTCTCGTACCGCATCTAGCGCTACATTGTCTAGTACCGCTACCCAAGACCAATCAGGAGAGCGCTCAGGCGAAGGGTCGGGTACCGTCAATGCCGCTCCGAACGCTACTGCGAGCAGCTCGCGCTCTGGACCGCAACGGGTTAATCTACCGAAACTCCAAGTGCCGGTCTTCTCTGGTGAGCTCCGTGAATGGCAGGGGTTCTGGGAACACTTCGAAGCAACTATCCATCGACGTCCAGATCTCCCCGACATAGAGAAATTCCAATACCTGAAGACATACTTGAGTGGATCTGCAAGGCGTGCAGTCGAGTGGATTCGCCTTAACGAAACCAACTACCCGGTGGCGGTGAGCGTGCTCACCGAGCGGTTTGGCCGTACCGACGCTCTTGTCGATGAACATATTGATAGCCTTCTTGCCATCGCGCCTATCTCATGTTCGTCTCAGATAACTCGGCTCCGGGACCTCTACGAACAGATTCAGTTCCGCACCAGCTGCCTCGAGAGTCTTGGTGTTCCTGCAGCGGAGTACGCAGTAGTTCTCCATCGGGTCCTCATGCGTTCCCTACCGGAAGATATCGCTGTTCTTTACAGACAGCGCTTGAAGACGCAAGATAAACAAGATGCACCGTCCAGCTCCGCAGCAGGCTCTCGTGCCGAAGAAGTGAACACTGCCATGGAATTTCTGAGGGTCCAAGTGGAGAGCAGAGAGGAGACCAAGGCAGCACGCGTGAAAGAAAACTCGAATCTCGCATCAACCGAACGAGTGCATTCACGGAGCTCCTCCCACCTTCCGTCTGCTTTGGCGTTAGCTACAGGGTCCGCCCCTCCCGACCAGCTCACGTGTCCTTTGTGTGACCAGTCTGGTCACACAACCCAGGAGTGCCACGCCTCCTTATCAACCGATGAAAAGCGAAGGAGACTGTCAGCAAGGCGTTGCTGCTTCAAGTGCGGCAAGCGTGGGCACATGGCTCGTCAGTGCCGCACTGCAGCGACACTGAGATGTCGGGCCTGTTCAAGCCGCCATCTGACGGTACTGTGCGACCTATGGAAGAGACCTGACGCAAGGTGTCTACAACCGTCATCCGCCCTCGGGGCCTCGAACTCCCAGTCCACATCTGGACCACAGAGCCCACAGCACGCTACAGCTACCGTGGCTGCGACTCATACGAGCAGCGGGGTCGGTCACCCGATATTACTACAGACAGCGACAGTATGGGCGTCTGGAGAAGGCGGCAACGTCATGGTGCGACTACTGCTCGATACCGGCAGCCAGAGAACGTTTATACGGAGCGATCTTTCCCACAAGCTGCATCTTCCTTGTGAAGAACAGGAAGACCTCACCGTACTTACGTTCGGAAACACGAGTCGGCCGCGACGGTACCATTGCCGAAGAGTCAAGCTCACTCTTAGCAGCCGATTTACCTCTAATGCAGTCACCCTAGAAGCGCTGGAGGTTCCAGAAGTATGTACCGTAACAACTACCTTGGCCACGGATCTGCCGGAACTCAGTGGGAAGAATCTGCTCTTCGCCGACGAACCTAATTCTTGTACGAGGGAAAACTCTGTCATTAGCGTCCTTATCGGCTCAGACTTCTACTGGAGCGTGGTTACGGGACGTACCGAGCGCCTCGGCGACCGCATGTGTGCCGTGGAGACAATGTTCGGCTGGGTGGTCCAAGGAGTCAACTCAAGTTCCAGCCTTCCAGCACCCATGTGCGGCAACACTGTCGCACTCTTTTAGGCTACTTCAACATCGCTTGCGGTGACGAAAAAGTGATAGACCCTTCGGAGATGTGGAGACTTGATGCAATTGGCATAACCGATTCAGCTCATTCCCAAGCTACCGAGGAGCGCACGGCATTTGACCAGTTTCAGAGCGCAGTATACAAGGAAGAGGGACGATACGTCGTTCCCTTGATGGTCAAGGCGCCCTACCTTTTGTCCACTACGAACCGACCCGTTGCTGAAGCAAGGCTACAGCGTCAACTTAAACGTTTCGAAGCTCATCCGGACGTGCTGCGAGAATATGACCGCACAATCAGCGAGTACTTCAACGAGGGTCATGCGGAGCGAGTGGAGCCGTCGGACCAAGGTGCCCGTCATGTGTATTACCTTCCTCACCACGCAGTCATACGGCGGGAAGCGGTGACAACCAAGGTTCGTGTCGTGTTCGATGCCTCTTCGCATGAACCGGGAAGTCATTCGCTTAACGATATACTGGACAAGGGCACAACGCTCGGTGCAGAATTGCTGCAACTTCTTCTGCAGTTCAGGTGCAATCACATCGTCATGACCGCCGACATTCGCAAGGCATTCCTGCAAATTCACGTCCGACGAGAAGACAGAGACCTTCTTCGTTTCTTGTGGATCGAACGACTTCCCAGTAGTGACGAGCCTTGCCCAACCATCGTCGAGTGGCGTATGACGAGGGTGCCATTTGGAGCTTCGTCGAGCCCATTTCTACTGTCTGCAACTTTGATGCATCACCTTGAATCTTGGAAGGCTATTCATCCAGAAATCGCATCGCGTCTACAAAGAGCCTTTTACGTGGATGATCTAGTTATCGGCGCTTCAACCGAACCTGAAGCACTCCACATTTACCAAACAGCCCGTGCTATTGTGGCGGACGCCAGCATGGAGCTGAGAAAGTGGTGCTCCAGTTCCGAAACGTTGAACGAGCAATTTCGTGCAGACGGTGTCTCCCTCGACGACATCGGTCAACCGTTGGTTAGATGCAAGGTGCTTGGTCTTCCGTGGAACCGATCTGCTGACACTATCGTAATGACCACTCAAAACGTGTCATCTTACGTTGCTACGCAGCCAGCTACCAAGCGACTTGTACTTCAGACCTTTGCGAGGCTGTTTGATCCTCTTGGGCTTCTTGGACCGTTTCTCGTCCGCGCCAAACTTCTGTTCCAAGAGCTATGGCGGCGCAATTGCACATGGGAAGAAGCTCTACCTGAGGACGTGCATGAACACTGGAAGACCTGGACGTCCGAGCTTAGCGAACTTTCATCGTTCGAAGTCCCACGTTGTGTCATATCTCCTGCAACGCAAGGCGCAAAAGGACAGGAGCTTCACGTATTTTGCGACGCAAGCCCAATGGCATACGGGGTTGCCGTTTATGTGAGGTGCGTCATGTCTGAGAACAGTTTCGCTTCACAGCTCCTCATGAGTAAAGGTCGCATAGCCCCGTTACGGCCCGTTTCGATTCCAAGGCTGGAACTATTGGCCTGCTTGTTGGCAGCCAGGTTATGCCACTATGTCAGACAACTTCCCGAGCTCTCACAGGCCGTGGTTCACCTTTGGACTGACTCTGCGGTCGCATTGCACTGGATATGTGGTGACGCGGTCCGCCAGGAAGTATTTGTACGAAACCGCTCGTCCGAGATTCGCCGCCTAACCAGAGGATTCCACTGGCACCACTGCCGGAGCCAGGATAATCCAGCAGACTTACTTACCCGTGGCGAGCCAGCGTCTTTTGTTTCGCGCAAGACAATTTGGTGGGCCGGACCTGCGTGGTTGACCAATCCTCAGGTGGATTGGCCTACAGATCTCTGCCCTAGTCAAAAGCACGATGACTTGCGCACTGGACTCACCTCTGCCTGTCAGAGCTTAAGCTTGCCGACTTCTCCTCATTTGCACGATCCACTCCTTAGGATTAATGATTACGGACGCCTTACTAAGGTTCTAAGAGTCACTGCTTGGATCAAAAGGTTTCTTCGTAATGCGTCACTCCACACCACGTCCTCCTCCGGACCGCTAACAGCCGCGGAGTTGTGTGAGGCAGAGTTGTACTGGATACGATTTGTTCAGCGCTCTGCGTTTCCTTCAGAAGTCGCTACGTTAGAGGTCGGACAATCTGTCGAGTCTGCTTCCAGTATTCTGACTTTACAGCCCTTCCTTGACAAGAAAGGTTTGCTTCGTGTGGGTGGTCGCCTGCAGGCCCTTGATGCGTCGGAGGAGTTGAAGCATCCTATGATACTACCTTGCAACGACCGGTTCACTGAGCTTCTGGTTGAAGCAGCACATATCCGCCTTCTTCATGGAGGAGTCCAGCTAACTTTAATCGAACTCCGCTCCAGGTTTTGGATTCTGAAAGGACGTCGGACAGTGAGGCGGGTATTGAACGCTTGCTTGCCGTGTCGTCGTAGACGCTTGCGTCCGGAGACTGCTCCTCCCGCACCGTTACCGAGGGACCGGATAACCGAAACCATGCCGTTTGACGTCGTTGGGATTGACTTTTGCGGACCACTGTACTGCCGCGCCGTCACAAAACACTGACAGGAAGGTGTACATAGTTGTGTTCTCGTGTGCAGTGACAAGAGCGATCCACCTCGAGTTAACGATTGATATGACGGCACAAACATTCCTCCTTGCCTTTCGCCGCTTCGCTTCGCGACGGGGTGTGCCGTCCACCATCTATTCCGACAACGCCAAGACGTTCCGTTACTGCGCTAAAGTACTGCGCGCGCTCTTCGACGACTCTGTCCAAGACCATGCCAGTTCCCTCCGCATCCAGTGGAAGTTTATCGCTGAAGGTGCGCCCTGGTGGGGCGGTTTTTGGGAACGGCTCATTCGTACTATCAAGGACGCACTGAAACGTTGTCTAGGGCGCAGTAGCCTCTGCTATGAGGGGCTTCTCACCGTACTACTCGAAGTTGAGGCGGCCGTCAACTGCCGTCCCCTCACCCAGCTTGCCGACGACACAGAGGACTGCGAGGCTCTGACTCCTTCCCACTTCTTGATCGGAAGGCGCGCCGTAGCCTTACCGGCCAGCCTGGGGTTAGAGGTGCCCAGTTCCACTCCTGCAGGTCTTCGTCGCAGAGTTCGACATAGACAGGCTCTTCTTGTGCAGTTATGGACTCGTTGGAAGAAGGACTATCTCCTGCTTCTGCGTTCTGCGCACCACAGTCAACCGAGGGCACATCCACGAATTCGCGTCGGCGACGTCGTGATAGTGGAGGACAATGCACTGCCACCTCTGGTTTGGAAACTCGGACGCATAGTTGGTTCCTTCCCAGGAAGAGATGGTGTCGAGCGCTGTTTCAAAGTACTTCTCCCGAATGGTCAACAGCTCCGGCGTCCTCCCCAACGTTTGTACCTGCTGGAAGCTGACTCGTCCAACGCGGCCGCGGGAGGATGTTGAGTATGCCGGAAGGGGGCGGCACTGGAGGAAGATGAGCGAGCGAGCGGGTTCGCACGAGCAATAAAATAAACCGTTCTTCAGTAGAATACGGTCGGGTCAGCCTCCTCTATCCTTAACACTGAGCTCGAGACCCGCCTTGAAGAGAACGAGAATAGACATGGTATGATGGCTGCTCAGCCACATGGTTAAGATGTTCTATGATTATCATATTTCGGTAGAGGGTTCCTTGTCTCCAACATGCACCATATTTTTGTAGAAGCTGCGAAGATGTTGAAGCGGCTCGAGAAGGTGATTCTTTTTCTTTCTTTATTTTTTCCGTCTCTTTTTCTCTGTTCACTTTATATACGAAGTGGTGCCCAATTGTTGAAAGGAGCTACATTAAAAGTAGATAAAAGTTGTATATACCTCCAATGGACTTTTAAACCACCCTATCCACAGTTTTCTATATAACTTCTATAGAACCTAGCCTTTATTTTTCATAAGGGTGATAGCGTCTTACTTCGAAGCGGTCACAAATGAACACCTGCTGCTACGAATAACTCGAAATTTCTTTACCCCAAATGTCCAGATTACAGTATTCCCCCAGTGTAGTCGGAGGACAGGGTGTCACCAGTTAAGTCTGAACAAAGAAAACTTTCACACGGAGGAAAACTAAACGAAAGTGCAAGATGACGCACAAACGCACAATCACAGAAAGGCGAATTATCGGTATGGACGCGCAAAGCTTCATTTTCTTCGTCTGAGGCATCTATACGAGTGCTGGTTGTGCTGGAAGCATAAATAAATATTTCGTAAAGGTGCTCGAAAAGGTATACTGTGCGTACCCAAGCAGCTCACAATATTGGACCCATATTGGCTGGTCATTGATGATAGGGTCCAATATGGGACCGGTATTGCAAGGATGTTCCCCATATGGACTGAAAATGCGCAAAATGCTACGTACCCGTGTTGTACAAATGTCCAAGCAGCACGGCAAGATTGGACGTTGAAGCGTGTGAAACGCCCAATTCAATGCGTCGTTACGTCCAACAACTTCTCGCAGATGATACACATTGTTCGAAACAGGCAACATACGTAGCAATCCCACTGTAACATGCACTGGAACTAAGCAACTCAACTTTCCACTTGCCGCAAACAGCTGCCATCTTGCTTCGCGATGCTAATGCCAATCGGTCTAGTCGACTGAGAGCGTGGTCGTTTGAGCGAAATCACGGATGCCCCGACTGACAAGTTCAGTGAGAGTTGTACGATGTCAGCCGTGCGTTCATCAGTCTAAACACTGGCCTTCTACAACGCCAGCAATGTCGCAATGTGTCATAGCCATGGAGACAAATCGCCTCGGAAGCCGAAGCGCTGCGACGCGAAGCGACGCGCGCAAGTGGGCGTGGCCTATCTAACCACCACCCATCGACGCCGACCGTTGCACGACGTGATGCAACCTGCATCAATGACACAGCTGCGAATTTGGCAACACTAGGAAGCGCTACGCTTCTATCCGCTACACTGTTTTGCGAGGCACTCAAACAAACAAAACAAAGGAAGACGTCTACTTATCTTTCAGCGAACACATGCTATGCACATGCGGGGCTCTTATTTTCTTTGTCTTGTTACGGCGTTCTTTTTTTTTTTTCGTTGTTGTTGTTGTTAACGTTTCGGTGTCGGGGCGGATGAGGCTGGCAGACAAACAACACCAGCAAAATTTTCGCCTCTTATCCGCTCCTTATCCGCCACCGGTTTTAGAGTGTGGTTGGGCAGACTGCGTTCATGCTGCCCCGTTCTTTTCATCGCATGGCATCCTCCAGCTCCCTTCCGTGCGCAATCTGCTGGCCGCTATACCGAGCGGCCTCCAGAGCTGCTAAAACTTTTTTGATCAAAGTCCTCGACGAGCCTGTGTCGATTGATCGCCTTAACCTCGCCTTCCTCGATGTACCGATTAGCTCATCTGCTCTCTTTCCCATCGACTTAGAAGCTGCGCCATCTTCATCGACAACTCGGTCAAGCCGGGCGATTTTCTCAGCAAGGGGAGCACTTGTATCGCTGGTAGCAGTTCTATCGCCATTACCAGCGCGCTATCGAGGCAAATTCTTGGCGCGTGCGAATAAATCGTTCATTCTAGATCCGAGTCCTATAGTGTCTGGTCATTTGCTTCCCTCTGGATATAGCCCCAAGCCTTTTGTCTCGGCGAACGAAATGTCACCTATGGGAGTCTAAATGGATACCTCGGCGCCAGTTGTTAGAGGGATAGGAAATGAAGTCCACTCGTGAAGCAATCCGATCGGTAGTCATTGCATAGAAATCTTAAGGGAGTATATCAGAAGGACACCTGACAAACATGTATGCAGGAAGAAGAGCTGCTGGGAGGGAAAGCCGACTTGTTGCAGCGATGCTGGTGCACATTAAAAACAGAGCTTCGCCCCACAGCGCGCTCTTAGCCCAGCATCATCCCGAATGACAACGTTCTCTCCCTTCATTTAATCAAAACTGGGGGCGTACGCCATTTTGGGGCAATTATAAATAGCATAATGCCACAAAAATAGCGTACGCCCCCCAGTTTTCAGGAAATCAGAGGAAATAACGATGTCACTCGGGATGATAGTCAGCTCGAAGCGTGCTATGTGATGAAGTCCATTTTGAAGAGCGTAGTAGATGAGAAGGAAAAAAAACAACAGAAGGAAACGAAACGCTAGAGGAACCACGAGGACTGATAAACGTGATAGCGTGTGGGCATTACTTCAAAATGTTTTAGTACATGTCTCAGGTACATATGTATATGTACATATGTACTGTATATACACATTGTTCATTTTTATCATTTACAGAATTTTTATAAAAACGCTATGAGAGCAGCAGAGTTGTCGAGCGGCAGAACGTTCTACGGCTGGGCTGACATCCTCTCGAAGAAATTATACAACTACATGATGACTAATTACCTAAAATTCATTAGTTAACTCTTTGATTTGGGTATTGCGGACAAAATCGAGATAGCAGAAACAGAGAATATCCGCGTTGAAAGCCATTCCACGTCTAAGAAATCCTGAAACACGCACGTGCCTTCGAATATCCATCCCCGAATTTTGATGTGCAAATGAAAAAAAAAAAACAAACCGCGGTGATCGCAAACGGAGGCAGCACAGCGGTCATTTCACATCAGAGGACCACGTAATTTAGAGCGATAGAGATAACTGGAGTAGGCGGCGATGTGCTGGCCAGATAAACCGCTTTCAAACCTGGACAACCCTTCGTCGGCATAGATAAGGGGCTCTTGAGGCGGCGCTTTTTCGGTTTCGGCTCATTTTTGGATTTTAAAAAGACATAATTGCTTTCAAGAAGGGTTGTCTTGCGTTCTATTATACCGCTTTTGCCAAAAATTCCCGAATTAAATAGTTCATTAATGGAGTTTAGGTAATTATTTATCTTGTAGTCACGTACCCTCTTCCTTCAGATGTCCACCTGGTCGTATAGCACAACTTCGAAAACGACATCTATGCTGCTTTCGTAGCTTTTCATAAAAATTCTGTAAAGGATAAAATGCGTAAATACGTAATTGATGGGTGAAGAAAGCCTGTTTCAACCGCGAAGTCATAAAACTGTTGGAAGTACTGCTTCTCCCTCTTGCGGCGTTTATTAGTCTTGTTTTCTCTAGCGCTTCACTGGTATCGCAACGATTGTCCTCTCTTTCTGCTTTCCTCCGTATCGCAGATACCATTATCCCTGTGAAACATACGATTCTGAAACGAAACAGAACTGCATCCACCACGCAGGAGCAAAAGATGAAAAAGTATTCCCAAAAGTGGAATACATGCCACAACTCATATGTTGTATTGCACGCTGTGCCTAATGCGGAAACTCTGCAAGGTGCTTTCTGCCAGGGCTTCAGAGAACAGAACACAGGACTGCATGCATAGCAGAAAGTAACCAGAAAACCAGTCCCTGCCTTGCAGTCTTTTGTAGCCTGTATAAAATACAGAATTAAAATACGTAAATGTGTAAGAAGTGGGTAGTGCAAAGAACTGATGAAACCAATTACCAGGGGCGCTTTCCTAGCAGAGCGCATAGTAGCACAGCCCGTGCTTGTGCGGTGCAAGTCGTCAAGTGGAATTTGGTAGAGCTACCAGCAGCGCAGTAGGAAGCCCCTATTTCCAATCGGTTACCATACAGTTACCATACATTTGGTTACCATTCGATTACCATACAGTTGCCATACTAAAATAGTTAGACAATATGTTAGATCCGCCCTGAGGTCCTCCCTTTGCAAGTCATGCGAACACACGTGCGTCGAAAGCAAATAACTGCGACTTGAAAGGCTTTATTCGGCTGGTTGCCCTTGCAAAAAGATCCAAACGATTGCTAAACGCCACCTCCTCTTTAGGCAGCCAGACTGCGATTCCCCAGGGAGGCAACGTGTCGTGAGCGTATCCTATTGGCATGGGTTTGCCCAGCGAGTAAAAGGAGTAGCTGCCGCCTCTGGTTTGGAAGTTGTCTGTCGTCTCCCGTACAAAGTTTCAAGAATGATCACGGGGCCGTAAATTACACAGCGAATATTAACAGCTGCACGATAAAACATCGCAACAAGTTTGTTGACTGTAGAAAGAACGTAATCTATTCCTTTCCCTTGATGCATCTTAAGGCGCAACACACACGGACAAGAGGGAGACACACACTCGCGCCACTCGCAACTCTGTTTAATAGCAAAAGGCACATAGACAGGAACAAAAAAGAAGAAAAAGGAAAAGAAGACCATCCAGAAAAACAACCTCCCGCCCTCTACCAGCAACATCGAACAAGTTCACATTACACAGCGATAAGCGGCTGCCACCCGCTATCATCGAGATACTTTATCTCCCGCACTGACAACGTCACGGAAGGCTGGCTCACACACCTTTCACCCGACTTACTTATCATGTATGCCTCAATAATCTCTCGCGTCAGCGCATTGCGCGACAGTGCCAAGATACCAGTCCTCCGAAAGTCCGGTGAACACACACATCTATTACAATGAACAGCGAGGTGTCCCCGCGGAGTGCCACTCAGTGATGCCGCGTGCTCCATCAGCCTAACATTGGCACACCTTCCAGATTGCCCTATATAAACTCTGCCACATCAGAGAGGGATCCAATACACTACTCATACTCTGCAAGGAATAAACCCTTTCACAGGATTGACACCACACACAGGCCTCCGTTCCTGGCCATTCACCTTGGCCGACAAGCTCTTGAGCTTAAACAGTGCGGAAAAAAAGCACTCGAACACCGTACCGGTCACCAAGCTTCTTCAGGTTATGGGAGACCACATGAATGTACGGCATAACATGTACCTCCCTCGCCGCCCCTCCTCAGCCTGTATCTTTCCGGGACTACCCTTCCACTCCCTCAACAAAGTCACACAGACACTTCTAAGACCCCACTGGGGATACCCAGCCTCCCGGATCCGCTCACACTGGCGATTGTATGCCTCCACAACCTTATGACAACACGACTTCTGCAAAGCCGCACCCAGGCAGGACTTCACAATGCCACGCTTCACAATCTTAGAGTGTGCCGAGTCATAGGGTAGAAATGCCTTCCTAGACCTCGGGGAGTAGCACCAACACAGAAGCTCTCTCTGGGCACTCAAACTAAGATCTAAAAATCTCAGTACCCCTCTACGGCAACCTCGCATGTAAACCTAAGGCCAGAACCCCCACGGTGGAAAGCATCCGTAATGCGCCGAGCAGAATCTAAATCAACATCTATCCCATCAGAAGCCTCTAGCGACAGCACTAACAAATAGTCGTCCACATACCGCAAAGCAGACCTAGACCTAGATGTACAATTGTCCGCAGTGTTGCCTAGCATGGGGGTTAACCCCCATGCTAGGCAACACTGCGGACAATTGTACATCAAGGTCAGTAAGAAAAATGTCACTCAACACAGGTGCAACCGACGACCCGATACAAATGCCCTTGCTCTGGACATAGGAGTCCGAACCGTCAGCCACTATGGTCGAGGACAGGTAGCACCTTATCAACTCCAAGAAGCCTTCAACTGTGGTTCCGCAGGTGTTCTGGAATTTCACCCTCCCGTATGCTTCAATGCGATCTCTAGTAGCCCTGAAGAGTGGCTCGTGCGGTATGGAGTAGTACAAATCTTCAATGTCAATAGACATCAGTCGGACCCCCACACCCTCCATACCTTTAACCACATCGATCACCTCCGCTGAACTACGCACAATAAAAGGATCAGGAAGGTCCATACAGGAGAGCTGCTACAGGAATCGGGAAACAACACCTTGCCACGTACCTATCTCCTACACAATAGCACGCAGGGGGCACTCCGGCTAGTGTGTCTTAGCGGAGAAAAAGATTTCAAGAGCCAACTGGGGTCTCTTCTTCATGCTGCTTCAAAGTACCTTGAGTTCTTCTTCCTCACACAAAACCACCATCCTTTTCCGCGCGTCTCTTACAGCAGTGCTCTTCACACCCACAAAGTTCTTATCTATTGCTCGTGCCTTCCTTTCCTCATAGGCCGTCCTGGGCATGACCACAAATCCTCCCTCCTTATCAGATGGAAGTAGGGCTACATTGGCATTCTTGAAAAAATCCATAACCGGCGCAACACCAATCTTAACACTCTCCCGTACAGAGGTCCTATCGAGCAAATCCACACCTTCCTGGACGCAACGGTCAGATTGGCCTTCCTCTACCCGTCTAGCCAACAATCTTTCCCAGGAGACAGCGTCTGGCGCCTGCACCCTTGGTTGGACACAAAACTTTTGGCCCTTCTCGAGAACGTCTTTGACCGCAGGTGGCACATGCACGTCCCCCATGACTACCAGCTTGTTACCGTGGCAGCCTGAGCCCGGTTCCTTTAGCGACCGCAGGTGCCCTAGAACAGGCTTCCAAAAAGCCTCCGTCATCGAGGCCACATCCCGCCGACATCGCCTGTACTTCCTCTGCGCGGACGCCACCGGTAAGTCACTGGCACACATAAGCCTAAGACAGTCCAAGTATACGCTTATCTGATGCCACAACTCCGAACTAAGAATCTTGAGAATCCTCCTACGATGACCATCCGACGGAGACAGCCCGCCAAGGAACCCAGTCACCTCAGGCAGGTTGATGCCATTCCTCAATGCAAACGTGCAGGCCCTGGCTCTGCAGGACCTAGCAGCCAGCATCACAATGGCGTGGGGGATATTCCTCTGGTCTTGAATGTTAGGAAACGGAAATGAGTGTGTGTCTCCCTCTTGTCCGTGTGTGTTGCGCCTTAAGATGCATCAGTATTACCAACTAGCCCAACTATTGTTGTTGCTTTCCCTTGAAGTGCGGCAAACAATATATCTGACAGACATCACAATACCTCAGCAGTCAATTTCGCCAGCACAAATATAGGGTTAAATCTCTTCCCAGAGACAGGCTCCTTTCCCTGAAAGCACACTTGGGCTCCTGCCCTGATTGGCAACCAAACTTCGAGCACACAATTGTCACGTGGAAACACCCTTCCCGGCGCGGGCGAGAAATAGTTGAAACGACTCCCATTGACCTCTCCGACAATAATGTGAGCCATCGGTCCGTAATCCTTCCCCCTACTGAGACTGCTTCTGTGGCAAGGGACTCGTTGCCGTTTTGTTCTAATAAACACTCCAACGCTGTCCGTGTGTGTACCGTGTCCTTGACTCCATCGCGTTGCCTGATCACTAGGGCCCGGAAATTTAGGCACTAAAAACGACGGAAATAGGCAGCCATTTAGGCCCAAAAAAAGGCCAAAATAGGCAATAAAAAGCAAAAATAGGCTCGTTAATCTGGTACGCTCTTTCGCTTTCTTGGTGTTTCAGAATGTTCCACCAAGGAAAACTTGCTTGTTTATAGGCTACAGTACCATATCAGCCTTGACGTCTGGTACATGAATGCTGAGGCAGCACAGAAACACGCTATACTGAATAATACTTTTAGTGTTCCGCTCTCGAATTCGAAACCCACCACGTGGGTTTCGAAATTCATCCTGAGGAGCATAACGCCATACCTAGCATAACGATGAAATATGAAAGTCACTGAAAAGGTTAGCTAGCTGTAGGGATCGAACCCACATCGTCTGGATTACCGGTCCAGGGCTCTACCAATTGAGCTAAGCTAACACGCCTCTCCAGCGACTTTCGGGGTGCGTCATCTGAAGGGACGACAAACCAGCCACTCGCTCTCACTCACCCTCCTTTCATTCTTACATTTTTTGCTCACTCATACACACATTCATACGACGGAAATCGACGCAAGCGGCACCTGTTGAACAAGAGAGAAACTGATGTTCTGAGGCTGGAACAACATAGAAGCGACAGATACAAACAAAGCCTCAAATTGCCTAAGCTCCTACCTTCTCTCTTTTTCTTCCTAGCATAACGACGATGCCAACGCCTCACCATAGCTCCTCAATACGAGTGCGACATCAGTAACGATGAATGTGGACTCGCATTGCTGTACTATACGGACACACATGTGATCCTGAGAGATTGCCTAAAGCATAATATCATGGACTGATGCTATGAGAGATATATATCTTTATAGACACACTAAAAATAAGCATTTTACAATGATGTCTGCAAGGTAGTCCTGTGATGCAGGCCCTAATAACCAGTGTTGTACCCGCTACCAAAACTTAGTAACGGAATACCGCTACCTGCTACCGCGTAAAAAAGCAGCGCAATGCCAACGTCGCTACAAAACTGAAAAGCTAACGCGATACCGCTACCGCTACCACATAAAAGTAATGTAAATGCTATGCCGCTGCATTTCCGCTACCCTACCCTTCTCTAGGGAACACCATTTAACGCACATAGCGCACATGCGCATTTCTTAATTCTCGCGTCAGAATGTTTCGAATGCAAAACTTTTTCCGCAAAAACATTCTTTTGCTTACAATATCCGAGAATCTGAAACTCAAATTTATTTGTCTGTGTACTGCCTACGGATTGATCAGTTTTTCGTGTGGTCAAGTGGTGCAACTGCCATCATAAGCGACGAATCAGGTCAAGTCAGCAACCAGCAGGTACCAGGTGGTGAAAAGATCACACGAATGATTAATATTTGCTGCTGCTTCCGCCAGGGCAATTGCCTCCCAAAAGATTGGACAGCCTTCTGAGTGATGTTGACATACTGCTGCAAAGCTCTCACAGGAATTAGGAGTTTCTGCTTTTGCCTACCCCTTGCTTCGATTGTTCCAGCCAAACGAAGGCTTCTCTTACAAAACGTTTGAGTATACGAAAATTATGTTTAATACATTTCTCCAGGAGTATGAGTTCCCTTAGGAAGAGTCTACCAGTGTGATACTACTTCCGTGATGAAGCACTTACAAGCAAAAAATCATGTAACTTTTCCAAAAACATTTCCAACGCTGTAAGAATCAATTGCTTTGAAGTTAATCTAATGTGTACCGCCACCAAGCAAGTGTGCAAAGAGCATTACTAAGCATGTTGGCATACACTGAAACCCGAATAATATTATTATTTCTTGATCTTATGTGGCACATATACCTACAGTGTAACGTATTTGATGTGAGAAAGTAACTATATCGCTCTCCGCAACCTGATGATTCAAAGATGGTTCTATCTTTCCAGAAATGCTTCACCTACGGCGCAAACCCCTTAAGTGGCAACGCCGTGAATTTAACGTGGCTCGAAACGATGTCTCGTCTGTCAAGCTGTCAATTAAGAGCCACCATGCAAAATGTTTTCGCTCTCCGGTGTCTTATAACGGCGCAATCAGATTACAAAACCAGTCGAACAAACCTGACGCGAACGGCCGACACGATCCTCGCGTGGAGTAGAGAATCACCCGTGCATTCCTTTATTTGTTTCTTTCTTCTCAGCTCACGCGCTGCTTGCACTTGCTCGTGTCGCTCTACGCCATGAGTTACGTGCCCCGATACCACTTTACGTCATGCTCCTTCCAATGTTCAACAATACGCTCCTTTCACGGGAGGATGATTTGTGGAAGGTGTATGGAACAGAAGCCTCTCGCGCGCAGGGGCTCAGTTTATTCAGGGCAGAACACGCCGAAGTTAGAGTCACTAAATAGGGATAGAGAGTATCTCATTCCTTTTCCGCGCCGAAGTCGCCGTTCTGTGTGCGCGATTGGGCCGATCGTGTCACGTGGTTTCTCCTTCCAAGTGCAACACCGGTTTCCTGGGTTACGAGCTGGCTCGACTGCGTGTTCTCCAACGGAGAAGGGGCACGTTGGCGTCCCATTGCTAGGCGACTCAGCCGCGCCCTGACTCCAGATGGTGGACTCGCTGGCTCAGTGTCGCTACTCTGCTCTCTACTTAGTGACTCTTGCCGAAACGAGAGAGACAGAAAAAAATAGGGTCACCTCAGTTATGGTGGGCTAGAAAGACTGGTGTGCTGAACGCCGGTTGTCATAGGTACCCGCCGATGTTCCTGCCGAGAGATGGCACCAAGCGTATTTCGGCGCTATGAGATCTGATCGCTTTTAACGGCTTACTGCTATCTTACTCGTCACGTGATTCCTCACCTGCCGTTAACCCATGCCGTTTGTTCGCCCTGCGTACAAGGTGCATCTCGTGTGTCACATAGAGCAGCAAACGAATGGCGCACCTAGATATGAGCTCTGATATACGTTGGCGCGTCCAGATCAGCACGCGGATCATGAGACATCTGGGCCCTGATAAAGACATGTTCGAGCGCCGGGGCTCTGGTTTTGCTTTTGTGCAGTACCGCTGCGCTGTTCCTTCCCTGTATTTTAGTGCTATTTACCCTCTAGGTTGCGAGTTCCGGGTGACAGGGTTTGCTATAGAAATGGTTAAGCCGCTGTTGATATATGAGCGCGAGATACTTATCTGTTAATTGCAGCTTTTGTCAACGGAAACGAATTGTTGATTTGAGTCTGCATGTGAGCAGTCTGTGCAAGGAAGAAATCCGAAAGACACAGTTGACAACACAGGAAATATATCTCTTTATATAACCTTCAACTTGAAATTATTTGCCTTGAATCAGTCATGTTACGCGCGCTCCTAGGCCATTCAGGTACTGGATAAAATGCATTAAGATGACGTTCGAAAGACTGTAGCATCGCATCAATTCCATTCAAGACTAACATGACTAACCTTTCCTCCCTTTCTCTTTTAGAATAACATATCCCCTCCTCTCCATTCAAGCACTTTCGGTGAATAACACAGGTGTGATACTTGTTTGGGAGATATGCCTCGGTTGTTCTATGGCTACTATAGCTAGCAGCTTCCCAGTTATAAATAACGCACACTGACCCAGAACAAAAGTATGCGTGCAGAGAATACTACAGTTGTGCTACAGGTAAAAACAAGACTTTTGAATGTCGAGGCAAGTCTGCACACGCGAATGCCGTGGCGACAAGAGCATACATTGAAATTCCGTTCCTTATCGCGGCAGTATACCGTGTTTTATACACGAGCTACATGAAGAGCAAAACAGCCATATAACGCATAATCCGTCCGGTGAGGCACCCTGTATAGAGTGCATCGTAGTTTAGCCAAACGATAATTTAGTTCCACAATGTACTACCCGCCTATATGTTCCGCGACAAAACGTCCCCAGCGTCCCAAGCCTCCGGGCCTGCACTGCTCCGGGCCCTTGATGGTTAGTTTGGTTTTGTACAAAGAAAATAAAATGGAGAATGTGGCACTCATGAAGAGAGGAGGCTACTCCAGTTCAGTAAAATTCAGTGAATTAAAGAAAATGATAGTTGAAGAGTGAAAATAAAAGAAAACAGCGGTCGCGTGTCACATACGTAACATGTTGTCACAGTGAAATGACAGTCACAGCACATCCACCAACTTAAAACGCCTGCAGGGCTTGGGATTGTTACGATCGCGGGTAGAAACTTCATAAACACTAACAGTCGTGATCTTTGAGTTGTGCACGGGTGCGTGTGAACGAGCACTTTTTGGGGAACCTTGCCGCCTTCTGACAGGCAGACCGTTAACACAATGTCGACGTCTACACTTCAGCGCTGATTACTTGTGCACACATTCTACACCACTCGTATCATGAAAATATCACAGCAATTAAGGGGCCAGGGGATTAGGATTTAGACATTTTCTTGAGGTGGCGCCTTTTTTCACAGTCATGCTGCTGCGGTTGAGGCCTCTAATGAAAAAATGCAGTCGCGCCAAGCAGTTAAATTTGACAACATTCCTCGTGACATCAAGACAGTGTCTGTTGCACCCTACAAGTGGGAGCTGACGTTTGTAGACTGATGATATGATGTCCAGGATTAATTCCGTGTGGGGTTGAGTGGTGCTAAGGCACGCAGTCACCGCATTCTCAAGGGCTATTACGAGGCCGTAAAACGTACGAGTTGGGTACAGCAACCCTCCATTATCAAACTGCAAGGTGACGTCACTGGGTAGCTCGCTCTCGGCCGGTGCGGCTTCCTCAAAACAGAGTGTCCGGCACTCCAAACAAGACCCTTTGAAAATACACGCGGCATATCCTGCAATGTAAAATATGAGTCTGGCGTCACTGTTCTCAGTTACGTATCGCAAATGGTCTAGCGCACATTCAGCAGCAGCGATGCTGCCTGTATCCAAGAGTTCGTCGAACCGTTGCCGCTGCGATGACATATTCGCTGCTCGAGGACTTAAAAGCGCAGACACCACTCCACCGCCCACATTTCCATCTTTCGGTGCCCTTGCCAGGTTGTAAAAGCGAAGGCAGTTTACGACAGCGAGGAACTGCCCCGCAGACGGGTGCTCATTGCGCCCGAGTGACTGCCTAATAATGCCAGGCAGCCGCTCGATGCAGTCCTGGCTAAGCGACGTCATTAGGTACGTGTACCCTACGTGTCTCGTCAGGTACTCCAGGAGCTGTTTCACACTTGTGAGGCTGACGCGCAGTCCTGCAGCAGTGCTTCGGCTCAAGAAGCCTTGCTGGCACGCGTGTGCCTCCCAGTCATACAGGCACTGCCACATGTCGTCCATGCACTTAGCTTGGTCGGAACCTGGCCTAAGGAAATTATTAGGTATTACAACGCCGCTACAAGGTGAAAGATATTTCTCACCTTAGTGCCTGTAAGGGAAACCGTAATGTCATAGTAGAAATAAGCGATTTCATGAGTGTGATGAACTCCTCTGTTGACTTGCTGTACAGTGTACTGTGACTGGATGTCGTCGGAATATAGACGGAGTCCCCGGAGGACATCATCACTGAAATATTCCATTGCTAGTCCGACGCACATTTTGTCGAATGGGCCGGGACATGTGAGCGCCAGCAATCTTCGGCATAGCTTTAAGTGCTATGTTCCCTTTGTCGCATTTCCAGGCAGCCTTTAGGTACTCCCAGAGGACCTGTCAGGATAATACATGGAACATACTTTTAGCAATAACTCTTCTTTGAATCTATTTGCTCGGGCAAGACACGGCAAAAAACAAGCTGTGTCCGGCATGCACGCACCTTCCCTCTGTGTGTACCGAAGCCAGCTTTTCGCAAAGCATTTCTTGCACACTTTATCAGGTGCGGAAAGCCAGACACGTAGTTTTAGGAACCTTTTGGAATCTACAGGGTGCGATGTCTTGCAGCAGACGTGATTCCTGTCCGTGACCTTAATGCGGAGCATGTGCCACATAGAACGGCTCCAAGACGCACCGTCGCAACACAAATAATCAACGAACAGACCGGCTTGTTCGCACGGAATGATGGCTTCAGTGATGATTTTAATAAGAAGGTGGGCCTTCACATTGCCGCGGGAGCAAACACACCTATGATGATGATGATGATAATTGGAGGTTTTTAGCGCAAAAGCGACTTAGACCATAGAGCGCCAAAAACTATGGTTGTAAACGACTCAACTTAGAGGTAAAAGTAAAACTGATGGAATTAAGAGAGAGAAGCAAACGTAGACATAGAGGTGGATATAAAAACTTGAGCTAAAAGTTACAAGTTCCTAAGCATTCCTATATCTCTAAAGAAACTCAAAATGTTCTCGAAAGGAACAAAAGGCTCATCACCCAGTAGAAGAGTTGGGTGAAGAGGTAAAAATTACTTGTAGCACTCAGTAAAGTGACGATTTCGATGAGGTTCGTGTTTTGGACACGATATCAAAATATGTACAATAGAAATGGGCTCGTCACAGAGAATGCACTGTGGCGGCTCCTCCCCACGAAGTAGAAAGCCGTGTGATAGGTAAGTGTGTCCAATTGCCTGTGCCTCAGGACATCACAGAAAAGCGGTGTTCCAATGTGTGCGTGTGATGACTGATGTGTGGCTGTATTAGGTGAAGTTTGTTCTGTGTTTGTGAATCCCAGAATTCTTGCCATTTTGCGTTAATGGCGCATTTTAGCACCCGTCTGAAGTCGTGAAAGGGCATGTCAAGTGGACTGATGTCTAAGGTAAGGGCTTCTGAAGCAGTTCGATCTGCCTGTTCGTTTCCTGGGATACCCACATGGCTGGGCACCCAGCAAAACGTTAGGCTATAACGTCTATTTATGACTCTACTTACCAAGGAAAGCGCTCTCTTAACCAACATATTCTTGGTTCTCTGCAGACTGTGCAGGGCGTGTAGAGAGCTTAGAGAATCTGTGCAGATTACAGCAGATCTAATACTGGTTTGCAAGATAAAATTGAGGGCTAAGATAATTGCGTACACTTCGGCAGTAAAAATAGATGCGACTGGATTTAGGCGATGCGACCTTGTCACTGCTGCAGAGACCATGGCGCACGAAACATTGCTAGTGGTTCGTGATCCATCTGTGTATATTTCCACGTGATCCCCAAAGGACTGTTTCAATTCCTCAAACTCCTGTTGAAGAACCAGGGGCGATGTGTCCTTCTTGTCATACTTTGTTAGGGAATAATTGTAGCCGGGTTTTGGCTGCCACGGAGGAACTTCCAGACCGGATTCTAAGATGCAGGAATCCCGACAAGAGAAATCATAGAGTTCTTGATAGTGTGGTACCCTCATGCTGAACGGATGTACAGTTTGGGACAAAAGTTTACGGAACACAGCATCTGCGTATTTCTTCATCGGAGCGGCCCCCTGCTAGCTATCAGCAAGAGATCGAATAAGAAACGGGTGGCCGGCTATTCCACCCATCTCTCAGTATGTGTGTCCACTCCTGTTTGCTGACAGGTTGTCCCTCCATTGGAGAAATGCGACACCCTGGTGTTCCGTAAACTTTTGTCCCAAGCCGTACAACTGATGATCTACTTATGAAAAGTCGACAAAACTGTGTGCCTGGACACAAGACAATGTAGGGTGTTGATGATAGCTTTTAATTTTAAGGGCGTAGAGAATACTGAGGTAACAACGACGTTTCTCCAAAGACCATTCGTTGCACTCAACGTACAAACTCTCCAATGGTGAGGTTCGGAAAGCTCCAAGCGCTAACCGTAGCCCTTGATGATGTATAGAGTCAATAAATTTAAGGACAGATGGTCGAGCGGAACCATATACTACCGAACCATAGTCCATCTTGGACCGAATTACTGAGATGTATATTTTGTGCAGCATATCTCTGTCTGCTCCCCAGGTTTTGTGGGATATAACCTTCATCAAAGCCAAAGATTTCATACATTTTGTCTTCAGTTCTTTGATGTGTGGCAAGAAAGTGAGTTTCCTGTCAAAGACCATTCCCAGGAATTTATATTCGTCCTGTACTGCAAGGTCCCGACCATTGATGAACAGTGTTGGGTTTAGAAGCAGTCCTCTCTTCCTGGAAAATAGGACACATACGGTCTTTTCTGGGGATAACTTAAATCCATTTTGTTCAGCCCATCTATTTATCGTCAGCTGGAGCTGCCTCTAACATGTATTCAAACCAGCCCCCGTGGCATAGTGGTTAGGATGATCGCTTTCCACGCCGAGACTGGGAGGTGACACGGGTTCGAATCCTGTCACCGGCTGTGCTGTCTGAGATTTTCCCTGGGTTTTCCGAAGACTTTCCAGACGAATTCCGGCACAGTTCCCCCTCAAGTCGGCCCAGGACGCATACTAACCCCCTGTCCCCCACTCCTTCCTGCTGTCCTCTCTCCATCTGTCCACGTCTGTACGCCGCTCATAGCCACAGTTGCTTCGTCGCGCTAACACGGAATTAAAGAAAAAAACATGTATTCAAATTAGTCGAGGAGTAGGAGATTTGCACATCATCGACGAACAACGAGTAAGACACGGAAGGAGGAATTGTGGTACCTATTGAATTCATTTTCACAATAAAAAGAGTCACACTGAGAACTGAACCCTGAGGGACTCCGTTTTCCTGAACAAATGGCCTTGACAGGGTGGTACCCAACTGTACCCTGAAGGTTCTCCCGTGAAGAAAATTGACGACACAACGTAAAAGTCGGCCCGTTATGCCTAAGGAATGCAGATCTTGTATGATACCATACCGCCATGCAGTATCATACGCTTTCTCTAGGTCAAAAAATAGCGGGACCCAGTGATTCCGCCTGACAAATGCCTCTCTAATTGCGGTTTCCAAGCGGACAAGATGACCTGTAGTAGAACGCGCAGCTCGAAAACCGCATTGATTATTGTCTAGGCAGTTATTCACTTCGAGGTAATACACCAGCCTGTTGTTAACCATTCTCTCAAAAGTTTTTCCAATACAACTAGTGAGAGCAATGGGCCTATAGCTTGTAGGGTTTGATGGGTCCTTTCCTGGTTTCAGGAGAGGAATTACTGTAGCGACCTTCCATGCTGACGGTAGTTGTCCACTACCCCAGACGTCATTGAAAAAATTGAGCAAACCTTCTTTGGATTTTTCTGCACAGGCATGGAGTAGGTGATTCGATCTGGGCCTGGAGCACTAACATTTACTGATGATAGTGCCTGCAGGAGCTCACGGGCAGTGAAAGGTTGGTTATATCCGCAGTTTTCATCTCCGTTGTTGTGATAATTCGTTGTTCTTCACGCCGTTTCACACTTAAGAATTTGTCTGTGTAATGGGAGGAATTTGATATATTGTGAAAGTGCTGACCACATACATCAGCTAGTTCATCTAGGCTCTGGCATGGAACTCCATTTACCTCAAGCAGAGGGACAGAAAAGCTTCTGTACTCTCCTTTGATCTTTCTAATTCTGTCCCACACTATCTTTGATTGGGGTCTTGTGTGTTAAAAACGAGACCAAATTGTGCCAGGAGGACCGTTTGGCCTGGCGCCGTGTCCACCTTGCCTTAGCACGTGCCTTTTTGAAAGTTAAGAGGTTCTGCGGTGCGGGATACCTACGAAAGATACCCCAAGCGCGATTTTGTTGCTTCCGTGTGTCCCCACAGTCCTTTGTCCACCATGGCTTTGGATACCTAGGTAGACGGGAGGAAGTCTGCGGGATACTCTGAACTGCAGCTTCCAACATAACGTTGGTGATAAAATCGTTGGCGTCATCTATCGACATTCCATTAAAAGATGCTGGAGTGAACTTTGATTTTCCTTTGAATAAACTCCAGTTGGCTTCTCGGAGCTTCCAGCGAGGCTGACGAGTTCTTATTGTGCTTGTACTTGAAACACACGTCAACTTCACTGGGAAGTGATCACTGCCCATCGGATTTATCATCGCTGCCCACGCAATGTCTGGGAACAGCGATGGGCTGCAAAAGGACAAGTCAATGGCGGAGAAAGACTGTGTGGCTGTGTGGAGGTATGTTGCTGAACCTGTGTTAAGAAGACATATGGGTCGAGCAAGTAAGATCCTCTCCAGAATTTTCTCCCGACTATCGACTTTAGAGCTCCCCCACAGATAGTGTGCTTTAAAGTCTCCCAAGACAATGAAAGGAGGTGGGAGTTGGTCTAATACTGTCTCAATGTCCGCTTGTAATATTCTTTCTGAAGGAGGGAGGTACAAAGAACAGATAGTTACAAGTTTGTTTAGAGAGATTTAGACTGGAACAGCTTCTAACTCACTTGCAACACAGATTTCTTTAGCAGGAAGTGACCGTGGTACGATCACAGCCACACCGCCAGCTGATGCACCGCGCGCGTTGTTCATGCCGTCTTTTCTAAACATGTTATAATGCCGAAGGGGATTCACGTTTTGTGCATTCAGATAAGTTTGTTGTAGGCATGCACAAATAGTGTTATTCTTGTCTAAAATGTCCTTAATATCTTCTAAATTAGAATAGAATACTCGACAATTCCACTGCCATATAACCTGGTCCATAGCAGGGAAAAGGACGGGCAAAAGAAAAAGAACCGCATAAAAATGCATAGCACCTCGGATGCCTGCGGACATTGACTGTCTTTTCATGTTTGTATTGTGATTAAGGGGGCTGTACTCTAGGTGCAGGTACCCTTTGCTGGTCTTTGGGTTTTGTACCCCTACCTCTGCCCTTCTCTTTTTGTCTTTTCTCCATAGCCTGGGAAAAAGAAGGAAGACTCGACGACGACTTCTGCGACGAGCAGTCATCGTCGTCGACGTCCATACTATGGCTTGCATTTAGAGGCGAGCATTGAGTGCTACCCTCCCAGATGGGGAGGTTGCCAGCAGCCTCTACGGAAGCTGTTGCCACCTCGTTAGTAGTACCAGCCACTTGGCTGGCAGCAGATATTAGAGGAGGGGACGTTTCCATGTCCTCCTTTTGTTGGGGAGCGTGGAGTTGAGACCCAACGGTTTGGGTCTCCACGGACACTCTGAGGAGCGCCACTCCCCTGAGGCACCAGCTCACTGAAAGAACCTTTCTTCTGGAACTGTAGTTGGGCCTTAGCTGCTTTGTATGAGATGTTCTGTTCCGTTCTGATCTTGAGGACTTGTTTTTCGTCTTGCCATCGACGGCAGGACCTGGAATATACTGGGTGCCCACCCTGGCAGTTCACACATTTGAAGTCATTCTGACAGGTTTCTGACATATGGTCCTTTCCAGAGCATTTCGGGCATGTCGTTTGTCCCCGACAAGTCTGTGAGCTGTGCCCAAAGCGCTGGCATTTGAAACAGCGTTTCGGGTTGGGAATGAAAGGTCTAACGTGACAGTTGAGATAGCCGTCTTTTATGGTCGATGGGAGTGTGTGACGCCTAAAGGAAAGGATTACATGTTTTGTGGGAATCTCCCTGCCCTCTCTGCGCATGGTTATTCTTTTTCCAGAAACAACACCCTCTTCCGTCAAACCGTCCTCAATCTCAGATTCTGAACAGTCCAGCAGCTCGTCCTGGGAGATCACGCCCTTCACTGTGTTCAGTGTTCTGTGAGGCGTTACCGTCACAGGTATATCGCCAATCTGTTTCAGTGACTGTGAAGCTGTACTCTGCTGCTTGGTGTGCACCTCAATCTGGATATTGCCTGTGCGAAGTTTCCTGGCCTCATATGACTTCCCTCTTAATTGCTTGTTCGATAACCTTGGCTGTCACAAATGGTGATAACTTAAGTAAGCAAGTAACTTAAGTAAAGTAAGCCTAAGTACCAGTGTCATTGTGAGCATGAATTATCAAAACCTTTGGAAACCACGTTCCGCAGGTGTTTCTAAGAAATTCATTGCTTGTCCTTCAGTGCGGAACCGTTTTCAGTCCCGATCGTTTCTTTTAAGGTTACGTGATGTCATAAAAGAATATGCAATGTTCTGTGCAAATGCCCTGCCGCCCACCACGGAACCCAATCACGGGATCGCGCTCCACGCGATAACAGGTACGTTCGCACTATGCCCAAGTCCAGCTTCCCAAGAGGTCAAAGAACTGCACACGGTTGACCCTTGCCGCCAAAGAAGGTGAAATGAGAAAGGGGAAGAGAGGAGAGGGCAGAAAGAAAAGGTAGTGAAAAGTAGATGGCAACTAGCTGAATAGTCCTGGCCGGGCCTTCCAGGACCACCCGTCTATGGGAAGCAGGGGCCAAAGCAGTGTGTTGCTTTCCCCGAGGGGCCCTGAAGGGTCCAACCAAACCTCCGAGTCCACTCAACTGCCAGGATCCCCCTTCCCCCAGACACGGGAAAGCCACGCACAGCTATACGTGGGGGTCTCCCTCCTGCGGCGACCGAACCGTTGGTGCAGGAGGGGGCTACTGCGGCTGCTGCCGGGCGATGGGGGCGCCAAGTTCCCGACACCGGGACACACCTAGGAGGAAAGCAAATAACAGTTTAACTGTTAATTAATACATATTTTCTGCATGCTGTTTACCCTTTAGGGATCGAGCTACGGAACTACAAGGTAAAGTAGGAAATTTCGCTTCCTCAATGAAGCTTCTAACCACCACCTACTAATGCGGATTACCAGCTTTCTAAATATTGCAGCATAGGGGAGCGCTGCTAAATGATCAGACACACAGACAGTAATAAACATTAAAAATAAAATACTGCAAATGAGCAAAGACTGTCATGGGCGCATTGTATATTGCTAGGCAATATTGGAATGTAGTGGTGACATGTGTATAGCGAACGTGCGGTACCTATGATCTACGTCCATTTACGACGAAGGGTTGGAACAGACGACCAGCCCGTGGTCGGCAGTCGTCTGACGTGCTTCATCTGGCGTAAATGGACCCAGATCCAAAAAGCCTTGCACCTCGCCTGACGCTGCACTGAACAGATGCTCGGACAGTTTCATTTCGTCCAGCGCCAACCCACCGTGTCTCTTATACTCATCCATAGTGCTTGTCTTAGCGTGTATGGCGCTGAATACGTTCTCATTGAACCCGAAGCTGCTTTTGAAGTTCTGTGGGAAAAAAAGTGCGAGGAAAATTGTTTCGTTGCAGTGGATGAGGCAATTACACATAGAAGGACAAACACGAGCCTCTCTACGCACATGCATATGCCACTTGAATGATGGCAGTTGAAGAAAATCAGGGGCAGCCCCACTGCTGGTGCCTTTTCTTCGGCATTCATCATTCACTCGAAAATTTTTTCTACTTGTGTACACGGAAACAATGCCCCCTTGTATAGGTATCTGTTTGATGATGATGATTTCATGGTACAGTCCAGGACAGAAGTTTACGGAACATGCTCTGGCGCATTCCTTTCTCAGAGTGACACGCTAGCAACGAATTGTACCGTATGGGCTTATAAACAGGTGAGTGGACTACCTAAGCACATGTCTGTAAGTCCGCAAAGACTCATTCCGCAAGTCTCATTCTCTGCTAGTGTGTCATTCTGAGGAAGGAATGTACCGGAGAGTGTTCCGTAAGCTTTTGTCCAGCATTGTACGTGCCCTAGTCAGCTTGCTACTTCTTTCTTCAAATCAAAATCAAGCCAGCACCTGACATCCAACAACATAAGCTTGGTCTCAAAAACAAGACAACATGTCTCGTATGGCATTAAAACAACAATTCGTAAACACCTGAGGATGAGGCAAGTACTCTCACCGCAGGAAATGCAATACCCTGCTTCATAGCATGGCGGCCATCAAAGGGGAGTCTTAGGAATGGTGAGTACTGAGTACCAATTAGGCGTTTTATTTCTTTCAATGTTGTAGACGAAATAAAATGTTTTCATTTCGGCAGTTTTTGTTACTCCCTTAGCGCTTTACGAGCATGCACGACTAAAGTTAACTCACGCTAACGTAACGCTTCAAGCAGGACCGACTTGGTAGAACCATGATCTTATTGCACCGTAGGTGCCTGTACAACCGTGCCCCCTTCGTTTACAGAACGATGCATTCGAAGATCCACTCCTGGCTGTACTTGTACCCTTTAAGGATTTGCGCTTGGCGGCACCGAAGCAGTGTCGCACATTATTCTGTTCTTTAGGACTAAGTGCTGTGATCTGTTGGAGAAGATACATTGGAGCTGTGTATCACACCTGTTTTCCGATACTGGGGCACGGCACAGTTTCTTAAAGTGCGGCATACCGTTTCCTCCAGAGCCTAGTCCTCTATCCTTTGATTTTTCTTGCGCATCGGTTCAAGGGTCGCCTTCAGCTGCAGTAGCTTAGTTAAGGCGGGGATTTGGGCAAGCGGGTACATTACTACTTAAAAACAGCGCAGAGACGGGACACGAAGAAGAAACAAGTGCACACACAGAGCGCTGACTAGCAACTGAAGCTGTACTTCCCAAAGGGGGCAAAACCGAAAAGGAGAGAAAAACATGAAAGGAGGACTATCAAGAACACTCTTGAAGATAACTAATCTCTTTGTACAGGTCCACTGACGGCTTGCTGACACATCTTTCACCTCTGTTATGAATTTGTGCTCCTTTTTAAGTTTCCCTGGTGAGCCTGTCGGACTAGCTTCTAAGTACACGTGTGTCTTCCAAACGAGGTCGGCATTCGCAATCGCGACAGTGCATGGCCACGTTGCTGCCTGTGTGGGTTTGCAGGCAGGATGAGTGTTCGCGCAGCTTGTCATTCAGACAGTGCAGTACCTTCTTGGCTTGCATTCTTAGTGCGCGCTGTTTAGCACGCAAGCGCTCTTGGAGGCTGGTGCTCTGCCGCTTTCGAGCCCGGGATCGGCGCACGGGCTGGAGGAGCATCTGGCGCATGTATTTGCAGGATACGCACGTTGTGTCTGCATTACCTGAAGATATTGCAAGATAAATGCGCTAGAACAGTGCTACCCTCTCCTGCAAGGGATACCTTTCTATACTAGCAATACAGTGTCACTAGGAAAGCTCACCTTTATCCTGAGGAGGTCATGAATCATGTAGGAGGGCCTCTATTTTCGGGATTTTCAGTTCTACCGTTGCTGGAATGTTACATTGCTTACAGATTGTGGATCGTCTGCCTAAACATGATTCCGTACCGACCTACCTAACCGTTGTTTCATACCATTCTAAATGTGGCTCGACATCTCCACATTTTCCCTTTTTTTCACCAACTAACATTTCTAAATGGTAGATTGTCGCACTATAACGGCGCGTGTCCTTGGCGAAAAAAAAAAAAGTCTGAAACCTGTGTCATACAGATCATGCCTAACTAAATTGCATCAGGAAGCTACATTACTACCTGGAAATAAATTAGGAAGTAAACAATGTCGATGGTACGTGAAGTTAAGAACGACTATCTGTTAAACGGCGCTGAACTCGTTTATGTAAAAAGAAGGAAAATTCGCAACGTGGGCCTTCATTGTTAGACGATGGCAGTGGAGTCTCCCGCCTTAGCATTTACCAGGCAGGAATTTCTGTGTAACATGACACTTTGACACCCAGTGTTGAGCTATGCTTTATAACGTACCCGACAAGACATGTACCAATCACTTGTGAGATACATCGGTAAGGCTTACCTGCGGCGAAACTGCTACACCGTTTCGATGAGATCCTCCAGACTGAGCCTTAGACATTAGACAGACTGAGCCTGATCTCGGTGAAATCCGTGAAGGCTCCTGCATCTCGACAAGCCACGGTGGCATCGAGCTCTCTTAGTAATTCGGCAGCTGCAATTCTTGTATGTACAAGCGTCTCCTTGTGAAATGTTGTGCCAAAGAAAGTCTTGCATGTGGCACTACTCTCCACGACAGAGAAGATTGCACGTTTTTCAAATTTGATCGGCAAAGAAACGTCAATGCAACTGAGAAAGGTGGCGAACACTGCAATGTCGCTCGAGTTTCTCGGACTTATTGCCAGAGTCCGTCGTCCATGCGGACGAGGGACACTGGAGTTTATATACGAAATGGGCTGTCTGCCCTGTGCCGAGAGCCGACCGTTCAATGCACGGGCTGACGTCGAAATCTAGTTACTGTCCTGCGCTACATGAGGGCGAGTCATTCATTTGGTATGTGCAGCAAAGTTTACATCTTGGATCTTCACCAACAGGACCAGCGCTCCTCTTCCTAGCTCCATTGACCACAAGGATTGTAGGCACCGCATCGTTATGTAAAAGTGGGCGTCCCCTCGACACCAACACTATAATAATAACTGGGGGTTTTCGTCCCGAGACAACTGATCATGAGCGACGCCACAGCGGTCGGTCTGTGGATTGCTTTTGCCCACCTGAGGGTTCTTTAACGTGTGATGAAAGCTCATCACACGGCACCCCGTATTTAACGTCCCTCGCGGAAGACGGCGTGTCTAAGCAACTTGTACCCTGCCACCAAGTTGATCTCAGGGGTGGTAAAGGCGATACTGATCAGACTACCGGGATGGGCGGAAGCCGTGTTCGTGGGGTATTCCACTGTTTCAGGACTGACTTCTGTACACTCTAAGCAAAAAATGTAGAGTTTTCTATCCGAGTGGGTAGAACTGCGTTGGAACCAGGATTGTACTCAAATGATTTTTTTAAAATTCCGTGTTAGTGCCGCGAAGCAACTGTGGCTATGAGCGGCGTATAGACGGAAGCAACGGAAAGCAGTGAAACGTGGACAGCAGGAAGGAGTGGGGGGTTAGGATGCGTCCTGTGCCGACTTCAGGGGGAACTGTGCCGACATTCGTCTGTACTCAAATGAGTAGAACGGCAAGGGTACAAACGTTTCTACTGGTATGAGTAGAATTGGTAGTACAGCACTTGCACTTAAAACAGTTCAACTGGTATTATAACAGTTTTATATATAGTGTTTGATACAATCTGGCTGTCGGCATCCAAGCGCGAATTCATTCATCCATAGGAGTACAGCTTCAGTCGCTAAGGCTACCTAGCGGCTAGTAGGCGGCGTGCTGTTATGTTTGTCTGGACGTGGTACAGGATAGGTCTGCAGATAATTTCGACTACCTTGCGTTCTTTTGACTTTCGGGAGATCTCACACATACGGTGCTGGAAGCAATGTTTACCTCACCACACAGCTGCCTTCCTCGGCCGGGTTTGAACCTGCGATCTTGAGCTCAGCAAGCCAACACGTTGCCGACTGAGCTACGGAGGCCTTCCTTTCTTGCCGCTGAAAAGAAAGAAACAACCGATGCCGGCGTTGTACCCTCCCATGCGAACTGCAGCCTTGCTTGATAGATGGAGAGAAGACCGGGGGATGGGAGGCTCCAGCTTATACCCAGAGAGGAGAACGCGCGCGCCAGTTCAACGCGTCCCGTACGATGGGCAATCTCATACAGTTCAGTCTGGGTCACTGAACCGTTCAAAAGAGTCGTTCTTTCGTTCATCTTTCCGTGGCATCAAAACGTCATGTGACCGATCCCAACCGCGAGGGTTGCTGACGTCACGTGATATTTCTCCGGCGCGCCATGCCGGCGGCTTTCGGAATACAGCGTCTGATACCCGATTGTCTTTTGGAATTTTATTGTAACGGCAGCTACGTCTACATCTTTCAGCCTATTATTAGCGGAGGAGCGGAAATAATGACTGAGGAATAAACGGCAGTAGCTACTTATCTGCATGGTAGTAGACAGTAACTGGGTAAGAGTTGTGAGTTTGTGAGTTCGAGCCTCAAAACTGAAAAGCGAGTGTGCCATGATGTGTTCGTTCAACGCAATACCGCGCTAAATCTGACAGTCGCATGCCGGTCATATTGGTCATATGTTGCGGTAAGCAAATGCATATTTATGGGACCGTCTCCCACTGTGATGAAGAAAAGAAGCAATTCATTCTGCGCACTATAATTCACTCATAGTTCACATTTTCTTGAGTCCATTTTCCGCTTGCTTCCGCCCCAGGCAGTGCTTCCTTTCGTCAAGTAAAATCTCGTTCATAGTTCCTTTTCGGTGCCCTTCACATAGGTCCATTCTTTTCGCCTGCACCTTCTGAACTAGTTAAAGCAGTGCAACCCTCGCATTATTTTCACCATAGACCTCACATGTATTTAAGAACTGGTGAAGGACGAGTGCAGCACTTTTCTTTCGAAAAGAATGAACTTAGTCTACGGGAAACAGCGAGACTCACTGCGACCTGTTAGTAAAAATCGAAAGCCAGCCATGATCGAGCGAAGTTCTCGCTCGAGGCAGTGTTTCCGCCGTTCCCTGTGGTCGAATGAATCAAAACCCAACTATTCCGTTCGGTGGGGGCGTCATCCAGTGTTGCCAACATTCTGAGAAGGCAGCCCGCCAGAATCGATCCAATATTCCGCCAGAATCCGCTAAATGTGTTCTGCATTCTGCTAAATTCCGCTATGCGTCCAAAGTACAGTTTAAAAACGGTTCCCTGGAAACGTCGACGTGCCAGCAGCATTTTCAGGTGGTAGTTGAAAATAATGACGGTGTATATGACTGAAATCAAGACCTCAAATTTCTTTACTTGCTTAACCAGTAGTGAGAGAGATGCATAGAGGATAAAACGTAAAACATGTGTATTTCTTTTTTTATTGTCACATACTGCAACGTGGCAGAACTCCGATTTCTCGCATCTAAATATACATACGTATGCATACACCAATGTAACGACAGCGCTTCTTGCAAAATAAACAAGTAAACCAAAAAATTATAAAGAAAATTCGAACTTAGAAAAGAGCGTCAAAAGAGAGGTCATCATCGCAAGAAGCCTGGGTGCTGCTGCTCGATGAAGGTCCATCATAACAGGCTTGGGTGCCGATGTTCCTGACTACTTCTCCTGGGAGGTCATATTCGAAGCAGCCTTTTCCGTGACGTCTCAGTCCCGCGCGGATTGTCAAAAGAGCCTCCACCATTTCAGGTTTGAGCTGGTTCCGCAGCTTGTTTTTCACGAGGTTCAACTGACTGAATGCACGTTCTACCTCTGCATTCGAGTAAGGCAGGACCAGCAGTGAGATAGCGAAGTTAGCTAGCTCCTGGTAGGGATTTTCGTTGCAAGAGTTCCGGTACGATTTGACTTCGCACCAGAATGCCTGAGTCGTCGAAGTCTTCTTCCATTCCACCAGTGTAATGTTCCTCCTCTGGTGCTCGATCCTTTCAATGTCGGCGGAGTCCACGTTCAAAGCTTCCAGTAGCGGCACAAGTGGCTCTTTTAGTACACTTAGTGATTTCTGGACGGACAACAAAGACATCTTGCTAAGTACGTCGATGTTCCCTGGAAGACGCTGTCTTATTTGCTCTACCAGAGCAACGATGAACTTAACGCAACGTGATCTTATCGTCAGCTCTTCATGGGACGGCATTCCACTTTCTTTCATTTCCCGCATTTGTTTTTCAAAAAGGTAGCCTAGGTATGGCTTGGGGTCCAAGTTTCCCTCTAAAGTCGAGGTCAATGGACAGAGTTTTGCCGTTGGCACCACTACCGTCTTGAACAAGGACGTAAGGAGGAGAGTTAGATCGCTCAAAAGCCTTGTTTGGTCAGCATCATTGGCCTCGAATGCTTTGTTGACTCTTTGCACGTCCGCGAGTATTGGCCTCAAGAAAGTTAAGTACGCAAGGTTCGTATTGTCACTGAACATCGCGTACAATAACTCTGCTGCATAGCACATTTCAGAGAGCCTCACTGTCTCGAAGTGAGTCTTCAACTCGAGCCACTAGTCCAGGACTCTAGCAACTACACTTTTAATGGACAGCCATCTCGTTGAACATGCTTGTACAATTTTTAGCGGCTCTTTTCCCTCGTTGATGAGACCATACAGTTCCCTGTACGCCAGCTGCCTCGCAGAAGAACGAGAAAACCAGTTGTATGTCTCACTGATGATATATTCAATATTTCTTGGCAGTGCATCGGAGGCTGCAGAAACAGAGAGTTGAAGGGAATGGCAGACGCAGCGGATCAGGATCAGTGTAGGTATTCCCTCTTTCAGTTTTTCATACACGTCACTGTTCACCCCGACCATCACGCTCGCGTTGTCCGTACCTAGCCCTCTCATTTTCCCTGCTGCGAGGTCGTACTTTTTGAGCATGGACATCACTGCACAGACAATGATGTTGGCGTCGCATTTCTCCAACACGGAGAGCCAAAGGAATGTTGTGACGATCATGGACGTTTTCTCGCTGAAGCATATTATTGATATAGCCAGCAGCTTCGTTACACTGATATCGGTGGATTCGTCTATTATCAAAGTGTAGAAAGAATCGCCTATGTCATGTGCGAGGTCTTCCATGAAGTGTGGAAAAATCACATTCTTGAGCACTGCTGAACACTTGGTGCGATGCATTTGATATTGCTTTGCGGCTACACTGTCAGGAAATGTTTTCTTGTACAGTTCGCACAGATGGTCTGCAGTGAGTATGGAACTGTGCTCAGCAATCAAAAGCGCAGTCCTGCCTTCCGCTCCATGTGCTGCGTCGGCTTTCGCAGGTGCGAAACTAACTGTTTGTTGTCCTGAAGCAAAATGCCCTACCGCTTTCTTACGCTTTAGGCTGTTGCAGTTTAGGCTATTTCCTCTATTGCCCTCCTTGTTTTTTCCCCTGACCGTTATGACTATGTCGTCTGCATATCCAAGGATATTGCAGTTCTGTGGGATTTGAATATCGAAGATGGAATCGATGGTAAGGTCCCAGAGTAATGGGATAAGGGGTGATCCTTGAGGGCATCCCCTTGTGTTTTGATATTTCTATTCTGTGGGTTTTCGCCTTAAGTTTTGGGGGATTGCTATTTGTCGCACCTTTTGTGTGTGTGTGTGTGATTTGCGAGTGTTCTGGGCCGTTAAACGCTCCCTGTACGTCCAGTGCGATGGTATGTTCTTTGTTTTGTTTCGTTCGTTTAATTGTCGTCGTAAGGTTCATATAACATGATTGTGGTCGATTTTCCCCGATGAAGCCATACAGTTAGCCATACAGATTTAGGGGTGGAAGGGTCTGGATGTAGAAGTTGAGGCCGTCATGTACAATTCACTCGAATATTCGGGCTAGTATTGGGAGGATTGTTATGGGTCTGTACGAGGAGGGGTCGCCAGTGTTCTGTCCATTCTTGAGCAGCCATTTTAGGCGTCCCCTCCTCCATTCTTTTGCATATTTTCCCTGGTTTAGACATGCATTCATTATCAGGAGCACAAATTGCTCGTGGCGCGTTATTAAGCATGGTGGGATTTGGTAGTTGATTTCGTCGTGTTCTGTGGGTGTCTCTGGAGCAGTGTTCTTTAGGGATCGCCTCAGTTAATGGGCCATGATAGCAGGTTCCCGTGGCCCTGAGATCGCTTCCTTGCCGGGTTATGCGGTGGGTGGTTGGGGGTACCCGAATGTGCAATTGTATATCTCCGTGAGTGGCTCTTCCGTCGTTTTGTTCAGTTCTTCTTGCCTGTTTATAACCGGTAAGATATATGGGAGGAGGTGAGAGTCAGCTTTGGCGATTTTTTATGCTTCTCCGTAGGTATTTTTTGTGGTCAGCTGGGAGAGGCGGGACTGTCGCGCAGTTTCTTTGGCCTGGATTTTGCCTCTCTTGTAGAGGGCAACGTTCTTTTTGTATTCTATGAGGGCCGGGTGCATGGGCTGCTGTCGCTTTTCCAGTTGCACTCGTCTTCTAAGCTTCCTGACCTCCTTCCTATACTCCTCCAGGTCCTGGGTCCATCAGTCATTTGTAGTGTGGTGAGGTTTCACCCTTCGTGTCGCTGCTGCCTTATATGATGTGATCCTTTTCCTAATGGCGTACAGCGTGGCGTTCGCGTGGAGTGTTGTCTTATTGAATCAGAAGTAGACCCAGCTGAACCAGATGTCACCTCTCAAGCGTTCTATCATGTCCTCCTTGCTTTTCTTTGTCATTTTTAGGATATAGTTGCTTGGTTTAGTAAAGATTTCGAAGTATCGATGGTCACTGCATGTGAATGTGTCTAGAATTTGCCAGCCATGGTATGCGTCCCTGTGGTCTTCGTGGACAATAGTATTGTCGATTCACGAGGTGCCCCTGGGCCCTCGAAGGTGGGCGGTCCTTTCTTTGTGTCAAGAGTTATTAGACCGTGTAGGAACATGAATTCTACAATCGTGTCTCCCTTGTGGTCGGCTGTTGGACTTTCCCCCATGAAGTCCCCCATTAGGTGGAGGTTCCCTTGTGTGTTCCTGTCGATATGTCCCTATATCTTTTCTGGGAGCGAAGTAGATATTCGCTATGGGCAGACTCTTGTCTCTGTTCCTTAGGCCATCCCGCGGACCCCGCCATGCCCTATACAGACGATGAGCGTCGCCTTTTGTGCCCGGTTTGTCTGGCTCCAGAGTTTCACCGAGGAGTTCATCGTCGCGGTTCCCTGCACCGCGCCATAGTAGAAGATGCCAGAGCGCCTAGGCTGGCGGAAGGCAGCGTAGGAGCCGCTCTCGCTCTTCTTCATAGAGAAAGGCCGGAACTTCTCCGAATCCCGAGGAAGAGGGAGATTTGCTCATTTGCATCTGTAGAGGTGGTGGTGCCCCTGTACATGAGTCCTGACCAGCGATGATGGAATATCCCAGCGCGCAGATGTGCATGGCCTCACGCTAGGACGGTGCCGGTAGAACTGGCTGGAAGGTGCAGTGCCGCGCGCCAGCAGAGGCACGTCTTCATCGTCGTCCACGGGCCGCCACATCACTCCCTCCCTCAGACGCGGAGCGGTGCATGCGGTTGAGGTCCGCGTCGATACCATGAAGAGGAGAATGAGGACGACTCGTGGATGGAGGACGACTCGACACACGGCTGTGACTGACTGTGGCTGTTGATGGAGCAGCAGGGGGATGGCGGGAACAAGAGCGCTGCGATCCGGGCGGGTTCCAGTGATGAGATGTGTATGTTGAGTGTTTGGATGCTTGAGTTGTTGCTGATTATGTTGAGTCCCTGCTGAGTGCGTTGAGCCCTTGTTGAGCGCGCTGAGTGCTTGTTGAGTGATTGCTGTCGAGCGTTGATTGTTGCTGAGTGAGTAAGCTGCTAAGTGTTGATTGTTGCTGGGTGAGTGCGTTGCTGAGTGGGCGACATACCGCGACCGGTACGACAGCGTGAATGCCGGTTGCCGCCAGAGAAGTGCAGGGGAGGACCATCATGAAGCAGGTGGAGGCCGGAAAGTCAGCTTACTGTGCTCTCCCTGCGGGTCCCCAGTGGAAAAGTGGTCCGGGTGCGCCTTGCCTGCTAGAGGCTGGTTCGCTGCTGCTTTGTCGAAAAATTTAGGATGGTGAATGGCCGAATTACGCCGAACATGGTGTTCGTTGATCGGGTACCGGCCCGGGTTCGCGGTTCCTGGGTAATGTTCGGGCCATCGGGTGAAACTATCGATGACCGAGAGGATGTATCGCTGGCCCTGCGAAGGTGGCAGAGGGCCAACGATGTCGAGATGGACTTTGTCGAACCGGATATCAGGAGGCAGGAAACGGCTTACAGGCGCTGTATTTTAGCTCGCTGGCAGGGCTGGCAGCAACGCGTCCAGTGCTTGATCTGGGCTTGCATGCGTGGCCAGACGTAGCGATCGGAGATCAGCTTCTGCGATGCCCGGACTCCATGATGGGATAAGACGTGAAGGTCTTCGAAGACTTTGCGGCGCAGGGGCGACGGGACAAAAGGTCGGGATTTTCTCAACGAAACGTCGCAAACGACGGGACATTTTGCCCCTGGCGGTTGCAGGTCCTCGAAACGAAGACTCGAAGACTTCGTGTTGGAACTGAGTGTCTTAAGTTCTTCGTCGGAGCTCTGGAACTCTGCCAAGGAGAGGCAAGAACGCGACTGGGTATTGCGGTGATTCTGCTGAAACTGCGCTGACGCGACTGAGTGCGTCAGCGGCGATGTTGTTGAGGCCGCTGACGTGCCGGATGTCGGTGGAGAGTTCCGAAATGAATGAGAGGTGGCGAATCTCACGAGGCTCGTAGTTAGACCCAGAAGAAATGAAAGAGTACAGCAGGGGCTTGTGGTCAGTGTATATGCAGAACTTGCGGCCTTCCTGGAAGTACCCGAAGTATACTTCACCGCACGATACACTGCCAGCAACTCGCCAGCTGTAGCGAGTTTCTCTGTCCTTGAGTTTCCTGGATGGTCAGTATGTTCCTGTGGCGAGGAGCTGGCAATGAGGATGTCGTGGATGTAAGCGAAGACGAACGGATGACCTCTGATGACCGAGTCGATAAAGCGTTGGAAAGTTTGCGCCGCGTTCCGCAGGCCAAACGGCATCCGCAGGAACTCAAACAATCCAAATGGGGTGGTGATGACGGTCTTCGCGACGTCATCGGGTGCCATAGGTATCTGATGGTATGCGCGCACGAGATCAACCTTGGAAAATGTCGTAGCACCGTGAAGATGACCAGTAAAGTACTGAATGTGGGGAATTGGGTAGCGATCCGGGACGGTGGCCGCGTTCAAAGCCGTATAATCTCCACAAGGGCGCCAGTCCCCTGTCTTTTTGGGCACCATGTGCAGAGCTGATGACCAGGTGCTCGATGAAGGCCGAATGATGCCGAGGTCTAGCATATCGGCGAATTCATCTCGAGCCATTTTCAACTTCTGGCGCTAGACGACGCGGGCGAACATGTGTGGGTGGTCCAGTGGTTACAATATGATAGGCTACGTCATGCTGCACCGGGCGCTTCCAATCAGGAGGCCGCGTAGACGCTGAGAACTCGCGCAGGATGGCCTCCTAGCCTGACGTCGGCTGGAGAGTGCGGAACATCGGTCCAAGAATGGGTGTTGCGGTCTGCACGCCGTGGATCACGAGGCCAGTGGTGGCGTCTACTAATCGTCTACGGCGCATGTCGACTAGAAGCCCGAAATGAGCCAGAAAATCTGCGCCAATAATAGCGTGGGGCACATTGGTGATGGTGAATAGCCACCTAAATTCGCGGCGGAGCCCCAAGCTCAGTGTCAAGTGCTTCTCGCCGAAGGTGGAAATAGGCGTGCCGTTGACTGCCTGTAGAGAGTTGGCTGGCTGACAGCGCCCTTGGTCTTCGCGGGACGCGGGGACGATAGACACCTGCGCGCCGCTGTCTATCAGAAACCGCACGCCAGAGTACCGGTCAGAGATGTAGAAATGGCGGGGACGGTGGGAAACTTCATCAGCATGGCCAGTCCCCATGAGTTGCTGACGCTGGCGTTTCCCTGGCGGGAGCAGGGAGGCAGACACTTGCGGGCACGGTCGCCAAAGGTCTGGTGATACCAGCAGACGTCAGGGTTAGCTTACTTGGAACGGGGAGAGAGGCTGCGGCGCCGACTGTAGCGGCGCCTTGGGCTTGGCGGTCGGCTGAACCGGAGATTGGAAATCACCAAGTCCGAAAGGCGGGCCACTTCGTCTCGCAAAACCTGTAGCTCCGACGACGAAGGCGATGGCACAGGCGGAGGCGAGAGCGCTAAAATATCAGGCGGAGCGATATCCATCATTTTGCCAGCCATCTCCGCCAAGGCTTCAAGACAGATGCTGCTGGAGGTGGTAAGGATCCTGCGCACAGTGTTCGGAAGCGCTGAAGGAACAGCTCGCGCATGATGGACTCGTCGAGTGCCGACGCCGTGTCGCCCAACAGCTGCTGCATACGGTGAAGTAGCTGGGACGGCTTCCGGTCTCCGAGAACCTCAGCTGTGAGCAGCTGTCGCAGGCGTTCCTGCTCCGAAGCTGTCGTACGCCTGGTCAGTGCGCTCTTGAGTGCGTCATAAGGGTTCTCCGCGGGGGGAACTGTGATGACGTCCCGAACCTCCGCTGCCTCGCTTGGTCCGAGGGCACCCACGACATGGTAAAACTTTGTCAGCTGAGCCGTTATGCCGCGGACTGCGAACTGTGATTCGATGTTCGCAAACCAGAGGACGGGATCAGCTGGCCAGAATGGGGGAATCTTGATGGATACCGCCTGAACAGGCAGTGGAGGAGCGGGAAGGGATGCTCCCTGGTCAGGAAACTGTGCAGAGTGATCTGCGGACTGTTGATAGTAGTGACTAAGGGGGCGGTTTCCAATTTATATTGGTGGCACGTGTTGGCAAAGGGGGCGGTGTCTAACTGCTTAAAAACGATGCCGGGTTAGGCAGAGGGGCTTTCCCCCCAGGACGTCACCAGGAGCGGACTGCTTTGGTCTGGCAATGAAAGCGGTTTCTTGGTGTACCCAGCAGTCTGTTGGTATGTTACTATAAATAACTGTTGGTATGACAGGAGTTTGGTTTAATTCTCCAGCGGACGGATTCCCATAAACTATGAATACATGTATTTACTTATTTAGATATTTAGGGGTCTTTTATATATGCTGTGTTTAAATAAAATATAGAAATCTTTACTTATATATGTTGTTAAATACCGTTTGGGGTATTTATATTTGTTTAAATTTGTGTAAATACATGTAAATACAGCAAGTGCGATTATGTTTCCAAGTTTGGTAGAGCTGCTTTACTGCCGTCATGCATACATTGCTAAGAGGCTAAATGTTATTCACCTGGTTTGGAGGATCAGTGCAGTTCTTGAAGTTTCTTTCGGGTATACGTAAAAAGCTTAAAAGAGATAAAAACTCCAGTGAAGGGGGCAACAACAGGACGAGACGAACACGAAGATTGACCCAAGTTTACGGTCTGTTCTAGCGTGTCCAAGTGGGATTTGCTGGACATGGTCTACCAAGTCGGAAAATGATTTGGAGAAGGCAGGAGTCTTAAATACTTGGATGAAGCTGTGTCTGTTCTGCAGGGGTGTGAGAAGAGATGCAGTGTTGACAAGCGGTTAAGGGGACTGGTTAGTCAATATAAGGGGCAGGGGTGTCTCTTGTTGAGCGCGACAAGGTCGGACACACTCTAAGAAATTTATCTGTTATTTTACGGAAAAAGTAGAGGAAAACATAACCCAGACGCCGTCCGTAAAGTAACAGAAAAGCGGTATAAGTCCTTCCAGCATTATTCTGTAAAAATAACGGAAACTGCGTTATATTACACGTTTGTTTTAAATTTGTTTACACTCCTACTGTTTTAAAAAGCAGACATTTCGTGTAATATTACACTGCCTATGCAAATTGCTTTACAATCGTTATTGCAATTACCAATGATCTTATTGTTTTTCCTATTTTCTTGTAATAATTCTATGCAACTAGAATCATGTACATCAGCTCCCAACCATCAAATAAATTGCACTTAATTTTCTGGCTGTATGTTATTTGCCGTTCGCATGAGGGGGGACCCATCGAGAGAACAGACGGATGAGGTCAGGCAACACTCAAGCACATATCTATACAATAGCTTTTATTATGATTCTGTGCATACATTGAAAAGAAATACAAAGAAATACCGAACAGCTAGCTGTGTACCACACTACGTATATGGATATATTACGCCCTAGAAAAAAACAAAACAAACAACAACAACAAGAAAAAGCACGCACCAGGTGCATACAGAATGAGTGCGCACCACAGACTGACACTACACTGTTCTTCTGGTCACCTTTCCTGTAGGGCCACGCTGTTATCCGCGGCAGAAACGTGTGCTTCCTTGTGTGTTCACACTTTTGAGGTCTGTTTACGGTTAGCCAACTGCAGAAAAAATGAACGAGAATAAAGTACTGTCACCTTTGTATGATGCTTCATGACCCCACCGGCCCCAGGGTTCATGTACGACGCGTGGTGAGCACCTCACAAAAGTCCGTAACCCTCTACGCTACAAAAAAAAGAAGAAGAAAAAAGAAAAAGCACCGCACTAAGCGTGACCTCACACGCGAATCACAGTTTGCAATGAAGTGCTCCTTACCTTCCTTGTTTATTCCTGCGGATTTAAGCACACTAAAAAGATATCACGCAAAGCAAGTGCCTCACCGCCACTTAGCGTTCGCATCGCACATCACAGCGTTGACAACACGGACATACCGTGAGAAATCTACGTTGGCGTCAGCCACAAGCTTGCTGAGTTTGGCTAGAAGAGCTAACACTCGTGATGGAGAGTGCAGATTCTAAAACCCCGTGAGCATTATTTACAAAAGATATCAAATCGAGAACTCAAGCACAGTAACAATCCCAACGGCACGCAACACAAGTTCTGTGCCCAAAGGGAGATGCACGTTTCACTAAAGTACTCAGTCATTGTCTGATTTACTCAATCATTTGTCGTTCGAACGCAATTGAGTTCTAAGGAGCAGTGCCACCGTGCCAAACTTCACTTTCTAAGTTGTAGGCACTGCAGGTTCTAGCGTCGTCTGCGAAACATCGCCACCTGCAATATTGTTTTCGGTTTCGGTTTCATTTCATGCTGTTTCGACATTTAACAACAAGCGAGTCTTACCTAGAAGTCTGTTCAACGATGCAATAAACAGGCCGGTCAGCGCACTGGTCGTTTCACACAATAGACGCCATCTTGAAACAGGAAAACAGCTTTTACGCGGTAAAGGGCAATTACAGACACGAGCCACAAAATTATACAGACTTTTGTCTGCAAAGTCGTCCGTAAAATAAGACCACTTTTACAGTGCAGCTTGTATATTAAGTCGGGTTGTTATATCGGAAAGAAAGACTTTCCAAGGAGTTGTTAATAGTTTTTTGTTGAAAGGAATAAGTTGAAGTTTGAGGATCCTTTTAGAATTCCAAGTCCTTGTTTTGATTGAAAAGTTAAAGGGTGTTGAAAATAACAAGGTTAGGTTTGTCTCTTTGGTATTTGTCGATCTTTTCTATAGTTTGCCATTGTATGTCATATGTCCCTTGTAAAGGAAGTAATATCCGTTGGGCTGGTGTCCTTTCAAAATTCTTCTTTCCGTTGGTGTGATTGGAAAGTTCTAGGTGATTCGGTCGGTCTTTGGCTCCCACTAGGGGTCGCACGAGCGGCGTTGTACATAATCATGTGTCTGGCGGATCAAAATTGTGTTTCTCAGTCAGTGCTCTTCGTGTTCGTTCCATTCGTTGTCCCCTGCGCTGGAGTTTTATCTCTTTTAAAATGTACGACCAAACAGCCTGGTTTTTATCGCTTTTTATACGTAAACATGCACTTGCGTCAACATTCTAGTGACATCAGCATGACTTATTTCTACCAAAGCTGGACTCATTACCAAATATAATCATTTTTTGGGAAGAGAATGAAAAGCTCTAGCTTAATAACTTTAAGATACGAAGGCAGAAAAATAGGCGATGTCAAGTCGCAGGTGGTGAATAAATGATACAAACAGTGATATTAAAGGGTAGGAGCAACTTATTTATTTACACATGGTAACGAGACTTTCGCGCACGTGCACCTGAAGAAGTGCAGTCTCGTGCACGAAAGTCTCGTTACCATGTGTAGATAAATAAGTTGCTCCTACTGTTTAATATCACTCAATAACTTTAGTTCAAATGAGCTGTGAGCGGGGCTGACAAAAAGAACTGTTGCACAATCAAATCTCATGATCGGACACTCCGCATGACGACTGACCCAGCCTCCAAATTTGGATAGAGATTGCTTCACTGCCAGTGCGCAAGGAACTGTATATTGAAGACGAGAGCCCGCAAGTTTATTATCAGCGGGTTGTACTCTGCATCTTCCGGTTGCATTGGAAAGTATGTCATAGGTTGAAGTAATACTACTACTTGAGGCATGTAGGTTAATTGCCGAAACACTATCTAAGGAAGGACACCAGCTCTAGCGGGTCACAGGCGACAACGGTTTTAAACGCCATGGTTGAGAGGTGAACTGTGATCTAATCGTGGCATGAACTGCTTGATATTTTCGCATTGCTTCCCTGTGAAGTTCAGTCCAAGTCCTGTATTTGCTCTCCTAGCAGAATCCCACTGCGTGGCAGGCATTCAGACCGCTCACTCTGTAATCACACAAGGAACGATAGAAACGTGTCTCATCCTTTAGGGTGACGCTTCACTTCTCACAGCACTTGCCTCATATATGCTGGATCCCGAAAGGAATTACAGTTGCGAACAAACCGACTATCGAGCCCATTCTGCAAGGTGCGGAGCGGCGGAACTTTCTTGTAAAAAAATTATACAAATGTCGGATAGTCAGCAGTTGCGGAAGCTGATATCGTGAATTTTGAACCCACATCATCGCAGCGTCAGACTGCCACACCACGACGCCCACCTGTAGGCTCGCAAACCTCAGAATGACTAGAGTGTTGTATGTAACATTACAAGATTTCCGGTTGTGCACAGGGAGTTTAACACATGTATTTGTTCTTGAGCTCCTGTTTCTTTCACGAACCACATCAGCTGTCTACACAGGAGCTACATGGACAACAGAACCATTGCATTAAACAATAAAAATCACAATGACGAAGAAATGTTGCTACTTCGTTACTGCCTGCACGAATGCTCATAAAAACAGTAACTTATAATCTGTATTGATCCTAATTATTTGCTCGTTCAAGGCGTTCATGAAAGTGTTTGGAATATTTATAGGATACTTTAGGACATATACCCGTATTCACCAGCCGACTTAAACCATTGGTTTAGTGACGTCGGGTTTAAATCGACCACGTGATCTCTCCGGCTATGAAGCGCAGTCCAAAGGGTTGACCACAACGCATGCGCATTATTCACATTGTCACGCGACGGTTCAGGGGAGGCAAAAAGTAGCAGGCGACAGAACTGCGAAGGAGTCATGACGCTGATGACACACTCTTAGTTACATCCGAACTTTGTTACCGTAGTATTCCCATACTCTGTATACCCTCCACTCACTGCTTTAGGGGTGGAGTGCGAGTCAAGGCAGAGGAGAGCTGGTGTGAAATGGGAGTACCCATTCAGCGTAGGTATTGTACAGGACATGTCATACGGGAAAAACCGTGGACACTTAGCATGCACCTGAGCTGGTGTAAGGGGAACAAGTTGTAACATAATTGAATGTACAGAGTGGTACTACACATATGCATATTAAAAGTGGATATTGGTTTGGTTCACTATTTTTGAACTTGAAATTGAACTTTGAAATTTCAGAACATGTTGAAGACAGGCACAACACCAAATTAGCGCCTTCGTGGCATTCGCAATAAATAGAAGCATCATCGCAATGTGGATGCGGGAGTATATTGTAAATGATGTAGCATGATTCCATAGGAGTGTGTTTTCTCATTCTTAAGATTTACCTGTACAGGATATGAGACTACACAACAAGAGTGCATAGATCACACCAGTGTAAAGCTGCAGTGTCGTCAAGCAATTTTTAACAGTCCTGCTCACAGAAATGATGCAGAACAGCATGCATACATTTTAGCTTGAAAGAAAAGCCTTGAGCTTCAGGAGACACAAAAGGGACACTGTTTTTTTCTTTAGTGCTATATTCACACTCAACACTTGACCACATGGATAAACTCTGTGGCCATATGATAGCTATCAACAACATAAAGGAAGGAGAGCTAGTATAATATGGGTGCATGTTTACCCTGCTTTACTACTGTCATTTCTATCCACACTGAACACATGCACACAGCAATTAACTATGCGGCCATACGGCAGCTGTCAATAACGTAAAAGAACGATAGCTACTGTTAACATGGGACCGTGCTCTTCCACGTTCTCGGGTGCTCAGTGTATATATAAACGGCTGCACTGGTAGGACAAATCTGTACCCATGCTAACACAAGCTAACTTTCTTTTATGTAGTTGACAACAGTCATGTGGCCATACACAATATTTCCATGCACTCATGCTACAGTTATGGCAGAACCACATTTCCATTTTGATGTTGCATGTACCAGCTGGCTACTATTGTAATTGTCAATACAATCTATTGATAAGTCCGTAGCCTATGTTTTGTTATATTTATCTGGAAGGTGTTATATGCAGTAATTGCAGTTGATCTAATTTTCAAATTTAAATGCAGTGCAATGTGATCAAGGGAGCTCAAAGTTTCTGTACACATTGCCTTTGATTCCTATGCAATTCAGCTCTTTTGCAGTACACCTCAGATATATTAGTGGAGCATGTGGAATGTAGCAAGGATTTTTTTCCTTGTGCATCATTGCATACTTATGTTCTCATGCGACCTCACCAACTAATTGAGCAGGGTATCGAGAGTGCATGCCTATATGAAAAAAGTCATCCTTGTGGAACTGCGTAATAGCCTTTATTGTCTGAATATAAACAAAAATCTCACGAATACAAAGTTGTTGTGATGAATTAGTCCACAACAGAGAATTTTTTAAAAGGGATCTCCAGAATATATGTGCTTATACAATACACAAAAACTGTCAGTGATGGGTCATGGTTATGTACCTGCAATAGTTGACCTCAAAAGTAATGGATGCTTCCAAAAGGTCTCCATCCTCCTTTAGCACACTGCTCTGTAGTGTCATTTGCAGAAGCAGCCCTACAAAAGTTCATTACCTAGGCGTGTCTCAGCTTGCCCCACGCGATGTCTCGTCTTTCCCAGATGGTTGGGGCAAGATGAGACAATCTGTATTTTTGAATTCTTGTTCTGTGCTTACATTAGACCGGCTACGGCGGTTCTGCATTTACAGGTCAGAAACTCTAGGCCCCTGAGAGTGTGCCTGTGGCTAGTTTTTATTTTCCTTGTTGAAAACCCACAAATAAAAAGAATCATATTCAATTGCAAATTTCTATCTCATCTTGCCCCACGTTATCCTAACTTTAACTGATTAATCGCAGGTGAAGAAAAGGCACTATCAGTGGGATTCGAACCCACACCCTCCCATTTCCGGTCGGATATGCTACCGTTATGATATTGTTGTGTACCGTCTTGTCCAGCACGTGTCTTTTGTTTTGCACAAACTTTGGACCACCATGTGGTGAACGTGGAGGCCTGTCGCGTGTAAAAATGGCGAAAAAGAAGTAGCGCGAGCCATTTTTACGCTCAGGAGACAAAAATACCGGTTTGACTTGAACACCCCTCGTACTTTGGAAATGCTCCCCAAGCGCATTAGCCTGTTCTTATAAGCTTTCGCAAACCAGACCGATAACTTCTAAAAGAGGGGTGGAATGGGTTATATGTTCTCCTCTGATTTTGCGAAGTCTGTCCCATACCACTCTGGACGGGGTATCACACGACAGAGAAGATATGACGGTGCGCCAAGAGGGCCGTTTAGCTTGTTTGCGTGGCCACCTGGCCTTCGATCTTGCCTTTTTGAAGAGTAAAGGGTTTTGCGATGTGGGGCACCTCTGAAATATGCCCCACGCACGATTTTGAAGTTTGCGAGTGTCCTCGCATTGACTATTCCACTAAGGTTTAGGTCGCTTTGGGAGATGACCAGAAGTCTGAGGAATTAATTGTGTTGCTGCGTCAAGGATGATGTTGCTGATAAGATTGCTAGCTTCCTCGATCGTTACCCGATCAATAGGAATCAGAAAGAGGCCACATTTTTCAGAAAACTGATTCCTGTCGGCTAGTTCGAATTTCCATCTGTGAGGGCGTGTCGTCTGAGTGTCGACTAGAGGAAGGTATTTTAACACCACTGGGAAGTGGTCACTCCCAAGCGGGTTTTCTTGTTCCGTTCGTTCTATCTCTTGGAACAGTGATCGACTGCAAAAGAACAGATCTAAGGCTGAAGGAGACTTACTTGAAGAATGCGTCTATGTGGATGTGCCTGTGTTTAAAAGACAGATGGACGTTGATAACAAAAAGATATCTAACATTTTCCCTCCAGTGTCATTTCTGGTACTGCCCCAAAGTGAGTTGTGAGCATTCAAGTCACTTAGGAGCATAAAATCACTTGGGAGTTTGATGCATAAATCTTCTAATTCTATTTGTGTAATAGTGTCTGATGGTGGCAAATAGAGTGAGCAGCTGGTGACAATTCGGTCAAGACATATGTGCACAGCTATGGCTTCCAACTCTGTATCTAGGTGAAAAACTTTGGTTGAGAGAGATCCTCGTGTGACGATTGCTGCACTACCAGATGCTCGGGTGGCGTCAGTTGCATCTCTTCGGAAGGCAATGTGCTGCGCAAAGGATTAGGTTTGTTTGTGTTTAAATATGTTTATTGAAGACAAAAACATGCTGCGTTGTACTCCTCGAAACGATCATTGACATAATCAAGATTATACAATTACCTACGACAATTCCATTGGAGGAGTGTGTGATGCATAATGGTGGCAGTACTAAGAAGAAGAAGGACGTGTGTCAGTAACTTTTGCTGAATAGGAAAAAGTTTCATTAGCTATTTTTGGTTAGGGGAGTGATACGTTCCCGCGGCTTCCCGGCAGCTGCAAGCTCCATGTCATATATGTCGGGGAGTGACCCACTCCCCGCTAAACAAACGGTACTCCTTTTTTTTTTAATTGGAAGCTAGTGCTCGCAAATGAGCTCTCAGAACTCGTCTCGTCCTCGCCTTCCATGGATGTCACCTCCGTGGACAGTTAGTGGAGAAGTGGCGTCGGTGTTAGTGACGCCACAGGAATTTCGGGGGCTGGAGGTGGTTCTGCACCCCCTTGGACTTCACTTGTGTTTGTCTGTGCCATTATTGATTGCTCGGTCTGCGTGAACTGTGTGACTAGTTCGGCTTTCTGTTTTACTGCTGAGGCAAAATATTTCTAAAGAAATATGGGAGCCACTTTTTTAACTTCTGGGTAGCTGATATTATGTGTAACCTTCACGTGCAGGACGTCTTTTTCATATTTCCACTTTGCACAGGACCTTGAATAGGACCGGTGGTTGGAAGAGCAGTTGACACAGCAGTCTGCCCCTTTGCACTCTTCGGTACCGTAGTCAGACTTCCCACAACGTGCACAACAGGCAGAGCCACGACACCCGTCTTCTGCACGTCCAAACCTGTTGTACCGAAAACAGCGCAACGTGTTCGGTATGTAGGGGCGGACATCTGCTGACAGGTAGCCTACTTTTTGTTTTGCTGGAGGTGTGAGCCTGCCGACAGTCAGCAGTATATTTCGTGTAGTGATGTACTCCCCATTTTTACGCATTTTGATTTTACGTGCATCATTGACGTCCTGATCCTTAAGCTCAATCAAGATTTCTTCAGATGGCACGTCAATCAGCTCAGAAACTGAGATGGCTCCCCTGCAAGTGTTCAGTGTTTTATGCATCGAAGCTGCAATCTTTTTGCCCATAATTTCGTGATCGTGTAATATACACTCGCAGTCTCTTTCATTTGTGAATTTTAGTAACACGTTATCAGATCTTCTACGTTTTATTTCAACGATGTTTTTAGAAAGGGATGTCACCGCTTTTTCGATGAAAAACGGTGACATCTTTCCCAGTGGTACGCTTTTGTCTCTTTCATTGTCTTCGCTAGATAGTACTATGTACTTAGCAATGGACTGTTTAAATATAGTTTGTAACCCTTCGCTCCGTGGTCGCTTCGCGGCCATGATCTCAGATGAAGAAGAACATTTTCCCATACAGGTTTCATCAAACGAGTATTCCAAAAGGATACCCGTACTTCATACTCATACATACGGGAAGGTCCCGGAGTTTTGACAACCCGTCGGCCGGAGCTTGACCAAGACTCCGACATCCACCGTGCAATGTTTCTATCCTTTCCATCCTTCATCCCCTCGGCGCAGTGGTAACGCCTTGGGACTGGGGTCCCTGGTGGCGCCACTCACCAAACACCAGCTGAAGCCGGTGCCCCCTGCGGGGAGGATGGCGTGGACAAGTGCGCTGTCAGCCTAGCGGGGTCGAATGCATAGCAGAAACGGCCAGGACGACTGAGCAATACCCATCTGGTACGTCAGCGGTAGTAGTAATGTATCAGCTCAACTGGCCCACAACTCACACAGTGGCCTGGACGCCATTAATTAGCAATTAGAGCAATTTGGGACCCCCCACAGTAATTAGGATAATTCAGGGAGTCATTACACTAATTGGGGAGCATCTAGGACGTGTCCAGACCACTGTGTGAGTTGTGGGCTAGTTGAGCTGATAAAAAATAAAAAAATTGGTAGAAAATAAAATAAAAAGATAGAGATAGAGTGGAGAGAAGGAGTTTAGTTGAAGATCAACGACGCCATCTTGTAGAAAGCGGTCCGGAACGGCCGCTGACTGTCGCTGGGCGACGGAGCACGGAGGCAGGTTGCAAAGCATCGCAGCACCAGTTCCGGACATCCTGTGACGTCAGCTGTGATGTCATCATGGCATGTCTGGGCAAGTTAGGACAGCTCTGGACATGCAAGGAGAAAAACACTCGTAATACAGAGGCTGGGAAAGCAAGAGTATGCAAACCATCAATAGCTAACAAGAAAAAACAATTAGTTACACAACAAATGAGCCCACCAGAACAGGAGCGCAGAACCATGCGACTGCTCCATCCGAGAGGCAGGCAGAAACTGACTCGTAATGGTTTTTGTCCTGTATAAACCCCGCAGCTGCACCCCCTAGCGGTTACTTTCTCAACTAATCTCACAACAAAAGTATTAAGAATCACGCCAGCGCTACTCCCGGTCCCAAGGCAGAAGATGATAGAAAATGGCGGGAATGCCCGGACAACAGCAACCAGCACGGGCACGAAAATCGCAAACAAAGCGGGAACAAAGTTGGCGAAATCATTAGTTACACAACAAATCACCTCACCACAGTAGGAGCGCAGACCGATGCGACTGCTCTCGTCGACACCCAGGGATCAAGTGACGACGGAGCGAACGACCGCACGTCTTCTCCCAACGAGAGCCAGAGGTGGACTGACGTAAGCACCACTCTACGGGTGCTACGCATGCACGCGCTCGTAGCGCCCTCTGCGCGCTCCTACCGCCACCTGCGAGAGGCTAAGAGAGAAGAGCATTCCTGCGCCCCCTGCTGGCCGTTCTCATTGGTCGTGAGGCTAAGTGAGAAGAGCATTCCTACGCCCCCTGCTGGCAGTTCTCATTGGTCCAGACATCATCCTATTGTCTCAGGGCTACACTGTTTTTTTCCACTAATGCTCCTTTGGTCAATCTGCAGTGAAGCCACGGTATGACGTCATCATGCACCTGCGTGGCTCAAGGACGCGTGCGCTCTAGACAGGGGACCTATTATTTATTGAATCACTATCCCAAGATTATTTCCTTTATTCTTCTATAACGATTGCATAGGAAACTATTGCAGAAGAGCACCATGCATGAAAACTGATCGTAGGAATTCCAAAGTCTTACTAAATGAGACTTGCAAAAGAACAAAACATCCTAACATGTAACTCCATCAATGGCTAATAAGAGGACTAGGCACTCAACAAATCAACGCGCGCAGAACTCGGGGCAGCACTATCGTCAAGACGACAATGTTCCTTGTCAAAAAAGAAAAAAATACTAAGCGTCAACAAAGGAAAGCATGAATATCGGGGCATATCAGGACACGTCAGGACAAATCGTACGACTGCTGGGCAACAGAGGAAAACAAACACTTGAACAGAGTGAAAAAGGCACTCACCATCATTTTTCCCGTTCACAGCATTCCCTCATTGTAAATCCGCTCGTCACAAAATCCACCTGCATCGTCGAACACAATTCACCAGTGACGAACCATACATCCGCACCCCATCAGAGGCAGACAGAACCCCACCGAAGCTACGCTCTTCCACTGACGGCCAACGCCAGGAGCAGAATTTGCGTGTCGAGACCCGTCAGTGTCCAAGAGAGAAGTGAATCCTTGCGCCCCCTGCAGGCCGTTCTCATTGGTCGTAACGTCATCCTATTGTCTCAGGGCTACACAGTTTTTTTCCACTAATGCTCCTCTAGACAAGGTCAACCTGAAACAATAGTCTCTCGGTATGCGGTCATCATGCAGGTGCGTGGCTCAAGGACGCGTACGCTCTAGACAGGGCACCTGTTATTTATTGAATCACTATCCCTAGATTATTTCCTTTATTCTACTATAATGATTGCGTAGGGAACTATTGCAGAAAAACACCATAGACAAGAGGAGATTGTAGCATTTCATTCCCAAAGTCTTACTGTACAGGAAAAAAAAAAAAAGGTTCAGCAAGACATAAAGTCACACACCTGTCCCCCTCGCGGTTACTCTCTGAACTAAATGAATCGCAAAATTATTAAGAATAGCTCTACTCCCATTCAAGGCAGCACTATCGTCAAGAATATGCCTTGTACAAAAAGAAAAAAAACTACATGCAGAAGGAAAGCATGTCAGAACAAGCCCAGGCATGTCAGCACATGTTTGTCAGACAAGGGGGGGAAAAGCGAAAAGAAACAAAGAAGGAAACCAGCATCAATCTATTTCTAAGCACACGCACTCCTCTTATTCAAAAACAGTGCTCATCATAAGTCTGTCCAGGGGAATACACACCATTTTGCTACACTTTTTTCAGTAACAGTCAATGCATTGCTACAGACTGCGTGACGTCATCACATCCTGTCTGAAGAAGAAGACACCGGCAAAGACTCCTATTATTTATTGAATCGCAAGATTATTTCCTTTGTCCTACTCTTAATGACATTGATTCTCTCATTAAAATTCAACAAAAAAGCACCCCGCATATTAACGATTTTCACCCCAAAGGCTCATCATGGTCATTAGAATTACAGTAAACTGCCACTGCTCTTTTAAAATAATAAGTGAGACCACTCAACATCACCTCCAGGCTTATGTAATACATGACCCTTTCTATGCTCATACATTCGTTGTCTGAGGCTACACCTGCGAGCAAAAAAGGCGCGGAAGCCGGGTGGGCAAAGTTCCATTCGCGCATTGCGAGCATAAAGGCAGGAAAGCCTGGGAGCAAAGTTCTATTCGCGCATTCCAAAGCACAAGACAGAACGCCTTTACGGGAACACGATAGCATTCCTATACTATATTAATGATTATTGCATTGCAGTTTAGAAAAACTACAACTAAACTATAATTTTAGGAGCCCATTAAAATTCTACTTTCTATGAAAACTATAATTGCCCTATTACTTGGATCGCTACTAATGAAGCGCTCCAATTTTTTTCTCTCTTCCCATTTCAGCCTTGTCATGCAGGGAAGCAGACTCATATCCAAAATAATTAATTTACACTGAGGGTGCCGTGCTTCAGGAATTCCTATCCTGCGCTCAGATGCAAGCATTTCTTCACGGATACCTTTAACAGCTGACTTCCTCAACATATCGAACACCCAACAAAATCAAACAAACAATCAGAGAAACCCTCTTCTCAGCTGTACCATGCGACTGTCTTCTTCGTAAAATCGGTGATCTGAGGAAGAGAGCAGCGAAAAATTGCGCGCACTTGTGCTTGATTTAAAAAGCCTGAAGCATATGCCAATAAACCAAGAAAAAGACACTCATGTCTGGTATCTGATAGTGCCACATACACAGACGCATTGTCGCAAAGAAAGCACAGGACAGGGATACACAAATTTCCTTAGGTGAGCAGGGAAAAGGCTTAAGACCTTAGGAATAATAGCAGAGTCACCGGACATCGCTACGCGGCTAACACAAGATAACAACAACAACAAGATAATAGCGGCGGGTAAAATTGCAACACTGCTAAACAAGCCCCAACATGCCATCATGACGTCGCAAACCAGGAAAAAGAAGCACGCGCGCACACACACAGCAGCTCAGGAATGCACAAGGAGAGGTGCTTTATAGGAATTTCTACTCCACACTCAGATACCAGCATTTCTGCACAAATACCTATAACGGCTGACTTCCTCAACATATCGAGGAAAGCGAATACCGACACTCAACATATAACAAAAAACAAACAAATTCCATTCTCATGAACTCTCTCCTCTGCCGAGCGGCTTTCTCCTGCTCTACCTGGATGCTGACTGTTTCCCCTCATCTACATTCTGAGTAAAAGCCGTGAAAGGAGAAAAGAACCGCGAAAAATTACACGCATTTGTGGTCCAATAGCTGTAACCGCAAGAAACCGTAGCGCACACCAATACACTGAGAAAAAGACACCCGTTTCTGCCACCAGATAATTCTTGCATAATGCCACATACGCAGCCGCATTGCCCTTGCGTAAAGAAAGCACAGGACAGGGATACACAAATTTCCTTAGGTGAGCAGGGAAAAGGCTGAAGACCTCAGGTCACCACACATCGCCACGCGGCTAGCACAACATGACAGCAACAACATACTAGCAGCGGGAAGAACTGCAACACTGCTAAACAAGTCCAGACATGCCACGATGACGTCACAAATCAGGGGAAAAAGCACACGCATGCACGCACAGAGGACAACGCATTAAACACACGGAGCGCTCAGGAATAATCGTAGCGTTACCGCACATCGCTACGAAGTTCAACGTCTAACGCAAGACGGCAGCAACAAGATATTAGCGTAGGGTAAAAATTGCAACACTACTGAACAAGTCTAGACATGCGGCATCGAATGCGAAAACACTGGTGATCGGGGAAAAGGCCTAAGCCTGCGGCGGATCATCATAGAGCATACACAACTTCATTTTTCTATTTTGCGTAAACTAAACGCGGTCTGCTTGGAAAACGACGTACAAATTTTCTTAGGGAGCAGAGAAATATAGAAATCTGTACTCCGTGCTCAGATACCAGCATTTCTGCTCAAAAACCTGCAAAATTAAGCTCTGCTTACTTCGTTAAGATATCGAACACCCAACAAAATCAAACAAACAACCCCACTTCCACTGGTAGAACACTATTCAGCTTTTACGCAGGAGGCTTTCTTCTACATAAAAAGTAGAGAAAATAAGAAAAGAGCAGCGAAATATTACACGCACTTTTGCTCGCATAGCTATAAGAGAAAAAAATAAATAAAATAACGACGCACACGCTAATAAACTGTGACAAAGACACCCATTTCTGCTATCAGATAATTATTGCATAATGCTAAATACTCATTTGCTTTGGCCCTGCGTGAAGAAACCACAGGACAGGGATACACAATCTATCTTAAGCGAGCACGGAAAGTCACTTCTACTCGAACAGCTTAATACCATAAAGTCTGAATTTTTGCAAAGAAAATAAAGCCTGAACAGCGCTACGAAGGTGACAGACACATACTAACAAACAAACAAACACTTCTTCGAGTCTGTATTATCTTTTAAAAAATAACGAAAGCACACATAAAAAAATCAAATCGGCTAGGTAGCCTACCAGATGTTGTGCCTTAAAGTTGGCTGCACGCAATGTGCGGAAGCATGCTGTGAAGCCAACTTGCGGTTTTGCTGGATGCACATGAAGTCCGATTCCAATTGGAAATCGCGCTAAGGACGTGCCAAACGTGGAATTTTCGCAAGATTAATCCCAATACCTGGAATTCTGTTCATTTTAGCGGGAATGCTGGCGCTTGTGCTCCATTATTCGAAATTTTCGAATATTCGAATTTCTCGATTATCAAATTTTCGAATACGAATAGGGTTCGAATATCAACAATATTCGAACAATATTCGAAATTTCGAATATTCGCACACCTCTAGTGAATACTGACACTCAACGATATATAACAAAAAACAAACAAATTCCATTCTCATGAACTCTCCTCTGCCGAGCGGCTTTCTCCTGCTCTACCTGGATGCTGACTTTTTCCCCCCTCACCTACATTCTGAGTAAAAACAGTGACAGAAGAAAAGAACCGCGAAAAATTACACGCATTTGTGTCACAGGACAGGGATACACAAATTTCCTTAAGTGAGCAGGGAAAAGGCTTAAGTCGGTACCGCTCAGGAATAATCGGAGAATCACCGCGTATCGCTACGCGGCTAGCGCTTGAACAGCGCTACGAACGTGACAGATACATATTAGCAAACAAACAACAGCAGGACCGGCGTCGGGCACTCATAAAATACCCCGGCCAAAACAAAGACTTCGCCAGGTTCACGAGGCAATTCCATTAAAAACGCTCGTCCTATCCTACAGATAGCAATGCAAACGCGACTCCCCTTATTTTTTAAACCACTATTTCACGCAATAGTACATAAATGTATCACTCGTGCCACACGAAAAGGCAAACACTTACTTGTCAAGTGGGGTCCCAGCGCGTGCGCGCGCGCACACACACAGGCACACGCGCACACACACACTAACATTTTCACACTCACAAACACAAAGTCTATTTTCACAACCACATAAATCCATATTATTCCTCAGGTCAATAATTATCCTGCCATCGTCAAAAGACGGCACAGACATGTATGCTTACGCAAGACAATCGGTCCTCGTTCCGGATGTAATAGGATATCGTCACTCGGCCGGCGCGAACCAATAAAGAAAGAAAGGAATGCATGTTCGCTATACGAAGAAAACGGTGCCGTGCTTCTACGCAGCGATCATTATACAGACGCGTAAATGTGAACATCATTCGCTACACACTGTAGCTCTCATCATTTTTAAACCAAACCGTGTTCATAGGTCTTCACTAAATAGGTGAGCCGATAATGACTCCAAATAAAATAAAATAAAATAATCATTCCAGCATCGCTGGCTGCAAGCTTGGGTACCCAACGGAGCAGCGCGCTCCTATCAACACGCCTTGGGCTGACCTTACACACCTGAAGCCTTTTCTGAATGCATTCTGCCGGCGCTGGAATAAAAGATTTATCGCGAGGGTACTACGATGTCAGCTCTGTTGCTGTTTAAGTGATAAAACAGTGCGCTTACTCGGGCAACCGCGCGCGTCCAAACCGCGAGAACGGGTCCGCGCGCGCGCTTCGCGGTTCGGGCGCACTGTTTTATCACTTAAACAGCAACAGAGCTGACATCGTAGTACCCTCGCGATAAATCTTTTATTCATTATTTTATTTATTTATTTATTTTTATGTTTGTTTTTTGTTATATATCGTTGAGTGTCAGTATTCACTAGAGGTGTGCGAATATTCGAAATTTCGAATATTGTTCGAATATTGTTGATATTCGAACCCTATTCGTATTCGAAAATTTGATAATCGAGAAATTCGAATATTCGAAAATTTCGAATAATGGAGCACAAGCGCCAGCATTCCCGCTAAAATGAACAGAATTCCAGGTATTGGGATTAATCTTGCGAAAATTCCACGTTTGGCACGTCCTTAGCGCGATTTCCAATTGGAATCGGACTTCATGTGCATCCAGCAAAACCGCAAGTTGGCTTCACAGCATGCTTCCGCACATTGCGTGCAGCCAACTTTAAGGCACAACATCTGGTAGGCTACCTAGCCGATTTGATTTTTTTATGTGTGCTTTCGTTATTTTTTAAAAGATAATACAGACTCGAAGAAGTGTTTGTTTGTTTGTTAGTATGTGTCTGTCACCTTCGTAGCGCTGTTCAGGCTTTATTTTCTTTGCAAAAATTCAGACTTTATGGTATTAAGCTGTTCGAGTAGAAGTGACTTTCCGTGCTCGCTTAAGATAGATTGTGTATCCCTGTCCTGTGGTTTCTTCACGCAGGGCCAAAGCAAATGAGTATTTAGCATTATGCAATAATTATCTGATAGCAGAAATGGGTGTCTTTGTCACAGTTTATTAGCGTGTGCGTCGTTATTTTATTTATTTTTTTCTCTTATAGCTATGCGAGCAAAAGTGCGTGTAATATTTCGCTGCTCTTTTCTTATTTTCTCTACTTTTTATGTAGAAGAAAGCCTCCTGCGTAAAAGCTGAATAGTGTTCTACCAGTGGAAGTGGGGTTGTTTGTTTGATTTTGTTGGGTGTTCGATATCTTAACGAAGTAAGCAGAGCTTAATTTTGCAGGTTTTTGAGCAGAAATGCTGGTATCTGAGCACGGAGTACAGATTTCTATATTTCTCTGCTCCCTAAGAAAATTTGTACGTCGTTTTCCAAGCAGACCGCGTTTAGTTTACGCAAAATAGAAAAATGAAGTTGTGTATGCTCTATGATTATCCGCCGCAGGCTTAGGCCTTTTCCCCGATCACCAGTGTTTTCGCATTCGATGCCGCATGTCTAGACTTGTTCAGTAGTGTTGCAATTTTTACCCTTCGCTAATATCTTGTTGCTGCCGTCTTGCGTTAGACGTTGAACTTCGTAGCGATGTGCGGTAACGCTACGATTATTCCTGAGCGCTCCGTGTGTTTAATGCGTTGTCCTCTGTGCGTGCATGCGTGTGCTTTTTCCCCTGATTTGTGACGTCATCGTGGCATGTCTGGACTTGTTTAGCAGTGTCGCAGTTCTTCCCGCTGCTAGTATGTTGTTGCTGTCATGTTGTGCTAGCCGCGTGGCGATGTGTGGTGACCTGAGGTCTTCAGCCTTTTCCCTGCTCACCTAAGGAAATTTGTGTATCCCTGTCCTGTGCTTTCTTTACGCAAGGGCAATGCGGCTGCGTATGTGGCATTATGCAAGAATTATCTGGTGGCAGAAACGGGTGTCTTTTTCTCAGTGTATTGGTGTGCGCTACGGTTTCTTGCGGTTACAGCTATTGGACCACAAATGCGTGTAATTTTTCGCGGTTCTTTTCTCCTTTCACGGCTTTTACTCAGAATGTAGATGAGGGGAAACAGTCAGCATCCAGGTAGAGCAGGAGAAAGCCGCTCGGCAGAGGAGAGAGTTCATGAGAATGGAATTTGTTTGTTTTTTGTTATATGTTGAGTGTCGGTATTCGCTTTCCTCGATATGTTGAGGAAGTCAGCCGTTATAGGTATTTGTGCAGAAATGCTGGTATCTGAGTGTGGAGTAGAAATTCCTATAAAGCACCTCTCCTTGTGCATTCCTGAGCTGCTGTGTGTGTGCGCGCGTGCTTCTTTTTCCTGGTTTGCGACGTCACGATGGCATGTTGGGGCTTGTTTAGCAGTGTTGCAATTTTACCCGCCGCTATTATCTTGTTGTTGTTGTTATCTTGTGTTAGCCGCGTAGCGATGTACGGTGACTCTGCTATTATTCCTGAGGTCTTAAGCCTTTTCCCTGCTCACCTAAGGAAATTTGTGTATCCCTGTCCTGTGCTTTCTTTGCGACAATGCGTCTGTGTATGTGGCACTATCAGATACCAGACATGAGTGTCTTTTTCTTGGTTTATTGGCATATGCTTCAGGCTTTTTAAATCAAGCACAAGTGCGCGCAATTTTTCGCTGCTCTCTTCCTCAGATCACCGATTTTACGAAGAAGACAGTCGCATGGTACAGCTGAGAAGAGGGTTTCTCTGATTGTTTGTTTGATTTTGTTGGGTGTTCGATATGTTGAGGAAGTCAGCTGTTAAAGGTATCCGTGAAGAAATGCTTGCATCTGAGCGCAGGATAGGAATTCCTGAAGCACGGCACCCTCAGTGTAAATTAATTATTTTGGATATGAGTCTGCTTCCCTGCATGACAAGGCTGAAATGGGAAGAGAGAAAAAAATTGGAGCGCTTCATTAGTAGCGATCCAAGTAATAGGGCAATTATAGTTTTCATAGAAAGTAGAATTTTAATGGGCTCCTAAAATTATGTTTAGTTGTAGTTTTTCTAAACTGCAATGCAATAATCATTAATATAGTATAGGAATGCTATCGTGTTCCCGTAAAGGCGTTCTGTCTTGTGCTTTGGAATGCGCGAATAGAACTTTGCTCCCAGGCTTTCCTGCCTTTATGCTCGCAATGCGCGAATGGAACTTTGCCCACCCGGCTTCCGCACCTTTTTTGCTCGCAGGTGTAGCCTCAGACAACGAATGTATGAGCATAGAAAGGGTCATGTATTACATAAGACTGGAGGTGATGTTGAGTGGTCTCACTTATTATTTTAAAAGAGCAGTGGCTGTTTAGTGTAATTCTAATGACCATGATGAGCCTTTGGGGTGAAAATCGTTAATATGCGGGGTGCTTTTTTGTTGAATTTTAATGAGAGAATCAATGTCATTAAGAGTAGGACAAAGGAAATAATCTTGCGATTCAATAAATAATAGGAGTCTTTGCCGGTGTCTTCTTCTTCAGACAGGATGTGATGACGTCACGCAGTCTGTAGCAATGCATTCACTGTTACTGAAAAAAGTGTAGCAAAATGGTGTGTATTCCCCTGGACAGATTTATGATGAGCACTGTTTTTGAATAAGAGGAGTGCGTGTGCTTAGAAATAGATTGATGCTGGTTTCCTTCTTTGTTTCTTTTCGCTTTTCCCCCCCTTGTCTGACAAACATGTGCTGACATGCCTGGGCTTGTTCTGACATGCTTTCCTTCTGCATGTAGTTTTTTTCTTTTTGTACAAGGCATATTCTTGACGATAGTGCTGCCTTGAATGGGAGTAGAGCTATTCTTAATAATTTTGCGATTCATTTAGTTCAGAGAGTAACCGCGAGGGGGACAGGTGTGTGACTTTATGTCTTGCTGAACCATTTTTTTTTTCCTGTACAGTAAGACTTTGGGAATGAAATGCTACAATCTCCTCTTGTCTATGGTGTTTTTCTGCAATAGTTCCCTACGCAATCATTATAGTAGAATAAAGGAAATAATCTAGGGATAGTGATTCAATAAATAACAGGTGCCCTGTCTAGAGCGTACGCGTCCTTGAGCCACGCACCTGCATGATGACCGCATACCGAGAGACTATTGTTTCAGGTTGACCTTGTCTAGAGGAGCATTAGTGGAAAAAAACTGTGTAGCCCTGAGACAATAGGATGACGTTACGACCAATGAGAACGGCCTGCAGGGGGCGCAAGGATTCACTTCTCTCTTGGACACTGACGGGTCTCGACACGCAAATTCTGCTCCTGGCGTTGGCCGTCAGTGGAAGAGCGTAGCTTCGGTGGGGTTCTGTCTGCCTCTGATGGGGTGCGGATGTGTGGTTCGTCACTGGTGAATGGTGTTCGACGATGCAGGTGGATTTTGTGACGAGCGGATTTACAATGAGGGAATGCTGTGAACGGGAAAAATGATGGTGAGTGCCTTTTTCACTCTGTTCAAGTGTTTGTTTTCCTCTGTTGCCCAGCAGTCGTACGATTTGTCCTGACGTGTCCTGATATGCCCCGATATTCATGCTTTCCTTTGTTGACGCTTAGTATTTTTTTCTTTTTTGACAAGGAACATTGTCGTCTTGACGATAGTGCTGCCCCGAGTTCTGCGCGCGTTGATTTGTTGAGTGCCTAGTCCTCTTATTAGCCATTGATGGAGTTACATGTTAGGATGTTTTGTTCTTTTGCAAGTCTCATTTAGTAAGACTTTGGAATTCCTACGATCAGTTTTCATGCATGGTGCTCTTCTGCAATAGTTTCCTATGCAATCGTTATAGAAGAATAAAGGAAATAATCTTGGGATAGTGATTCAATAAATAATAGGTCCCCTGTCTAGAGCGCACGCGTCCTTGAGCCACGCAGGTGCATGATGACGTCATACCGTGGCTTCACTGCAGATTGACCAAGGGAGCATTAGTGGAAAAAAACAGTGTAGCCCTGAGACAATAGGATGATGTCTGGACCAATGAGAACTGCCAGCAGGGGGCGTAGGAATGCTCTTCTCACTTAGCCTCACGACCAATGAGAACGGCCAGCAAGGGGCGCAGGAATGCTCTTCTCTCTTAGCCTCTCGCAGGTGGCGGTAGGAGCGCGCAGAGGGCGCTACGAGCGCGCGCATGCGTAGCACCCGTAGAGTGGTGCTTACGTCAGTCCACCTCTGGCTCTCGTTGGGAGAAGACGTGCGGTCGTTCGCTCCGTCGTCACTTGATCCCTGGGTGTCGACGAGAGCAGTCGCATCGGTCTGCGCTCCTACTGTGGTGAGGTGATTTGTTGTGTAACTAATGATTTCGCCAACTTTGTTCCCGCTTTGTTTGCGATTTTCGTGCCCGTGCTGGTTGCTGTTGTCCGGGCATTCCCGCCATTTTCTATCATCTTCTGCCTTGGGACCGGGAGTAGCGCTGGCGTGATTCTTAATACTTTTGTTGTGAGATTAGTTGAGAAAGTAACCGCTAGGGGGTGCAGCTGCGGGGTTTATACAGGACAAAAACCATTACGAGTCAGTTTCTGCCTGCCTCTCGGATGGAGCAGTCGCATGGTTCTGCGCTCCTGTTCTGGTGGGCTCATTTGTTGTGTAACTAATTGTTTTTTCTTGTTAGCTATTGATGGTTTGCATACTCTTGCTTTCCCAGCCTCTGTATTACGAGTGTCTTTCTCCTTGCATGTCCAGAGCTGTCCTAACTTGCCCAGACATGCCATGATGACATCACAGCTGACGTCACAGGATGTCCGGAACTGGTGCTGCGATGCTTTGCAACCTGCCTCCGTGCTCCGTCGCCCAGCGACAGTCAGCGGCCGTTCCGGACCGCTTTCTACAAGATGGCGTCGTTGATCTTCAACTAAACTCCTTCTCTCCACTCTATCTCTATCTTTTTATTTTATTTTCTACCAATTTTTTTATTTTTTATCAGCTCAACTAGCCCACAACTCACACAGTGGTCTGGACACGTCCTAGATGCTCCCCAATTAGTGTAATGACTCCCTGAATTATCCTAATTACTGTGGGGGGTCCCAAATTGCTCTAATTGCTAATTAATGGCGTCCAGGCCACTGTGTGAGTTGTGGGCCAGTTGAGCTGATACATTACTACTAGCGGTAAGCTCGAAGAGTCCTTCTCTGGGAGGTGCCGGGGAAAACATGATGAAGCAGATAGAGACCGAGAACGCAGCTCGCTGTGAACTCCCTGTGGTCTCGGCTCAACTTGAATGCCAGAGGAGTTCTGGCTGCTGGCTTAGTCGAAAGAAAATAAGTGTATGGATTGTGAAGGAAAAGCGCGAAGGTAGAGCGGGCTCGGTTCCTGTCCCGCCGGTGCAGGAGATGAGGGTGAAGTGACAGCGGCGTACCGCGACCAGTACTTAAGTAGGTGGCCTGAGCAGAGCCGTTGATGGATGCCCAAGGCGGACGTCGCAAAGCATGAGGTGGCGTGAGGCAGTGAAGGTGAACATAGCATGCTGCGACCGGTAAGAGGTGGATGGGGCACCGTCAGGAGCCGGATCGTTAACCCGCAACGTGAGGCGTCGCCGCCGAACGAGTCCTCGGAGAAAGAGGCCCTGTACCTTCAGCGTTGGCTTCCGAAGTGCTGCGCGGGAAACTTGCGATGGTGAACGGCCAAACTGTCTGTCGGACAGTGGGGTTCGTTGATCAGATCACCAAATGTAGAGGGGATGGTGTTCCTCTCAATGAGTGTTGATCGACATTGATCGAACGGCCTGGAGGACCGTATGAGCTGGGAACCTTCTGAACCCACGATCGCGCTCCTGAAATGTGCTGACAGGAGTGACTGGCTGGTGCCTTGGCAGGTGTCAGGGTTATTCGAAATTTAATGGTTTGCTTCTTTCCTTGGAATATAGAGCGTTCAACGGGTATTTCCATTTATGCCCGACGCTGTTCATTTGTCTGGTTAGCTTTTCTATGTCAAGTAATCTAGTTATTATTATACTTTATAAGACTTCTCCCGCATCTCGTCCACACGTTTTACACTGACTAAACAACCTAACTAAAAGTCAGAGCAGCGTATAGGTAACTTCCAGTGATGAATGCTACCACATGACAAGCACGTTGGTACCATATTGCTCTGAGGGGCCTCTTCTCGGTGCATTGGTTTCGCTTTCTTGAAACCGCTAAATGATGCATATAGCTACAACATACGATGTTGAGTCTGAGCTATGCAAAACAGGCCATTATTGCATATGCAGCGATAAAAGCTGAACCTCCAGCATAGTTCTGTCGAAAGCTGTTATGGCATTCGTTTCACACGAATTGAAATGGAGAAGTGTCACGAAATGATACTAGACAAAATAAAAAAAAGGTCCCAGTGCCTACACTTAGAGATGTAATCGGAGTAAAAAGTAAGTTGCAAATGCTCTCAAATACAAGATGACTGCTAAGTGCTCGAGATGTCATGATCGGATCTAACAGTTGTCATCTGAGTTTCCACAGCGTTATCGAAGAATATGACCTCATTTACATTATAAGTAGTCCTCCAGGAAGGATTGCTGCCTTGTTGATTAAGTCTAGCTTGACGTCTTGCTGACTACATCTGTTGATCTAGTCAGAGGCCACTGTGGCTCTCCTGCAAACACAAAGGGAAAACGGTGCGCGAGCCCCGATTGCTCCCTAACTTCGAACATCCGCGTGTATACACTCGGGCGAAGAGAACTTTATTGTCAACCAAACACTCAGTGCATTAGCCAGCACGTAGAGTGAGTAATTTGCAATGTGATTAGAATGGGGGCTCACAGAGAGTTGGAGGACTAGTGAAAGGAGAGCTCGCGTATCACTCACGCCAAGAATAGGGTGTATCTGGGGACGTCATCAATGCGTATTTCATTAGGAAACTTTTCATCCGCTCTTTGCTATTTCAAGCCTTGTGAATCGTTAGCATTGAGTGATGATAGGATGAGAGACAGATTGAGTCTCGGACACCCAATGGAGGTATCAACGAAATTCCTTTGTTCATAACAAAAGTTTATTCTTACCACTGCAAACAAAATTTGTTGCTGGACATATGTGGGCAGAGAAGGACCTTCTTCAGATATGTATGGCACACAATACAGACGAAGAAAGGATAGCACAGTGAAGACGCGTGCAGAAAAGAATCCAGAATTATGTTGACTTGATAGCGATATCCGCAATCACAATTCCTCCTACTTGCTTCATTCACAACACGAAGCTTAGCAACATAGAATATCTCGTGCTGTTTGCTGTATCATTCAACGCCGGCAACGTAAACATGCTTTGAAGGCGTACATAGCGGTGTCACCCTAGTATTCTAGTATTTTCATCCTCCCAATCAGCATGAACATCAAAGAAAATCTCCAGGGGTGATTTCACGTGGAGTCAGGCAGGACGGTCCGGTAAACCTCTCCGATTTTTTTATGTCAGACATATATCGAAGTCTAGTCGTTGGAAGGCCATATAATGGCAGTAAAATGGCAGTGCTGGGTGGCACTACATCGTAGGTTGTGCAGATCGTATGGTTTGTCTTGGTCCATTTAAAAAATCGCAAAGTTGCCGCATTCGTACAACCTGGCCACTTTGGGGACACCTCTCTGATCTTCATCCAACTGTGATACCTAAGAGTCATTTATATAATTGTGTTCACCTCTAAATGTCCTTTCTTCTCGTAGCAAGCACGCCGTGTCGTGATGTTTCGTTTCGTTGGTGAGGGGTGTGTGCTGAAGATTCTTAAATTCAACAGTGCGCTCCCCATATATTCCTACTCGTGTCGTCGTTTATATATCTCACAAGCGTTGTTCATCACGACAAAAACAGAATGTCAAAGAAAAGGTTGCTTCAGAGATGTTCGAAGTTACGTTGCGGATGTGCAAAGTACCCCCGCAGCGACTCGTCAGTAAAGGGCGCAGAAACGGCTCAGGCTGTCTTTTTCGCCTGGAAATAAAGGCAAAAGAGCGCTTCGAGAACATTTATTGAACAAGCGGTATTAACTCTGGAGAGGAAGAAACAATGACAGGCTGGACAGAAACCTGATATGCGTGTGATCTGCGTGGGAGGGAGAATCTACAATTTGTGGCAAGTGAAGAGGACTGAGGGTGTGACAAAGAACGTCTAAGGGTTTTAGCCAGCGTGATTGAAGGCTTGTAGGACGAAAATCGGCCACTTGCATCAACATTTCCGCACCCACAGTTCTGTAATGGCGACTGGGTGACGTCAGGCAAAATAGCTCCTCTCGAGGGAACTGCGGTATTGGTTGCGACACATATCAGTGTGCGCGGCTATGACGCCCCCACAATGCCGTAATGGTTGCAGCGCACATCAGTGGGCGCAGTCATGATACCCCCACAGTGCTGTAATGGCAACCAGGTGACGTCAAGCAAGATGGCTGCTCTCCAGGAAACTGCCCTATAGGAGATTCCTGGCGCAACGAGCTGCAGGAGATCGAAATTATCCGCAGTCTGACTCCGCGGCTCGCGCAGCATTTCTCCGTGTACTTCGTGGGCAAAGATATAATGTCGAACAAATAATCGTGCTGCTGCTGCTGATGATGATTAGGATTTTAATGGCGCAAATGCAACATTGGCCATAGAGCGCCACGACAATGGTATGAATCAAAGCTAGTTAAAAATAATCGATTAAAGTGAAAACAGGAAAGGTAAAAAGCAGTGAAAATATTTCCATGTTCATAGGTCGTTCAGGTAACCTATGTCTCTTAAAAAGTTGTACACATGGTTAAAACTGATCCCGATTGAAAAGAATCACCAGAATTATTCTGGTATTTCCTGATGTTCCTGGCGTTAACACTACACTCTTTTGATGTTTGTAATGTGCACATCAAAAATTTCTGGCGTGACACCAGGGTGATTCTGGTGTTGTCGAATTCCCCTGATGTCAACACCAGAGTGGACTACTACGACACGAGAATGATTCTGGTGCCTTCTACAGTGCTTGGTGTGCGCACTAGACAGACGTAGTGTTTTAATGTGACCGTTAGAGCGGTCTGGTGTGGTTCACAGACACCAGACCTACAGGCGCCAGGGTACGACCACTACACGTTGTTACCATGAAAACCGCTATTTACAATGATCATGAGTTCCTTAGCGCAACTTCTTTTCCAAAGAAATGATAATTCGCATCGCAAATGATTCCCGCGAGTATCGAAAATGACACGCTTTGCGGCTTTCACTCGCTTCACTCGAGTTTGAAAACGAAACTTTACGCTCTCATTGTCACATAAGACAGCGACAGCGCCATCGGCATTAGTGTCTGTTTTGATCTCAACGAGCTAGTCGATGTCGTTGAGGTAGCGTTCCGTCCTCGTTTTCAACATAAAAACTGCGCACGAATGTGAACAACTTTGAATATGTGTTTCTGAAGTTCTGCATTATATGTCGTAGTTTGCTTTCCAACCCGTGGACTAGTGGAAGTATGAAAAAATACAAGAGATGCATTCGGGGCAGATGTGACGACTGGTCGTTGGTGTGACGTCTTTGAATGTGCGTTTCGTCCGGCATCATGTGAACTGATCATTCATGGGATATGGACTACAAGAAGAGAGGATGAAAAATGACTGAAGAGTTGATCGAGTATGCTTTTCTAAATTATAACTGTGCAGCATGTGATGTATTCACACTCGCAGGAGAAATAACATGCCCCTTTTTGTACTTTTATATTGTGGAGTGCATACTTCTTTTAAATGTGTATCATCAATGGTAGCAGTAATATAGGCAGTTTTGTTACACGTGCTTGGCTGTTCCTATTTCTGATTCTCAGTATACTATATGCAAATAATTAGTAGCCTGCTAACAGCTGGGACACCTTTGCAGTAGAAAGAAACCTTTGATATCTTGTTGTATTATTGACTGGGTTGATGAGTTGCTAACATTAATGAGTACATCCCAAGCAGCTTTAGTACCGGAATAACGAGCAGACCGTGTTGGTTGAATGTTGCACATTCATATATGCATGGCAGGATCCCTTCGTGGTGTTTTACGATGCTCGACTATTGAACATTATGCTGTTTCACGTATTCGATCCCGTGAGGTACTTGGCTCCTCAGCGCCTTCACGAGGCTCTGAAAGCTGTGCATAGTTTTGAACGCTTAGAGAAAAACAAACAGGACAGCACTAACACCGTTTTCGTGCTCTGGTGCCGCGCTTGCACTGTCCTGCTTTCTCTCTCTCACACGTCTACAGCTATGCACAGCTTTTAGTGCATTGTGAGGGTCCTGACGGACCAAGTACATCACGGGAGAGAACGCATGAGACATCATAATGTTCAACAGTGGAGCGTCACAGAACACCAGGGATCCTGGTGTGCAACGCCAGAGCACACACATCAGAGGTCCTGGTGTGGAACATCAGAGAACAGACACTAGAAACACCAGGGAATTCTGAAGCTAACATCAGAGAAGAAAGCACCAGGAATGTCCCAAATCACAGCCACCAAAAAACACCAGAATGATTCTAGTGTTTTTTTCAATAGGGAGGCTCGTCCCCCAGCAAAAGCGCTGGGTGAAGAGGAATCCTATACTTGTAAAACAGTGAGAAGTGTTGTTGACGATGGCGTTCGTGATGGGTTCAAACTATGTGTATGTGCATAACGGACAATGCTCGCACTGTGGTATCTCCTCGCCCAGGAGAAAATACCCGTGTGTAAGAAGGTGTGTCCAGCTCTCAGACGGCTGGATAAAACTTCATTTAATCGATTTTCGAAGTGTGGGACACACTGTTTTATCCGAGCGTAGATAGGTAGAAATCCAGCGAACCGGTAGAATGTAGGAAGGCAGTTGCCTCAGGACAGAAGCCGCCGATATTTCGAACAGAGACTGTTCTTCTTCTGGGCATCGTCCTCATCATTGGCATGGTATTTAAAGGGTTAGGTGTGACGTGTTTAAAGGTTCATGCGAATTGTGGGTCAACAGCCCGGAGGGAAGAAAGGTTCCGTACGGGCTTTTACGGCCGGAGTGAATGGCTGCTGTGTTAGAGTGTGGAGGGGATTATGTGAACGTAGTGATCTAGGCTACAGACCGGTTACAGAAAAATGGAAGGTTCACGAACACGTGGACGAAACGGGACAACAGGCAAGAATTGGCAAGCATAGCGAAAGATAAGGAGGTTAGTGGTGTGGTGACCCCGTTTGGGGGACACATGGGGAGCCGTCCCGTGACCTCATCTCCCCCAGGCGATCCCTCGACACAGGAAATTTCCACTGGCCAGTTTGGCCGCGTGGGCCGATTTGGCGCATGGAAGTGTGTCAGTGGAAGGTGTCGGGAGGGGACTATGGGGAGGAAGGGGTCACTCGGGCCTGGGACTTGGAAGTGAGCAGACGTTGCAGGAATAAAGTCAGCAATGTAAGTTATTCCAAACCTGTGTCAGAGTCATTCTTGGTTGGCGATAGGGAACGTACCGGTTATTTAGACCACAACCCGGTGGGGAAGGCTACTTGCAGGAGCAAATCCCACATCTGGCGCCCAACGTAGGCCTACGTTCCTTTGTCGTCAATTGAGAGTGGTTCTGAGCGCTCTACGTTTTGGGGGCCCTGTTAGGATTTTGGGGGAACACGGGTGTTAGGCGCCTCGTGGCATGGTACTGCATACGCGATCCATGGAAAATCAGTCCGGGTCAGCAACAAACGGGGACACTATTAACCCCGGCGAGGCAGGAGCACGTGGCGGCAACGGCGATGCCGGAACCAACACGGGGGCAGGTGTGCATCCACCTCTCCCCACTCCACAAGCGGTTCATACCGCTAGCTTATTGCTGCAAGTGACAAATATTGTCGCTTCATTGACCCAGCAGTTGAATGCGGCGCAGACTAGCCCGCATTCTACTTTTCCCCCACGGCTCCACCCGAGTATGACAATTCCGACGTACTCGGGATACTCTGATAGAAAGTCGGTAGCTGACTTCCTATTGGAGATGGAGACCTATCAGGTTGCATCTAGAGCGTCCGACGAGGTAGTGCTAGGGCAGGTCTTGCCAGTAGCTATAGTGGGGGCTCGACGCTCGATGCCGACGCCGCTCGATGGCGAAGGCTGCAGAAGCCTTTCACCTCGATGGCGGACTTCCGGCAGCGTTTTAGGGAGGAATTTTTGCCACCCGACTACGCAATGCGTGTGCGCGAAGAGTTAGCTTTTCGCAGACAGCACGCCGACGAGAGTCTCATTGAATTTGTGCGCGCAATTCAGGAGCTGTACGATAGGGCCGACCCGACGGCCACAGATCAGCATAAGGTTTCGCGTGTTATACGGCAGAGCCATCCTAGCTTCCGTCCGTATCTACGGGGGCGAAATTTCGAGAATCTTGATGCGCTTGCACGAGAGGCTCGTGTGATTCAGGCTGATTTATTGTCTGAATTGCGGTACCAACCTCCACCGCGCCCGGAACTATCAGTTGAGCCGGGTTGCGCTTGGGCGGGTGTGAAGGACTCCGTTCCACGGGGAAGGGAAGCGACGTCCTTGGTTGCGGACGCGGGATGCCGGTCGGACGTCATCGTCCCGCCGCGCTCCCTGGATCCTTTCTCCTTTGAACAGAGGCGCCGTGCGGGGTTTGGCGAAAACTCACGCGGCGGTTCGAGGAGTGGAACATCCACCGCTCGGAGGGTTCAGGATAGGCAGAACCAGGTAGAGAGGGACCCCAGTAGCAGAATGCCACAGGCGGACCGCGAGCGGGCGCAGCCCAGATGCTATGGCTGTAATCAACCAGGGCATTACAAGCGTGACTGTCCTGTGCGTCGGGGAAATTTCCGCTCGGCGCAGGGAAACTAGTAACGCCGGCGGCGGCAGTTCGGGTTAGCCCTAATCCGTCGTTGGCAGTCAGAGAGAGCTCGGGGCGTGTGTTTCCCCACGCCCCGGGGAAAGCGACCCCGGGGCGTGGGGAAACGCCCCGGGGCCGCAGTCTTTTGCCGAGGATGGATCAGTTTTCGCCCCAATAGCTTGTAGAGTTCAGGAGTCTGCTCCTGTGTTCGGTCCGTACATAGGCGTAACAATAGCTGGGAAAGAGTACATTGGCCTGGTGGATACCGGTGCCACGCTCTCGCTAAACGGAGACGCCGTGTACGCGCACTGTCGTGAACGAAATGTCCGCGTCAGGAAGGTTGATATCCCATTGCGGTTAGCATCGGGAATGTCCAGTGCTACAGGCGCAGTGAGACTTACAATGCGCTTTAACGGGGGACGGTGCAGACAACGGTTCATTTACCTGTCAGGGCTGTCAATCCCAGTTATTTCGGGACGAGATTTCATTGTCCGAGAGGGATTGATTCGCGATTTAAAGGCAAACGGATATCGGTGTGGGGGACCGCTAAGCCCACTGATTCCTTTCGCCTCTCCTTCACCGACTGGCCGTTTAACCAGTCGTGTGGATACCCACTCGTCAGAAACTAAGCTTGTGCAAACTGTGGGGAGAATCCCACAGGATATCGAGCGGGTGGTAGCGTCTTTCGGGGGCAGAGGAGCTGAGCGCGCCAGGCTTTTGGACACTTTGCTACCCTTTTCCGAAATGTTTACGGAGCACCCAGGAACAACCGATGTTCTAGAACATTGGATTGATACTGGTACGGCGAGGCCCTGGCGGTGTAACCCCAGGCCCCTCAGCGCGCGTAAGAGGGATCTCCTTGACGCAGCGCTGGATGAGATGATTGCGACAGGCGCGGTTAGGCGGTCGCAGAGCCCCTGGGCTTTCCCGGTGGTGCTGGCACCTAAAAAAGATGGGACGGCAAGGCTGTGTGTGGATTATCGCCAGTTAAGCGCCGTGACGGTCAGAGATGCATATCCTTTTCCGTCCATCGAGTCGATCATGTACGCGTTGGGGAATGCCAGCGTGTTCACGATTTTGGACTGTAGCAGGGGCTTTCTGCAGATTCCTGTAGGGGAGGAGGATATCCAAAAGACGGCATTCACGTGTCACAGACGCTTGTTTGAATTTACGAGACTCCCTTTTGGATTGTCCAACTCGCCCGCTAGTTTCCAGAGGCTAATGGACGTCGTCCTGGATGACGCGAAGTTCAATTATGCCATGGCTTACACGGACGACGTAGTGGTATTTTCGAAGTCGTTCGATGAGCATCTCGTTCACTTGGGCAATGTGCTAAGTCGGATGAGGGACGCGGGGTTGACCATTAATCCCGGCAAAGTTCAGCTTGCATCCCCCAAGGTGGATCTCTCCTTGGTTTTGTAGTCGATCTTGGTACGCTAAGTCCGAATGAGGATAAATTGAGGGCCATACTCGAGTATCCTCGTCCGCATGACGTCAAGAGCCTTCAGAGGTTCCTAGGAATGGTTGGCTTCTATCGCCAGTTCATCCCGCATTGCGCGTCCTTAGCAAAACCACTGTACGAGCTACTGCGGAAGAATTCCCAGTGGGCTTGGGGGCCTAGGCAGAAGGAGGCGTTTCGCTCCTTATCACAAGCTATAGCAGATACAGCTAAATTGTGGTTGCCAGATCTTAACAAGCCGTTCGTTATGCAAACTGATGCAAGCGATTACGGACTTGGTGCAGTGTTGCTACAGGAACACAACGGTGGTCTATGCCCGGTCGGGTTCGCTAGTCGCACACTGTCGCCGGCGGAGATGAACTATTCCGTTACGGAGAAGGAGTGGTTGGCGGTAATGTTTGGCTTGAAAAAGTTCGACATGTATTTGGATGGGACAACTTTTACCATTCAGACCGACCACCAAGCACTGTCTTGGCTGCAGCGGTTGAAGAAACCGTCAGGCAGATTAGCACGCTGGGCGTTAGCACTTCAGGGCTATTCCTATCATGTAGAATACCTGAAAGGAAACGCGAACAAAGTGTCAGACGCTTTGTCCCGTGCGCCACTGGGTTACAGCTGTGAATTACGGCAGGAATCTCAGGGTCAGGGCAGGTCATCGACCGGTTGTGTGGGTTACTTGGACCTGGTTAGAGCCGCTAGACGCGGGAGGTCCTCTCTCCCAGCGGAAGAGAGAGGAGGGGAGATTGAGTGCGCGTGCGATTACGCTAATCTCCCGGAAGGCGTGGAACGGCAGACCGAGGAGGGCGATCTCGTGGCCGCGATTGGTTTGAATTGGGCAGGCAACTCCTTGTCTTGTGGCTCGATCGTAAGCAGGGAAGAGCTCTTAGAGGCACAGAAGTCGGACGGTTTATGTCAGCGGGTGTCGGAAAAGCTGGCGGATAATAGCGCAGCTGACACCGGTAACGCTGGCAGGGATGCCTCGACTCATATCTCTTGAGTGAGGACGGGCTTTTGCTGCGATATATGCCCGGGTTAGACGAGGAGGACGAGAGTGTTTCCCCCTTCAAGGTCGTAGTTCCCAGGAAATTGCGAAGGGTGTTTATGCGTTATTTCCATGACTCAGCCCTTGCGGGTCACGGCAGTGGCAGCAAGACTTTTCATAAGTTATGCCGCGTCGCGACCTGGCCGGGGATGAGGCAGGATGTTATGCGCTTTACTCGGAGCTGCCCCGTGTGCCAGAAAGCAAAACCAAGGGGTGGTAAACCCCCAGGGTTCATGCAGCCAGTAGTCAGTAGCTACCCCTGGCACATAGTAGCGTGTGACGTAATGGGTCCGTTTCCCAGAAGTCCACGGGGGAATCAGTACCTGTTGCTGGTTACTGACCACTTTTCTAAGTGGGTGGAGTTATTCCCGCTTAGGAAGCTGGTGTCGGAGCGGATATGGGACCGGCTGATGGAGACTTTTTCCCGGTTCGGTTTTCCGGCTCAGTTGATCACTGACAACGCCAGTTATTTCACTGGCCGAGTCTTTGTCGACTCTTGTGCTGCACTGGGTATTCAGCACAAGAGAACGACGCCATATCATCCCCAGGCGAACATTACTGAAAGGGTGAATCGCAACCTTAAGCATATGTTGGTAGCTCTAACCGACAGGCACAAGGATTGGGATGTGCATCTTACTGAGTTGGGATTTGCAACCAGGACGACAGTAAACAGGTCAACGGGGTTTTCCCCGGCATACCTTAACTTTGGGAAGGAGGTTGCTTTCCCATTGGAGAACGGACTGAGACAGTGCACGGAGCCGATTGCTCGGAATCTGTCGAGGTACGCGAGCGAGTTGCGTAGTCGGCTCTCGGGTGCGGTGAATTCCGCAAGGGAGAGCCTGGACGCCGCCCGCTCGGAACAAGCGCGTTAGTACGATAAGGGGCACCGTCCTCTGTCATGTGAAGTAGGGGATTTGGTCTTAAAGCGCACACACCCGCTGAGCAACGCTGCTATAGGTTTCGCAGCGTCACTGGCGCAGCGCTGGGAGGGACCTTTTCGGGTGATTTCCCGATTATCTCGCTTGTCGTACCGACTCCGTCGTGTGAACACGGCGGAGGAGACTGGACCCGTTCACGTTGGCGACTTAAAACGCTATCATGAACGGGACCGCGCTGCGGACGAGGGGGACGAGTCTATCCGCCCACCTAACCAGCCGCAGGGTGACCAGGGCGGCTTTAGCCCAAGGCAACGTGGTAGGGCGGCATGCCCTACCCGCGGCGGAACACGGGCTGTAGGTCAGCGTTCTCGCGCGTACAATTTGCGCGCGCGATAACATTTCCGTGTCTCCGCAAGTTCTGTCTTTTCAGGACCCCCAACCCCAGGCATGCCACTCCGAACGCGGTCATCAGGGACCGTTCGGCGACGAGGAGCACCCGTCTCCCGAGAAGAGGCTCGAGGACTGCGCCCTCGGCCGGACCCACGCCGCGGGCGACTCCCAGTCACCATTCCGTGGCCACCTGGACCGTGCAGGTCGGGGAGGAGCCAGTGTGCTTCGTGTCATCGAGGAGGTGGCGCGACCAGCCGCGTCCCCTCCGTGGCGGTGCTCCGGAGACCGTGGCAGCCACCTTCCGGGTAAATCTCCTGTCCGACCGGCACCCCTCGGAGCCCCGGGCCGTCTACACTGAGGAGGAGACGGCCCGTCTCTGCGGGACCTGCGGTGGGTTGGTGATCCACCGCACAACCCACGAGGTGGGTGACCGTCACCGGGCCGCAGTGGCCACCCGTACACCGGCAGTCCCGGACGCTCCACCTGCGCCCTCCGCCGAGGACGCTGTCGCCGCCGCCCTGCGGATCCTTCGGGAGTTTCGGCCGGAGCTTCTGCTGGAGGCCGGGTCATCGCCGCGCGGCAGAGCCACCCCCGAGGGCCTTCCCACCGCTGGCGTCACCCCCAACCCGGTGCCCCCCAGCGACCAGGCCCCGAAGTCGACCGCGGCGTTCGACCAGGAACTGATGGACTTTCTAGGTTCGAACCCCCCGTCGGGGCCTTAGGTGGGGGGGAGTGTGGTGACCCCGTTTGGGGGATACATGGGGAGCCGTCCCGTGACCTCATCTCCCCCAGGCGATCCCTCGACACAGGAAATTTCCACTGGCCAGTTTGGCCGCGTGGGCCGATTTGGCGCATGGAAGTAGGTCAGTGGAAGGTGTCGCGGGAGGGGACCCTGGGGAGGAAGGGGTCATTCGGGCCTGGGACTTGGAAGTGAGCAGACGTTGCAGGAATAAAGTCAGCAATGTAAGTTATTCCAAACCTGTGTCAGAGTCATTCTTGGTTGGCGATAGGGAACGTACCGGTTATTTAGACCACCACCCGGTGGGGAAGGCTACTTGCAGGAGCAAATCCCACAGTGGTTACGTGGGGAAAATTCCAGAACGAGCAAAGGTAGTTGAACGAACTTTCTACGAATGCGAAAACTCATGGAGAAACGTAGCCGATACCTACATCATCTACGGATCTACACTCGCCACCTGGCTCACAACACAGTACCTAAAGGCCTCACCCCTAAAACAGTTCCTGCATTAGGAAAACTGACACCTGAACTAGAGCTAGAGTGGGCAACAACCCACACAGCCCGTACGTTTCTAGAAATATTAAAGAAACAGTGCCACGCGCAACTCACTACGATCCAGGCCCATATGAACAATATCAGTCTCACCGACGCGGAGGCAAACACTCTCCAACTACACATTCAACAACTCAACCGCGAGCTAGCTAACAAGGAACACTCAAAACTCGGAAAACCTAATTCCAACAACGACACGGATACCGGACCCACTAACACGACACACGCAGCAGCCGAACAAATAATTTCCAGCACCACAACCACAACTCTCCGCAACATCGCTGAGTCACCCAGAGAAAACGCTGACGCAAGCACCGTAATAGATATATCACGCTCACTAACCAGCGACGAACTACAAGTCCTCTCTAGGGGGTTAACATTCTGCCCTACACTCAATTCTGTTAACGAATACGAAATCCACAAAGACATATCAGACTTTGGAGACGGCTACGCCTTAGAGAATTCTTCGCTCATACAACACAAGAAAACAACAACGACCTCCGACTACCATCAACCTGGACACCAAATCACGGCCGAGAAGCCGCGTTAGACCTGTACATTAAACAAGTAAGCAACAACATCCTTCGCGGTATTTCCCAAAGCTCGCGTGGTCACAACCTCACTAAAACACAGCGTGACATCATCAAAGCGCTAGCTGACAGAGATGATATCATTATCAAGCCCGCAGATAAGGGTGGGAGTATCGTCATCTGGCCCACAGATAAATATATTTCTGAAGCTGATAGGCAACTCAACAATACGCAACACTTCCTCAAACTGGACCATGGCCCAACAAAGGAGTACACGGCGTTAATAACCCATACCATACAGGACCTTCACGAACAAAAGCTCATCACACGTGATGACCTCAGATATCTCACCCCATCAAATACAGGCGCAGGTCGTTTCTATTTACTGCCCCAAATCCACAAGGTACACGCTAACGAGCTCTATACGGCTGACATCCCCGGCAGGCCAATTGTATCTAATAACAACACACCAACAGAAAGACTCTCGAAATTCCTGGACCACTATTTAAACCATATTCCGACAACACTGGCATCGCATGTACAAGACACACCCCACCTCCTCAGAATAATCAGAGATATAAACAACACTCGTACATTTGGTAGGGACACAATACTAGCCACGCTGGATGTGACATCACTGTATACTAACATCCCACACAACCACGGAATCACAGCCCTCTGCAATACCCTTTCTACAACAAATATCAGAAAAGACACGGAAACCATACTCGCTCTAATGGACTTGATCCTTAAACTGAACTACTTCGAGTTCAATGGCGAACACTACCTACAAGTACACGGTACAAGTATGGGCACACCTGTTGCACCCACATACGCAAATATCTTCATGGGGTTCTTAGAAAACAAAGTTCTCAGCGCCCTCTCATTGAAACCCACGGTGTACTTTCGATACATCGATGATATACTGATAATATGGGAACACGGGGAACATGAATTTCAAAAGTTCATAGATCTACTGAACACCGCACATAGCAACATAAAGTTCACATCACAACAGTCAACTCACTTAATTAACTTCCTCGACACCACAATATCACTAGACAACGGCAACCTCATCACAACCCTGTACAAAAAGCCAACTGACAAACAACAATACCTTCACTTCAAGAGTCACCACCCGCGTCACTGTAAGGTTGGAATTCCTAATGGGCAGAGTGTAAGGCTACGCAGAATTTGTTCAAACGACACATATTACGCTGAGAAGCTTGACGAACTCTGCAGTACACTTGCCTAAAGGGACTATCCAGACTCCCTCCTAACCGAATTCCGTCGCAAGGCACTCACACTCGATCGAGACGAGGTTCTGGAAAACCGAAAAAATCCTGACGCGTGCCAAATAAGCTTCATCACAAGATATTCCAACGCACTTCCAAACATCAAAGCCATTCTACAGAAGCACGAGCCCCTCCTCCAAAGCAGTGACCGACTTAGCAATATATTCACAAATCCCATACAGGTGACATACCGACGCGCAAAAAACCTGGCAGACTCCTTGGTCAATGCCAAAATCAGCAAAACAAGCACCCCGTACACGGGGACATGACCCTGCAACCTCCCTGCAACCCCCAATGGCGCTGCAAAATACGCAAGCACGTTCAACACGCTAACTCCATCAAAAGCACTGCGAGCAATTACACCCACCCCGTTAACCACGCATTCACATGCACAAGCTCCAATGTGATATACTGCATTGAATGCGGCGACTGCTCTATGCAATACATTGGTGAAACCGGCCAACAAATGAACAACCGCCTTACCGGACACAGAACCGACACGTCCAACAAACTGCCCAAAGCAGTCGCCGAACACTTTAACGTTCCTGGTCGCAATTTTGACAACATTAAACTATATATTCTAGAAATCGGGTTTAGATCCACACGTGACAGACGTGATAGGGAGTCTTATCTCATATACAAGTTCAACGCTCTTCACCCGTCCGGTATCAACAAATCACAAGGCACCCTAGAAACACTTCACAAATAAAATATGCTTTTCCCTTCTACCTCCATTATCATCTGTTATGTTCTGCATGGCCACTGCTTTCTACTTTCTTTATTGCATGCCACAACTTTGCATTACAAATATTTAAATAAAAAAATTAAAAAAAAAAACCTTTGCTGGTTCTGGAATTTTCCCCACGTAACCACTAACCTCCTTATCTTTCGCTATGCTTGCCAATTCTTGCCTGTTGTCCCGTTTCGTCCACGTGTTCGTGAACCTTCCATTTTTCTGTAACCGGTCACTACGTTCACATAATCCCCTCCACACTCTAACAAAGCAGCCATTCACTCCGGCCGTAAAAGCCCGTACGGAACCTTTCTTCCCTCCGGGCTGTTGACCCACAATTCGCATGAACCTTTAAACACGTCACACCTAACCCTTTAAATACCATGCCAATGATGAGGACGGTGCCCAGAAGAAGAACAGTCTCTGTTCGAAATATCGGCGGCTTCTGTCCTGAGGCAACTCCCTTCCTGTTTTATCCGAGGTAGTGTGCAATTTGTTCAGAGTCTGCGTGTACCAAAAGCTTTGCCATTCCTTGTTGATAACATATCTGAGGTCTCTCAGGAGATCACTGAGAGGAATATCAAATGTCCTAACGTCGGTATCCTGAGCAGCAGCGGCAGCACGATCCGCGCTCTCATTTCCCTTTATGCCTACATGGCTGGGCACCCAACAAATGCATAAACTGTGGCCCTTTCCTTGTATAAGACTTGCAAGATACCGTGCTCGTCTTACCAGCAGGTTTTTGTGCGTGTGGAGACCACATATGGCATGCACTGCACTAAGAGAGTCTGTGTATATAACTGATGATGAGGTGTGTTTGCAAATATGTGGTTGAGCGAAAGAATAATGGCATAAACCTCAGCACTAAAAATTGACAAAATATTGTTTAAACGGTGTGGCTTAGTATATACACCAGATACCATTGCACATGATACTCCTGTATTCGTTTTCGAAGCATCAGTGTATATCTCCACACGGTCGCCAAAATTTTTCTTGACGGCTTTAAATTCTTGTTGTATTTGCAAAGCTGGGCATTTCCGTTTATCAAATTTCAGAAGAGTTGTACCATGTTGTACAGGTGGATGCCAAGGAGATACCAGCTTACTGCACAACAAGGGCGGTAGATTATAGCTTGTAAAATTGTAACGTTCTACATCCCTTTGGACACGAATACTAAATGGAGCCACAGCACTTGGCTTTTTAATAAAGAGCTGTTGGAAACGAGTGCTCGTTATAGTGCAGTGTGAAGGATGATGTGGATAGCTCCTTACTCTCAGCCCATAAGACACTGCAAGGTTAAAGCGTCGCATTTCCAAGGACCACTCGTTTGACTCAACATACAAACTTTGAACCGGTGTGATTCTAAAAGCTCCAAGTACCAGCCGCAAGCCAAGGTGGTGCACTGGGTCGAGAGCTCTAGGACTGATAAGCGTGCTGATCCATATGCATCACATCCATAATCTAGTTTAGAACGAACAACACAACTGTATATGCGGCGAAGAGTCTCTCTGTCCGCGCCCCAGGATCGGTGTGAGATGGTTTTCAGATTTTTTAAAGATTTCAGGCATTTCGCTTTCAAGATCTTGATGTGCGTCGCGAACGTGAGCTTTTTATCAAAGATGACGCCAAGGAATTTGTGTTCCTCATGTACTGCAAGAGTGTGACCATCGATAGTCAGTGTGGGGTCTGGGTACAGCCCCCTTCTCCTGGAAAACAGGACACAAACAGTTTTTTCCGAAGATAATTTGAAACGTTTTTGATCGACCCATTTGAGTAGTTTGTTAATTGTGAGTTGTAGTTGCCTCTCAAAAGTACTCAAATTTGTGGACGAATAAGAAATCTGTACATCATCCACATACAAAGAGTACCAAATAGAAGGGGGAATAACGCTCGCTATTGAGTTCATTTTAACTATAAAAAGTGTTACGCTCAGCACTGAACGTTGTGGAACTCCATTTTCTTGAATAAAAGGCCGCGACAGCGCTGTCCCCAGTCGAACTCTGAATGTCCTACATCGTTAAAAATTGGTTATGCAACTGAGAAGTCGGCCCCGTACTCCTAATGAGTAAAGGTCTCGGACGATACCATACCGCCAAGCGGTATCATAGACTTTTTCTAAGTCAAAGAAAACAGACGCGCAGTGATTTCCTCTGACAAAAGCCTCTCGAATTGTGGATTCCAATCGGATGAGGTGGTCTGCTGTCGAACGTGCATTTCGAAAACCACACTGGTTATTATTAAGACAGTTATTAACCTCAAGATAGTACATCAGTCGGTTGTTAACTATACTCTCGAAAGTTTTTCCCAGACAGCTTGTCAGTGCAATTGGTCGGTAACTGGTTCGGTTTGAAGCATCCTTCCCAGGCTTCAGGAAGGGTATGACCGTTGCTACCTTCCATGTTGATGGCCCTGTTTCCAGACGTTATTAAAAAACTTGACCAAACATCCTTTAGATTCGCTTGACAGGTGAATGAGCATAGAATATGCAATGCGGTCTGAACCCGGGGCACTGACTTTTACCGAAGGCAGTGCTCTCAGGAGCTCTACCATGGTAAAGGGCTTGTTATATTGAAGGTTCTCCCCACCTGTGACTGGAATGGCTTGTTTTTCACCTTGTTGCTTTATGGAGAGGAAATTCTTATTATAATGAGAATAACTCGATATGCTGTAAAAATGCTGACCGAGTAGATCAGCCTGCTCGCCCAAGTTCTGACATGGGGCCCCGTTTACTTGAAGTAAGGGGATAGAAATGCCTGCATTATCTCCTTTAATTTTCCGAAGTCTATCCCAAACGACCTTTGATGGAGTGTTGTGTGTTAAGGAGGAGATAAAACAGCACCACGAAGAGCGCTTTGCCTGCTTTCTCGTCCATTTGGCTTTCACACGTACTCTTTTAAATGCAAAAGAGAAAAGCCCAAAACCGGTAACCTACGCTCGTAAAATGAATGGCATAAAGCATTGGGAGATCGGAAGACGATCGGAAGAATATGAGAGAACTCAACGACACGTTTCCTTTAAAGCGGCTGACATCAAATACTCGAGCTCGAATTCGACAGCTTATTTTATCTTATCGTTTTCGTTGGGTGCTTCCGATCAGGGAGGAGGGACAGGAAGTCAACCGTACTCGAACCTTTATTTGCATCGGTCGCAGTCGCTGGCAATTATCTGCCCATCCATATTCTGATGCTCCTATTCTGCAGTCGGATCTTGACCCCCTCCTCAACTGGTGCTCAGCATGGTTCATGGTAATGAATATTAATAAATGAAAACATTTAAGGATCTCTCGTCCCTAAAGTTAGCCACCCGCCCTTCAATGTAAAATTAATGATGTCCGTCGCGATCAAGTACCTGAAGATGAGTACCTCGCGGTTCATAACTCATCACACCGCTCTTGGAAGTCTTATACCACGCACCTTTGTAATTCAGCATTCTTCGCTTGGCTTCATCAGACGCTCGTTCTACATTGCTCCTTCCAAGGTTAAGCTGCGGCTGTACAGATCTCTTATGCGACCAAAACTAGAGTATGCATCATCGGTATGGGATCCCAGAACTGATAACCTCATCAAGATGTTAGATCGATACAAAACCGAGCCAGGTGTTTTATAGTCTCTAACTACCATAGTACATGAAGTGTGCGAAGTGTACATAGTACGTAGAGGTTTCTGGACTTACCCTTGTTAGCATGTCGTCGCAAGGATGCTCGCTTGTCACTTTTCCATACGGTATTCTATCATAACGATACCATTGTTTCCTCATGTATTTCATCTGCCATTTACACTTCGCACAGCAAAGACCATTTTCGAAAGGTGCGATTTCTGCATGCAAATACCAGTGCCTTCTCGGATTTCTTCTTTCTTCACACCGCGTGGCAATGGAGCAGGTCGCCACGTGATGTTCCGTCCAGAGCCCGCACACCTTAAGGGACAGGTTATCTGATTTATTTCATGCTTGGCCATTCTTCACATCGCAATCGCCCTTTTGCACTGTCTTTAAAATCTGTCGCTTCTCTGCGAAGTCTGTGGATTGTTCCAGGTGTCTTTTTTTTCTGCTGTTCTTATTGTTTCGCATTGTTATACAGCCCCTCCCCTCTTCAGTGGCCCTGAGGGCGTGTCAATAAAAATAAAAATGAAATATTCAACATTGCCGCGAGACCCCCCCCCCCCCCCCCCCCCCCGCTACTGCGGCCTAATACACTACGATAGTCTGCCACTGCCCATGAGAGAGGACAAAGCTTGGGGCGAACACGTGACGAAGTGACTGTCCACTCACTAGGCAGCGATTGGCAGATCGGCACACCCCACTTGGATTCGCAGAGGAAACCACGTGCGACTAACCTAGAAAAGTTACCCCTTATTTTGGAGAGGGACCGGAGCCGTCGCTTCACGTTCAGTAGAGGAGAGAGGGAGTTGGAAAGGTGCGCAGACAGCTCACCTGCATGCATAAGCGTATTGCCCACACCTTATCTCTTAGGTGTACGTTCTGATAGAGTCGGATCCTCTTTTCACATGTATCGTGCGCTATCTAAAGCATTGTCTTAGATCACCCTCGTTACTATGTAAAAAACAAATATGGAAGCATCATGCATACAATGCTCAGTTTCCAGAAGCGATATGTGATACCCATTAGGGAACATTGCAGCACGGACAAATGCTAAGGGGAACCATATCGAGTCGTTCCACAGCAGCAGCACAATCTTTTTCAATGTTGCTTGCTTCGGCGTATGACGGAAGCATGGATCTGCATCAACCCTACCGACTCGTTTTTACACATGGTTAGCATCTCTCGGCTGTCGTTATTCTCGATCGCATTCACTGCCGGACCGTGACAGCCCTGCTTCCCGACTGACTCGTGCCACATGGCTAGTTTGGGGAGACTTCCATTTCAGCCACGCTTGTTCAGCTGACTGTGACGAACACGACATCGCCATACTTGGCGAGCATGGTGATAAACGTACTGCATGCATGGATGTTTCAGTACAATGAGTCAGTGCCCGCAGCGTTTCCACGCTTGAAACGGTCGCAACGTATCGGGGGTCAATAAGAAAATTTTATTACATTTTCGATTTTCGATTTAATTAGCAGACAGTTGTTCTATCATACACGACATTGTGATTCTGTAATCCACGTTCTACAGTTTGTTGTTGTATGTACACTGTAGGTCCCCTAGAGACTTCGTTGTACACACGAATGAGGAATGGCGAATTTGCGAAACGTTCTTGCATGAGGAACGGCGCACAATTTAGAGACACTCTAAATCATGTAACAGCACGTTGACGTCACTGGCATATTAGCGTGCATAGGCCAATTGGACACTTTAATCTTTCCATAGCACAACAATTAAATATTTATTATTGAAACAGGAAGGCAGGGACACTAGGCTAGCGATGAAAGTTTAGTAGGCGCGCTTTAGAAGACGTTTAACAGACACTTCAGACACTGCGCATATACGGCATTTTCTTCGGTATATCTTGGAATGTGATATTTGTCGCACAAACGCAAGAATGCACATCCCATAATCCATCCGTTGCCATTGCTGGATAATACCACCGTTTCGTCCGGGTTTGGTCGAACGCGACATCTTTTGTGTCGGAAAGTAAAACGACAAAGATCACGTTGGCGTGAATGAGCACCGGTGCGGAAAGCGCAGGCACCCGCTCATCTCCATGGGTGATCTGAAAAAAGGTCTGGAACAAGCCATATGGCGATTTTTTTCTGCGCGGACAAAACGGATCACGAAAAGGGAAAAAATGAAAAAATGAAGCAGGTGTGAGGAACAGCACCGTAGACTTTAACTGATACATGTGCTCCCTGTTTTTAAAAAGTGTTAGGCAAAATTCGGCTTGATGCGGAAAGCCCAGCAACTCGCGGCGTACAACACAAAGCCGAGGTTGTTGTGAACTGTGCATCGACAGGAAATATTCCTACCGCCGCTTCCAATAAAAAGACTGTTCACTCTTCGTTATCGTCTCGTGGCAATATTCCCATATCCGTGCACTTTAATGAAGGAAGGTAGGCATATATGTCATCCAGGTCACAACATTTGCTACCAAAACACACTTCGTCCAAAACAGATTTTTTATTCGTAAGCTATACATCCACGGTGTTCGCCCGCTGCAGAATGCACTATTGTGCTACATGTCTCAAATGTATTGGGCGTGGACAAAGGTCTTGCGTATCACGCGGTCGTACGACAACGCGTCACAGCCATGGCTTGTAAGTTTCGACGACCCTCGCGCTGCAGGACCAAGTATCAAAAGAGCTGGAACGATAGGAAGCTCAGGGAATCATTGAACGTGTAACTGCTTCAGAGTGGGTATCACTGGTGGTTGTGGTGAAGAAGCCGGATCACAGTATTCGCCTATGCGTAGAATTGAGAGAAACAAATCCGGCTGTAGTGGTGGATGGATTTACTTTGCCCCATACAGAAGAACTGTTACACACATTAGCACGAGCTAAGTCGTTTTCGAAACTGGATTTAGCTTCGGCATATTACTAAGTGAAACTCGCAGAAGAGAGTAGACAATTGACTACATTCATTACGCACGAAGGACTTTTTCGGTTCCGCAGGGTTTGTTTCGGGTTTGCGTCGGCACCAGCAGCATTTCAACGCTTGGTGGCAGACATCCACGAGGGTGCAGTGGAGTTTTATGTTATATTGACGATATTATTGTCTTTGGCGGGACAAAACAGGAGCACCTGGATAACGTACGAGCAGTTTTACACCGGATTGCTTCAGTTGGGCTTCGGTTGAACAGTAAGTGCGTCTTTAGTGTTCAAGCACTTTGATTTTGGGGCCATCATGCGAGTCAACGAGGACTGGCACCAGTAAAATCGAAAGTGACGACTGAAATCGACTGTGTGTCTGTAGCACTCTTCAATATAATTTCAGCTAAGCTTCGGAATAGCTCGATCTGTACGAGACCGTCCCTTTAAATAAAACAAAAGTGAAGCAAAAGTTTTGTTTTATACGTCGTACTTGTGTTTAGTTTTCACTTTTCAGCGGAAACGCCGCTTCCTCGTTGTAATTTTTTTACAACGTTTACCCCCTCTAATTGAGTGCAACGCATGTAACTAAGGATGTTTTGCGAAATGTCTAGATGAGATACATGACGACATGCTCGTACTCGCTCATAAGGCTTAACTTCATGGTCATTTGTAGAGGACGATTGTCTTCCTCTACATGAGTCCTGACCGGCGATGATGGAATGCCCAAACGGGTAGATGGCCGTGGCCTCACGCTAGGACGGTGCCGGCAGAACTGGCTGGCAGGCGCGCGCCTTCATCGTCGTCCACGGGCCGCCACATCACTCCCCCCTTCAGACGAGGAGCGGTGTTGAGCTAGCGGTTGGGGTCCGCGTCGATACGTGAAGAGGCGAAAGATGAGCGACACGTGGAACAGGGACGGCTGGGCTTGCATCTTGTGCTGAGTGGGCAGAAGTAGCGGATGGATGGTGCAGACAAGAGCCGGCCGGGAGGGTTCCAGGGGTGAGCCGAAGTGGAGAGCTGGCAGGTAGGCCTGTAGCAGCATTGTCATCATCATCCCCCGCGCACCAATGATCGAGGCGTGCGGTTAATAAAACACGACTGCACGGCCAGCTCGGGCCGTTGTTCGGCTGGCCAGTCTTCCCTCACGTCTGTGTACTGTCTTGTGCCTCTAGCACTACATTGGTAACCCGAACAATTTCTCGAACAACCCCAACCCTCTCCGACGATGTCTCAAGGCGACAACGCGACGCAATCATCACCACACGTAACCGCTGTCGCCGTCAAACTACCTCCATTCTGGGACCGTAATCCAGCCATTTGGTTGGCCCAAGCCGCAGCGCAGTTTCATCTGTCCGGCATCACTTCCCAGACCACCCGGTTCTACAACGTCATCTCGGCTCTGTCTCCAACCGCCACCGAAGAGGTGCACGATCTCATCACCTCCCCACCACCCGAGAACCCGTATGACCGACTTAAGGCTGCTTTGCTCAAAAGCACTTCCACATCGGACCGCGAGCGTCTCAGGCAGTTGTTATCTGCAGAAGAGCTCGGCGATAGGCGTCCAACGCAGCTTTTACGTCGGATGAAGCAGCTTTTGGGAGACGAAGTTTCCGCAGCCGGTGACCGATTCCTGCACCAACGTTTCATGCAACGCCTGCCAACTAACGTCCAAATGGTTCTGGCCACCGCGTCGAACCTACCCCTGGACGAGCTTGCTTCGCTTGCTGACGCGGTCATGGAAGTCGCCTCACCACACCAAATCAGCATTCTTGAGCGACCTACGGCTTTACAGAACGCCACTCCTCCGCCACAGGCCGACCATCGTTCCCTCCTTTCTCCACCCGACATTCAGGTGATGGCGCAGCAGATCAGCCACCTCACGCAGCTTGTCGCGTCACCTGTCACCCGCCCGCGATCCCTAAGTCCGCGCCGCCCTCGACACCGCCGAGGCCCGCCGTCGGAACGCCGATCGCGCTCTCGGTCGGACAGTTCAGGTGGCCTCTGCTGGTACCACCGTCGCTTTTGTGCGAACGCCAATCATTGCCTGCATCCTTGTACCTGGACGGGAAACCCCCCGGCCTCCCACTAATGGCGGAAGTGGACCCGGCCTTGACGGCAGCCGCCTCTTTCACATCGTCGACCGTGCCAATGGCACTCGGTTCCTCGTCGACACAGGTGCTGAGGTCAGCGTCATTCCTGCCAGCAGCCGCTTTTACCGATCTCGACAACCCTGCTTCTCCCTCAAGGGCGCTAACGCTTCTACTATCCCCGTCTACGGACAGAAATCTCTCACCCTAAACATCGGGCTGCGAAGGGATTTCCGGTGGCTTTTCCTCGTAGCAGACGTCACTCAAGCCATTCTTCGAGCTGACTTCTTGAATCATTTTAAGCTTCTCGTCGATGTCAATGGGAAGCGCTTGATACACCGTACCACTTCCTTATCTGTTCACGGCCTCGGACTGCCTATTTCTCCATTGCGTGTCTCGTCCTGCTCTGCTCCAGACTTGCCCTTCGCCTCCATATTGAAAGAGCTCTTACCAAACCGCCGGACTGGACCAAGCCTGTGCAGCATGACGTTCTCCACTACGTCACCACCCGTGGCCCACCAGTCCACTTCCGCCCGCGTCGCCTAGCACCCGAAAAGTTCCAAGTAGCGAAGGCCGAGTACGATCATATGCTGGAGCTCGGCATAATTCGACCATCATCCAGCACGTGGGCCTCGCCATTACATATGGTGCCGAAAAAGACCGGCGACTGGCGCCCGTGCGGCGACTACCGTGCCCTGAATCGAGAGACGCTTCCAGACCGATACCCCATCCCCCATATTCTAGACTTCGCTGCACAGCTGGAAGGCGCCAATACATTTTTGAAGATCGACCTCGTTCGTGCCTATCACCAGCTTCCCATGGCCGAAGAGGACATCCCTAAAACAGCCATTACCACCCCTTTTGGCCTGTTTGAATTTCTCAGGATGCCCTTCGGATTGAGGAATGCCGCCCAGACCTTTCAGAGGTTCGTCGACAACGTCATCCGCGGGCTTCCTTTTGTTTATGCCTATATTGACGATATCCTCGTCGCAAGCCGCTCTCCTGCAGAACATGAGCAACATCTACGCGCGCTTTTCTCCCGCCTACAAGACAGCGGCGTTATCGTTAACGCGGCCAAGTAGCGAATTCGGCGTTTCGGAGTTCGATTTGCTTGGCCACCACGTCGACTCCCAAGGAATCAGGCCCCTACCAACTAGAGTCGCCGCCATTAGAGATTTTCCTTTGCCCACTTCGGTGACCAAGCTGCGCCAGTTCTTGGGCTTCATAAATGTCTACCGGCGCTTTATCCCATCCTGTGCCTCCAAGCTCCGCCCTCTCGAGGCCCTGCTCACTACCAAGCGCGGCAGATCTCCTTCTCGTTTACTGTGGACACAAGAAGCTACCGCTGCATTTGAGATCATTAACCAGGAAATTGCATCCGTGTCGCTTCTGTTCCACCCACGCCACGACGCCCCAACCTCACTCACAGTGGCGCCGTTGGCGCCGTTCTTCAATAACACGTGTCCGGAGCCTGGCGACCGCTGGCCTTCTTCTCCCGTAAACGTAAGCCCCAGGAGACACGGTACAGCACGTTTTGCAGAGAGCTCCTCGCCGTGTACCTGTCAATCAAGCACTTTCGTCACTTCTCTTCTTGGAAGGTCGCACATTTACGGTATTCACGGACCACAAACCTCTCGTCTACGCGTTCTCCTCCGCCAGCACCACATATACTCCCCGGGAACTTCGACACCTTGCATTCGTGGCAGAGTTCAGCACCGACATCCATCACATCAGTGGTACCGAGAATTTGGTAGCTGATGCCCCCAGTCGTGTCAGCACGATCGGCATACCGACCTCCCCACCGTCTCTCGACGATTTGGCGCAAGCCCAACTCACCGACGACGAGCTCGCACAGTACCGCGCCAACCCCACATCCGGTTTAACAATTGACGACGTCGCCTTACCTGGCTCGGTCCAGCCTGTCGCCTGCGATACCATCTCAAGGTCGGCCACGGCCTTTCGTTCCCGCATCACTTCGACGTCAACTCTTCCAAGCCTACCACGACCTTTCCCATCCCGGCATACGGGCCTCGCAAAGCCTGCTTACCCAACGATATGTCTGGCCCAACATGCGCAAGCAAATCAAGCACTGGGTGCAGACCTGCCTTTCTTGTCAGCGTTGCAAGATACAGAGACACACCCACCGACCCCCATCCCAGTTCCTTCCCCCCGACGACCGCTTCGCGCATATCCATGTGGACCTCGTGGGACCACTCCCAATCTGTGACGGTCACCGCTACATGCTCACTATCGTTGACCGCTTACTCCGTTGGCCAGAAGCAACCCCGGTCCCCGACACCACCGCGGCCACCGTCGCTTCGGCCCTCCTAACAACATGGGTGTCGCGGTACGGCGTCCCTTCCAACATCACGACGGACCGCAGCGCCCAATTTGACTCCGCCCTCTTCACCAGCCTCACGAACATGTAGTGATCCAAGAGACAATGAAGTGCTGACTACAGCACGCTCACGCTTCTGGAGCCCGTGCTCCGAATAAACACTTCTTTTCTGCTGCCGCACTGGCCGTTCCGGTTGTCTCTTTCTCTGGCTCCGGTCGAGCTCCCACATCTGGTGACCCGGACGTACCGAACGTCTCCATGACCTCCCAGGGTGGCACCGACGCGCCAGCCCCGGCGCCGCATGTCAATTCCGTCGCGGTCCGACTCCCTGCATTCTGGCCCGCCAATCCCTCAGTGTGGTTCTTGCAGGCAGAATGCCAATTTCAGCTCGCCGGGATCTCCACACAGCCTACGAAATTCAGGCACGTCGTATCTGTCCTTCCGCCCAAAGTCGCTTCCGACGTCGCGGACGTCCTGATGGCCCCAATGGACGAAACACCGTACGACACCCTCAAATCTGCTCTTATTGAACGTACTATGGCCTCCGAACGACGCAGATACCAACAATTGCTGTCTGCTGAAGACCTGGGCGACCGCCGCCCATCGCAGTTCCTACGACATCTTCAAGGCTTGCTAGGCGACCGGGCCTCGTCCTTCGATGAACGCTTACTCAAGGAATTGTTCCTCCAGCGACTCCCGACCACCGTACAGATGATTCTTGCCACGGCCACCAACCTTTCGCTTTCACAACCGACATTCGTCACATCGCTGGCTCCGCGAATGTAGTGGCTGACGCCCTCAGCCGCATCTCCACCCTTTCCCCCAGCCCGTTCTCAATCGCGGACTTGGCTACCGCCCAGGCACGGGACCCCGAACTGCAACGGCTTCGCACCGCGTCTACCGGTCTCAAGCTCCAAGATATCTCGTACCCTTTAACTCCGACGCCCGTGCTCTGCGACATCTCCGGTGCATCCCCTCGCCCTCTTGTCCCTGACGCCCTCCGGAAACCCATATTCAATAGCATCCACGGCCTCGCACACCCCGGCGTACGCGCCACCATTACGCTGATCACGGATCGCTACGTATGGCCGGGAGTGCGCCAGGACGTCAGAAGATGGGTCCGCGCTTGCACTCCTTGCCAGCTGTCAAAGTGCCACCGCCACACAAAGTCTCCGATTGGCACGTTCCTCCCCCCGTCACACCGCTTTGCTACCGTGCACATCGACGGCCCCCTCCCTCACTCTCATGGCCAACGATACATTCTCACATGCGTGGACCGCTTCACCCGTTGGCCAGAGGCAACCCCCATGGCGGATTCAACGGCCGAAACGGTCGCTTCCACGTTTCTTTCCTCCTGGATCGCCCGTTTCGGCGTGCCAACGGAAGTCGTCACTGATCGCGGTCCCCAATTCGGGAGCCGCCTATTTACAGCATTCACCAAGCTCCTTGGTACTACGCGCCTCCGCACCACCGCGTACCACCCTGCCTCCAACGGCTTGGTGGAGCGTTTGCATCGGCATCTCAAGCAAGCCCTGATGGCCCGCGGCGCGCCTCAGCACTGGACCGAGAATCTGCCGCTGGTCCTCCTCGGCATTCGCGCGGCCTTGAAGACTGACATCCAGTGTTCCTCCGCGGAATTGGTATACGGCACTACCATCCGCCTACCGGCTGACGTGTTCCAAGTCTCCCCCCTGCCGCCTGATGCCCCCTCTGACTACGTGCGCCGTCTCCAATCTACACTCTCCCGCCTTCATCCTACGGCTACCCGCCCTCCCCCGCCGTCGCCGGGATACCTTCCCAAGGCTCTATCTGAAGCCTCCCACATTTTCCTCCGCGTGGACAGGCTTCGACGGGCTCTTCAGGCCCCATATTCCGGCCCGCGTCTCGTCATCGACCTCAACGGCAAGCCGGAAACGGTGTCCATAGACCGCACCAAGCCAGCCTTCATCGACGCGCTCTCCGTGCAGGCCTTCGACACGCCTCTTCCATCGGGCCCGGTGTCCCCCGCCCCGCGCCCTAAAAAGTCCGTTTCCTGGGCTCCCTTGCTTCGGACAATCCTTCCAGTCCCCCCGAGGGGGAGGGCAGTTTGTAGTGATCCAAGAGACAATGAAGTGCTGACTACAGCACGCTCACGCTTCTGGAGCCCGTGCTCCGAATAAACACTTCTTTTCTGCTGCCGCACTGGCCGTTCCGGTTGTCTCTTTCTCTGGCTCCGGTCGAGCTCCCACAAACATACTGGGCGCCAGACGGATTCGTACTACCGCGTACCACCCGGCCTCCAATGGCATGGTGGCCGGTGGCCTTGACGGCTTCACCGTCAGCTAAAAGCCGCCCTCCGGGCGTCGCCTCAAGTCCCGTGGACCGAAGTTCTCCCCATTGTCCTTCTCGGTCCGATCGGCTTTCAAACCCGACTGGGGTTGGTCAACAGCCGAGTTGGTCTATGGCACCTCATTGCGACTCCCCGGCGACCTAATCTCGCAGCGGACCTCGCAGCCGTACCACCAGCCGGCTATGTGTCCCGCCTACGTGACACGATGAATGCTCTTCGCCCCAGCCCCACCCGCACACCACGCCCTGCCACCGGTTTCCAGCACCCCGCCCTCGAAACATGCTCGCATGTTTTCATTCGGTGCGACGCCGTGAGGAAACCCTTGCAACAACCCTACTCTGGTCCTCACGCCGTACAGCACAGAGCCTCCACCCACTACACCATCCTGGTCAGCGGCCGAGAACAAACTGTCGCGCTGGAACGTCTCAAGCAAGCTTTCCTCGACGCCCCTCAAGAAACATCCAACGCTTGCTCCATCGGTGTTTCTCCGGACCTGGACCTTGGCAATCCCGCCAGCCCTCCCCATCGAACCCCCTCCAGTCCTCCTGCCCTCCGCAACAACCGCAAATGGACCCTCGCCCCCGAGATTCCTGGTCACCACACCTCCACATCGCTCATTACCTTCCGGCCACTCGCTTGGGGGGGGGGAGCCCTGTAGCAGCATTGTCATCATCATCCCCCGCGCACCAATGATCAAGGCGCACGGTTAATAAAACACGACTGCACGGCCAGCTCGGGCCGTTGTTCGGCTGGCTGGTCTTCCCTCACGTCTGTGTACTGTCTTGTGCCTCTAGCACTACAGGCCGATGTGATGCAGAGAGGGCGGCGACAGAACCGCGACCGGTTCGTGAGCAGTGGGCTAATGTTGTCGCTAAGGAGAGTACTGGGGAGGACCATCGCGAAGCACGGGGAGACCGGGAGTAGAACTCAGTGGCCTCCGTGCGGGTCCCCGGTGGAACGTTGGCCCGATGCCTCTTAAGCGTCATTCGAAGGGCTGCCAGCGCCCTGTGGGAAGGCAAGGCGGGCAGCGTTCTTGGGACTGGCATGACGATGTAGATGGGGCCATGCAGTCGCCAGCGGCGTACCACGACCGGTATGGGAGCGTGATGTTCATGAAGATGTCCCTGGTGAAAGCACGAGGAGTGCCATCGCGAAGCATGCGGCGACGTGAGCTGGGTAGATGAGCGAACCATGGTGCTGAGCGGTCAGGCGTTGCGACTTGCGATTATTTACGTTGAGTGATCCGCGGTGGATTGACGTCGTCGCCTAGCGGTTCCTCGGTAGAACGGTGCACCGGACCTTCAGTGATGGCTTCGAACTTGCAAAAATTTGGGATGGTTCTGGGCCGAATTATACACTACACGAGTCCTGACCGGCGATGATGGAATGTCCCAGCTGGCAGATGGTCGTGGCCTCACGCTTGGACGGTGTTGGTAGAATTGGCTGGCAGGCGCAGTGGCGCGCGCCAGCACAGGCACGTCTTCGTCGTCCACGGGCCGCCACACATTCTTATCCCCCACTCCACTCCACCCCGCCTGTTGTTCGCCATCGGAGCACTGTGTCGGCTGTGAAATGGCCATGTGAAACTTGTGGCCATCTGCTCATCTCATTCCCTTTCCCCAAAGCAACATGCCGTCGGCACACGCCCAACGTTGCCCCCATTATACTCGTAAGTGTACCTGTATGAAAGGCGATAACATACGGGGAATTAAACCTCTCCATTAGGGAGCTTTAGTAGCGCTATTTCGCACCTACGATAAGGTTCCAACTCAGCGCTGCGGTTACTGCTCATCTTTCACATGACTGGGAAAGCTATTGCGCTCCCACCCATCCAGCATTTATCGGGTAGCTTTTCGGGTCTGCCTCGGACTCCTGATAAGTTCAAAATCATTGACGAGAGCGTGCCCCGTGCTATAGTAGTGCTAGTGGAAGAACAAAAGTTACGCACTTGCGTTTGTCCTGCGGCGGCGATTTTCTACACTGCTCAGGTACATTGTAGGAAGAATTACATTTGAAAACCCTGCAAAGTCGTCTTACATAGCGACATAGCGTCAGGAGGCCATCGACGCCGTGACCGGGAAATCGTTCACGGTGCGCCAAGTAAAAGAGCGGATATACTATCCTTCCGAGTTGCTCAACAAGCAAGACGAAGCGAATTTGTGAACGCGAAAATGGTAGTTCATTTCATGCAAAGCATCGAGATAGGTGCGGTTTGGGCGACACTGGAATGAATCGCGTTTGCTCTATCGGTCAACTTCCGTAACGTCAACAAAAATACGGAAATAAATCATCACCGAAATGCTTCGCGACTCACGAGTCAGTATCGGTTTTCGGGCTTTTATGGGCAAGATTAACGACTCGTTGGTGGCCACTATATAAAACTTGTCGCAGTTACTTAATTCACGAGCCGTTTCGGCTCGTGAATTAGTGGTCAACATGGACATTAGGACATTAACGTGGAATTAGTGGTCAACATGAACACTAAAAGAAAAACAACAGATAAAGAACAGATAAGCTGTCGACGAACAAACGAGCCACACCTTCCAGTGGTTTCATGAGGTCAGGCGGGTCAGTTTGTAATTTTTTGTTTATCTTGCCTCACATCTAGCCAATTGAACCTCTGATACCTACGGAAGAAACAAATGTAATAAGTACAGCCGCGTCCGCATGTGAACGTTATTTGTGATAATGAGCCACCGCCTTCACAAGGTTGACCGGTTAAGGGACATGGAACCCCGGGAGGGTTGACCTGCTCATGGTGAGTTGTTCTTTAACGTTGTCCATGTCCGCTACAACTATGTGAATGCCGTTTCCCAAAACGTGCATGTGTGGGGTGAGCGTAGTGAACGGTAGCTTGCCAGAGTGCGTATGTGATTGTGTTGAGGGTTGTAGCAACCTAGAAGGGCGTTCCACGTCAGTGTATTGTTTCGTGCTTGCCTAGTGCTAAAGGTTATCGGCCCTGTTGTAGTGCTTAAATATTTTTCGATGTAGGTACCTCCCGTTAGACCATTAACGAACACTACTGCCCCATGGCATGGCCACCTCCAATGGATTCTTTCGAACCCAGCTCTCCGGGTAAGGTATAAAATTATAATTCCATACTGGAGCGAAATCTGATCGCCTGATACATTGCTTTGTTTATTTGTCCCGTTCTTAGGCTATAAGCAAGTCCGCCCGCAACGACACCAGCTTTAGTACCACACGGTGACATTTTGACATGATGCCTACACTGGCATGCCCAACAAATGCTGTAGCTACTTCACACAGTAACATGCCACGGCATGCGACCGCCAAAGCACAGAAATGCCAATGAAAGCGTCATACGCCGCAAAAGAAATGGCAAATGTTGGAGCCCAATAGGGGATATAGGGCTATACAGAGAACTTTGGGTCCGTCAGGTATTAGTGCTGCTAAGTAACCATCGTGTTGCTTTCCAGATCTCGCACTCTACGGAAGGGAGTGAGGTGCCTGAGCCTCTGCTAAGTATGCCATCAGATTCAGCTACGAGTGCAGCGGTTGCTCTTGAGCAGGTCAATGTGCCCCAGCACAACAGGTTACAATACGTCCAAGCACCTGATGTTCCCTCAGACATGGTAAGACTTCACTGTTGTTGAGAGTGCCGTGTCTTTTTTTTTTTTTTTCGCTTTCGCTGAACATATGCAGCTGTACCATCCGAATGACAAGTGCTACAGGTGTACCCAATGCCACGTCGGATTTTCGTACTTAAGCCCTTACTGAACACATTGTCGTGAACGTCGTGCCATAAAATCCAGCAGCGCACCAACTATGTCGTCATTGTCGCGTCCTTCATCTGCAGCCCCTGTTATGTCTGAGCCATCTGCAGAGCACACGCTCAACCCCGCATATGTGACGCTCAACGCACAAATGGAGCAACTGGGCCGTGAACTAGAAGGAAGCCATGGAGTAACTAAAACTGCAATAGATTCGGTTGGCCAATCAGTACGTGCCATGGTCCAGAGCCAACGTATTGAAAGCGATTTGAGTGCGTTAGAGAACAATTCCTCTTGCTTGAAACATTACAGTGGCAGCGGCCTTTACGTAGAGCCGGTGAAGGGAAGCATGGGAGAGGCAAGGAGGCCTATGATGTTCCGCTTCTGCGACTGTTCTCACATTTAATGTTGCATCCTGACTTTTACGAGTCGTTTGTAACTGAAATCCACTTGTCGGAGGAGGGGATATGGCTCATGGCACAAGGTCACACCCTCAGAAAAACTTTATTCTTATGCTGTTCTACTGTGATGACATAGAGCTTGCTAATGCATTAGGAGTGAAGAGAGGGTGTAAAGGCAAGCTGATGATTTTCTATGTTCCTTTTTTGAATATACGGGTACAATATCTTACGAACCTCCGTAACATCTTCCTTCTCGCTGTTGGTTGCACAAACGTGCTCAAAAGCGTTGCATCCAAAATACTTCTTCAGACAGGAAAAATTGGTTTTCTTTTTTTTTTTCCGGAAGTTAGTTTGTTCTCCCTGCAGGTGCCGAAATTAAAGTGGAGCGCGGGACCACCAGAGCTCAGTCCAATCTACTGACCATTGCTTCAGGGAGAACGTATGTATATAAGGATGTATATAAGGTATGTATATAAGGTTTTGAGAATATTACCCGTGTATAACGTAATATGTTCTCCTATACCGTCAATGGCCTGATTACCACGGGATCAAGTGCGTCAAGAAGGTCACAGTACAACTCCCTCGGTGAAGCAATAGCGGAGCCTTACCCAGACATGACGTTTCCGAGAGGAAAGTCAGGCACCAAGAGTAGCCAGTCGACAAAATACCCATGGTTGAGGATGACGTCTTCACTTAATGGCGTAGCGATTTATTTTCTTTGTGAAAGTAACCGACATGTGCATGGCTGATACTTCTCTGGCTTGTATCTTTCTTTGACAGACTTAATTAACCAGACATACTTACTGTTTCTCCAACGGCATTCGTATACAACAAATTTTATAGTACAATAAAATAATTATGAAAAAACGAAACCGAAGAACCCCTTAATGGTAAAGGAGAAGAAACAAGGCTCCCACATACCCAGTTGTGTTTGGCCAGTTGTTAGGCCTGCTGCGAATATATGTTGTGGGCGACAACGAATTCCCGAAGCCGTACAGAAAGCCACTGCTTTCATAGCTGCTGGAGTTGCTAAAGGTCAAATAAAGAGCGGTTCGGTATTTACATCGCCTTTTGTCTTTGTCCGGATGTACTTGCAACACGTTGTTCTCTCCTTCACACTCCTTCACTCCTTCGTGTATGTTACAGATGCACACTTCGGCGAGTCCGTATTACCACCACCACCACTACCAATACCAAAGCGTAAACGCGCAATACATGATGCGCGTTGTGTATGTTGCTGTGCGTACGATACGTCACGTACGGATTATGTCACTACAGACATGTTCCTCTCCGTTGTGTGTGGACTGTATACTTTTTTCACAACTGTACCCCTTAGACAGGCGTACCTGTTAGATGACTGTACCTTAGACGGGCGTACCTGTTAGGTGAGTGTACCTGTTAGATAGGCGTACGTGGTAGGCGGCTGTACCTGTTAGACGGCAGTACCTCTTATACGGGTGTACCCGTTTGACGGCGGTACCTCTTATACCCCTGTCACACGGCAAATTGAATGTCATTCCCAGCGAATGATATCTGCACTGAATGACATTCGTCTCGTGTCACTCGGTGAAATCAAATGGCAATACATGCGAATGACATTTGCACAGGGAATGTGTTCGGGAAACTCATTCGCTTTTCCCTCTCGCACCGACAGCGTACCCTTCGCAGTAGAGATGTATCAAAAACAACAACGTACACCGTTCGAAGAAATGAAACACGAATGATAAGTTCGACTCCAATATTTTATCTGGAATTTGATAACTTTTGACACGAAGGTAGGAAGGCTAAACACTGTTTTTCGGAGAACTACCCTCGTTCCCAGTCGCCATGTTACCAAGTGCGGTGCGGATAGGCTTCTTAGTTGTCTTTGCTTGTGGTACTGAGCCAATTAAGTGCCTTTGAAAAGGCAACTATTTTGTGAAATAATATAATATTTCGCTAGTTTCGAGCCAAAGGAACAAAAATATAACTAATGTACCTGCTTCATATGTTCGGCCCTGCTGTCTTAATTATCGACACTGACATCATTTGCGAATGACATTCTGTTTCTTCATGTAGCTCGATGTAAGACAAACGAATGACATTCAGTGCGAATGTCATTCGCTGGGAATGCCATTCGGTTTGCCGTGTGACAGGGGTATCAGACGGGCGTACCTGTTAGATGGCCGTACCTCTTAGACGGCTGTACCCTTTAGACAACAGTACCTCTTAGAAGGCTGTACCTCTTCGACCGCTGTACCTGTTAGACGGCAGTACCCGTTAGACGGTATTACATATTGTACGGGTGTACCATGCTAGACGGCTGTACCCTTTATACGGGGGTACCTGTTAGACGGCAATGCCTTAAAAATGCTGTACGTTTTAGGCGCTTTCGTATCGCATAAAATAAAGGGTACATTTTTGGAAAAATGTACCTTATAAAAGGGGTTTTTAAGGGGTACATATTTTAGAGTGAACATGCAGAAGAAATCGCAGAAAGTAGGTGGTAAACTGGAAGAGTTCTTCATCTGCAGGGCCACAACTTCCCATCACTTTCCCGGAGAAGGCTGCTCCACAACTTGAGGCAGCATTACGGACTTTGGAAATATCTCTTCGTCCTTCATATTGGAATTAGATACAAATGGAACAAACTCCGAATTCTTGTCTGCCAGCCAGCCAGCTCAGAGCTGACTCCTCCCTTTCTGGCGTTTGACGGTTTCCCATTGGTCCATCATATTCGTCAGAAAATGTAGTGGGCCATGAGCTTGTTTAACCCTGCACATCGCCTCGTCCTTACCATGATCTGTTGCTGTTGACAGCCTGACCTTTTCGCACTGCAGTTTTGACAGAGCGCTATCGAGGATAACGTCCTTCAAGCGGCGAGTAAAAACTGCGGGATCTTCCAGTAGTGCTGCAACATCGGGAGAGAGAACATCCGAATGCTCTCGTCGGATTTCGTTATATATATGGAAATTAACAAGAAGCGTGCGTACACATTCAGAGTATGAAGTCCAGCGTGTCTCCCATGGTAGTTGAGTCAAGAGGCTATGCTGTTCTTCTAGCCACCCGCGAGGTCGGTGGTGATGTCTAAAGTACTTCTGCGTTGTTAACCATACGATGGAAAGTTCTCCAGGTACAACTTGTTTTACGAGTAAGTTCAGGTAATGCGCTGTGCAGCCGTAGGTCATTATATCATCGTGATCTTTCTCGTTTTCAGCATCTCAAATTCATGATCTGTGCACGTGGTGAAAACGGTGCGTCCAAATTCTTCATTCATTTTTCCCATGGTATTCTCAGCGTACGTAAGACTGTACTCAGCAGTCTTCTGTTCTGAACCACAATCGGAGACGTCCAACAGATATGACTTGTGGCCTGTGTGGACAGTCAGTGCCGGCAAGGGATCATTTCTGCAGCTCGACCAGCCGTCCATCATCAGGATGAAGTCCTCAGGGTCCTCCGGGAGGAAAGTTCCTTTCGCACCGCAAGCTCAACGTCCTGAAATGTATCGTCGAGTAGCCTACTGGCTACTCGAACTACTACCACGGCTAGTCGAAGGGAACTACCATTTGATTAACTCAACTGATAATAGAATTTGAAGATATGGTGACATCGCTACGACCAGGGTTGAAGGTATACCGGTATACCTCCGACCTGTATTCTGCTTGATGGTTCATACCCTGGCCGTAGTGATGCCACCATATCCTCAAATTATTTTCTTTCCGTCACGTTGAAAGCAACACTAGCCGCATAAAAAATGCAGGTATCTTTTTATCAATATCGTCTTTCTGCTTATTCCATGTTGTAAAACCAAAAGCAGATATGTCAGTCTGCAAAGCTCTTTGTTTTGCAGGGCCCGGAAGAAACCTTGTTGTGTGTTATTCACTGCTGGCTTCAATCAGGTACACATCCAGATATCCTTCGAAATCTATGCGGTCAGCGTCGTCACCGTTTCTTTCGCTTTGCAGGTACTTAAATGGGAACGAATCATCTCGATGCGGGGACTTACTTCGTGACCGCAGTGCTTGCTTTTAACTTTTTTCCCGCTGTCTTCTGCTTCTACCCTTCATGGAGAGGCTTTCTTCCGCTTCCTGGAGACATTGTAACTGAAGTGCGCCTAAACACGTCAGCAAATCAATCAGGCGTGTAGCGTCTACACCAGGGGTGCCAAACTGAAAAGAGTCGGCGGACCGCATTGAGCCATGGAGGAACTACGCGGGCCGCAAACCACGGCTTTGGGGTAGTCTATTTCTGATATAGACGACACAACACAAAACTTAAAACGACATAAAACGTATACATATATTAGGGTTACTTAGCGTTGCTCAATCACAGGGTCAGCAATCCTTTTTTATTTGCTGTGTCATGAGGGAATTTGACAATGTTTTTAACTATTGCGTCAACATCGTGTGGAAGTGATTGCGCAATTGCAATCTTGAAGCCTGCGCTGAGGTATTCGGTTGGTAGTTGTGATATCAACTTTGGGTTATTGAGGTTCATCACAGAAAAAGCCTGGTCGCAAACATACGTTGACACAGTTGTCTCTGGGCGTAGAGCCACGAAGTATTATTACGTTGTTAATAATTAATTATTATGCTGCACCGAACATAGACAGGTTTGTCCACGACAACATACGTATCTTCAGATACTTTTGTCCAACGTAAGAGTAAAACGAACCCGCATCAACTTCAGCTAACTTGTTCATATCGGTGCGTCCCGTCGCAGGCCAAGCTGTTCCATTTGTTATCTTCAGGATCGTTTGTCAACAACTAGAGAAAACAGCGAGCCGGAAAGCTTCGTTTCAACTCTGCTACACTCGAAGGACCATTGCTCGTATTTTCTCGGGAGGTCATGAAGCTTGCGACTGAACCGGTCCGTTTCTGGTGGTGTTGAAGGTACCAATATCACAAATCTACCATGCAAGGTTTCATCTTCATATAATGTTCCACGAGCGGTGAAACACCCCATCTCATCGTCATCATCTATTGTTGTTGTTGCTCAGGAATTTGGGTAGGAATGTACAGTAATATTTACAAATAGAAAGTAGGCGTAGGGACAGTTTTAGAGGCTCATCAGAGAAGACGACGAAAGCAACACAGAGACAAACAGGGAACGTCGAACTTATATCGTACGATTAAATGCTTATTATTAGTTAGTTAGGTACTTCGTTTGTTATTATTGATTAAAGGCTGAACGCTGTTCTCATGTGGCAACAAGCCCCGCTCGTCTTTTAGTAAGAGATTCAACACCTCTGTTGCGGGTCAGTGACAACAGTTCTCTATCACTAATTAACGCAAAATAAACTGCACAAGCACAGAGCACAATAAGAACGCGCGACCATTCATAAAGCCTGCGCCTAATACTTTTTTTTGCTCGGGACCACGCGGGCCGCATGACAACTCCAAGCGGGCCGCCGGTTCGGCACCGCTGGTATACACCATTCACCCCACTGATCTCGATTTTAAAAGGCTGGATCGCGGATAGGGAGCGCGAGCGTGAAGAAACCGGCCGCCATCTTACTGCAGTCTTAAATTTAAAACACCCTTTAGGGTGTAATCCGGGTGTAACTGGGGTGTAAACTAATTTTTACTCCCAAATTACACCAGCTCGAAGAAACATCCTGGGATGAGGGGTGTTAAATGGGTGTAATAATAACGTAACACCTTATTTACAACGTCCACTGAGCTCGGGTGTAAAAGAGGCGTAAAATGGGTGTAGCGGGCATAGACCTTTTACATGAACTGTATTTCTTTTGAAAGCACAGTGATATGCTTCATGTTACCTACAGATACATACAATAGGGCACCTCAGTAGAAATTTTGGGTTTACACTCTAAATCCTGTGACGAACATGTGCCGGTTAAAAAGTTCCCTCAGAAAGTACAGCCGGTACACAGCCGTAACAGTCTGGAAGCAGCCGTAACAGCTATCAAATAGCAAGCTCAACGATCCCTATCGCCAAGTATGTGTGCCCCGCTGAATAATATGTGTGCCTCCTGAGCCGTATACTCGTGTGCTTGTCGAATAATCCGTGTGCCGGCTGAATATGTGAGCCTTCGCTGGAGCGTACTACGTTGTTCCGCGCTCCGCCAGTGAGGAGTGACGTGGCACCGCGTATTCTACCGCAGTGCATTCGTCGCTGCGTTCGTGCCTGTTATGTGCGCTGCAACCTCGCCTTTGAAAGGACGACAACCTTTCTTTTTAATTACAAGTTTAATGTTTGCTTAAGGTAAGTCAACCTGGCTGTGATGCAACGTACGACGCCTGCGTTTTACTTGTGTTTAACAATCGTTCTGTTGCAGACGATGAACACATTGCAAATGGCGGCAGGAGTGGATCCGCTACATCGGTGAAGCGACGATTTATATTACAAGCGAGGCTAATTGTATTCTTTCTTTATAGGTGAACATGGGACTGTATCGACTGCAAGGACGTGAGTTACAAAAAGCTGTAATATTCTAGCATTAACGTTTGAACAATACCAACGTGATGTTCACTTCGGTTTCTTTTCAGGTAGTGTCCTGTCTTAACGGTCACGCATATGCGTGCAAAACTGCAACTGCTTCTTACATCGAAGAGGGGTCTGGTGCCACATGCTCGGACAATTATTCGTCGGCCATTTCGTTTGAGGAACTGTCGTGTTCGTCACTAAGGATGATCTTGGTTGAGCTTTGCAGTGCCAGCCTGGTGCATCGGAGGGGTTGTGTCCATGCAACGTGTGCTCCATATGTGTGTGTGTTGGGATTAGTGAACCGTGTATGCTTTCCATTCGGCCAACGATGGTGTACTGGACGAAATTTAAAGGTATGTGCACGCCAATAAAATTTGGTGTTTCAAGTTCAATGACCTTGGTGCATTTTTCCCCTATTTTCTTCTTCTTCTTTTTTTTTTTTCTTGTGAAGCCTGGAGATAATTTTCTGTTAGAGAACTCGAGAGGCATAATGTGTCTCGCGTATTAGTTGGTACAAGTATTCCTTCATTACGTCCGGTACACTGTGGCTCCTGGCGTCTGCAGCGATGTCGTCCGGGGCACAGGGCACCTACAGCTTTCGCAGCCTTCCTCTTGAAGTCATCTGGTGCGCTTTTTGAGAAATGTGCCAGTTGATCAGGCGGCACATATCCGTCAATGGGTTTAGAATGTACATTGTACCTATTTGAGACGTACTTGTCTGAAGTTTGGGTTTCGGGCTTTCACAGCATTCTGCAGCCTCTGTGAAGAGTCGTTGCAAGTAGTAAGCAGCAGGCAGGTCGGGAAAAATCTGCTGTGCCTGTTTATTACTCACAACCTGCAGCATGCCGCAGAAAGCAGCGAAACCATGAAACCCAAATGACAGACAGTATGTCGCCAGCAGTACATGTCCAGCTCAATATGACTTTTTTTCAGAGCATTCAAGAAAACCTGTGAAGCAAAAAAGCCGCTGCTCCTTGCTCGCTCTTTCGCTGCTCCTTATTACGGCACATTAAGCTTTGGCACACTTTGATATACTGGCGTCAGGAGTTTTAAAGCAGCGTTGCCCAGCAGGACTTTACATCATTCTTGTTGAATGTTTCTTTTAAGACCCCAGAACTAAGGAAGACCGAGCTTTGTTATGGCAATGCACAAAGCAGATGCTTTGTATCCTGGCAAGCAAGAGTTTCATGCCATATATAGCTTCAGTGGTAATTACGGTTATAGTATTGATATGTGGTGTTTGTCTGGTTTGGCCTCATTAGCAATACAAAGGATTGTAACTGCGGTAGCAATTGGACCTCAAGCACTATGAAATAAAGAACCTGTATACTAAACCTACGCCTGGACTTTTCTTTTCAGGTGCATTTCCCAAATGCTGCAGTGGCTGTGCATTTCGTGCTCGTGGAAATTTCTTGTGTCCACAGTAATTAGCAGAGAGGCACTCCCCTGAATTATGTATGAGTAATTCAACTCCTCATTTATTGGACTGCGTACAAGTGAATAGATTCACAGTTTCTGGCTGCTGGCATTTGTGAGAACTATAGCATCTATCTCTCAAGTAGCACATGTATTACTTGACAGATAAACAACACCTTTTTGAAGGGTGTAATATTACCAGGGGTGTTAAATTACACCCTAAAGGGAGTGAGTTATAGCACTTTTGGATTACACCCAAAAGGGTGTTTTTTAAGTAGCAAATTACACCCTTTATTGAGGTTGTAGCCGGTGGAAAAGGGTGTAATATTACACCCTAAAGGGAGTGAGTTATCGCACTTTGGGATTACACCCTTATTACACCCTAAAGGGTGTAAAAAAATTAAGAGTGTGTACCCACAACAGTCGCCGCAGCGATCATGGCAACTTCTTGCAATTACGGTCGTACAAACCGTACTGGCAATGTTTCAGGACCTAAATTTATACAGGTGAGTCACTCTTCATCAAGGAATAAATAGGCGTCCATTCTGTATATTTAGTTGACCATTATGAAGTGTTTTTTTTTTTTTTTTTGCCCAAAACGAGCTCTGGATGCAGGTTGCTTGATCGCTCTTCCGACGTTCAATCGAGCGCACTTGCATTTTACCCGGCGGCAAATACAGTTTGAGTGCATAATATGCTTGAAAGAACACGTTACACTACACAGGTAGTGTTGTCATCAATATATGTGCGAGCACTCGAGCGCTTTTTTGCATGCATTGCTAGCATGGTACACGGTGTTCTCTGCGGAAGCAAGTGCCACATTCATTTCTTTGAATTACCTTCGCGCACAAGTTCGGTATTACGTCATAATGCGACCACGATTGTTACCTTTTTTCATGTGTCGGTATTGTTTTGTGCCTTGGTTTGATTTGTGACAAAGAATCCTACGTAACGGTGGTGTGGCGCGACTTGAATAACGCCTTTGTGTCTGAGCTGTATCGGCAGCTTGTTACGATAGTAATAATTTGTAGCGTGTCGTGCTATTTGTAGCAGTTTTTAAGGCAAAAGTGGTCCCTCAATACAGGTTTCGTCATGGGGGCTACCCAGTGAATAATCTGTGCAGTGTGATACGGCTGGGTGTACAGGTAAGTATCACGTTCCTCATCCACTGGTTTCTACTTTAGAGGTAGGAACAACCTTAGTGCACGCACTATGGTTAGCCTCTCTCAGTTTTGCATATTTTCTTACATGTTCACATCAGAAACACACCCTACACTCCTTACGCTCCTTCACCCAGCAATATAATAATTGGTGATTATAATTCTTTTTAGAAGAGTTCCCCATATTCTTTTTAGAATAGTTTTTAATCTTTTTAATTTTTAGAAGATACAGGGATTGTAAACCATTTTTTAAACTGATGTTTTAGCATTTGTCCAATGCATGTATTAAACAACATATTCATTTTTAACTGGTTGCACCCAAACCAATGTTCTGATGTAGTATTTCCTTTGTTGTCGATGCACCATAAAAATTGGAATAATCATCATGAATGCAGGTTACTTCACAGCTGCCTCAACATACTCAAGAAATGGGTGCAGAACCTGCGTAATGCCCACAAACTTTGACTGCCACAGCACCTCCAGAAAGTAAAGGCATATGTGACATGGGATTTTTAAAGGCATTCACAGTATATAATACCTTGTATGAACTGTTGTAGATCTAAGCAGTACACTCACAGAAATTAAAACTTGTCAGGGAACTGTGATAATCGTTTCAGTTAATAGGCATGCACATATACGCTATAAGAAGAAAATTATTTATTGAGAATGCACTTCTCTGGCTACTCATGTTGTTTACATCTACTGTTGATCACATTCATTTATCACATATTATATTCTTATATATTATTATTATTATATTAGCACATATTCGATCACATTAAATTTAAAATTTAGCATATATGAGAAAATATCAGGAGGGAAGTTGCTATTCATTGCTCATTCCAACCTAAAATTGAGAGAGCGTACCTGACCATTGTCATTCCTAAAATATATATTGCCATTGTAGCAAGGTCACAAAACAATAAATGTAGTCTTTTGCGACCTCCCTGCACGTTCATTATATCCTGAAACGCATAAGTGCAAGAAATAAATCTTGAACTTGAATAAACTTGATGTTGTATAAACTTGACATAAAATGTTGAATAATATAATGAATGACATAAAATATTGAATAAACTTGAACTCGTATATTCTCTTTACTCATCATCAGTGATCTTCATTACAAAAGCATATCGTGTTAGACTTTTTGTGTTTGTGTTTCACAGGCTGGGTACACGAGGGCCAAAATGACAAAATCACAACTGTTTCAAGCTCCAAATAGTCCTGTTGCAATTTGAAGACCATACGTGGAGCTGCATTTTTTGGAACATGCTCCACATAGCAAGCATGACAAAGTCAGCACCAGGGTGTCGGAGCGAATTGAAAACCGAAAAGAACCGCTATTTTGGTGCAAACCGGAACGGAATCGAAACATTATGTTTTTTTCGCTCAGGAGGGAAACCGAAAAATTTATTTAACGGTTTTCGATCCAAGCAAAAACTTCGCCGGTTTAGACTACGGGTACGCGAATGAAACTGTCGTCGTGTGTTCTGAAGTCATGTTATGGATACTTCACGAGGGTTCGGTTACGGTGCAATGTCTGTCGGTATACTATGACCCTTAGGCTCCCTTTGTAACGTTTTATCGTTCGCGCACATGGACTTAGATGTACATGTGACCGGTTGTGACTCTCTACCAATGTGCGACCCAAGGGAACTGCGAAACGGCTTCTCCGGGTAATCTGGTGCAACGTGTCCCTTGTTTGAGAGCAGCGAAGTTGAATACATGTACGTATCCGCGAGGCAAGCGCGTGCGAAGTGGCGCCTCTTTTGTGGACAAGACACGAAGAAAAGAAAACGGAGCCATCGAGCGCGTTTGTGAGTGAAGGTGTTCCTCGATTTGCGTCGTACTCGTGCAGTAGTGCTTGCTGGCGAGGAAGCAGCAACAGGCATTTGAATGGGACGCGCTCGCACCAATCCAGCAAGAAAGTACTTTACGTATGACATCACAACAAACAAGTCCGTCTGTATCATGCGCTTCAAGAAAGGAGAAAGCCTATTTGAACAGACAGTCACCTACAGGAACCAGGAGCTACCAATTTCACAGCTGCCTATTAATATGAAATACCATGCATGCATATAAACGGGTTTACATATTGCAGCATTGATTTTTTTTTCTTCTGGGAATGAATATGTTCACCAGAAGCGGAACCGGTTAAAACCGGTATGAACCGTTATTTTTTTGCTCCGTAGCAGAACCGGTACCGGACCGTTTATGATAGAACCGGAACGAAAACCGGAACGAAAAACGTTTCGGTTCGACACCCTGGTCAGCACTGGATAGCAGGACCCCGTCCCCAAGCAGCTTTTCTCACGCTGCAGTTGCATTCAACAAAAGCATGTGAGTGCTGGAGAAGGACATTCAGTTTGGCACAACCGCGCCTGCAAATAATCAGAACAAATAAAGGAAGAAGCAAACAAACATAGAAGGGTTGTACTTCAAAAAGAGATAAGTCCTGTGTCTCAAGGAGGTGTTACCACTTTCTAAGTAACTTAATTGATTAAGCTTACATCACCACCTGATCAACTGTCCTAACGAGTATGATCTAATTGCGTGAAGTAATTATTTGGGCTGCTTCGGTGTGTCCATATTTGCGAGGCAAAGCACAGCTGTCGTTTACTAAAAGACTTACTAAAAGCTTGATATAAATAATACTAAACGCATACACGGCTAAAATAACGGCTGCGATTCTACAGAACGATCTCTTTCTGCCATGCGAGTATATCTTTTCCCGGACCGTTCTTTATGGAACAATTTTTGTCCAGAACGCAGTACGGGATATTATATACATGGTTGTTGTTAACCTCAAGTCGTTTCTTATTGAAATATTGGCAGGGAAGCGTGCTGTAGTACAATCCCCAGCGCTGCACTGCAGTGACGGTCTAGTTTCGGAATGCAAAACATAACGTAATTAAGAATCGAACGGCAGGACACCTGTGAAACACTGTTAGGATACATCAGTATACTGGCACCTTACAAAATTGTGTGATGACAAACAACGACCAATGCTTGCAGAGCAATAAATACTCACAATCTCTGTTGCCTACCATTGTTTTCTATGGGCACACACAGCACTTTAGGGCCCACCAACATGGCGGCCCGAAGGCACGCCTCTCCCCCACGAGCCCCTCTCCCATGCGCGATCCAGCCTTTATACATAGATCTCAGTGATTCACCCACGCGTGCATTGAACTCCACTTTTCCGAAATAAGGAGGAACAATAGCAAAACATATTGGTTTTTACTCTGTGTCACATTACTAGACTTCTCTATATGCTCCAAAAATATCCAAAAAGATCCGGGTTTTATCGAAAAAAGCCCACTGGAGAGGACCTTTTCAAAATGTCCGGATTTTTTTCAACCTTGGCTGCTCTGCGAAGTGCCGATGCTCCAGCGCCGTGGCCGCGTCGCACTCTCCACTCACCGCGCCATGCGGACAGAGAAGACCACGCCGCGATTATGTGTAGCGAGGACTATAATGCTAGCGCATTAATAAGCAAGTTTTAAACACTCGCACTCTCTCTCCAGCTAACACCAAGATAACGTAACTCCGGCACATGAATGGGAGCGCAGAGCAGGCGATTGCCTCTGTTGTCGTCCGCTTGGAGCTCTTATCGCAATATACTAAATGAAAAGTCCTCAGTAAATGCGTCGACCTTCGCTTACCAGTTTTTCTTTTTTCTTATTCGCCGCTATTGTTATACTTCTTTATTATTTGTAACGCCGCGAAGCAACTGTGGCTATGAGCGGCGTACATATGTCGCCAGATGGAGAGAGGACAGCAGGAAGGAGTGGGGGGACAGGGGGATAGTATGCGTCCTGGGCCGACTTCAGAGGGAACTGTGCCGACATTCGTCTGGAAAGTCTTCGGAAAACCCCGGGAAACCCTCAGACAGCACAGCCGCCAGTAGGAATCAAACCCACCACCTCCCAGTCTCCAGCACAACCTTGGCTGCCACCAACGAGCAGGACGCCTTAAAGGACCATGGAAGTCACCCCCCAAAATATTTTTTCTTGATTTCCCTGCGACGTCTTCTACAACGAATAAAATGAGCTCTAACGAAAGAACGATAAGAACGGTAATCTACAGAGCACGCTCAAGGCTCTGTTCCACACACCTTTAAGAAACTCTCTCCACATGCAGAGAGGGCATCGGCGAACGAGAAGACGTCGTATCACGAGCTCCGGCACGTGACCAGTGACGTCCAACGGCACAGCACAAGCATGTATAAGCGGCGCGTGAGCCGAGAAGGAAAAACAATGAAAAAAGGCAACGAGCAGTTTCTACGTTACGCGTTCTACGGCTCGTGTCTCTCGTCCACGCCTACTTTCTCCGACTGTCTTTTGTAAATTTTATTGCGCAGTGTCAATACATTACAGCGCGAAAATATTTTGCATGGTGACTCCTGGTGGACAGCTTCACAGATGAAGCAGCGTTTCGAGCCATGCTAAATGTGACTTCCGTGCTCCTTTAACCCGCTCGGTCATGCCGCTGGTGCTTACCAATGTGAGTTCTGACGCAGTCCCGGGTAAGTTGCATCTAAAAAGGAACTGACTTACAGTTGCAGTTTATATACCAAAAATAGTAACTAAGTTACAGTTATAGTTACTTTCTTGGTCAACTAACTAAGACGAAGCAAAACAATGAAGAATGTCGAAGTCAAAAAGGTATGCTTGAGAATGGAAGACGTAGGAAGCATTCAAAGATTGATTACGAGCTTTCAGGCAGAGACAGCCCTTTTTCAGGCAGAGACTGCCCCCTGAAGAAGGGCAGTCTCTGCCTGAAAGCTCGTAATAAATCTCTAAGTTTTGGATGCTTCCTACGTCTTTCAACTAACGAACTACGATTACTGAGAGAAAGTAACTTAGTTACATTACAGTTACTTTTTAGAAAAAGACCATGAGCGGGTGATACAATTGTTAAAAACATTTATTTACAGTTACTTTAGAGCTATAAAAGTGTTATTGCACTTAAGCAGAAGCTGTTTTTCAAAGTTCTCGTCTGTCGGTTTTCCCCTCTTGCGACGAAACGTGTCCCTCCCTACGCCGAAGAGCCGTTCCACAGCGCACTAGACGCAATGCCCGTGTTGAATTTTACGAACGTGTCCTGGATCAGGGGAAGCTCGTTAATAGTCTGTTCCTGGAGTACGCTGCGGGGTCGTTACCTCCACCAGTCAAGCTCAATACCTGCTGGGATGCTTTGCAAGTCAGAGAAGTCGTCGTCTGAGTCCTCGTGATCCTGGCCTTCTGAATGGGGTGATCCCTCAACTGGTGGTGCCGCTTCATACTCTTCTTTCCAGGCTGATAGCCCTCTTCCTTTCGCCTCCTCCAAGCCAAGAAAACTTAAGACGTGGATGGACTCCGGCAAGGATGACTAGGCATGTTTCTGCCAACTGGTGTGAAAACCTGCTTTTCGAGTGCACCTTAGTCCCACGGTACTCACACAGATAACGAGTGAAAGCTGTGCACATAAGTAGAGGGTGTGACAAAATCGCCCCTGCTTCCTTCTTAGTGCTGCTGAAAAGATGGTCACCAATGGTGTCAATACTGGATTGGAGGCAGCGTATCTAGGCGGCGAAGAAGAGACTGAATTGTCTGCAGCAATGTACCCATGTACATCTTGGCCTTTCAATACGTTGAGAGCCTTAGCGACACCACTTATAGCCTGCGGCAGCATTGAATAGCATGGTTATGCGCTGATATCAAGTCCGAAAGGGTAAAAACAGGAGGAATACAATCTTACGAGGGACATACCTGGCACTACTCATTTATGAAGGCCACATCATTCCGCCTTAGCCATGGTAGGCGCAAAGCGTCGAAAACGTTGTCAGGCTTTGGCTTCTCTACATTGTTGATTAACTGTATAGCCACATAAGTGAAGTTCCATCGTGCACCATTTGGGGCAGGAAGGTACCTTCCATTTTTTTCCTTGGTGACTTCCGCAGCTTGAACTGACTGCTTTTGCTTCTTCCACAGTGCTGTGGATTTTGTTGACGCAGACTTTGACGCACTGCAGCATAACGGGCCTTGTAGCGCCTATATATAGCGCCTGTTCACTGTCGACGGTGGCCACAAGGTTCAGAGTATGGGCAGCACAGGGGTGATGTTTCGGAAGCTGAATATCATCCGGCGTTCTGCGTAGTTCGTACGAGATGCTGTGCGCACTTACGCTTTCGTCATTGTCCTCAGCAGGATGACCGCCAAACATGCTCCATGTACAGAACGTAAAATACGACCACTTGCAACGAGAATTGTGGCCTAATTAACGCGTGGTATCTACAGAGGAGAGCTCTGCCGTGGAAGCAAAGCTTACTGAAGTGCCTTCACAAAATCTGCGGCGTTGTCAGTCACAACGCTGGACACTTTGTTTGTGACTTGGTACTCGCTCAGTGTACTGTGGAGCTGCACAGCCAGTCTATCGGAAGTATGACGCCCTGGGGTTGTTCGGCACGCAAACAGTGCCGCCTTTCTCTGCAGCGTTGATGTATTCAGCCAGTGCGCAGTCACATCAATAAAGCCTCTGTGAGAAAAAAACAACAACAGACTGTGAGTGTTGCGCTAGGCGTGTCTGAGCACATTACATGCATTTTTGAACCTGAACGGCACTCACATGTTGCAAGCCATCCAGCAATCCGCTGTACAACAGACAGTTAGGCCTCCCCCAGAGATACTGTCACAGCCACTTCCATAGCACAAAGGCATCGTCAAGATGTGACGCGAGCGTTTCTCGCATCATTACAGTTATCCGCGGTTGCAGCGTTTGAATCAGATGCTTGAACTCCGGGTTTTCCACCACACAGAAGCACTGCATGCAGCCAACCACAAAGTCCAGTATCATAAGGTCACTCTGGGCACCCGACGTCACCCAGCTAACTGCGTTGTACATACTGCGGCAATAAGGGTTTTTAATTTTTTTTTTATGGGGACTCTCCACGCTTGCGCTTCTTTGTCACACACTCTGGGTGATGTGTCTACGTGTCTGTGTCCGGGTGCTGTGTCTACGGCGACTAAGAAATGAACGTAATGTATGAAGTTAATACGCCGATATCAGACACAGAAAAATACGACATGTGCGCGCGACCTGGCGCATCGCATTTTGTAGCGTATAGAGACAACAACAACAGCAGCTTTAGCTGGAGATGATGGCAGACAGACATACACAAAAACAGAAACTCAGCTCAAGATGTTTCTTCAGGTTTGAAGTTGACGTCCTGCTTGTCAAGTACGTCTGATTGCATAGCTTGCACTTTACACATTATTCTCGTTTTTCCGTGATAAAAACTCGAAGGTTGCTTCATAGAGCGGCCACGGAAGCTTCATAGCAATGGTAGCAGCAACCGAAGCAGGATTAGCCATTGCACTGGTCTGTGTGCAAGTGAACTGACCGGAAAGTTTCTCTTCGTACATACCCTTACAAAAAGTCCTTATGAGATTCTGAAGAAACTCTAAGGCTCATACACAATAGACTCAACTGAATTTCTATAGAGAGTTGATTGATGTTCTGTTGAGTTCTTTTTGTGTCCCAGTTGTGTTCGTACGGAAAATTGGCCACCGCGTATGTATAGATTTCCTACAGAGCTCCTTTCGAGCAGAATTCCTACGTAATGTTAACAGAGTCTCCATAGAGTTTCAGCAGCTGCAGCTAATATACTCAACTGACATGAAGAAGTTGGGAGATCATGCAGAATAATATATACAATAGAATAAATTTGGCTACTAAAAGCTACTTTATTTCTCTCGATAGGAGGAATGAAAGGCTGTTTTTCACATACCCGATGGCTGCCAACGGAAATTTCTTGCATGTATACCCTGCAAATAAAAACCAAAACAAATGAATTACCACTGTCCACAAATACTATCATTTGTTGCATCTTATTAGATTACCTCGGAGATTCAGTGTTTGTATTATATTGGTGGGAATGAAGTTGCTACCCGTGCTTTTTGACTCATATATTCGTGATTCATCACCCACATGCAGACAAAAGTACCAGAACCAGAGTAATAATGTCTATTACATAATGAACTTCATTGTTTACTTAGGTTAGTAAATACGAAGGCAGAAAAAATAGGCGATGTCAAGTTGCCGGTGGTGAGTAAATCAAAGAGTGATATTAAACGGTTGGAACAACTTATTTATTTACACATGGTAAACAAGACTTTCGTGCACGAGACTGCACTTCTTCAGTTTACAAAATTATAAACATGGTACAGGCACATATATACAGTTGAAGGGGGAGTTCTGGCATGAGGGGTAACAGGTTGATGGAAAGGATGCAAACACAGATAAAAATCAAAAGAACATAAACTCCCCCTTCAACTGTATATATGTGCCTGTACCGTGTTTATATTTTTGTAACCTGGAGAAGTGCAGTCTCGTGCACGAAAGTCTTGTTTACCATGTGTAAATAAATAAGTTGTTCCTACCGTTTAATATCACTCTTTGATTAGGTTAGTAAACTGAGAACAAGCTTCCGTATTTGGGATGGGGACTTCAGGAGCGAAAACAATAGGGCAACGTGAGGCATGGGGCAGAGTGTTACATTTCTGATATCTGCCTCATTCGGGAACCTCAGCAAATGCGAAACTCTAACTGTGGAACAAACATTTCCTTGAGAGCGAAGAGGGTAAGGAATACAGTGTCCACATCTCCGTCCCTGTATTTGATACCTTCCTCAGACTCAAGGGAATGTTGTCTGTTCCACGAAACCACTAGCTCACCTGCCTCCTACTGCTATGTTCATAGACTGTAACTGTGTCCGCAAAAACAGTGAGACATCGTCATCAGTTTGCACAAATCAGCAATCAATCACGAGGGAAAATGTTTTGACGACATTTCTTTGTGTTATGCAACGATAGTGATCTGAATGTTACGCGTTATGACTGAAAGCAGAATCAGAATCAAAAGACGGCATGCTGTTTGCTCGCGCCCAGGCACGTACTGATATGCAACTCTGAATAGCTGTGCGATGGAGCACGATGTTACGGGAGCACATGGAACACACTAAATCAGTGTACTCCGGGGTGGTGAATAGTACAGCTCCTACATAAAATCGGGTTTCTGACAGGAGAGAATGCCATGAGGGAACACCAAGTTAGTTCTGTGAGGCAGAGCAAGAAAAGACCGATTTCGTTTATCGGTCCCGACGTTCCTAATATGGCACCGCTAAATTGGAGCGACATCGTTGACGTCTTGCCTACCCCACGGTGCACTCCCGCCAGCAGACGCCTCGAGCACTGCTACACATTCGAAGCTGACTTTGCATAAATTTTGTTGAATGCTCTTGATGATGATCATGATGATTGGGAGTTTAATGGCGCATTGACAACAAATGAATGCTCTTGGTATCATACCCCTGCACTGGTTGTAACATTCTGCCCGAGTCTTGGGCACACAGTTACGCACAGTTACAAGAGTTAGCTGTCTATATATTCACAATTTTTCAGAGGATCCATTCAAAAGGAAAGCTTATCTTGTATAACCAGTATAAAACAAGATTTGCTCTAGCGAGTGTAGTTTAGAATGCAAAGTTTTCTTTCCTGTACAAAAACACAAAAATCTACAAACTTTTTCGTCTCAGTGTGCCTCACGTTCCCCTACCGTTAGCAATGATATTCTCATAGAAAATGACTAAATTGTTGGACCTGCAGAGCCCTCTGCAGGGGACTCAGAGGTTGCTTATAGTCCCCCAAGGGTTCCCTCAGTTCGCTTTTCCAAAACCTTGTTTGCCATGCACTGAGCAAAGAAAGCTAAACATGACAGCATAGGGCACAGTGAGTCAGTAAGGTAAAACACCATTTAAACCAACCAAAGGTTATATAATGTGCAGTAGGATGTTCATTCAAGTCTGCAAGCAGGAAACAAAATAGAGTGTATCAACCTATGTCACTGTGTGACGTGGCATGCGCGTAAGCTCCTCCCACTTTCCGTGGTGGCAGCATTGATAGCAACAACTTTATTTAAAGATGATAAATGGGGAGTTTCATCGCCAGGGGTGATACTCTATCCCATTGCTGGTGGTGATATGGGGAATATAATAATGAGCCCCTTATCAACAACATTCGAAGTCCTATTGTATCCAAAAAGGTGGCGGTATTGCAAGCTGACAAACTGCGCGATTTTTCAATGCGGTAACCATAGTTTTTGTAAAAGAAAATGTGAGAACGACAATGATGAAATGTCTCCTTGAAAAAAGAAGGAGATTGACGACATCGCATTTCAAAACACCATTGCAGGCTTCGTCTACAAGCAAACGTTAGATTACGAGGGGTGTTGAAGTCAAACCGGGACTTTGTTTCCTGAGTGTATAAATGGCTCGCGCTACTTCTTTTTCGTCATTTTCACACGCGACAGGCCTCCGTGTTCACCACGTGGTGGTTCAACGTTTGTGCAAAACAGAAGACACGTGCTGGAGAAGATGGCCGACAACGAGGTGAGCGCGCACATCGAACAGAGAACTGTCATGAAGTTTCTCGTGAATGAAGGCGTCAAGTCATTTGAAATTCACAGAAGACTTCAGGGTCAGTACGGCCACGATACACTTAGCCGCAGCAAGCGTTTGAGTGGTACAAACGGTTCTGAGGCTGCCGTACATCAGTGCAGGACGAATCCGGCCGGGGCGGCTCAGAGCCCAGTGTCAGAGTTCCTGAGAACATCCAACGTGTGGAGCGCCTGATCCTCAAGGACCGACTATTAACATGTCTCGTACTGGCTCGAAAGACGGGCCTTTCTGTGGGAACGTTGAACACTGTCATTCATGAACACCTCCAGTTTCGGAAAGTTAGTGCCCGTTGGGTCCCGAGCCAGCTCTCCGTGTTTGACCAGCAGAGAAGACTGGAAATCTCCCAAGAGCTAAGGTACCGTTTCGACACTGAAGGACTGCCGTTCCTTGATCGGATCATCACATGCGATGAAACGTGGGTGCACCATTTCACTCCTGAGTCTAAACGCGCATCAAAACACTGGAAGCATCCGGGCTCGCCAGCTCCCAAGAAGTTCCGAAGTACCCCGTCTGCGGGTAAGGTCATGGCCAAGGTTTTCTGGGACAAGGCTGGCGTTGTTCATGTTGATCTTCTGCCCAGTGGTACCACCATCAATAGTGCATATTACTGCCAAGTTCTCAGGGATGTGCATAAGGCGCTGAAGCAAAAGCGGCCGGGCCTCATCACCAAAGGGGTCCTCCTCCTACAGGACAATGCACGCCCGCATACCGCGCATCTCACGACACGCACCTTACAGGAACTTGGCTTGGAGTTGCTGTCACATCCCCCTTACAGTCCAGACCTCGCCCCCAGCGATTTCCATCTCTTCGGGCCACTGAAGGCGTTCCTTGGGCCGCCACTTCAGCTGCGACGCCGAGGTCAAGAATGCGGCCCGATCATGGCTGCTACGCGCCGGTAAGGATTTCTACGCTGCTGGCATCCAAGCTCTCGTGAAACGCTGGGAGAAGTGCATTAGTGAAGCTGGACATTACGTTGAATAATAAAGCTAATTTCTCGCCTGTAAGTTCATTTCACTTTTGGGGAAAATAAAAAGTCCCGGCTTGACTTGAACACCCCTCGTACATCAGTACCTGCGCTTAAAAAATGACCACCATGGCGGCAAAGGCGTTCTTTGACGACATGTGAATAAGCCCATTCCTTACCTAGCACAGCATCCAAACGTATGGGGTCCACGGCCTCCTTGGGTGCAGCTATGAGAGTTACTTTGCTGTCCATAGCGCGATTTCCCCCTCAATTCATCTAGGGTAAATACGCACCGCAGTAGTGCCCGGGCGTATTTCGCTGGCGATGCCTTGCACAACTGGAATAGTCGGTCCAGGGCGGTAGCTTCCACCAACACACCCCCTCCAATGTCCACCTGAAATCAAACAGTATTGGTATTAGGAACCTGAGTTGTGGTGTAAAATTTGCAGTTGCAACCATCACCCTAACTGACGACACACAATTAAAGGAGCATGGAAAGAATCAAGAACAAGTATGTCGGGATAACTGGAAATTCATATTATAAGCTTTAGTACCCACATTTGCACAAAAATTACGAGGGCAGTGGGCATCCTGCAGCAGGAGAGAGCTTTCAATCTCGCGGGTAAGAAACGCAATTTCGTCAGTAAATTCTTCCAAAACGAAATATTTAGCGTGACGGTTCCTTAATGTAGTATGCTTATATGATACAGCAAAAACACATGCATGTTCTAGGTATCCTCCAAGCTCCTTTAAATGGGAAGCAAGCTGGTTAAACCCATGCTGCCTCCACATTTAGGGACGACAGTCAAGAGGATCTGGTTGCACACAGAAAAGTCAGGGTCAGGACCCACATATCTTGAAGCATCAGGTGCAAATGTCAGAAAAGCAATAAAAGTTGAAAAGACTGAGCCTGTGAGGTACTGTACCACCGATGCAATCACAGAGACATAAGCATACTACTTTCCTGTAAAGACAAGCGGGGCCTGTTGAGGCCTGCTAATAATGTTGACACCTTATCACAGGGTACAACATTGCTTGGCTGCTTGCTCTCTAACATCCTCTTTAGTCTTTTGACCATTTTACTGGTATCTGCAATACAAATCTGCTGTTAACATGCACTGAAAATGGTGCTGGGGAAAAAACTACAAGTAACAACTTATCAAACATGTCCTCCATTGTCTTAAACCTTTCCTTCAATTCGCAATTCTTCCTCTTGAGTTTCTTTTTTACATTTTCTTTATCTTCACAGTGTGTGCACTCTCGTGTCTGTGGACGTTATGAAATTCTCATTTGAAGACGAAAGAAAGTGTAACTGTACAGGAAATTAGCTGCACGTGCAATATCTGTACCTTGACGCTGCCCGATGGTTCATTAGTCCAGCTTTTTCTGCAATTAGACTTCTGCGGCGTAGCAACTGCAGCAGCAGCAGCCAGCTTATTTCGTTGTCGTTCGAGCACGTGCTCTTTACCTGTTGGAAACACATTTCGACGAATTGCAAAAAAGACGCTCATACAAAAGCGGAGAACGGTAAGACTCCTTACCAAAATTCAGAAAATTCGCGGGGGAAGGTTCCTCGTCGTCTTTCCAGCGGACATCTTGCACGGTTCCCTTCAGCTCGTCAATGGCGTGCGGTTCCGACAACAGACGAATCCCTACTTTGGTATCAACAAGTGCCCTTACTGGATAAACGTCCCATGCATCTTCGCAAATCCATTGTACAAGGATGTGCGACATGCTAGAAACGAATACCGATATGCACGTGAACACGGAGAATAGGGAATACACGAGACGGCCTCCTCGCCTCTTGTTCACCTGCACAAGCTGAAGGTCGGATTGGATTGGATTTGACCAACTAGACCGCACTGAAAACAGCGTGCAAAAGAAAGTCAAACTTGAACTACTAAAACCACAAAGGATATTAATATGTTTCTCCATCTGACATTACTATTTAGATTGTTATCTGTAATTTAGCTTTTGAAAAAGATAGTTCGACCATGCATGCGCCGTTGCTAGGTGACAGCGACGCCGCTTGTTTTCGTGTTGCTCCGTTGCTCCCGCGTTTCCAGCTTCGTAGGCGTCAAGAATCCAAAACTGTGTTGATGTTCCATAGTTAGCCCGCAGGAATCAAAAAATAAATCAAGTAAAAAGTAATAGATGGAGACACGCATTACATAAATTCGCAGGGCCCGACGGCGTGTTCTTCATCCCTGTCACCGTCGGAAATGCTGCTAGATTTGTTTCAGCAAAACACTGTACTGTTGAGGCACAAATCGATTATTGACATTGCTGGGTATTGCACACAGCACCTTTGGCTGGTTTCTTTACGGTAGAAAACAAGGGAGACTTTTCAATGACTTTCTAAACTTGATTTTCTTCTCTGCCTCCTCATAATGCGCAACTAAGCGGCTTATTGTACGCCTGCTTCCATGTTTGCTTTTGTTACCGGCGTAATGGATTAGTGGATAGTACTGTAGCATGCACAACGTGTCATCATGCAGCGACTGGCTTATCCCATGGCCTCAGGCTTGTTGCAATAACGTATAGCCGTTATGACATCACGAAAACATTATGGCGCATACCTCTGGGATTCGACAAAACGAATTCCTGTACGTTCGAAGCACCGCATCAAACGTAGCTGTGCTGATCGTGCGTATCGGTACAAAAGTGATTCTGGACTCTTCCAAATCTACATCAGCGGTACATGTGCACGAACAACGAGACCCATCACCGCGCACAGAAGGTAGTTCGGACAGTGGTACGTTAAAACTCCGAGGATAGAACTACCAGCTTAGAACGCTCACGTGTGGATGACGACCAAGACCGCGATGAACAGACTTCGGCAAGTAGACCTGCTGAAACTGACGCGCCTGATACGTCGTGCAACAGCGAAAGTGAAAGCGAAGAAACTGCGCAACATCACAAAACAACCCAACTGATGAGAAACGTCTTTCAGTTCGAATTTGCTGTTGGATCATTGTTTTCGTTGCGAAACACAAAATCTAGACAAACAAGCAACAAAAAAAAAAAAAAAAACACCTGCTGTCAGGCTGATCGCAGCTTGCTGGTACTTTCTGTTCGCTCGTCGGGGGGTGGGGGTGGGGGCATATGTTTATTCACACAAAAAGTAGTCAGTTAAATGCGGCACGTAATGAAGATGTCGTATCGCTAGTATATCTGATAGCTCAGCAGGGAGGCGTATTATTCGCCTCCATTATATATAGTGGCCACGCGAAGCTTTTCTGAATTGTTATACATCACCGTTAGCAATGGGGTAGAGTATCGCCCCTGGCGATGAAACTCCCCATTCATCACCTTAAAATAAATGTGTTGTTGTTCAGGGTGTAAGTTATTATTCTGACATCACTAACATTTGTTTGGTTCTTTATCTTTGTTTTTGTTCTCTTTCTTTTTTCAGGATGAACCACTTTATGAACACTCAAAGCTTAGCAAAGCAGAAAGCTTGCTGTCGGTCAAGGCGCACAGCCTCCGTCATGATGCATCAAAGGAGGCGACAGAGAGCTTGCTACAAATTATTCAAGCCGATCTCCCAAAAAAGACAGATTACCCAAGCACCAAGCATTTATTATTTCGGCACTTTGCAGCAGGTGAAAATCACCGGAAGAAGCATCTGTATTCCAGCAGTTGCTAGGAATATTTGTGCGAGTTACAAGACGATGAAGTCGTTACGAGCAACAAGTGCAAAACACAGCGCAGTGTTGACGATCTATTCAAAACTTCGTCATTTTTTTCTCGCTAGACTTTGAAGACCAACTACGGGGTCTTTTGGAAGCAAACATTCTACTTCCCAACAATTCATTTCCTTCCTATGATGTCACCGACGTAGCTGAGAATGCCGCATACCACAAGCTGCCAACTCTGCCTGATCATGTCACGGTCACATTCAACACAGTTGATGTTCCTCTGTTTGAGAGCTCGACTTTCAGCATTTGGCCACTAATGATTCAAGTTAACGAACTGTCATACAGGCAACGTGTACCCACACTCCTAATGGCAGGCCTCTGGTTTCGTTCAGGCAAACAGGCCATGAACACGTTTTTTATTCCTTTTGTAAAAACGATGAATGACCTTTCTTCAATGGGCATGCAGTGGACGGATGACAAAGGACGACAAAGGACTATGAAGGTGTTCCCCGGACCATGTACTGTGGACCATACCGCATGTACTGTGGACACTGTTGCGAGGTGCGAAGCCATAAATATGGCACAGTTCAACGGTGTTCATGGTTGTGCATGGTGTGAACAACCTGATGAGGTTGTTAAGGAGGCGAACGGACATACACGCGTGTATTCCACTACTGCAGCTCCTCCTCCTACAAGATCGCACGACTCTTTTCTTTATCATGCCTACAAAGCCAAAACTAAAAACGTCACAAGTTGTGGGATTAAGGGAAGCAGCGCACTTTCATTCCTCACCTTTTTCAGTTTTGCATCCGGCTTCGTGGTCGATTATATGAATGCGGTATGTTTGGGGTTCGTATGATCAACCACATTCCTGTGGGTCAAATCAATGAAGTGAAGAAAGTTTTTGTTGCGACAAGACATTGAACATGTGGACAAAGTACTGCTGAAGTTGTGTGCAGTGTGGGAGTTGTCCAGGCTTTCAAGATCACTTAAAGGGATAGTCGCATCCGGAAGCGTGTTCCGGAACTGTTATGGTCACGTTCCCTGTCGTTCACAATGTACGCCGGCAAATTTTCTCCGCACAAATCCACTTGGTTGACTCAGAAACGATTTTTAAATGTTCGCGCTTCTGGCGCGCACGGCAATCCCCGCAAGGCGCCGACACTGGATGACGTCACCCGGATAAACCAACCATCAGTAGGCGCTCCTTCCCGCCGGAGTTCGGTGTGTGTCTGAGCGTGCGTCTGACCCTTTTCCTTGTTGTCTTGTCGCGTTTGCTTTGAAGTACTTTGAACCACAGCGTGTGCCCTAGGATTTCCCGCCGTTGACGTGCGATGTCACAGTCAGGAAATCGGTGCTACGTGCGCGGGTGCACAAAGACTTATAACGTGAATCCCGAGCTTACATTTCACCGACCTCGCAATGGCGAGACGAAACGAAAGTGGGAGGCAGCTATCGTCAGCCACTACTGTGGTGTGGCCCAAGGATTGAATGTTTCACGCGTCGGTTCCTGTCATTTCGCCGACGACGCCTATTTTGATGAAGATGTATTGCAAGTTCGGCTCGGGCTACGGCAGAAACGGAAGCGGCTGAAGATTGACGCCGTGCCTACCATATTCGATCAGGAACAAGGGCAGGAACCAGTAACGGAGGTAAGTGACAATCCTGCGTGGTCACAGTTACGCTGCGATGAAAAATATCAGTTGTCACAGTAAACATCATCGCGAACACCTGGCCTCGCCGCCGATTGTAACGTCACACCGGCTACTAATGTACACAAATTATTACAATGATTGCAGAATCCTGACGCAATAGTACGCGTACTCTCGAGAAAAAAAGATTGGTGTGTTGTTGCTGTGCTAATGGTCGCCCGTATTATGCAGGAGTAATAACGTAACACTCCCACATGACAGCGTTATTCTAATGTTATTGCAGCTAGTGGGTGTTTCTGCAGTTCATAGTGTAAGCCTGATAGTAGCATTCAGGGATGTGAAAACTTCGCAATCTGTGTTTGACTACGTCCGAGACACTTCACGTTGCATCAGTATTCGACTGCAGCCTTGTTGCTAATTTCTGGCTCGATTTCAGGCGGCAGCAAGCACGTCAACGGAATCAACTGGATTTGGTATGTTTTGTCAAGCCACAAAAATATTGGAATTCTTTTTGCACGTCCCACAAAATAATGGATATGCACGAGCCCTGAAAATTGTCGAGTTCTGCGAAAGGAATCTTGTGTGATGCGGCTGCCAGTGTTTATAACGTAAAGTGGACAGGCAAATAACTGTGCCAGTGAAACAGGGACCGCAAAGGGGAAGATTTATTTGCATAGTCATTTTTATGTTTGTTATTGTACCCGCTAGGCCCTCAACGTATTCTTTTGAGTGTTAACACTCAAGGCCATATTTCAGATGCGGAGGTCATGGCTGAAGCAAGTTCTGGGGACCCACTTCCCACTTCACGGCGCATCTCACAAGGGGGTTGTTATGCCCTGATTCCAGGAAGAGGAAAACAAAGGACGCAGACATGCATAGCGTATTAGTACACCAGATATGGATCTAACAACATAAACCCTCCTAACATTCCTGTGGCAGCATACCTGTAACCACCCAGACTTAACACCACATTGATTTAGAACCACAGCACAACATAATAAAATAGCTTAGGTTTATTTGCCTCCCATACATAATGGGAGGCAAATAGACCTAAGCTATTTTGTTATTCCCACTCCGTCATACTCCACTGTACAATAAATCGATACAGTTATAGGGTCATTCTTTATTCCCGTCACTACACCGCATTGACAATCTGCACAGAGTTCAAAATATTCCCACCTCGGCACTAACTTAGTGCAGTACAGTCTGGATTTGATGCCAGAGCTAATACCGCCACGTGTAATAGTTTTTGCTGTACAGACGGGTAGACAGTCTGTTGACTGCAACTGGAGATACAGAGTGACAAGACAAAACATCCCCCACACTGCAATGACGAAAATTTTGCTGACATAGGCACACTACGTGTAAATGAGCCCTTGGTCATCCCCCTTGCCTCCCATCAGAGGTTTTTGAGGATACTATAGGTGTGTGGTGTACCGATAAACCCATCCGTACACCACACACCTATAGTATCCTCGAAAACCTGTGATGGGAGGCAAGGGGGATGACCAAGGGCTCATTTACACGTAGTGTGCCTATGTCAGCAAAATTTTCGTCTTGCCACTACAAGTCTCCAGTTCCAGCCATCAGTATGCACCAGCTTGTCTCTCTTGTCAAGACACCCAGCCTTGATAAGACGTAGATGGGAACTCCCTCCTGATTGCTCGGACAACGCATCCAGGAACCTGTCGTCTGTTCCTTGGACCAAGGTATCCCCAGACCCATCTTGTGAATGACGAGTATGCCGTGAACCTCAGGCAGCTGGAAAAGAACTCCACATGACATTTCTTTTTGTTTAGCATCATATCTTGTGGGCATTTGCATACCTGCCAAATCTCCCGCAGTGTTGGGAAGACAATGGCCAGAACAGAAGAACAGACACTATCCCAACCTTGGAGTTCAAAGCCTGTGCATTCCTTCCTTAGTTTCAGGGTCTCCCGCAATTTGAATGTGGAAGGTTGGCAGGTGTGCAACATAGTACAACAGAAAAATGTCCGCCTTTCAGGATGAGCCCGATTCCAACTGCTATCTCCCTCCCAAACCAGCTTCCGTCCAATTCCGGCAAAATCCAATTCCTCCCAAAATGTGTTACTCTTACATTCTTCAGTAACATGCTTCCCCCCTTCGTTGGCACCTCAAATGCTTATGTTTTCAGACTTGTAAGACTTTCCTTCGGAGTTTAAAATTCCCACTGGATATCTGTCAATCAATCAGGGTTTTTTGTTGCCAATCACGCCATGGCTAACTGGCATAATTGAGAGCATGTCGAGACTAGCTGAGGCGGCTGTGTTGCTTCACTTTTCCTAATTGAAATGTTGGACCAGGATTCTCTAGATCGTTCCACGGCTGTCGTCCCCGCTTATGATCTATGGGGGAAAAACTTGTGTAGGCCAAAAAGCTGCTGAGAATAGTCGCCGTTTTGTATACAGCCTTTGTCCACTTTAGGTGCGACAATTTGCATAACCAACAACACCCGACTAGCACCCGAGTTTACCCTTCCGAATCCTGATGGGGGGTCATTTAAACCGAAAAATTTCTTACGGTCGTAATCATATAGCAAACGGGAGAGCACTGCAGCAGGCTTACCTGTGGTCCTGGGGATTGAGTGGCCTAAAATGTTGATCATAGCGGCAGAATTGAGGCGCGTACAGCACTAGAAGCTCTCTACGGAGGCAGATGTCCCTGAGTAATGGGTGTTGTGTTATGCACTGCACGGCGGCACTGTTGCACATTTCTACCACCCTGGCAACAGAATGGCAACACAGGCGCTCGTCGGGCTTCTGTGGGTCGCAGACTCCACACAGACACCTGCCGATTTCAACATTCTAAACTGTTTCGCACATCCGACGGCAACCATGCAAAGAGATACATCACCTAAAAATGTCATCCCGCGGGTTAGCCGCAGCCACATCTCGTGGATGGTCTGCGGGTTCCAGAGGCATTGGGTCCGTAGAGTATGGGTCATCATCCAGCATTAACTCGTCGCCGCTACCGCTAACATGTTCGTCAGAATCTCCCCCAGACAGAGAAACATCACTCTCGTTTTCCGACTCCATGTTTGCTCCCTTCGCTTCGAGATCGCCAAACAGGCGCGCGGCTCGCATTTGCCCAGGGCGCACGCTCATTGGCCTTATCCGTGTGACGTTTGCTCCCACTTTTAGAGAGCGAGGGCGCAAGCATTCCGGTTTCTTTTTCATCGGATTGCGCGAAAAGTACGCCGCGGATCGAAATGGTATTTTCGGGCCCACTTAAGTGGTCGGCAAGGAATTAGAATTCGCATTAGTTTCGAAATTGACCTCGGAGAATGCGACTGTCCCTTTAAGGATGTGAAGCACTGGAAGGCTTCCGACTGGAGGAATAGGTTACTTTTCTATTCTCCAGTTGTGTTAAGGGGCCACATTCATCCAGTGTTCTTTAAACACTGGTTATCACCTGAAGAAAAAGTTCTTCGAACATGGTGACATAATTTTGCTTTGGAAGAAAGACTGTCAAAGAGGATGGCGAGCACTACAACAAGATGTTAAAAAAAAAAAAATTGGAACCCGAGAAAAGGACAGAGGAGGGACGACACGACACGTTCTCGTGTCGTGTCGTCCCTCCTCTGTCCTTTTCTCGGGTTCCAAATTTTTTTTCACCATCTACCAGCTGGCCTGCACCCTTGCCCTTTTGCCAACAAGATGTTAGTTCGCCCTTTCCAGTTCTGTGTTGCCTCTCTCAATAAGTCAAGGCGGAAAAATTCTTACGTGGGTGCTAACGGTACGTTTGGACAAATAACCAAAATATTTGCAAGTTGTCCTAAACAACACGCAAACTGTCATTGCAAAACAACTGTCTCTGTTGTTGTGAAAGTGCTCAGCCCAATTAAATGCCTTGTAAATACGAGGGGCGTTCAAGTCAAACTGTGACTTTTCATTTTTCGCAAAAGTAAAATGAACTTACAGGTGAGAAATTAGTTTTATTTTTCAACGTAATCTCCAGCTGCATTAATGAATCTTGTCCCAGCGTTTCACGAGGGCTTGGATGCCAGCAGCATGGAAATCCTTACTGACGCGTAACAGCCAAGATCGGATCGCATTCTTGACCTCGTCGTCGCAGCTGAAGTGGCGGCCCCCAAGGAACGCCTTCAGTGGCCCGAAGAGATGGAAATCGCTGGGGGCGAGGTCTCGACTGTAAGGGGGATGTGGCAGCAACTCCCAGCCAAGTTCCTGTAAGGTGCGAATCGTGAGAAGCGCGGTATGCGGGCGTGCATCGTCCTGTAGGAGGAGGACTCCTTTGGTGATGAGGCACTGCTTACCGAAACTCGAAGTGTCCATGAATGATAGTGGTCAACGTTCCCACAGAAAGGTCCGTCTTTCGAGCCAGTTCGAGACATGTTATCCGTCTGTCCTAGAGGATCAGGCGCTCCACAAGTTGGATGTTCTCAGGAACTCTGACACTGGGCTCCGAGCCGCCCCGGCCGGGATCGTCCTGCACTGATGTACGGCCGTCTCGGAACCGTTTGCACCACTCAAACGCTTTGCTGCGGCTAAGTGTATCGTGGCCATACTGGGCCTGAAGTCTTCTGTGAATTTCAGATGACTTTACGCCTTCATTCACGAGAAACTTCATGACAATTCGCTGTTCGATGTGCGCACTCACCTCGTTGTCTGCCATCTTGTCTATCACGTGTCTTCTGTTTTGCACAAACTTTGGATCACTACGTGGTGAACGCGGACGCCTGTCGCGTGTGAAAATGATGAAAAAGAAGTAGCGCGAGCCATTTGTACACTCAGGAGACAAAGTCCCGGTTTGACTTGAACGCCCCTCGTAGTAGGGATTCCCTTTCATCGTTCCAATTTGTTGCGGTAGTTAGCACAGGTGAGGCTGTGCAGCTGCCTGCAGGATGTTTAAGGAAGTGCTTTGCCTCTGTGATGGTACATCTGTGTTTCTTGCACACTAAATGAGAAACTCACCTTGGAAGCCATTTAAAAGAGGATGCCTTGTTGTGCCCATATCTTACTCTATCATACATATGAGTGTCTCATTTAGCCCGTATTATATGCACTGTGTTACCGATACTTTTAGGCTGTTCTATATTTTTTTAATTCATGGTAAGTTTTGTAAGAATTGTAAGCATCAAGTTAATCATGCAAAATTTTTCATCATTGCATGCAACATGATCATGCAGGAGCGTTCCATGTTGTGCCCTGTATCTTGCTCTATAATGCGTATGAGTGTCTTAATTAATCCATATTTTATGCACAGTGTCACTAATGTTTTTAGGCTATTGTATATTTTTTATTTCATTGTATATTTTTATTGGCTTGCCTATACTACATACACATTGCTTTCAAAACTGGTCCGGGATTTATGGCTATGATGTATGATACTTGTTATTGTATGAGACTCTTTATGTTGTGGTAAATTATGTGATTCTGCGATTTATATTACTGTACATAAAGTATTTCTGTTGTACAAAACTTCATCGTTCTATCATTTCCTGTAAATGAATTTTGAACACGGGTGTGTAATGTAATAATATAAATAATAATGAATAATTAGAAATATATTCTGGTATATATGGGAACATATCTTACTATGTAGCATATGATACATTTTCCTTAGAACTTTGATATTTTGCCTATTGGTAATCTTTTGTGACGATTGATTAGCTCTCAGTTAGCAATATTTGGTTAAAGCAAAAACACAAAAGCAGTTCACATGCTTCATATGCTGACATAAAGATTGCGATAGCTGCAATTAGCAAGCATTGCATATGGGCGCATGAAACATATACCTTAGTTTCATTTCAAACTCAACAGGAAGTCGGCCAACATGCCTCATCAGGAATTCAGAGTGTACTCAGTAGAACTTCTATTGACTCCCTAAAGTTAGAACACATTAGAAGTGGTTTTCCAACAGAGTTTCTATTGATTCAATACAGACACATTAAGTTCCCAACAGAAACTCATTGCCAGTTTTTGCCAACAGAAACATTGTCAACAGAAAACAGAAGCATTATAATGCTTCCCTTGTTCATATCAACAGGAGGCAGGACCCTGTGCCAAGGCAGTGACACTATTACTCACATATATGGCTCCCTCCGACCCTTGAGGGTCACTAACATCATATAATTTCTGTTCACAAAGCTGGGATTATCTGCATGGAGAAGAGCTCAAGGTACTGGGCACATATGGATTACGTTCAAAAGGAAGGGGGCACTGTTGTGGGGAAGAAGGAAAGGGTAGGGTAATGAAGAAGCAGAAGAAACAAGGAACCACATTAAGGACCGGTTTCACAAACACCGATTAACATTTGAATCGAGATCAACAGTCCCTCAACTTGAGTTTAAAGGGAGTTATTCATCGCGTCATAGACTAAGGTTTGCAAAAATAACTGAGTGTTAACTTCATGTTTTGGCAATGCTTGATCTCGATTTAAAGTTAACCAGCGTTGGTGAAACCGGGCCTTATTCGAGTAATTTGTTACATTTTGCAGTTACATTCATAGAAATAATAACGAATCAAAGTTAAAAGCGACTCTTCTAGGAATGTAACTATTTACCCCAAAAGGCAACTACTTACAGTTACAAGTTAAAAAGGCCCGGTTTCACCAACGTTGGTTAACTTTGAGCCGAGATCAAGGGTTGCTAAAACTTGAAGTTGACGCTCAATTCTTTCTTGCAAACGCTAGTTGGTGACGTGACGAATGTTTCAGTAATAATAACTGCCTTTTATGAAGCACAGTTAAGCGTTAAATTCAAGTTAAGGGACCGTTGATCTCAGTTCAAGTGTTAATCGGCATTGGTAAAACCGGGTCCTAATTACTACCCAAGACTGTTCTGAGGTGATCATGATGCGTGGAACATGGTGTGACGCTCCAGGCTGTACGAACACGTCCGATGCGAAGTAGAAATAACGGTTCGCAGGCCGATCACGGAGCAGACCACCTGCCCCACTGTCGGTCCGTCGGTCGCGAAGGGTACCAAGGTCCCTCCAACCGCTCCCTGACTGGTCTCGTCCGCGTGAAAAAGGACGCTCACTGATCGGCCTTGTCCGGATGACGTTTCCAGACAGGGAATCCCGGAATCTGTCAATGTGCTTTCTGCTCTTGTCGTGTGTTACATCAAACTGCACGGGAAGAACGCCACCAATTCGTGTCGGATTATCGCCGTTAGTATCAGCGATGAACGCGGCGTAACACGGTGCTATAATTTCAGAATGGACCGAGACTGATGGCGATAGTGTGGCTGGGACCTTGAAGATGGTATGTGTGAAGCTCAGAGTTATCAAGGAATTGCTACTTTTCGGAATGGTCCTCCGGACTGAATGCATTTGGTAGGTCCACCCACACGGTCGTGAGCGATGTACTTGAACACGGTAACGCTTAACGAAACCGTTTCATAGTCATAACATTTGTTGGAGGGAGTGAGTTCAGCGAAGTCTTCTTAATAACTTAAGAAGATAATAACTTTTCGGGTGCATGCCATCTTGACTGGTAATGACTGTGACTGAAATACAGTTGTTTGTACTGAAGCCATGTTTTCAGGTCCTTCTATTGTTTTGCGGTGAGTCTCTTACGGCGTACGGCTATTTATTTTGCAGTTCCGTCGTCAAAATTGGCCGCTGGACGTTCGAATGCTGGAAGACATGCTGGAAGGCATGCTTTCAACAAAATTATGCACTGAGGCGTCATGATATCAATGTGTCACGCGGTTCCTACTGGTACTTGAAGTCCTTGAATAGCCTAGAATTTGAAAATTCAATTTTCAAGGTGCGGAAAGACTGGAGTTTCTTTTACAGTTCTTGAAAGCCTCTGATTTTTCATCTTGTTCTTGTTCTCATGCGACTGCTTGTTCAGATTACGCTTTTCCAGAGTCAGAACTGTAGCTTCGAAACCACAGGAATGAGCAGTCTTTATTGCAATAGGGATCAACAACAAGGAATGAACGGCACCTTCTATTCTATTCATAAATGTTACTTTCTGTACTATGATCTCTAAAATTCAGTAGTTGTCAGTCGCATCTGTAAACCAATACCGTGATATCTGTAAACTGATATTGTGCGATTCATGTACTCTCTCATGTGATGTCTGTAGCTTATCAACATTTCTGTTAAATATTGAAGCACTGGTCATAAACCGTATTTTACATGCCAGACAAAATGACGTCTGAACCTCAAAATGTCATTCAAAAGGCCTCGAATTTTTCGTTCCAAAATTCAGTGGGAACCATGTGTCACAATTTGCACTGTCGCTTCTGTAGGTACGGTGACATTCGGGTTTACATCTCTTTTCGCTCTGGATGATGATAGATACTGGACACTTCGATACTAACCGCCAAGCCGGTTTGGATTCGAATTTGAACGCGTGTAATATTTCACTCTTTCTACCTGTTTTGTGTCTCTATGACTTATAAATGTTTTGCATTCCCCTTTGTTCTTCCGTGGTGCCAAACTTACGTGTTGCACTTCTCTCGTTTGATATTTCGTATTTCACTACTCATTTGATTGGGATTTGAGGAAGGAGTTTGTCGACAACATCCTATACCTCCAAAAAACTTATAGTATAACGATAACGCGCTGTTGGTCCCGTGCTGTTGGGGTGTTAAACCGCCAGTTCTTGCATGTTTGTGAATGGATTTTTCCTTTCTGCAGACTTCTTGTGGACTTCTTGTTTCCTGTCTTGACAGTGTGTTGACTTTGACTTCTTGTTGATCAAGTCAACAGGAATTCCTATTGACATCATTTTTACAATCTCTTGAACTACATTATGTGTACCTTCTGTGGACAAGGTATATAGATGTCGCTGTTGACAGTTTGTGGACTTTCTATGCGCCTAAGTAGGAAGTACTTATCTCAACCGTTTCCTTTTTTTACATAGATGAATTCAGTATTATCAATTACTGCATTATCAGACAGTAATGTCCACAGAGGTCGACCTCAAGGGGGCACCGAGCATCCCATAAGGGGGGGGGGGGTATATGTATATAGAGGCATACTGCTCTATTCATTGGGAGACAAGCTAGGTAATATCAGCAATTTTTAGGTGTGTTGTAAAAAAACATGTGGGGTGTACACCACTCCTGGGAGGTGGAGAGGTCCGTGCTGTCGGCTCTCTAAACAAAGCGGTATTTGGATCTAACCTTATAATTAAATGTAGCAGCTTGAACGCAACTTTGTCACCATTTAACTACATTATTAAAACACTAAATACATTTTCGATGGCTTTGAAAAGACGGTTCCTCGTATTATTTATACTTCAGTTCAGTACACAATATATTTCCAACTTATACGACCACATGAGGATCATGCGCATGCGACAGGTTTGCTGCACATTTTGATTATGCGCCTCCGTGCCTCGCCCTCGCCTCATCACGAACGAGTCATCGCCATTAGCATCATCGGAATGTCGTTGGGACGGTTGCAACAATGTTTCAATTGTCTCAGGCGTTCGCTCGTCAATTACAGAACAAAGGAGGATATGATTTTGCGTCGTAAGAGGTAAGCTGTGTGATAGAAGTGTCATGTGTCATCAAGTTTCACTTATATTCATACGAGGACTGTTGTGCTGTAGGTTTTTGCTGTTTCTTTCGAGCAGCGGCTGCGGTCTTGCGTCCCGTCAGGTAAGTGTACAAGTATATCATTTCGTGGCCGGTGTTGGTTCTGCTAATTTCATTCTCGTTTTTGCAGGCCATGAAAGAACAAAGGAGGATATAATTTTTCGTCGTACGGGTTAAGCTGTGTGATAGAAGTGTGTGATCAAGCTTCACTTGTATTCATACCATGACTGTTGTGCTGTAGGGTTTTGTATGTTTCGTGCGGCGGCAGCAGTTTTGCGTCCCGTCAGGTAAGTGTACAAGTATCAGTTCGTGGCTGGTGTTGATTGTGAACCAAATTTGTTGGTGCTATGACCAGTCTACTTGGTTTTACTTACTTGTGTTTGAACATTACTAATTTGCGATTGAACGCCCTGTTCAGACACATTTCTCTCCAGCGCTTCAGAGACATCGCTTTCGCCGAAATTCAGTGAATTTTGAAGTCCACCGTTATCGTGGGTCACCAGAAGAACTCAGACTGCAACCCGTCATTGACTGTCTATTGTGCGACGCGACAGTGTGTGGCATAAAGCATGCGTACGTGTGGAATACTTCGCTACTGTGTGCGCGGGATGTTTTGCATGATTGTGTCGACACTGGATACCACTTTCAAGGTATGCATTTTCGGAATAAAATATATACATATATAGTTTTGCAGTACTTCATTTCGTGTATTTTATGCCTGTTGCGATTGAGTGAACAATAGAACGGAGAAATTCAACTTCGCTCAAGTCACAGAACGTCCACAAAAAGTCTTCACATCATACGGGGATGGCGTTAATCGGGCTTCAGTAAATCATGTATGTTCCTTGATTAAGAAGAATATATACCGAGTGCCTCACGTAACGGTCGCCAAGCCTTTTGAAAAAGAACGAAGGTAGTTTCGTGGGTGACGCCGACTCATTGATAGCTGAGTCATAACAAAGTCAACAGAGAAACTGAGACCACATATAACAAAACTTACACATGAAGGTCACAAGAAATTTGTGTAAAGTATATGGAGAGTCTACAGAAAGACATGTTACCTTCCTGTGAATAATTGTTAACAAGACTTAAAGTTCCATAAGTCAACATAAAATCAATATGTCAGGTAAACACAAGGGTAACAGAAAGTCTACTGAATGTCTGTGCTCTCTGTTGACTAAGTTCTGTAGAATGGAAACAAAAGGTCAACAGCAATTTTTGTAAGGGCCGAGCCGTGCTCTACTTACTGGGCCACCAAGCCGAGCCGAAGAAAAAATACAAAAAAATAAAAGAAGAAAAGCAGGAAGACTCGGGTCCGGAAAAGTCGATCCGTGCGGACGTCTAAGGAGCACAGCTTCAATGAGTTATGACGTAATGCTAGAGAGGATAACACGCTGTCAGGTTCGGCGTGAAGAAAAAAATTAGTTGACTAACCATGAGTGCCTTAAGTAGCACACGTATCCATCTCGCAACGACGTTGCCCGATTTGAAAATGAAAGAACCGGGAGCCCACAGTTGGTCGCTCAATGATAGTTCTTCAAATATATTTTTTTAATTCCCTGTTAGCTGCGCGAAGCAACTGCGGCTATGAGCGGCGTATAGATGCGGACAGATTGAGAGAGGGCAGCAGGAAGGAGTGGGGGACATGGGGGTTAGTATCCGTCTCGAGCCGACTTCAGGGGCAACTGTGCCGGCATTTGTCTGGAAAGTATTCGGAAAACCCAGGGAAAAACTCAGACAGCACAGCCCGCGGTAGGATTCGATCCCACCACCTCCCAGGACCTGGGCTACCGCCAACGTGCTGGACGCCTTAACCCGCTCGTCCATCCCGCTGGTGTCCTTCAAATAACTGGTCCCTGCAAAGTTGAAATACGCTGCCTCCATGTGGGATACTGATCACAGCACAATCTCGAGCTCAATAGCAACAGTACGAAAACAGGAAAGCTCGATTCACATTCCGTAATTAGCACCGCACCGCCAGTGTCACCGCTATGAAACATAACTTCAATCTGGTTCTGCTTTTCACTCGCCGAATCCCACTCGTGCCTGTTTGTTTCACGACATTTATTGCCGCAACAATTACCTGAGGGAGTCGTTAATTCAAGAGCCTACATAACCAGTATAATTTAAAAAAAAACACTTTTGAACGTTTTTGCCACCTAAACAGGCGGTTTGCATGAGCGTACCTCATTAGTTATGCTAATTATCTTAATTGAACTCAAAAGTTTGCAGAGAAAAAGTAACTTTTTGCGTTAAGTAGTGAGGCCGTAGCCATAACATGCTATTCCAATCGTCATTTAATGTTTCTTCAACTATTCCGCAATTATTTGGTACCTGAAAACGTGCCATCTCTCCAAGCACGCATGGAAATAGCATGAGAAAAACTGAAAAAAAAAAGGAAGACGGAGACCAGACGCAAGCATGTATTTTGCCATCGCAAGCTTATCTGTGTCCGCCATCAGGTACTGGTGACGCCGACATCGGATGTCCTGTGCCGTTTCCTGTGTTGTCCTTTCCTTCTCCCCATACTGTAGGCGGGGAGACTTCGATGTAACTTGGGCGGTCTTGACGAGCGACGGTTCTTCGGGCGATGGTTTCGTGTTTTCGGGTGTCAAATATTCGTAGAAACAATGTGAAAGATCCTGTAGTTGAGACTGAAATGATGTGTTGTGGCCATAGGCTTTCTGGTTAACGCAAAAAAACGTTACCTTTCCTTGGAAATTTTGTTAGTTCAGTTAAGCTAATTAGAATTGGTACACTCGTAGAAAACACCTGTTTGGGTAGCAATAACCTTCACAAGTGCCGTGCGGAAGGTTTCCATTTAATCTCACGTGGGTTGTTTTATACATAGAGGTCACTCACTCGTGCAACACCCTGTATACCCAGCTGGGGAGAAGCTGATATAAACAATTTAAGAATAAAACGTTGAAATGTAAAGGTATCTAAATTTAACTTCCAAAATAAACCTTTAAAAATACATCTTATAAATACCAACGTGGTCAAACTAAACTGCGAAAAATAAACTTTGCAAAATGAACACGTCGAAATAAATCTTTCAAAATCCATACTCCCCAACTGGAATTTTAAGCGTTGATTTCTTTAATTTTTCATTTTTAAGCGTGTGTTTCAGAATACACCCTCTCAGCTCATAAAGATTTCATGATTAATTTCTGCCTAGTACATCACTGTAGCGGAACTGCCTTCCCGGAGCTATTACCTGCATTACCGACTCCATGAAATTTACGAAATGTTTATGCGCCCATTTGGCTACATAGTAATTTTTAGTCTCCACGTTGTACACTTGTGGTCTTATTGGTTGCTCTAATCGACCCAAATGTCCCATTTTCCTTTTTTTATTTCCATCCACGTATTGCGCAATTTGTTGATGTTGACATTCTAAATGTTTCTATATGCTGCTTAACATTGTAATTTATTAATTATTAGTATTATTTAATTAATCTATGTATTTAATATATAAAATTAATTAATGATTAGTATCATTATAATTTACTAAAGTTAACAATTTATTAATAAATGCTCACGGCAACCGTCCCCCTTTCGCCTGCGAGTCCTTTTAGGGTAACTTGTTCGCGAGACCCGGAGATGCCATGCGACTACTCAAGTTGTTTTTCTTTTGTTGTTTTCCTTACATCCAACAAACTTTTACGCTCAGGTTCCCTGACACTATATGTCGTCCGAGCTGAGTTTCCGTCGCAGATACAGAGGAACTTCTGAAGAGTGAGCACACTAATGCTACTGCATTATTAACTCGATGTCATTAACTTAAAGGAGCGCTCAGGTGACCCCCAAAATGCCTCTTTTCAACATCTGTGTTTCTTGCACACTAAATGAGAAACTCACCTTGGAAGCCATTTAAAAGAGGATGCCTTGTTGTGCCCATATCTTACTCTATCATACATATGAGTGTCTCATTTAGCCCGTATTATATGCACTGTGTTACCGATACTTTTAGGCTGTTCTATATTTTTTTAATTCATGGTAAGTTTTGTAAGAATTGTAAGCATCAAGTTAATCATGCAAAATTTTTCATCATTGCATGCAACATGATCATGCAGGAGCGTTCCATGTTGTGCCCTGTATCTTGCTCTATAATGCGTATGAGTGTCTTAATTAATCCATATTTTATGCACAGTGTCACTAATGTTTTTAGGCTATTGTATATTTTTTATTTCATTGTATATTTTTATTGGCTTGCCTATACTACATACACATTGCTTTCAAAACTGGTCCGGGATTTATGGCTATGATGTATGATACTTGTTATTGTATGAGACTCTTTATGTTGTGGTAAATTATGTGATTCTGCGATTTATATTACTGTACATAAAGTATTTCTGTTGTACAAAACTTCATCGTTCTATCATTTCCTGTAAATGAATTTTGAACACGGGTGTGTAATGTAATAATATAAATAATAATGAATAATTAGAAATATATTCTGGTATATATGGGAACATATCTTACTATGTAGCATATGATACATTTTCCTTAGAACTTTGATATTTTGCCTATTGGTAATCTTTTGTGACGATTGATTAGCTCTCAGTTAGCAATATTTGGTTAAAGCAAAAACACAAAAGCAGTTCACATGCTTCATATGCTGACATAAAGATTGCGATAGCTGCAATTAGCAAGCATTGCATATGGGCGCATGAAACATATACCTTAGTTTCATTTCAAACTCAACAGGAAGTCGGCCAACATGCCTCATCAGGAATTCAGAGTGTACTCAGTAGAACTTCTATTGACTCCCTAAAGTTAGAACACATTAGAAGTGGTTTTCCAACAGAGTTTCTATTGATTCAATACAGACACATTAAGTTCCCAACAGAAACTCATTGCCAGTTTTTGCCAACAGAAACATTGTCAACAGAAAACAGAAGCATTATAATGCTTCCCTTGTTCATATCAACAGGAGGCAGGACCCTGTGCCAAGGCAGTGACACTATTACTCACATATATGGCTCCCTCCGACCCTTGAGGGTCACTAACATCATATAATTTCTGTTCACAAAGCTGGGATTATCTGCATGGAGAAGAGCTCAAGGTACTGGGCACATATGGATTACGTTCAAAAGGAAGGGGGCACTGTTGTGGGGAAGAAGGAAAGGGTAGGGTAATGAAGAAGCAGAAGAAACAAGGAACCACATTAAGGACCGGTTTCACAAACACCGATTAACATTTGAATCGAGATCAACAGTCCCTCAACTTGAGTTTAAAGGGAGTTATTCATCGCGTCATAGACTAAGGTTTGCAAAAATAACTGAGTGTTAACTTCATGTTTTGGCAATGCTTGATCTCGATTTAAAGTTAACCAGCGTTGGTGAAACCGGGCCTTATTCGAGTAATTTGTTACATTTTGCAGTTACATTCATAGAAATAATAACGAATCAAAGTTAAAAGCGACTCTTCTAGGAATGTAACTATTTACCCCAAAAGGCAACTACTTACAGTTACAAGTTAAAAAGGCCCGGTTTCACCAACGTTGGTTAACTTTGAGCCGAGATCAAGGGTTGCTAAAACTTGAAGTTGACGCTCAATTCTTTCTTGCAAACGCTAGTTGGTGACGTGACGAATGTTTCAGTAATAATAACTGCCTTTTATGAAGCACAGTTAAGCGTTAAATTCAAGTTAAGGGACCGTTGATCTCAGTTCAAGTGTTAATCGGCATTGGTAAAACCGGGTCCTAATTACTACCCAAGACTGTTCTGAGGTGATCATGATGCGTGGAACATGGTGTGACGCTCCAGGCTGTACGAACACGTCCGATGCGAAGTAGAAATAACGGTTCGCAGGCCGATCACGGAGCAGACCACCTGCCCCACTGTCGGTCCGTCGGTCGCGAAGGGTACCAAGGTCCCTCCAACCGCTCCCTGACTGGTCTCGTCCGCGTGAAAAAGGACGCTCACTGATCGGCCTTGTCCGGATGACGTTTCCAGACAGGGAATCCCGGAATCTGTCAATGTGCTTTCTGCTCTTGTCGTGTGTTACATCAAACTGCACGGGAAGAACGCCACCAATTCGTGTCGGATTATCGCCGTTAGTATCAGCGATGAACGCGGCGTAACACGGTGCTATAATTTCAGAATGGACCGAGACTGATGGCGATAGTGTGGCTGGGACCTTGAAGATGGTATGTGTGAAGCTCAGAGTTATCAAGGAATTGCTACTTTTCGGAATGGTCCTCCGGACTGAATGCATTTGGTAGGTCCACCCACACGGTCGTGAGCGATGTACTTGAACACGGTAACGCTTAACGAAACCGTTTCATAGTCATAACATTTGTTGGAGGGAGTGAGTTCAGCGAAGTCTTCTTAATAACTTAAGAAGATAATAACTTTTCGGGTGCATGCCATCTTGACTGGTAATGACTGTGACTGAAATACAGTTGTTTGTACTGAAGCCATGTTTTCAGGTCCTTCTATTGTTTTGCGGTGAGTCTCTTACGGCGTACGGCTATTTATTTTGCAGTTCCGTCGTCAAAATTGGCCGCTGGACGTTCGAATGCTGGAAGACATGCTGGAAGGCATGCTTTCAACAAAATTATGCACTGAGGCGTCATGATATCAATGTGTCACGCGGTTCCTACTGGTACTTGAAGTCCTTGAATAGCCTAGAATTTGAAAATTCAATTTTCAAGGTGCGGAAAGACTGGAGTTTCTTTTACAGTTCTTGAAAGCCTCTGATTTTTCATCTTGTTCTTGTTCTCATGCGACTGCTTGTTCAGATTACGCTTTTCCAGAGTCAGAACTGTAGCTTCGAAACCACAGGAATGAGCAGTCTTTATTGCAATAGGGATCAACAACAAGGAATGAACGGCACCTTCTATTCTATTCATAAATGTTACTTTCTGTACTATGATCTCTAAAATTCAGTAGTTGTCAGTCGCATCTGTAAACCAATACCGTGATATCTGTAAACTGATATTGTGCGATTCATGTACTCTCTCATGTGATGTCTGTAGCTTATCAACATTTCTGTTAAATATTGAAGCACTGGTCATAAACCGTATTTTACATGCCAGACAAAATGACGTCTGAACCTCAAAATGTCATTCAAAAGGCCTCGAATTTTTCGTTCCAAAATTCAGTGGGAACCATGTGTCACAATTTGCACTGTCGCTTCTGTAGGTACGGTGACATTCGGGTTTACATCTCTTTTCGCTCTGGATGATGATAGATACTGGACACTTCGATACTAACCGCCAAGCCGGTTTGGATTCGAATTTGAACGCGTGTAATATTTCACTCTTTCTACCTGTTTTGTGTCTCTATGACTTATAAATGTTTTGCATTCCCCTTTGTTCTTCCGTGGTGCCAAACTTACGTGTTGCACTTCTCTCGTTTGATATTTCGTATTTCACTACTCATTTGATTGGGATTTGAGGAAGGAGTTTGTCGACAACATCCTATACCTCCAAAAAACTTATAGTATAACGATAACGCGCTGTTGGTCCCGTGCTGTTGGGGTGTTAAACCGCCAGTTCTTGCATGTTTGTGAATGGATTTTTCCTTTCTGCAGACTTCTTGTGGACTTCTTGTTTCCTGTCTTGACAGTGTGTTGACTTTGACTTCTTGTTGATCAAGTCAACAGGAATTCCTATTGACATCATTTTTACAATCTCTTGAACTACATTATGTGTACCTTCTGTGGACAAGGTATATAGATGTCGCTGTTGACAGTTTGTGGACTTTCTATGCGCCTAAGTAGGAAGTACTTATCTCAACCGTTTCCTTTTTTTACATAGATGAATTCAGTATTATCAATTACTGCATTATCAGACAGTAATGTCCACAGAGGTCGACCTCAAGGGGGCACCGAGCATCCCATAAGGGGGGGGGGGGTATATGTATATAGAGGCATACTGCTCTATTCATTGGGAGACAAGCTAGGTAATATCAGCAATTTTTAGGTGTGTTGTAAAAAAACATGTGGGGTGTACACCACTCCTGGGAGGTGGAGAGGTCCGTGCTGTCGGCTCTCTAAACAAAGCGGTATTTGGATCTAACCTTATAATTAAATGTAGCAGCTTGAACGCAACTTTGTCACCATTTAACTACATTATTAAAACACTAAATACATTTTCGATGGCTTTGAAAAGACGGTTCCTCGTATTATTTATACTTCAGTTCAGTACACAATATATTTCCAACTTATACGACCACATGAGGATCATGCGCATGCGACAGGTTTGCTGCACATTTTGATTATGCGCCTCCGTGCCTCGCCCTCGCCTCATCACGAACGAGTCATCGCCATTAGCATCATCGGAATGTCGTTGGGACGGTTGCAACAATGTTTCAATTGTCTCAGGCGTTCGCTCGTCAATTACAGAACAAAGGAGGATATGATTTTGCGTCGTAAGAGGTAAGCTGTGTGATAGAAGTGTCATGTGTCATCAAGTTTCACTTATATTCATACGAGGACTGTTGTGCTGTAGGTTTTTGCTGTTTCTTTCGAGCAGCGGCTGCGGTCTTGCGTCCCGTCAGGTAAGTGTACAAGTATATCATTTCGTGGCCGGTGTTGGTTCTGCTAATTTCATTCTCGTTTTTGCAGGCCATGAAAGAACAAAGGAGGATATAATTTTTCGTCGTACGGGTTAAGCTGTGTGATAGAAGTGTGTGATCAAGCTTCACTTGTATTCATACCATGACTGTTGTGCTGTAGGGTTTTGTATGTTTCGTGCGGCGGCAGCAGTTTTGCGTCCCGTCAGGTAAGTGTACAAGTATCAGTTCGTGGCTGGTGTTGATTGTGAACCAAATTTGTTGGTGCTATGACCAGTCTACTTGGTTTTACTTACTTGTGTTTGAACATTACTAATTTGCGATTGAACGCCCTGTTCAGACACATTTCTCTCCAGCGCTTCAGAGACATCGCTTTCGCCGAAATTCAGTGAATTTTGAAGTCCACCGTTATCGTGGGTCACCAGAAGAACTCAGACTGCAACCCGTCATTGACTGTCTATTGTGCGACGCGACAGTGTGTGGCATAAAGCATGCGTACGTGTGGAATACTTCGCTACTGTGTGCGCGGGATGTTTTGCATGATTGTGTCGACACTGGATACCACTTTCAAGGTATGCATTTTCGGAATAAAATATATACATATATAGTTTTGCAGTACTTCATTTCGTGTATTTTATGCCTGTTGCGATTGAGTGAACAATAGAACGGAGAAATTCAACTTCGCTCAAGTCACAGAACGTCCACAAAAAGTCTTCACATCATACGGGGATGGCGTTAATCGGGCTTCAGTAAATCATGTATGTTCCTTGATTAAGAAGAATATATACCGAGTGCCTCACGTAACGGTCGCCAAGCCTTTTGAAAAAGAACGAAGGTAGTTTCGTGGGTGACGCCGACTCATTGATAGCTGAGTCATAACAAAGTCAACAGAGAAACTGAGACCACATATAACAAAACTTACACATGAAGGTCACAAGAAATTTGTGTAAAGTATATGGAGAGTCTACAGAAAGACATGTTACCTTCCTGTGAATAATTGTTAACAAGACTTAAAGTTCCATAAGTCAACATAAAATCAATATGTCAGGTAAACACAAGGGTAACAGAAAGTCTACTGAATGTCTGTGCTCTCTGTTGACTAAGTTCTGTAGAATGGAAACAAAAGGTCAACAGCAATTTTTGTAAGGGCCGAGCCGTGCTCTACTTACTGGGCCACCAAGCCGAGCCGAAGAAAAAATACAAAAAAATAAAAGAAGAAAAGCAGGAAGACTCGGGTCCGGAAAAGTCGATCCGTGCGGACGTCTAAGGAGCACAGCTTCAATGAGTTATGACGTAATGCTAGAGAGGATAACACGCTGTCAGGTTCGGCGTGAAGAAAAAAATTAGTTGACTAACCATGAGTGCCTTAAGTAGCACACGTATCCATCTCGCAACGACGTTGCCCGATTTGAAAATGAAAGAACCGGGAGCCCACAGTTGGTCGCTCAATGATAGTTCTTCAAATATATTTTTTTAATTCCCTGTTAGCTGCGCGAAGCAACTGCGGCTATGAGCGGCGTATAGATGCGGACAGATTGAGAGAGGGCAGCAGGAAGGAGTGGGGGACATGGGGGTTAGTATCCGTCTCGAGCCGACTTCAGGGGCAACTGTGCCGGCATTTGTCTGGAAAGTATTCGGAAAACCCAGGGAAAAACTCAGACAGCACAGCCCGCGGTAGGATTCGATCCCACCACCTCCCAGGACCTGGGCTACCGCCAACGTGCTGGACGCCTTAACCCGCTCGTCCATCCCGCTGGTGTCCTTCAAATAACTGGTCCCTGCAAAGTTGAAATACGCTGCCTCCATGTGGGATACTGATCACAGCACAATCTCGAGCTCAATAGCAACAGTACGAAAACAGGAAAGCTCGATTCACATTCCGTAATTAGCACCGCACCGCCAGTGTCACCGCTATGAAACATAACTTCAATCTGGTTCTGCTTTTCACTCGCCGAATCCCACTCGTGCCTGTTTGTTTCACGACATTTATTGCCGCAACAATTACCTGAGGGAGTCGTTAATTCAAGAGCCTACATAACCAGTATAATTTAAAAAAAAACACTTTTGAACGTTTTTGCCACCTAAACAGGCGGTTTGCATGAGCGTACCTCATTAGTTATGCTAATTATCTTAATTGAACTCAAAAGTTTGCAGAGAAAAAGTAACTTTTTGCGTTAAGTAGTGAGGCCGTAGCCATAACATGCTATTCCAATCGTCATTTAATGTTTCTTCAACTATTCCGCAATTATTTGGTACCTGAAAACGTGCCATCTCTCCAAGCACGCATGGAAATAGCATGAGAAAAACTGAAAAAAAAAAGGAAGACGGAGACCAGACGCAAGCATGTATTTTGCCATCGCAAGCTTATCTGTGTCCGCCATCAGGTACTGGTGACGCCGACATCGGATGTCCTGTGCCGTTTCCTGTGTTGTCCTTTCCTTCTCCCCATACTGTAGGCGGGGAGACTTCGATGTAACTTGGGCGGTCTTGACGAGCGACGGTTCTTCGGGCGATGGTTTCGTGTTTTCGGGTGTCAAATATTCGTAGAAACAATGTGAAAGATCCTGTAGTTGAGACTGAAATGATGTGTTGTGGCCATAGGCTTTCTGGTTAACGCAAAAAAACGTTACCTTTCCTTGGAAATTTTGTTAGTTCAGTTAAGCTAATTAGAATTGGTACACTCGTAGAAAACACCTGTTTGGGTAGCAATAACCTTCACAAGTGCCGTGCGGAAGGTTTCCATTTAATCTCACGTGGGTTGTTTTATACATAGAGGTCACTCACTCGTGCAACACCCTGTATACCCAGCTGGGGAGAAGCTGATATAAACAATTTAAGAATAAAACGTTGAAATGTAAAGGTATCTAAATTTAACTTCCAAAATAAACCTTTAAAAATACATCTTATAAATACCAACGTGGTCAAACTAAACTGCGAAAAATAAACTTTGCAAAATGAACACGTCGAAATAAATCTTTCAAAATCCATACTCCCCAACTGGAATTTTAAGCGTTGATTTCTTTAATTTTTCATTTTTAAGCGTGTGTTTCAGAATACACCCTCTCAGCTCATAAAGATTTCATGATTAATTTCTGCCTAGTACATCACTGTAGCGGAACTGCCTTCCCGGAGCTATTACCTGCATTACCGACTCCATGAAATTTACGAAATGTTTATGCGCCCATTTGGCTACATAGTAATTTTTAGTCTCCACGTTGTACACTTGTGGTCTTATTGGTTGCTCTAATCGACCCAAATGTCCCATTTTCCTTTTTTTATTTCCATCCACGTATTGCGCAATTTGTTGATGTTGACATTCTAAATGTTTCTATATGCTGCTTAACATTGTAATTTATTAATTATTAGTATTATTTAATTAATCTATGTATTTAATATATAAAATTAATTAATGATTAGTATCATTATAATTTACTAAAGTTAACAATTTATTAATAAATGCTCACGGCAACCGTCCCCCTTTCGCCTGCGAGTCCTTTTAGGGTAACTTGTTCGCGAGACCCGGAGATGCCATGCGACTACTCAAGTTGTTTTTCTTTTGTTGTTTTCCTTACATCCAACAAACTTTTACGCTCAGGTTCCCTGACACTATATGTCGTCCGAGCTGAGTTTCCGTCGCAGATACAGAGGAACTTCTGAAGAGTGAGCACACTAATGCTACTGCATTATTAACTCGATGTCATTAACTTAAAGGAGCGCTCAGGTGACCCCCAAAATGCCTCTTTTTTTTCGGTGCAGAGTGTTCTCCAACGAGTAAAATGAGTTCCTGCGGAGGAACGACCAGCGCAGGTGTAATGCAGACCGAGTGCGAGGGCTCCGTTCCGCACAGCTTTGAAAATTTCTTCTCCTTGTGAAAGGGCGCATCGCAGAACGAGAGGGCGTCGTGTCGTCTGCCACTCCGCTCACGTAACCAGTGAATAACTGCCGCAGAACTGAAACGTGGATAAGCGGCGCGTGAGCTGCGAAGAGAAAACAAAGAAACAAGGCGCGGAGCCTCCAATAGAGGAGTTGAGTTTTTTCTTCTTTTTCTTTCTATAATCAAACTCAAACTCAGGATCAAACGAGAATCATATCGGCCTTCTGCGGCTGCTTTCTTCGACTTTCTTTTTCTTTTTGGAAATTCGACTGCAAAGCTAGAACGCGCCGCCGAGCGAAAATATTTTGCATGGAGACTCCTTGGTTGACAGCTCGACAAATGAGGCAGGATTTCGAGTGACGCTAAATGTTACCTCGTCGCTCCTTTAAGCGTCGAACTCATGGGGCACGCATTCGCAATATCCGAACAATGAACAGCAACGTTGAAAAAATTTCTTCAACCGCACCCTGTTCCTCGGTGATCGTGTCCTTCGGTGATAGGCACATTTGGGAAGCCCCGATTTCCCATCCGGTTCGCGTTTTGTGCGCGAAAACGCCATTCAGCTTCGGCGGAATCGAATGAGTTTTCGCCACCATCTTGGGTCAAATGCTTTAGTCACCCCTGCCTGCCGTTTCGTGCGGGCTTAAACTACAAGAAATACCATTTCAAGATACACTGTTACAACAGTGTGTCAGTGTGAAGTAGGCATCAAGATGTATAACAAACAGGTGTATTTAATCCTGCTTTGTATGTCCCGATCAGCGCGCATAATTCATACAGCGTAAACGCGTGCGAACAATGGAAATGCCTGGCACGCACGAATTGATGCCTCTCACACCACTTACATGCCTCAAAAACGACTAAAATCGTCAAGACGAAGCGTGAAGTGCTTCAGATGCGCTGCCGACATTTTGTAGGGCAACTATTTTGCAGCGCGGACGGGATAACGCGACGTGCGGCTCGTCGGCATTGCACGAAAATGCGTAACAGCTCGCTGTTCTTCTCTACATCAGCGAATACTACATAGGGAGTCAGGCATTTAGTGGGTTACATGAAGAATCCTGATGTTGACATCAGACTATGCTGATGGCACTTTTCGATCGTGTGGACTCCTCTGAGGTCACATCAGGTTGCTTTGAGGACACCTGAGCAAGCTTCAGATGATTCTGGTGTTACATCAGCGTGCTCCGACGTCATGAGATGAGACATATGGCTTCTGGGTGTTAAATGAGGATCCCTCGTTTTATGAACGAGACTTTTCTTTCTTTTTTTCCTTAAATTTCTTGCGGACATAGACGCCCATCGGAAACTCCGGCCACCTGAAGCGCCTGCACGACCTTTTGCGCCACGTTAACCACCTCGTTCACCTTTTGCAAGAATGGCTTTCTGACTCAGCTATTCGAGTCAGACTGTGTATTGTGTATTGTGTTATTGGCAAACTGTGTATTGTGACCAAGTATAGGGATCCTGCCTTTGGGGGTAAGCCCCTTTACACGTATTCCAACTCTAGCCTACATACTGAAGAACTGTACCCCTAGGGGATTACTAGACCATGCGAACAGGAAGCGTCGCTTCAGAGTCTAGTACGGTTTTAGCTCAGCGAGCAGAACGTGATCTCACACACACTGCACATGGCGAAAATGACGTGCGAACAACGACCACCGGTGAGAGCAACAGCAGTGTTCCATACACGCTCTGCTCACGTCCCAGGCGCGCACGATGACCAACAGAAATGGTTTGAGGGCGCCCTGGGCTTCCACAGTTAGGTCACAGAACGCTAAGCGGCACCGGTTAATCCCCACTTCGAACTTAATTTCCGTAACCGGTAAAGCGATCTGCTCTTATTGGTTCCGTGCGACGAGGTAGTATAAAAGCAATACGGAGTTTTAGCGAGTCGTTCGTGTCCGAACCAAACGAGCGATTCTGCCGATTCGAAAAGCTTATGGAAAGTGAACTACAGAGACTTTTAGCAAATCCTAATCGTTCATCCCCAAATGTATTCCAGATGGATTTAAGCAGCAGCTGGATCGTGGTAGATTATTCACAAGTTTTCTTGTAGTAAATATGACATATCATAGTGTACTTCCAGAATTTCCTTTTGCGGAAGGTTGTAGTTGAGACGAACTACGTCAGCCACCGTGCTCTCACACGGACATCGGCACAGTTGGGAGACTCGATTTCGCGTTGATGAATCAGGGTGATATAGGAGGCAGTTTCTCTTTGAAAGGGGTTAACCACCCGTGTGCGAAGGTCTCGATAGTTAGACCAAAAGGGGAATGACACAGGGATGTCAACTTTGCATTGGTTTAACGCGCCTCGCATATACAACAAACTTCCTGAAACGGAGCACATGTTTTTTCGCCACAACCGGACGGTGATGCGTGTGAAATGCCATATTGAATACGTTGTTCAGTTGTTGGATTCAGACACCGCAGTGCGAAGAAAAGATGGATAGAAAAAAAGCGATTGTAACCGAGAGTGGCCAGGGTATGAAGAAGAATTAAGGAGCAAAATAGAAAGTTCCCACTGAGTGTCCAACCCGATTTATTGGATCCAGAGTCCACATTGCAAAGAAAATATCGATTGAAAAAAAAAGCGATTGTAACTACTTTTACTTCACAGAATATACCGATTTACGTCCTTGGCAACAGTAAACATCTGGTAGTCTCACTGCAGCTCCGCTACTTCAGAGAGCCGTCGTCTTGCTTCGCGATGCCACTCGGTCGTGCTCGCCGAATACAACCAAACGAATCAGCACGACGGGGTTGTCCGCACGAAACAGTGCTCCCCACGACTCGATCACCGATTCGTAATACGCATGCGCGACACTTCAAACGGTAGTTTCGTTGCATTGCCAACTGTACAATATTTGCCCATGTCACGCTTCAAAATTAGCACAGTCCTCGCCCTGAAAACAAAGAGCAGACACTACATTGTCTCCCTCCACGGCGATCATACCTTATAGCAACCATTAACTCATTCATCGTTCAAGGGAAAACGACTCGTTAAAATTCCCTATTGTCACTGTGTGGATTATCATCAAATAAAGAACCTGTCTATGAAGGCAGTCGTACTGTCAAGTGTTGGTTGCGACAAGCTAATGCTTGCCCACATCACACTTCAAAAATAGTACTGCCCTCGCCCTAAAAGCGAAGAGCAGGATCAACTGGTGCTAGCAGTTAGTCCCAGAGAACTGTCGATGCCAAATAACGCTCAGAAACCTTCAATGGGGTCAGTTTTTAGGAAAAAGCCTTCCCGGGAACAGCACCGCAAAGGTCACTTCCCTGACGATCATTTTATAGGCCGCGTATTTAAAGACACGGCCGATCGATGAAGGCGGAAAAGAAATCCTTTCCCAGAACAGCAACGCAAGCTGCAATACTTTACAACCAGTGCTAAATACTACATCTAGGAACCACAATACCAATTAGCGGACACCACTAAATTTGGATGTAGAATGACAAATGTTACGGTGCCTCTTGTAGTCGGTAGATATTTGTGCGGTCCGTGCAGTGATGTGCGTTCAGGACAAAAAGCACGCGCAGAGCGCAAAGATTGCGATAACCTCCAAGAATATTCGAAAGAGAACCTGCGCTTACGCACACAAAATATAAAAATCAAAGTGGACGAAAAATGGAGTACACGTCCAAACGCCCACGGAAACACTATGCAAGTCACCGTTGGCGGATGCGCCTGCAGATGCCAAAGTCCCCCATTGGCCGGCAATGGTAAGCAGTCCCATCACCACCACCAGCCCACATCAAACGGAAGATGCGCTTTCAGGCGTCATCAGGGCGGCGAAAGTGAAATAATATTCTGGGACCGTGCTGGGAATTAAAGGAATTACATATTAGGATATGGTATACGTAGCACGTTCTTTTTGTGCACGAAGCATCATAACAGACGATTTCACATGCATCTGCCCAGCAACTGGCCGGGGCAAGGTATACTGTAGGATATTTATTTCTTTATTTATTTATATACCCTCAGGGCGTTATCGTTACAGAGGGGAGTGTTGGCTGAAGTAAACAGGTTACACAAAGTAGAAAAATCATCTGAATACAAAGTATAACAACTATATCAGGATAACAATGTTGATTACAATGTCACATAATCACAAATAACACTTTTGAACTGAGCCATGGGCGAAATTGATGTCAGTGAACCGGGGAGGTGGTTCCAGTCAATGGCGGTACGGTAGAAAAAGGAGTCAGCAAGAGATTTGGTTGAAAAAGATGGAATGTGTACTTTTTGACGATGGTCAGCGCGATTTGATATGTGTGTGTAGGTAGAAATAGAAAGCCAGAGCGCAAGCTATCGTTACACACTAATCGCGGTGCCGTCGAGAGATCTATATAAGAAGCACGTGCCTTATGAGTTATAGGGCACATCGCTGGCTCGGTGCCTCATGCAGACGGAACAATACATTTTCAATGGAAGAAGAAGCCATGTGATAAACGGCACGCTCTTGTAATATGGCGTACTCTGCTGTTTCCTTCGTTTTCTTCTTAGAATACGGTGCAGCGCGGAGAAGACATGCTGCTTGAAATGATCAAGGTCATTCTGTTACGGACGGGACAGGATATTCTGGGTCCGCTATAGGCCAGTGCCAGGTGCATGCTGGGATTGGTCCATTGATCCCCATGTTAAAGTCGAGAATCGAGAGGGGATCAGGACATCCGGACCCCACGTAAATCCGCAGCTAGATTCATGTGCGGCCGTCTGGCGCGAAGTGCAAAAACAGCAGCATTGTAAAGAATAGTTGGGAATGCATGAAATTGGGGCACAAAGACTTTGCGGCACAGCGCATGTTGTTGCAACAAAAGAACGCTGAGTCATGACGCGGCTGCATCGTGTGTCATTTTTCAACGCAGAACACTTCACAAAGCGATAAAAAGGGATGCGTTATTTTGGTGGTAATCGTGTTTCAATGCAATCGTGTAACAACGTTTCTCAAGCAGGGGCACTGTTGCAGGTTAGCTGCTAAGCTAGCGTGGCACGTTTTACCACTGTGCACGGTGTGGACGAAATAGTTAGCTATTTCGTCCCGAAGAAGGCGGAGCTTCCGCCGTAACGTAGACATCGCCCCTAACTTTTAAGTTTTAATAAACCCTTTTTTGTTACTTCCCCTACTTTCGTCTTCTGTCTCCCATTTATCTCAATGTTCACTGTCCTACTTGTCCAGCTGTTTCGTCCTACTTGGGACTCGTCAGCCTGGGGTAGGGAAATGACACGATCCTGGGTCGGCGCTAACAGTGCGTCTCGACGAGACGTCAATGATCCACGGTGACGGCGCCACCTGTGGAGGCCGCAGTGCAAGCTAGCAAGTACATATACAAAGGCTAAATAGCCGAAGCTCTGTAGCTGCACGTTGAGCATATGTTTACAATTTGATCGTGCACTCCCAGCCAAGTACAGCTGTTTGTCCTACTTGGGACTCGTCACCCAGGCAGAATCAGGCCTGGTTCCCGAATGGTCCCCAAGTGATTCCATTTCCAGTTGAATGGTCCCAGATGGGTCCCCAAGTGGCATTAATGGTCCCACTCTGGCTTTAAGTGGGTTCCATTCTGGTACAAGATGGGTCCCCAAGTGGCGTTAGTGGTCCCATTCTGGACCCAGATGGGTCCCAAAGTGGTGCAGTGTTTCCACTCTGACTGTAAGCGGGTTCCATTCTGGGCCCAGATGGGTGCCAAAGTGGTGTGTGGTTCCCACTCTGGCTTTAAGTGGGTTCCATTCTGGGCCCAGAAGGGTGCCAAAGTGGTGTGTGGTTCCCACTCTGGCTTTAAGCGGGTTCCATTCTGGATTCAGAGGGTTCCAGAAGTTCCAGCTGGAGCCTCACAGGTACCATTTTGTTCCCAGAATGGTCACTTGAGGCTCCAAACTGGGCAGCTTCCCCCTTTGAGATTTCATCTTGTCCACACTTGCCATATATCCTTCTGGTTTTGTTTGAACTATTACTCTGATCTATTTTAGCACATGCATGATCTCTTTTTATTGCTGTTTATCCAGGTGCGCGCGTCTGCGATCAAATATATGCTGTATCCCTGTAACACCAATTCGAGCACATATTCTCATCTGAAGGTGAATATCAGAACATATTAAGTACCAGAGAAATGTAAGAAATACATCTCAACAACAACAAAAATTAAGCTAAATAACTATAAGAAAGACAACGAAAAAAAAGGTAACTGCAGAGGCTGATGCAATGTGAAGACGCTACGGCGGCTACAACTTCAAACTTCAAACGGCGAGAGCCGAGAGGGAGAGGAGAGGGCGAGAGTGGCTGGTGGCATGGCAGTTGGAACTTGGACGCATCGCAGCAAGTTGGTTTTGTCTTCAGTTGCCGTCGCAAGGATGGTGTATCTCCTGTGCAGTATTTACGTGTGTTTTAGTGGGCTTTGTAAGACAATGCGATGACAATGGTTCCTGTGCAACACATTGTCGATTTCCCGAAGGAGATTTGACGCCAAGAAGACCTAAACGGCGTAGGGGTAAAACGCACTGTGAAACGCCAATCGGACTGCACGTCGCGAAGGTTTGCAGGTATGAGTGATGACCGTGATGTTTTGATTACTATTGAATAGATGTTTCATTTTAGAAACTTAGGAGGAACTTGAAGAGAAACAGGATAAGAAGATTCCGAACGTACGGTGAAGAGGAAGGGGGAGTCGCGACCTGCATGGAAAACAGGAGTGTCATGTGTCATCTTCTCTAAGAAAATACAAAATGTGAGGTGGCCAAAGAACGAAAGCTCCCTGTGGTCCGTGAGTGCATCGCACAGTCATGCATATGCTTTGTCAAGACACAGTGAGTGATCAGACTTATACTACGTAGTATGAACATGTAGAGATGTATTGATTATTTCTTTCTGCTCAGTGTATGCTTTTTGCAGAATAAACGGTATTTACTTGAGCAATATGTGCATTTCTACGCATTATTTTCGGTCATGCATTCAGTGGTCCTAGCTGCTAAGTGGCCGGATCCCGGACCACTTAGCAGAGGGGACCACTGGATCAATTCCACTGGTTCCACTTCAAGTGGGACCATCGTGAAGCAGGATCCTCCTTCAACTCGTCCCAGTCACTAAGTGGGACACACTCAAAGTGGGACCTGTCCAATAAACCACTTTGAAGTGGTCCCACCCCAGAGTGGTCCCATTCTGAAGTGGTTTAACGAACTGGTCCCTCATGGGACCACTTGGCAAGTGGGACCAGAGTGGGACCATTACCAGAGTGGGGCCAGAGTGGGACCAGTTCGTTAAACCATTTTGAAATGGTCCCATTCCAGATTTCTGCCTGGGCAGCCTGGCGTAGGGAAGTCACACGATCTTGGGTCGGCGCTAACAGTGCGTCTCGGCGAGACGTCAATGTTCCACGGTGACGGCGCCACCTGTGGAGGCCGCAGTGCAAACTAGCAAGTACATATACAAAGGGTAAATAGCCGAAGCACTGTAGCTGCACGTTGAGCATATGTTTACAATTTGATCGTGCACTCCCAGCCAAGTACAGCTGTTTCGTCCTACTTGGGACTCGTCAGCCTAGCGTAGGGAAATGACACGATCTAGGGTCGGCGCTAACAGTGCGTCTCGGCGAGACGTCAATGTTCCACGGTGACGGGGCCACCTATGGAGGCCGCAGTGCAAGCTAGCAAGTACATATACAAAGGGTAAATAGCCGAAGCTCTGTAGCTGCACGTTGAGCATATGTTTACAATTTGATCGTGCACTCCCAGCCAAGTACAGCTGTTTCGTCCTACTTGGGACTCGTCAGCCTGGCGTAGGGAAATGACACGATCTTGGGTCGGCGCTAACAGTGCGTCTCGGCGAGACGTCAATGTTCCACGGTGACGGCGCCACCTGTGGAGGCCGCAGTGCAAGCTAGCAAGTACATATACAAAGGGTAAATAGCCGAAGCTCTGTAGCTGCACGTTGAGCATATGTTTACAATTTGATCGTGCACTCCCAGCCAAGTACAGCTGTTTCGTCCTACTTGGGACTCGTCAGCATGGCGTAGGGAAATGACACGATCTTGGGTCGGCGCTAACAGTGCGTCTCGGCGAGACGTCAATGCTCCACGGTGACGGCGCCACCTGTGGAGGCCGCAGTGCAAGCTAGCAAGTACATATACAAAGGGTAAATAGCCGAAGCTCTGTAGCTGCACGTTGAGCATATGTTTACAATTTGATCGTGCACTCCCAGCCAAGTACAGCTGTTTCGTCCTACTTGGGACTCGTCAGCATGGCGTAGGGAAATGACACGATCTTGGATCGGCGCTAACAGTGCGCCTCGGCGAGACGTCAATGTTCCACGGTGACGGGGCCACCTATGGAGGCCGCAGTGCAAGCTAGCAAGTACATATACAAAGGGTAAATAGCCGAAGCTCTGTAGCTGCACGTTGAGCATATGTTTACAATTTGATCGTGCACTCCCAGCCAAGTACAGCTGTTTCGTCCTACTTGGGACTCGTCAGCCTGGCGTAGGGAAATGACACGATCTTGGATCGGCGCTAACAGTGCGTCTCGGCGAGACGTCAATGTTCCACGGTGACGGGGCCACCTATGGAGGCCGCAGTGCAAGCTAGCAAGTACATATACAAAGGATAAATAGCCGAAGCTCTGTAGCTGCACGTTGAGCATATGTTTACAATTTTATCGTGCACTCCCAGCCAAGTACAGCTGTTTCGTCCTACTTGGGACTCGTCATCCTGGCGTAGGGAAGTGACACGATCTTGGGTCGGCGCTAACAGTGCGTCTCGGCGAGACGTCAATGTTCCACGGTGACGGCGCCACCTGTGGAGGCCGCAGTGCAAGCTAGCAATACATATAGAAAGGGTAAATAGCCGAAGCTCTGTAGCTGCACGTTGAGCATATGTTTACAATTTTATCGTGCACTCCCAGCCAAGTGCAGCTGTTTCGTCCTACTTGGGACTCGTCAGCCTGGCGTAGGGAAGTGACACGATCTTGGGTCGGCGCTAACAGTGCGTCTCGGCGTACTTGCTGGCTTGCACTGCGGCCTCCACAGGTGGCGCCGTCACCGTGGACCATTGATGTCTCGCCGAGACGCACTGTCAGCGCCGACCCAAGATCGTGTCACTTCCCTACGCCAGGCTGACGAGTCCCAAGTAGGACGAAACAGCTGTACTTGGCTGGGAGTGCACGATCAAATTGTAAACATATGCTCAACGTGCAGCTACAGAGCTTCGGCTATTTATCCTTTGTATATATATATATATATATATACAATTTGATCGTGCACTCGCAGCCCAGTACAGCTGTTTCGTCCTACTTGGGAATCGGCAGCCCGGCGTAGGGAAGTGACACGATCTTGGATCGGCGCTAACAGTGCGTCTCGGCGAGACGTCAATGTTCCACGGTGACAGCGCCACCTGTGGAGGCCGCAGTGCAAGCCAGCAAGTACATATACAAAAGGAAAAATAACTAACGCTCTATGGCTGCACGTTGAGCATATGTTTACAATTTGATCGTGCACTCTCAGCCGAGTACAGTCACTTCTCCAACGCCGGGCTGACGAGTCCCAAGTAGGACGAAACAGCTTCCGACATTATTTGATCAATTAGGTAGGATTTGGTCAATAAGAGGAAGGTTGCACCACGCCAGACCAGGCGAACCCTTGCCGTTAGAATGCGTCCCACATTATTTTTAATAATATATGTCACAAATAGATGTCACGATAATTTCCACCGCAGAAAGGCATGGTACCTATGCAGTTTAGGCTGACAGTTTTTGTTACTTCTTTCTGCGACTGTAATAAAGACTGCACCTGCAGCAATCAACCACTGGAACCGCTTCCCAGTACAGAATTTAATTTTAAAAATTCACACCTTGTGCAGTAGTGACAAAACTGTTTCAAAGGCTGTTGCTATACTCAGCTACATATCATCAGTCAGTACTCCACTCTCAGTCGCTGCGGCATAATAGACAGACGCCATCTGTTGCTCTCGCAACGGCAAATAACAGGGTTGCACGTAAATAAGAATGCCGACGTGGAGATGTCCACAAATAAGTGCCAGTTTCGGGAATCAATGCAACATCAGGGAGACCAAAGGCCCTGTGAAACGGGAACGCGCGATGGGGTGCCACTCGAAAGTAGAGCCGGAGTGCAAGGCCGCAGCGGTGAGTCCTGGGCACAAAGAAAAATTCGCTGCGTTCCCCCTATTAAAATAGTGCAAGATGTTTTTGCAGCTGCGTTTAGGGGATATGTTGGCCTCTTAGTAACCGCAAAATTATTGGAATGAGTATTGCAGCGGCTGAGGTATGCCATACCAAACAGGCAATTTTCTCCTCCCACCTAACTTTGCTGACATCGCTTTCGGCAACGAAACCGGATAAAATGATTTTCTATATTTTGAACGATACAGGAAAGATTGGACATTAAAAGCATACTTCATTTACGAATATCTGACGAGCCGTCGAGAAGGTACGAGCGCAAAAAAAGTGCATATTTTTGTCATATCTGCTGAATTTGGCATTTTTTCTTCAGCGTCCCTTTAAAGTGACACCATTTTCATTCCGTACAGGTATACTAGAGTACCCAGACTTTACACGTGCTAGCTATGAGAGCTGTGACGCGAATGAAATGGCATCAATAAGGCTGCAAAGTCGCGAGAAAAAATCACGTCGCGAAGACGGCGCCGCCTTACCCCCTCTCCATCTGTGGACTGGTTTGTAGCGGTTGCAGCGCCATCGCTATCCTCTCGTGCCGAGCCGTTGCCGGCACGATCTCCGGTGGAATAAAATCACTTCTTGAATATCACTCAACATGAAGGTTGTCCCGCCTGTTTCCTTCATTTGGTGACCACTTGGAAGTTTTATCTCTCAGCCATTCACATCAAATCTGTCTGCACATTACGACAGGTCGTGTAGTTGCAAGTGTAGATAGCAGAGACTGCATCTGTAGTAGCTGCAAAAAGTAGTCTCTGACTACTTATTTGCAACTGACCATCACTGGCAAATGGTTAGTTACCTGTGAAATGTGTGCGATTTGTGTCTTGCGTGATTCCAAAGTCTCTCTGGTTCACCTGTAACCTCTTAGTATATGTGGGCACGGTACAGCCGCCTTCTAATATTTCGTCAGTGGTGGTCATTGGAGCGCTTGGGCCAAACGAGGCTGCTGAGGTGCGGGACATCATCACCGTTGCCCCCACGGAGCGCCCATACGACGCCCTCAAAACAGCTTTGACCCGTCGTATCACAGCTTCTGAACAAGAGCGCCTCCGCCAGCTGCTCTCTGCCGAAGTCCTCGGCGACAGGAGACCCTCCCAACTCCTCCGTCGCATGCAGCAACTCTTGGGCTATCGTGCTTCAGCAGTGGGCGAATCGATTTTGCGCGAGCTGTTCTTGCAGCAACTTCCGAACACCGTGCGCATGATCCTCACGACGTCCTCCACTGCGTCCCAGGAAGCCTTGGCGGAGATGGCAGATAATATCATGGATATTGCTCCACCAGCCATTTCTGTAGTCTCTTTATCCTCCGCCCTCGTTACCCCCACCTTGGCTGACTTTCAAGCTCTACGTGATGAGGTAGCGCGACTCACTACCATGATCTCCACCTCGCTTCACCTTAGCCATCGTCCCCGAAGCCCCAGGCCCCGCAGCCCTCGCCGTGCCGGTCGTCACCGCAGCCCCTTGCCGCCCACACTCTGCTGACTCCACAGAGTGTTGGTATCACCAAAAATTCGGCGACAACGTCCGCCACTGTCAGTCTCCTTGTTCCCGCTCGGGAAACGGGAGCGTCAGCAACTGACGGCGACCAGTTTCGCTGGCGTAGTTACCAGTCGTCCACGTCTTTTCTTCGTCACCGACCGCTGCTCCGGCACGCGGTTTCTAGTTAACACTGGCGCTGAGGTGTGCGTCATTCCAGCATTCGCTGACGACAATTGACGCTGCACACCTAATAACACCCTGTAAGCCGTCAACGCAACACCCATCACCACGTTCGCCGAGAAACTCGTGACCCTGAATCTCGGGGTACGACGTGTTTTCCGCTGGGTCTTCATCCTCGCCAAGGTCCCCAAATCCATCCTGGGAGCTGACTTCTTAGCCCACTTCGGCCTACTTGTTGACATGAGCCGCCGCCGTTTGATAGTCACCACCACTAACCTGTCTGTTCAGGGCGCCGTTATTTCAACGCATACCGTCGGACCAACCCTCCGGCGGCCGCCACCTCAAACCCCGTACGAGGCCGTTCTTCAAGACTTTCCGGCGCTTACTCAAGCCCTAACTGGAAGTTGCCGGTCCAGAACGACGTCGTGCATCATGTCGTGACCACCGGGCCGCCTGTGCACGTTCATCCTCGCCGCTTGGCCCCGGAGAAGCTCAAAGTGGCCAGAGAAGAGTTCGAGCACATGCTCGACCTCGGCATCGTCCAACCATCATCCAGTAACTGGTCTTCAGCTCTCCGCATGGTCCCCAAGAAGACCGGGGATTGGCGATCATGTGGAGACTACAGAGCCCTGAACCGTGTCACGGTGCCGGATCGGTACCCCATTCCTCACGTGCAAGATTTCACCGCTCATTATCACGGCGCCAGACTTTTCTCGAAGGTCGACCTGGTACGTGCGTACCGTCAGATCCCGGTCGCGCCCGAGGATGTCGGCAAAACTGCAATCACCAGGCCGTTCGGATTGTTCCTGCTTGCACCGCCAACGGCCCAAAATACACCGCCACACTTCTGCACCTGTCGCAAGTTTCCTTCCGCCATATCAGCGTTTTGACAACGTGCACCTCGACATCGTGGGCCCTTTGCCGCCTTCGCAAGGGCACCGCTACCTGCTTACTGTCATTGACAGGTTCACGAGATGGCCCGCGAGGCCGCCCTTATTCCCGACATCACCGGCAGCACTGTCGCCGCTGCCTTCGTATCGACGTGGGTGTCCCGTTTCGGGGTCCCCTCCACCATGACTACCGACCGGGGACGGCAATTTGAATCGTCCATCTTTGCCGCCCTCACTGCGCTCCTTGGCACCCACCGCAGTCGCACCACCGCCTAGCACCCCGCATCTAACGGCCTGGTGGAGCGGTTTCATCGTCACCTTAAAGCCGCCTTGCGAGCCCACTCCAACCCGTCAGCCTCGACTGAAGCCTTACCAGTTATCCTTCTCGGCCTGCGGTCGGTTTTCAAGTCTGGCTTGGGATGCACTACTGCGCAGCTGGTGTACGGCACGACCCTTCTCCTTCCTGGCGAGTTCTTCGCGCCTGCGTCCGCCAACACCGTTCCCGACCCCACAGACTATGTTTCTCGGCTGCGAGCCGTTTTCGCCGACCTGCGTCCGACGCCCCCGCGTCGCACCCCTGGCGCTAAGGTCTACGTTCATCGGGACCTGCTCACGTGCACGCACGTTTTTGTGCGTATCGACGCTGTAGGCATGCCCCTACAACCGCCCTACAACGGACGCTACCCCCTCATCAGCCGTACACCGAAGCACTTCACTGCTTTAATAGTATGAAGGAAACACTGGCTTGCATAACAAGTTGTAAAAAGAAAAAGTCGTGAACGTGTCGACACCTATTCGGGCGTCATCATCAGCACAGGAAAATGAAACGGGTGCTTAAAATGGGAATCCTTTTAAACCCTTGTAACACACTGGTAAGGGCCACTTGTGACTGTTACAGGCATTTATCTCGCTATGAATGTGCCAAGATTCAATGAATTTTCTAAACCCCCATCTGTGTTCAAAGGGCAATGTTGTCGCGTTGTCAAAATTGAAAGAATGTCCTGTTCTTAACACGTGATCGACAAGTTCCGTGCGTTGATTCTTTGCTGGTGGTTTTGTCAATAGTGCCTTCTGCTCCTTCATTCTGGTGACCTTCTTCCTCGCAGTTTCCCCTACATAGCACGTGTCGCATTGTTGACATTCCAGTTTGTATAAAACCCCTGCTTTGTACATGTGGGGCACAGAGTCCTTGGGATGGCATAGAATGTTGCGTAATGTTTGACGGGGCTTGAAAGTGGTTACAATACCAAGTGGCGTTAACAGCTTTCGTACCGACTCTGATAGGCCACGTACATAAGGAATGCATACAACATTGTCGGGGGCAGGTCGGTTATCTGAGACGGAACACATTTTGGAAACCGTGTCTTTGATGAAACGCTCGGGGTAATGACACTTAGGTAGAATGTTAGTGGCTAAAAACTGCTCAAATTTCTTAGCTTGATACGTGCTAGGTATCTCGTCAGAACGATACGAACTCGTTCTGACGAGATACATCTTCAACTGAAGCACTTCACGCTGCGCATCAACGGGAAGGTCGACCAAGTTTCTATTGACCGGCTCAAGCCGGCTTACACGGAAGCCTTCCCGCAGCTAGGCGACACCCGTTCTCAGGCCCAAGCGCCTGCAAGTCCCTGCCCTACAGCCTCCGCCCGCCAGCTCCCGCCGCGCCGCCAGGTGTCCTGGGCGCCGGTACTCTGCACGCACCATTCATGGACTTCGCCCATTCACTAGGGGCAGCTGTAGCGGTTCCAGCGCCATCGAGCGTGCCGAGCAGTTGCCGGCGCGATCTACGCTGGAATACAATCACTTCTTGAATATCACGCAACACGAAGGTTGTCCCGCCTGTTTCCTTCAGGTCCATCGTAGAAAGCTCCGGGAACCTGCTTTCGTCTTCACTTAAGATCGTTTCCAACATATATTTTTTCACTGAAATCAAAAAACGTCATCGGCGGACCTTGGTCGATTTAAAATGGAATTCCCCCACTCCTAATGCTAACGCATTAAAACTCCTAAGTATTTCTAGGAAAGGAAAGAACCGAATCTAGCGTAGTGTCATCAAGAGTGTATGACTGACAGTATCCACGGGTTCGTGTTACGCTCATGTGTTTACATTTGTTAATACTGAGCTCCATGCCCCAGCTGTGGCAGCATGTTCGTACGTTCCAAAAATTTGTGATGAGTTTCTGGCGAAAAGTCAATGCCTTCCCATTATACTCATCGGAATTTCTAATGAGTTTCGTGATGAGTTTCCGATGAGTTTCTGTTTCAAATTTGCCCCCGAGTTTCTGATGCGTACACGATATGTACCTATCTGTTGAGTATCTGATGCATACTTTTCTGATGTGTATCTGACGCATACTTGTCTGATCCGTACGTTATCTGCACTTTGATATTATGAAAAAGCAATACAGTTTAGCAGCTTTTATTGAACCTCTCTCGACACCATTCAAGAAAGACTATTCTTGAGTTGGTTGACAGTACTGTCAAACTTGCTGCATAGATATGCTGTAAAACAAAGAAAGAAGAAGCAAAGATTATATGATCAAATATTAGAAAGCGGCTGTACCGTGCCCACATATACTGATACGGGAAGCACAGCGTGGCGATGGCAATGATTTCATGACAGAATGATAATCAGCGCGTCATTGTCGTCGTCACAATACCCCCCCCCCCCCCCCACCCGAAGTCGTGACCTCCTGCGGCGATCATGGCAACTTCTTGCAATTACGGTCGTACCAACCGTACTGGCAAGGTTACAGGGCCTAAATTTAAACAGGTGAGTCACTCTTTATCGAGGAATAAATAGGCGTTCAATCTGTATATTTAGTTGACCATTATGAAGTGTTTTTTTGCCCAAAACGAGCATTGGATGCAGGTTGCTTGATCGCTCTTCCGACGTTCAATCGAGCGCACTTGCATTTTACCCGGCGGCAAATACGGTTTGAGTGTATAATAGGCTTGAAAGAACACGTTACAGTACACAGGTAGTGTTGTAATCAATATATGTGCGAGCACTCGAGCGCTTTTTTGCATGCATTGCTAGCATGGTACACCGTGTTCTCTGCGGAAGCAAGTGCCACATTCATTTCTTTGAATTACCTTCACGCACAAGTTCGGTATTACGTCATAATGAGACCACGATTGTCACCTTTTTTCATGTATTGGTATTGTTTTGTGCCTTGATGTGATATGTGACAAAGAATCCTACGTAACGGTGGTGTGGCGCGACTTGAATAACGCCTTTGTCTGAGCTGTATCGTCAGCTTGTTACGATAGTAATAATTTGTAGCGTGTCGTTCTATTTGAAGCAGTTTTTAAGGCAAAAGTGGTCTCTCAATACAGGTTTCGTCATGAGGGCTACCCAGTGAATAATCTGTGTAGTGTGATACGGCTGGGTGTACAGGTAAGTATCACGTTCCTCATCCACTGGTTTCTACTTTACAGGAAGGAACAACCTCAGTGCACGCACTGTGGTTAGCCTCTCTCAGTTTTGCATATTTTCTTACATGTTCACATCAGAAACACACCTTACACTTTAGGCTCCTTCACCCAGCAATATAATAATTAGAGATTATAATTCTTTTTAGAAGAGTTCCCCATATTCTTTTTAGAATAGTTTTTCACCTTTTTAATTTTTAGAAGATACAGGGATTGTAAACCATGTTTTAAACTGATGTTTTAACATTTGGCCAATGCATTTATTAAACAACATATTCATTTTTAACTGGTTGCACCCAAACCAATGTTCTGGTGTATTATTTCCTTTGTTGTCGATGCACCATAAAAATTGGAATAATCATCATCAATGCAGGTTACTTCACAGCTGCCTCGACATACTCAAGAAATGGGTGCAGAACCTGCGTAATGCCCACAAACTTTGATTACCACAGCACCTCCAGCGTTCGAAGCTAAAGGATTAGCCCTAGCTGGCTGAAGTTCGCAATGGAAACAACTACTACGCCGATGACTTCAACGTTGGTAGCAGCAACGATGACAAGTATCCTGCCTCCACCCAAGCCACGATGTTACGGGCGATCTTTGGAAAGCTTGAAAGTTGTGGAAAGGCGAGTTTAGACTCTTCTCTACAGCGACAAATCTAAAGGTGCAGCCAAAGGAAGTTCAGGCCGCGACCTTCTTGGTTACACTGGGTGAAGAAGGAAGGAAGATATGCAATACGCTGCAGTTTGAAACCGAAGCGGACCGTGACGATGTCGACAAGCTTATCCAGAAACTGGAGGAGCACTGCAAACCGACGCTCAATTTAACGTACCAGGAATTTCTGTTCGGATCGCGAAACCAGAAAGAAGGGGAGCGATTTGACGAGTGGCTGACAGAGCTTCGGATACTCGCTGCTAGCTGCGATTTCGGGACCTTGGAAAAACGCATGCTGCGAAGCCGCATAATCCTTGGAGTTCGCGACAAGAACCTACAGCAAAGGCTGATCTCGGAAAATCCGTCATGTGAGAAGGTTATAGAAACATGTCGGATGAGGGAGCTCAGCAAGCAGCAGTTTGACGATATCCAGAAGGAAAAAGATGAAGTGAAGGACGTTCACGTGGTCACGAAGCGAACGAGAACTTGTTCGAAGTGTGGATATACGCACGATAAAGCTGCATGTCTAGCGCAAGGCAAAGAATGCAAGAGTTGCGGTAAACTTAACCACTTCGCCAGTGTGTGCAGAAGCAAAGGACAACGAAAGAAATATAGAAGGAAGCCGAAGGCAAAACAAGTCCTTGAAGTGGAACGTGAAGAAGACACTTACTTCTTGCAAATGCTGTCCGTAAATAACGTCGCATCGAGCGATCTCCGGTCTGTTGAGGTTACGATCAAGGACGTGAAGCTAAACTGCAGAGTAAACACTGGTGCCAATTGTTCCGTAATGTCAGCCGGACAGTTGAGAAAAGTCACTAACGAGAAGACTTCAAAATGCAACGTTACTTTGAACACCTTCTTTGGCTTCAAGCAAAAGGCCGCAGGCAGGATTCCTCTGCAAGCATCATGTAACGGCCAAAGCACAAAGGTGCTGTTCTTCGTAGTACCACAAGAGGTACCGCTTACCCTGAGTGGGAAAGCGTCGGAAGAACTAGGTCTGACTCAGCGCACAGTGCATTCGGCAGTTGCTACAAAAACAAGCGACGGATATCACTTGTACGGTCCAGCACAACCTTATCGCGACGTCTTTGAAGGCATTGGAAAGCTAAAAGGGGTACAGTACCACATGAAGTTAACACCCCATGCAAAAGGAGTTGTAAAACCAGCAAGGCGGATCGCCGTTGCACTGAAAGACAAAGTCAAGCGCGAACTCGACCACATGGAAGCCGACGGAGTAATCGCCGAGGTGACGGAACCTACCGAGTGAGCGAGCAACATGGTGGTCGTGGTCAAGAAAGATAAGGTCAGGATCTGTCTTGATCCCGCAGATCTCAACAAGGCGCTGCTTCGGGAACACTACGCTATGGCGACACTCGAAGATATCGCGCCGCGTCTGGGAAAGGCAAAGTACTTTTCGACACTTGACGCATCGTCTGGCTTTTCGTAAATTCAGCTCGACAAGGACTCATCATACATCTGTACTATGAACACACCGTTTGGGCAATACCGTTTCCTAAGGATGCCGTTTGAGATTTCAACAGCTCCTGAAGTCTTCCAACGAGCTATGCACAGGGTCCTACAGGATCTCGACGGTGTCGATGTCGTAATGGACGACATCCTTGTCTGGGGAGGGACCAAGGCTGAGCATGATCAACGCCTTATGAGGCTGCTGGAGCGATGCAGGGATGTAAACCTCAAACTAAACATCAGGAAATGTTGTTTCCTTCAACAGCAAGTACGGTACTTGGGACAAATGAACACGTCAGAAGGACTTGCTGTGGATCCAAGGCGAGTCGAGGATATTCTCGCCGTTACTGAGCCAACAAATGTCAAGGAACTTCGTACCTTCTTGGGCATGATCAACTTCGTGTCAAGATTCATCCCCAATGCATCACAAGTGTCGGCACCGCTACGTGAACTGCTCAAAACAGATACAATTTGGGAATGGTCAACCAGACACAAAGACAGCTTCAAAGAGCTACGCGAAGCGTTAACGAAGGCACCGGTTTTAGCGTACTTTCAAGCAGACAAGCCTGTGACGCTCTCAGTCGACGCTAGCCAGGATGGAGTTGGAGCTGTCTTAACACAAGAAGGGCATCCCGTTACGTATTCCTCCCGTTCCCTTACGGAGACTCAACAAAGATATGCACAAATTGAAAAGGAGATGGTCGCCATTGTACACGGCTGTGAGAAGTTCCACGAGTACATCTTCGGACAACCCAGCGTAAAGGTCGAGTCCGACCACAAGCCGTTGGAAGCCTTTTTCAAGAAGCCTCTTCACGGGTGTCCACTTCGTCTACAAAGAATGAGGCTCGCACTTCAAAAATACCCGATTAACGTTGTATACAAACCTGGAAAGGAAATGTTCATTGCAGATGCTTTATCACGCTTTCTGAAGCAGGAATGCCTGAGAGAAGAGGAGCACTTCTATGTAAACGTACTTCAATACCTCGATGTTTCCGACGAAAAAAATAGCGGACAGGTGGTGGTGGTGATAGGGCTTGCCGTTGTCGGCCTCACGTATGTGTGCAACGTCACGACTCACGCCCTGGGGGAATGTGCGTCCTGGGCCGACTTCTAAGGGAACTGTGGAAAATAGCGGACATATTGCGAGCGACACAACGTGATAGCCAGCTGCAGAAGCTCCGAAAATACGCCGAAACAGCATGGCCTAACAATAAAAACGAAGTTGACAACGAGGTGCGTCAGTACTGGACCTACAAGGAAGAAATTCACGCGCAGGATGGTCTGCTGTTTCGTTCCAACAGACTAATCATCCCAAAGGGAATGCGGCAAATCACACTAAAGCTGTTGCATGCTTCATACTGTGGAGAAGAAAAGATGAAAGAGAGAGCGCGGGACGTCATGTTCTAGCCCGGGATCACGTCTGAGATTCAGCAACTAGCAAGAAACTGCGCTCTATGTGAGAAGCATCGACCACGAAACGAGAGACTTCCTATGATAAGCCATGAACTCCCTAAGTTGCCATGGCAGGTTATCGGCGCTGACCTCTTCAGCCAGGGTGGAAGAGAGTTCTTGATCCTTGTGGACTACTACTCTTTCTACTACGAAGTCAAACCACTAAAGCGATCTACAGCGAAAGAGGTGGTAGCCATATGCACAGACGTGTTCACCACGCATGGAATTCCAGTAAGGTTTCTGAGCGATAATGGCCCACCTTTCGGCAGCCATGAGTTCCGAGAAGGCATGAGGTTCCTCGGAGTCACGCACATTACTTCTAGCCCTCATTACCCGAGGTCTAACGGCATGGCTGAACGAGCAGTGAGAGAAGCGAAGAAACTACTAAGCGAGTACGCCTATGAGAGCACAAAATTCAAGACGGCTCTGCTCGAGTGGAGAAATACTCCGCGGGACAAGGTGTTAAAATCACCAGTACAACGCTTGATGGGAAGAAGCACCCGGACACTTCTTCCGGTGCATTCAGCATGTCTGCAACCAAGCCTGGTACAGCCAAAGGATGTGGTATCACGGCTTCAGCATCTCCACCAACGTCAGCAGGTCTACTACAACAGAGGAACTAGACAGCTGCCTCAACTGCTGCCGGATAGTCCAGTGACAGCCTACAACAGCAAAGTCAAGACTTGGGCACCAGCAACAGTTGTGGGGTCCGCCGGGGCACCAAGGTCCTACATCATAAGGACGAGCGACGGTGCTGTGCTTCGTCGTACTCGGGAGCATCTTAGATCATCGCAATGTCAGCAGCAGCAACCTGCTTCCACTCCCGAGAACGAACCACGGTCCGGTCCAGCCACGGAGTCAGTACCAGTTCGGCGAAGCACCAGACAACGTCGAAGGCCTCGGAGATACCCCCTAGAAGAGTAATCTGTGGCTCCGTATCATGCAAGGACATTTCAAGAAGAGTCAATGAAGAATTTGGGTTTTGAGCTTTGGGACAAAATATCTTTTGTTTAATGTTGACTGGGTTTTTTTTAGACTGACTTGAGAAAGGGGAGATGTAATTGTGTTAACGACGACGAGCGCTCTGTATAGGCTCGCGAGAGGGCAAAGAAGAAGACGAGGAATAAACAGTTGCACCACGTGTGACAAGATATACTACAAATATCCAGTGTACATACAGCAACAGTGACAACACTATAAGGAGATAATGTGTGACACAATTTGAAGCAGGCAAAATCTGATAGATGCATATGAGAAATCACGAACATCACTTATCCAGTAGCACCTTCTCATCTAATTGTCCGACAAAGTAAGTCCGTCTAGTGCAAGAGGGATGATGGCACATCATGAAGGCACTTCAGAGAACTATGGATAAATACCGGGTCACTAGAACACCTCTTGGTTCGCTTGGGAGTTGAGGATAAAGCGTCCGAAACACGCCGCTTACCTTTGTGCTAACAGAGCTCGTGCACGGGTTCAGGAACAAAATGCGTGACGGAGGATCTCACTACGCAAATGCAAAGACGTTCAGATTTTTATACGGTCGGCGGAGCTGAAGGGAGGAAGCACTATCTAATTTACCAGACTGCATCTTAGATCCTACACGCCAACAGACGTTTCCAAGTTTAAAACATATTCTGAATTGATGCCGATGGCGCTCGGTCGCATAAGACGACGAGAGCATTATGGCTGTAGTTTCGTTATGACAGACTGGCAAAGCTGAAGCTTCGCAGGGTAAAGCTGTCGCAGTGCACAATCAGTTTTTGCAACCTACTCAGGAACGCGGAGTTGTGTGCATAACCATCCGCCGGAAGCTCCCGTCTACGCAATGGTCCGGGCAAAATGGCAGGCGCCCAAACCACGTGATCTCCAGGAGCCACTCACAGCGTCCCCGAGCTGCAGCGCGGGAAAACAGCTAGGGCCGAGTGCGCATGCGCAGACCGACCTCCTTTCTCAACCTCCTCCCCCTTCTCTCCTCTGGTTTTTCGTCTCCTCTCGTCCCCCTACCCGACAGCCTCGTCCGTTTGTCTTCGGCGATTGCTGTAGAGCAACGATCATGCTATCCCAAAGCAGACAATCAAAAAGCGATGGTGTATGACAAATCAAGTTTATTTGTGCTCGGGAACTGCCTCGAAAAAGCTACAGTACGTATCTTTTTACGTCTGGTAACAGGCTTCACTGGAGCTTTAGGTGCTTCGACATCGAAGGGCAGTTCAGAAGCCAGTGCTGAGCTATGTGCGTCGTTGTTGCCCATGGCTGCGGGAGAACTAAAAAAAAATCTATTGATAATCCGTAACTCTGCACAAAATCACTGCTATGATAGGCAATCAATCTTGATTTTGTAGGTGCACACCAAAGCGCACTTGTCACAAATGTTCGTAGATCACAGTGAATGAATGGCTGCGACGTGCATGAGGGGCAACTAGCTTAACCACACATAATTTGATTAGCGGAATATCAGAAACGTACAAGTTACGGCAATGCACTGCACAATGAAACGCCGCTAACGTACCGGTCACAAAAAGCAATCAAACTTGTCTTACCGTTCACATGCGGTACGTCGGAAAGTGTGCAGATTTCCTCTCTGACGATTTCTGCGTCCTTTGGAGGTGCAGGGATTCCCTGTCATGTTCGTCTTCGCGCTGTTGTGATGATCAGGTGGATGTGTCATTCCGTTCTCACATTAGCACTTCGCCACAATCTAAATCTAAATCATTCAAAACCCTCAAACTACCCGCTAGCGTCTGCGTGCACAACGGCTGCAGTCCGAGAGAACACGCATGGCCGGACAGACGTGATGTCTCCTCCGTCGCTTTCCTTTCTCCTCCGTTCGACGGACCGTTTGGATCAGGTCCCCCAAACTCACCTCGGTAAAGCGTGCAACGAAGAAGGCCGCCACTAGATACCCCACTGTTGCCGTTCCGGATCACTTCAGCGCGCTAAGTTTAGCGGCAAAATGTTTTTGTTGTTTCTGCGAATGAATCTAATCTTTATATGTTCAAATAAAACGCGTATAACAACTTTCTGTGTCGTGTTTCACTTTTCGGTCCTGTTTTTAAACGTGTTGAGCGATCGGAAGGATCTAGTGCACGGCTGCGTGCATCACATAGCGTACCTGTCCTACCAGCCGCCGCAGGCGCAGTCGTCCATTTCTCCTTCGGTGACTTGGCCTGGCTTGGATTGTGCTTCAACTGGATCTTTAGCGCGCTACAATTGAACGCAAGCCAACGTCTGGTAACAATGGGGTATCTAAGGGCGGCCTCCGGCATTGCACGCATCGGGATAGGAACAAATACATGGGAAAATGGCGACCTTGGGGGACCTGGTTTGGATACTCGCGCCTCAATCAAATGACTCTCGCCCAATCAGCGCGAAGGAAACTGACGACAGTTCATGGAGACCAATGAGCATCCAAATATTTATACATATAATGCGCAGCCAATCAGAGATCTTCCGAGAGCGCGCGCCGGTGGCGACAATATTTTGGAGGCGGTGCGTTTCGCTTTAGAGCAGGCGGCTGGCATAACTTTGCACACGTTTCGGTCTTTATTTCTGTTATTATCTTATTTATTTTTTTATTATTAGAATTATTATTCTTATTTCGTTAATTTAATTATTTCATCAAAATGTTTTATTCTATTTGAGCATAATTTAAAGGAGCCGAAAAGTAAAAAATAACCCCCATATTTTGGCCCACCATCCTGCACATTATCATTGTTTGATAACACAGAGAAAGCATTACCTCACAAATCGGAATATTTTTTACGTATAAATATTTTGAAGGTTGCCGGAACATGGACGGTGCTGCCAACAAACGGCAAAAAAGAGTAACTTGGGTTTCAGGTCCAGGGCGTCCGGGATTGGTCAACCTGTACCACGTGACAATTAGTTTCTAGAGAACAAAGTTGACACACATTATCGTTATAACTAAACGTCATTTTAAAAATCACTTCCAGGCATTTGAAGAAGATAGTTTCTATACTAATAAAACATTCAGCTACGACGCGCCGTGCCGTTTGCAAGGCCGTCTGCAAGGCCGCCTGTGTTATCGCGCTTATTGTCTACGCCGTGGGTGGTCATACCGGCAGCGCGAAGCATGAAGTGAAAGTCTGTGAAAGTAGTCAAATCACTTGTCTGTCACTGTTGTGTCACGTATTTACGAATGCCTGGTGTACGTTATGGAGTTCGGGGATGCGGAAATCGTTCATCTTCGACGACGGGCGTTTTCTACCACAAGATTCCACAGGACAATGCACGAAAACGAAAGTGGTTCGAAGCACTCGGCTATGAGATACAGCAGTCGTGCCGTGTGTGCTCATTCCATGAGCAGCCATGCGCTCATGCCGATGACTACGAAGATGCCGCAGTTGGCGAAGTGCGAAAACGTCTGAAGCAAACTGCCGTTCCGTCACCTGTTATTCTGCTTCGCATTGGTGACGGGCTCAGCACAACGTCTCAGGTATGTACAGGTGTCACACATGTATAAATTATAATATAGCGCTGACGTATACCATTTAACTTGTGTTATCCTACCTACTGGGCATTGTGAACATGACCAAATTTAATTTTAGGAACATTCCGGTGTTGAAGTGGCGCCGGACTGCTTCGTAGTGTGTAGAGATCTCATCATTTGGTCATCTTTTGAAAATTTCTGTTTTGAAATAGTTTTAAAACGGTTTCAGGTCGACTGCAATGATTTCATGGACTTGTGCATGGAAGTCACCGTATCGGATGACACTACTGATGCTGCCAGCACATTGTCCACGTCGACGGACACTGTTTGTGAAGTACGCAGTAAAAAAGTCTTGTCCAGATCTGCACTGCAAGAATTCAGAACCAAATATACTCAGTAAACTTGAACTTTCCTACTTTGCAGGAAACAACTGTAGTCGAGTTCGACCATGCATACTGCAGCACTGTCTCTCCAACCACTATGAAGTCTGCATGTAAGAAGTGTATACAAGATTAGTGCTCAATGTGATCCGCATTTCTTATTACTCTTTTTGTTTGTGTCTATGTGTGTGTGATCCAGGCACTCAAGTTAACATGACAGAAATAGCTGGAAGCTGGTATGCTAAAAATGATGATCCGGATTTGCCAGGAGTGACAGCATTCCTACCTGTGGCTTCGTCTCCCCCTCTTGCTTCTACCAGTTACACCTGTGTGATTGCTCAAGAGGTAGGATAGGGGTGAGTCTGTATCCAATGGATAATATTTTTGCAATCCTTATACGGACACAAAGACACCTGAAAGGACATCACGTGGGCCAATAATTACATCGACCCCCTCTTCGCAGATTCTGCCAAGTCCACAGGTGGAACCACTAGCTTTGTTACGTGTTGCAGACCTTGTAACATTTTTTGTGAGAAAGCAGTAAACCTGGGAGGCAGCAACAGTGCGTGTGCACGGGACGGGTTTATTCCGAAAGTGGGACAGGTGCGCCAGAATGGGTGCGCACGCAACGAGGTTAGCATGTCGACTTCTTCTAACACCCCCCCCCCCCTCGACAGGTTATCCCTCGATGAGCCCCATCCGTTGCCTTAACGCCTCCAGTCTCGGTCGTGGTAAAGGTTTCGTCAACGCGTCCGCGATGTTGTCAGCGGACTCGCGGTACTGAAAGTTGATGATGTTGCGTGCTACTAGATCACGTAAGTGATGGTGACGGACATCGATGTGCTTTGTCCTGGCGTTGATCCCTTCACTAAGGGCAAGCTTAATGCAGCCCTGATTATCCTCGAACATAGGTGTCGGTTGATCAATGACTAGTCCGAAATCTTCCAACAATGGACGCAGCTACAAAACTTCCTGTGAAGCATAAGCCGCGGAAATGTACTCTGCTTCGGTGCTCGACAGAGCAACAGATGACTGTTTTCTGCTGGACCGGGCTCTCTCCAAGCAGGATGATGTAGCCACTTGTTGACTTCCGGTCAGTGACGTTGCTGGCCCAGTCTGCGTCGACATATCCTGTCAAGTCCAAGCTTTGTCGACCTGTAAGGGTCAGCTTAAAGTCCCGAGTATGCATCAGGTACCTGAACAGCTTCTTCACAGCCCCCCAATCTCGCTGACGCGGACTGCTCACTCGACGACAAAGTATGCCAGTTGCGCAGGCGATATCAGGTCGTGTCGTCGTGCTCAGATACAGCAGCTCTCCGACTGCTTTCCGATACAGATCGTTGCTGGGCAGTAGGTCTTCTTCCCCCGTAAACTTCAGATAGTCTGGATCCATTGGTGTGAAGCTGATCTTAGCAGTACTGAGGTGATATTTCTCCAGCAATGCATCTATTTTGTTCTTCTGATGTAGCAGGAAACAGTCGTGACGTGGTCTCTCTATCTCGATACCAAGGTAGTGGCAGACATGTCCAAGGTCCTTCAGCTCAAAGTGCCTATTCAACTGATGCCAAATTCCTGTTATGGTAGGATTGTCTCGATGGCAAATTAACATGTCGTCCACGTATACAAGCACGTATAGCCGGGATCCGTTCACTACTTGGGTGTACAAACAGGGGTCTGCCTGGCTCAGTGTGAAGCCCGCTCCAAGTAGTACTTGATTGGCTTTGATGTTCCATGCCCTGGCAGCCTGTTTAAGTCCATACAACGACTTCTGAAGCTTACACACGAGATGTTACTCCCCTGGAGCGATGAACCCTTCCGGTTGCTGCATATAAATGTCTTCTTCGATTTCGCCATTCAAAAATGCGGTTTTTACGTCGAAATGACGAACTCTCAGGTTCTCGGCAGCTGCCACTGTTAAAAGAATCCGCAGTGTGGTGAGCTTCGCGACTTGAGCAAACGTGGCATCATAGTCCTCTCCAAACCGCTGGGAGAACCCCTGAGCGACCAGTCTTGCCTTGTAACGCTCAACGTTGCCATCTTTGTCCCGTTTAATTTTAAAAATCCACTTGCAGCCGAAGGGCTGCTTGCCCTCCGGTAACTGTGCAAGAACCCAGGTGTTGAGCTGGTGAAGCGAATCGATCTCATCGACAGCAGCCTTTATCCATTTGTCCTTGTCAGCAGCTGGCAACTTCTGCATGTCCTTCCAGCTAACTGGATCGGGCGCGGATGCCGCGCAGGCTACATAAGAAAGACGGTCCGGAGGTACTCCTTTGTTGCTCCGACTCGAGCGCCGTGGTTGAACGGGACCATCCCCATCAGCTGCGGGAGCAACTCCATCTGCCAACTGAACATCCGCACCGGACCCTGGTACAACTCTGTCAGTCACCGGAACATCTCCAACGCTGTCACCGCGCAAGGGCAAGCTAGGAGGGCGAAAGCTAGGCAGCTCCACTTCAACGTCACCAGAAGACGACTGCTCCGAACGCTGTGTGCCCGGAAGCCGGAAAGCGGGTGATTCTCCACAGAACGCTTCCATGATCGGGCTTTCGTCAACAATCACACTGCGTGTCACTTTGACACTGTGACTACCTTTAAGAAGCACCCGGTACCCCTTCTGCGTCTCGCTGAAGCCCGCTAGCACACCCTCAAGAGCCCGAGCGTCCCATTTGTCTCGCTTCTCCTTAGGAACATGAAGATAGGCCGTGCTCCCAAACATGCGCAAGTGTTCCAGGTGGGGCTTCTTGCCAGTCCAGATTTCGTAAGGAGTTTTCGATACCGCTTTGCTAGGCAGCCGGTTCTGAAGGTAGCAGGCAGTCGTAACAGCCTCGCCCCAATATAACTTTGGAAGGCCTGCCCCGAAAAGCATACTCCTTGCGCTCTCACAGAGTGTCCTGTTCTTTCTCTCGGCGACCCCATTCTGGGTTGTACGGAACTGATGGCTGGAATGTTACACCGTACTTGCGCAGAAGGGCCTGTGTCTTGCCACTGGTGTACTCTGTCCCATTATCGGCGCGAATTATCTGCGGATGACGCCCAAACTTCGTGTTCATCAGGGCCAAGTACTCCTCCAGCTTTGCAGATACCTCGTCCTTAGATTTCAGCAGGTACGGGACTGTGTATCGTGAAAAATCGTCGATGAAAGTGAGGAAGTACTTGTTTTTGCTTGGCGTTAGAGTCCTCATGGGGCCGCAGACATCCGTGTGGACAAGCTGCAGAACAGCTCCCGCTCGCGACGAAGTCTCTTTAGGAAAGGATGCCCTCTTCATCTTTCCTTTGATACAGCTGTTACATCTTACCAAGTGGTCGCAGTCACCGATCAGGATCCCATCTGCCAAATCCTCCTGCTTTAAACGCTTGACTGCTACTGCGTCTCTATGCCCGAGACGAAGGTGCCATACGTGTACGCACTCTCGGTGACTAGACGTCCGAGAGACATTGGCAGCCGTAGTACTCAAAGTGGACAAGCGATAGAGGCCATTTTCCACTCTTGCCTTAGCCAACACCTCCTGCCTCCTAGTGACGATACAGTGGTCTCCTTGAAATGTCACCACGTTGCCTTGTTGCATGAGGCGCTTGACAGACAGAAGATTACTCTCGAGGGAGGGTACGTAGAGTACATCACCTTGACCGACTTGCACTTGGAGTCAGAAATGCGACACTGTAGAATGCCATCACCGATTCCATGTGAAGAAATTATCTGACCATTCGCCACGGTAACAGTTTCTGCTGACTGACGATAATTCTCCGTGAAGAAATCCTTGTCGTTACACATGTGGCTGGTAGCGCCAGAGTCAACGTACCATGGTCTACCTGGCAATTCGGGAGCGGCGAGAAATGCAGTTTCGGACGATGACGAGCGGTCGGACGCTGCTACCTTAGCGCGCTGCCGAGGCTTCCTGCGCCCCTTCAAACGGGGGCAGTTCCACTTCAAGTGGCCTACCTCCTTGCAGTAGTAGCAATGCCTCCCGCAGGACGAAGGTTTCCTACTGTCGTCTCTCTTCGTTTGAAGGGCAGTTCCCGAACCAGACGTTGAACTACTTGATGCTCGCTTTTTCATATACTCGTCCACGAGTTTTCCTTTGACGTACTCCAGCGTCAGGTCGTCGTCGGGCCGTGCGTCCAGGGCTGTCACGAGCGCCTCGTAGCTCTCCGGGAGACCACTTAGCAAAAGAGCCGCTGCTCTTTTGCCCCATAACTGGCTGGGCTTTGTGCTGGGCCCATAACCTGTGAGAAAGCAGTAAACCTGGGAATCCGTGGTCTCCTGTCCGATCCCTCTCAGCCGCTCGACTAACTCCAAGGTACGCCTTATATAGCCTTGCATGTCTTCGTCCTCCGCTAACTTGGATTGGTAGAGCTTCCTTAGCAGGTAGAGCTTATTGCTAAGGTTTGCTCGCTCATGAACCTTGCGTAGCTCTTGCCACATCGCCTTCGCTGAGCCGCAATTACAGATGTGCACAATCTGATTGTCCTCAACGCTGAGGCAAATCGTGCTCTGCGCTTTCTCATCGCCAGCCGTCCAGTCTCCAGAAGGTGTCTGTGGAGTAGGTCCGTCCACGTACGTCCACGTTCCTTCCCGGGTCAGCAACATCTTCATTTTGAACTTCCAGACCTGATAATTGCCGTCCGTGAGCTTTGCAACCGTAAACTTGCCGCTGTCTCCCATATCCACAGTTCTAGTGTTCTGGGCCCATAACCTGTGAGAAAGCAGTAAACCTGGGAGGCAGCAACAGTGCGTGTGCACGGAACGGGTTTATTCCGAAAGTGGGGCAGGTGCGCCAGAATGGGTGCGTATCAACGAGGTTAGCATGTCGACTTCTAACATTTTTGGAGTCTTTGGACAGGTGCAGAACATCAGTATGACATCAACAGTGGGAGAAGAAACTGATGAGAGCTACTATCCATCTGAGGATAGCTGCCTTGAAGGGTACAGGAACACTTTCTGTTGAAGCAAACTTATTATTAAAGATGGCCAATTAATTTTCTAGAGACACCACTACACCTGAATGTCTAGTGGAACAGCGAAAATTCATTGTCTTTGAAGCCCCACTACTGGAATTGTTCAAAGCATGTCGCAGTTGCAGTGGGTCATGCAAGGTTACCACATCAGTTCGGGGCACACTTCTCACTGTTGTGTCCGAATGTGCAAGCGGCCACAAATTCTCTTGGAACAGTCAGCCAGAATTGAACAGGATGGCTGCAGGAAACGTTCAATACTGTTCAACGGAGCCAGTCCCACCAAGGTGTGTACTTGCATGTTTGGGAGCATACATAATAAAACGTTACGTCCCTGTCTAAAGGTTCTTCGACTGCTGAGCTCCATCAACATACAAATGATTTCAAAGGTTGCATACGACACATATCAGAAAGGTTGCCTACTGCCTGCTGTATCACAGGTACCAGTTCCTAGTTGCTTGCACAATACTTGCAAATCTATCTAAAAATATTAATTATCATCATATGATTGTGATAAGTAGTAACTGACAAGCATCGGTGCTTCAGTGTATAAGGAGGTATTGAGTTTGCTTTCTGCAATAATGGCTGTTATATTGCACAAATCTTACAGGTTTGGAATGCAGAACACAACCACCTGCTCCTTTCACTTCAAGACATGCCTGTTGACCTCCTTGGAGATGGCAGATGTGATTCTCCTGTTCACTGTGCCAAGTACATGACATACACTTTTATGAAAGCCCATTCAAAGAAAATCGTCAGCTCCGTTCAAGTACAGGTTGGTGAGGTAAGTGTTTGGCACATATATTACTCGTATAAGGCCTACCAGCTGCCATAGTTTGATTCTTTCTTTTTGTGTGTTCTTCTTGCTCTAGTCTCCAGATGTTGCTTCCAGCACAAACATGGAAAAGGTGGGATTTGTGAGATGTCTGGACGAACTGAAATCAAATCACATCATCGTGGCATCCATTACGACTGATCGACATCCTGCAGTGAGAAAGCACATGCGTGAAATGGAACCCAGCATAGTGCATGGATTTGATACCTGGCATGTGGTGAAAGGTGATATTTACTTGCTTATTGTGTAACCCACACCCTAGGGTCGATTGCACTGCTACTGATACGCTGTACATCATGACCATTTCAGTGCTCTGCCGTTGAATTTATGTCAAGAATTTTTATTGTTGGGCTTATGTATTTAAATTTTGTATGCAGGCTTGAAGAAGAAATTGGACACAGCAGCCAAAGCCAGTGCAGGTGCTCCTTTAAAACCATGGGTGCAGCATATTTGCAACCATCTCTACTGGTGCAATTCCACAGCTGACGGGAATTCAGAACTGTTACTGAGCATGTGGAAAAGTAAGACTTAATCAGATAATAACAGATATGTAGCTCTGACACTAACGTTACTTCATTAGGCATGACACGCCGCATTACAAATGTCCATACGGGTCACGAAGGTCCATATCATCGCTGCTTACATGACACAGTTGGAGAAAGGCCGTGGCTGCAGCCTGGTAATTTGAATTAGGAGAAGCACATTTTTCCTTAGTGTGTTAGTCTAGCATACTTCACATGTACTAGACATAATGTATGTACAGTGTACATGGCGAGGACAACAAATGCTCTGAATGTACAGGTACCGTAGCTTATGCAAGACTTCTGAAGATTGTACTGAACCCAAGGCTACTGAAGGATGTTCAACAACTATCAAGAGTGGGTCAGACATCAGGGCTCGAGTCATACCACTCCGTCATACTGAAGTTCGCTCCTAAGTCCACAGCATACACACCGAAAGTTATGCGTGCTAGGTGCGTACCCACGCTTTGAAATGGGAAGAAAGACAAGGGGTTGACGTAGAGCTTGACCTTTTTTCTTTACTGTATAGGTTGTCAAAAAGGTTATTTGTGAGGTATCACATTTACAATGTCTTATCTCTTCTATCACTCCTTGTAGGACACAAATAGCTGCCCTGCACTTCAATGAAAATGCTGACCGGGAGTATGCTTATGGAAAGGATGGACAGCAGATGTTCAGGAGGAAGCTCCTAAAAACAAAGAAAGGGGCAGAAGTAGTTTCTAGAGTGAAGACAAAGGCCACTTACAGTATGAAAATCTCTTTCCGTTTATGATACCGGCATTTGTACTGCTTATCTCTTTACAGATTATGTGGCAAATCTTCTAAAGGGGGCTGTGACAGTGTGTGAAAGCACAACATACAGTGCCATGGTAGCAGCCCACCATAGTCCCGAGCCTGCGCCAATGACTGCAGCTTACCCACGTGAATCGAAAGAGGTCCTGATTGCGAGAAGGATGCTTCGCTTTCCAACAGAGTGATGTAATGTTGCTTTACCCTTCTTGCATAACTTCCTGTTGAGCACTGTTGCCTTCACCTTGCACTATAGCTCTCATGAGGTCACCTGCAACTGCAGTCCTGACCTGGGAGCTGCTTTGGATAGCCCGCTCTACCAAAACTCCGTCAAAGCCTCCAAAGATGAATGAAGGGAAGTACCAATTACTTCGGATAGGGTGTTAAATGAGTACTAAAATGCAAAAAACAAGTTAACTTTACATTGCGTCACATGCAGTCAGAGCCGTTTCATGGGGGGGGGGGGGGTAGAGGGGCAGCAGCCCTGGGTACCTTCCCTAAGGCGGCACAGGATGGTACATCTGGACAGCACGGTGCGCAATAAATCAACAGCCGGCATATTTGGCAGCCGCACCTAAGTCAGTTGGCTCCAGTGGCTCCTATAAGCTACTGAAAGAATAATAGGAAAGGACTGTGTTATAAAAAACACCACTTTGTTCTCTTTGTAGCACACTGGAGTCATGTGACCAACTACTGCAATTCACACAGATAAATTGGCACCGGAAACGGTTTGTGTCTGTCAACTGCTTTTTCACCGGTCTTCACCTCGGAAGGCCACGCTGTGTTAAGTACTGGGAGGGTCTTCAGCTTTATCGTGCCCCAGACAGACTTTGACATCGTAGCTGCTAACATGCTAACTTTTCACATGACATCGTAACTCAATATGTACATTGATTCCATTGCAAAGGTGCAGTCAGAACTATACCAGGCTCCTTGCTTCGGCACGAATGCAGTGAATGTCTGCCGCACATGCTATGGTATAGAGCAGTAACTGTGAAAAACAATAGTGCGAAGGACGTGAATATAATTGTTGTCAGTGGAACATTTGTGATAACTGTTGTGGGCAACGATTCAGTAAATCTGTATTGAAAAAGTGATGTGACCAACACACATCATGTCGCACATATATGGTGTACGTGCTACGGCCAGCCCCGTTCCAAATCCACAGAAACACGAAAGGCTTCTCCTACTGTCTCATTGGATGCTGCCACTCGCTGCTGCCCCTCTTCAATCGTGCTCATTGCTGCCAAAGACTGTTTACATTGCGTTTTTCTTCAAATGGTGGTGCTTTGTGAGCTAGTTTCGATTGTATTATACTATAATCCGAACACGTACTTTCATGTAAATAGTTCTTTTTGCATTTTAGTGCCCCTTTAAATACACATGATCTGCCTTCACCGGATTATGTAACAGTTCTTTTTGAATTTGTCGCATAATAATCAAGTGGCATGTTGAAAACCTATAGCCCAGAATATGAGCCTGTAGCCCATAATGTAGGTGTCATCCTCCAGGTGCACGCAATAACTGGAGCCTGAAATTTTAGGGTTGAACCTGATTCTTCCCTGAATTTGCAGTGCATGCGCTTTTTCTTGCTTTCTGTTTATTTGCCTGTTATAGAATGCCAGACTTCTTTGATATTGTTTTACTTGCTTTTCTTTGAAATCTTAATCCTTTCTCCATGAGAGTGTGTTCCACAACCTACGTCCCATCTCCATACTCACAAAGTGCATGAAGGTGCACCTAATGCTTCCTGATCCATGAATACGCAAATACTGTTACGTGACGCCAGTGATGATAAGGTGGCCAGCAGAACTTTTTACTCATATAAAGTGTTGCGACTCCTTATCTGAGGTTTTTGTTCATTGAAGTTAGCTATACTGCAATGTGACTTATTGACTTGACTTCGTTGTACTCTATAGTATGAGAAGTACAGGACTGCACAGACAGATTTGCTCATATGTTTTGTAAGTGTCCGTCTGTGGCATCATCATGCCACGCAACTCTTTGTACAGTGAGGGGAGGTAGGTTCCTTGGGAGAATGAAAAAGGAGATTGGTGTCATGCATCAAAAGCTTTTCTACTTTTAGCCAACTGTCAAGTGACCATGGCAAGACTAATGGAAAACTTTGCAACCACTTACGTACCACAGCATGTTACAATATCACTGTCATTGTCCGCGCTATGTGGCTGTAGCTGCACTCTTCTTTATATCATGCTTTCACATTGTAATTCCAGTATTTTTTCTCTCTTTTTTCCTTGTCTTTCAGTTGCAAGTCTTCGCACAGGTGCACAACAGGACCCTAACCACGGATCATGAAGAGAATGGCGTAGTCCAGGGCACAGAGGGGGACAATTGCAGCAGAACCCTTTTTCTTAAACAAGGACACTTCTAACATGCATATTGTTGGTAAGGACCTCATATGTGAATTTTGGGCTGCTACCAATGGACTTCATTTGACATACAAACACCCTAAGGTCGTAGCTTTATAGTTTCTGTATCTTAACATCAATTATGCACTGATACACGTATGCAGCTTCTGCACGTCAAGCTCAAGGAAATATGCCTTGCAGTACTATTCACTGGCCCCACACAAATTGTCAAAGCACTTCTAACGCTTTTGGACACCATACGGTTTCCGTCATCGCTCTGAGGCAACCCATTACTCCATTTCAGCACATTACCTCAAGAGATGGGGTAGAGCCCCATAATATGTATTGCAATTATGAATGTAGAGTGAATCTAGGTACCTTGATGCTCTTTCGCTCGATGCAGCAGAAAAAATACATGCGAGACAATTGAAAGGGTACTATAGAAACAGTGTGTATTGGAGCAGCCCATATCCTTGGTCCTAACTATGCCAAGTTACCCAATTTCGGACGCAAGTCATTTATTGCTCTCCCGATTCTACCTTCCCTGAGATTATGTGGTTCTACACGTGCTGCATGGACGCTATCTTTTTTTACTCATGCTTTCCGTTTCTTGTGCTGTTGAATAATTGTGAGTTTGCAGCCATCATGTTCTCTATGTTGTCACGTATGTCGGTGTGCACTAATGACCTTGTGAACATGCCAAATCTTTTTCTAGCCACAACTTCCACCTCTGCACCGTGCTGCGACTGAAGAATGTCGAGTAGTCCTACTTTTGGACGGAAACTACATGAGGTAGTATCATCCAGATTTCTAAAACTTTTTCAGCAGACATTTGCTGTTTCTGTACAACTTTCTTCGTATATTTCTTTTGTCACAATTAGCACACTCTCGAAGAACAGCTCTCAGCTTCACCTATGTGCTCCATTATTATTCCTGTACCTTTTTCATCAACAGGAGAATACAAAAGCACATATATGGTAAAATGTAACTTTCTTGTTAAAGGGTCTCTGACCAGAACCTGGTCAACGTCGTTGTTTGTATGGATAACGAACCTACATGGTGCCCTCAAGTTACAACTGAAACGTTTCGTCTCTGCGGAGCCGCCAACTATTCCAAACAAGGAGCCGAAAAGCGGTTTCGATTTCTGCCCTCAACTCGTGCGATCAGCGCAAAACTCTAGCTATTATGCAGTGGTTTTCCCATGTGTATGACGTCAAACGCCCGCGACGTTTATTGGTGGAAAGTCCACACCGGAAGTTCGGGAGGTTTCCGCAACTTCCGTATTGCTGGGTGCTTTTTCAATATGGACGCGGAAGCACAGCAGAGTCGACAAGTCAGCTTTTCAGCTACCTTTCAGCAGCTGAGAGGCACCTGCTACGTGCAGCAGAGTTTGGAGGCCTTGCTTTTGAAATGTTGAGCCGCGAATCGACTTCAGCATGAAGAGGAAGTTCCAACGACAGACTGTTAGATGAGCTTTCAGCATCGATCACGATGAAGCACATGAACAGTTTGTGTAAATTTCATGTTTGACGGCGCCGTGTAAAGGGGCCGGAGTGGTTCATTGCATAATAATGCCGAAAGAAGTCGAGTGCTTATGTTGCAAGGAGCTGCTCTTAAAGTAGCATATTTAGAACTTCGAGGGCAGCACGAACCTAGCGCTCATATTCACAAGTAAGAAGCGTACGTATCTCGTGCACAATCATGCTGGTTGGTTTCAATACAAAATAGTTTTTCTGAACTTTTCGTTATTGTTCGTCACATATTCAGAAAGAGTGCAGCTGAATTAATACTCGGCGTCCTACTAGCTTTAGCTTTGTTCAAAGCTTGCGTGTCTCATACAGGAAATAGATATGTACACTACATACCAACAGTTCGTGAGATGGATGTTGCACAGACTTGAAAAAAACAAGAGAATCGTTATACCAGTCTGCGCGGTGAACAGGATACGCAAAGCCTTTCCCATAGTGGCTACTACATGCTTTAAATACCCAAGATACTAGGTGGAAGTACCCCCTACAGGGGGTGCCCTTACAATTTCAGCTGTAGACACATGTCGGTAATGATGCAACTATAATAATGACCCCCCCCCCTCCCCTCGAACTTTTTTCAACACTCCTCCATGCTTGGGATTCTGGATAAACCACTGTGCTGACCCCTGACACAAAGCACCATCTCATCACCCTGCTCCGCCTAGTAAGAATTACATTGGGCTCTCAATTCCACCACAGACACAAATCCAATCCTGTTCTGACGCATCCTTTTGTCCACCCATTCCGTCAATATGTCGTAAGTGTTTGAACTATTACTGTCTGATAGCACCCAAATAGTATTGTTTAAGCGCCTCAAGTATTTTAATGATCGTTATGTGGAAGTAAATCAGACTGTTATGCAGGTTACCCTGTGTGTGACCTCGGTTCCTGCTCTCAGTCCTCCAGAAGTGCTCATTACACAAGTTGACTATCGAAAACCTCAATCTTCCATGCATGATGTAAAACCCCAGTTCGCTTGCTTCCTAGCTATTTTTTCATTCTCAATTTTCCTTTTGTGTGCAAAGTGCACACCCAGTTCGAGTAGGATGTAGACCTTGAGGAACCAAGCTTTGTATCTTGGGCTGCTCAAATATTCAAATAGGCATGTTGTAGTCGAAGATGATGTAACATGAAATGTGGTTCATATAGTTTATTGTGGCACTCAGATAATATCTTCATAATATGTCTGCAGAGATTGCTCCAAAATAGCATATGTGATGCAGCGTTATACATTATTGGGCTTCTGGGAAAAATCATGATTCACCTGATACAGACGGCAGCCTTTGTAACGGTGTCTGACACATTTTTAGCAGCCACTGTTTTAAAATATGCATTAAAAATGCTCCAACTATGAAAGTATCACGAAGTTCTTCATTTCATTTGTTTACTTAAACACCCTTGTGAAGGGATTTACATAAATGCGGGAGGTTTTTTATCCAAAAAAGACAAATACCAAAATGATGCAAACAAAATTTGTTCACTCACCACAAAGAAATTCATTCGATCTGAAAACGATCATAGCACTTGGAAATAAATGACGATACATTTTGTTCTGATGCTATGTGGGCAGGAACGTCATTCCAGTTTGACACCATCAGCTGGTGCGGAGAGTAGAGGAATTTTTTTGTTTGTGTAGGTGGAGCAAGTACTTTGTGCGAGTCATCAAGTCTTGTCAGAAGTCAAGAAGTCAAGAAGTAACTTGTGAGAGGATTGACAGTAAGTGGGGTGGGGAGGAGTGTGACTGTAATATAACTTATGAAAGAATGCCAGGCGTGATACCTTTCATCTGGTAATCAAAGGAGTAAGAAAGAGTTTGGCTTTAATGGCTGAGACGCTGGAAAAAGGATGATAATCACGAGCAACAAACCGTGCGGTTCTGTACAAATTCTACTTTGTCGATTAAGAGATGTTGGGATGGGTTCCAGATTGCAGAGGCATTTTCCACTTCTTTTGAACATGGCAGTTGATGTTCTGAGACTGGAACACATAGAAAAGGCAAATACATACAAAGCATCAAGTGCCTAAGAAATGAATGATGAAAGAAGGCAGTCACTAGAAAGGTTAGCCAGTAGTAGGACTTGAATCCACATCTTCTGTATTACCGATCCAGGCCCCTTCCAGGGCCCTTACCAATTGAGCTAAGCTAACATGCCTCTCCAGTGACTTCCAAGGGTGCAGATGTACCCTAGGAATAGGTTTATGGGCAGGAGAACATTAGTCACTGTTATTATACAGGCATAGCTCTCTGTCCAGTATGATCACCGCAGAGCACATTTACAAGAACTCACAGGTACAAAACTTGCATAATAAATATGTAATAACCTCAAACAGCTATTATATATAATAACTGGGGCATGGAACTCCAACGGCAGATGGTCTGGCAGTACAACACAGGTAATCTTGCCATCACTATATTTTTCCCAAAATGCTGAAAATAAATCTATAGAATTACTGCAGTGAACTGCTCAATTTTTCACCTCAGATATATTTTTAGCACTCTGTCTTTCATGTTTCAAAATATACATGCATCGAACCTGCAGAAGCTTGTGTGTGTAAGTAGAGTCACACATCTCATGTGCAACAGGCAGGTCTAAGTTGTACTGAGATATGTCAATTCCTTACGCATGCTCACCACCTGTAGATTCCTTTAAAGGGAACAAAAAACTTTTGGTTAGTAACAACTTCACGCTATATACCACATTTATAAAAAAAATTGGTCCAGTACCTGACGGACAACTGTCATGACCATTGCTCCTCTCCTGTTCCTTCCACTTCCATGAAGTCATCACCCTAACATTGTTAAAAAAAGCCATATAAATGCGATAACTGAGATATTACCACTACGAGCATACAGCAAATCACAACCACATAAATAATATACACAATTGCACCGAGCTGTCCACATTTTCACGCACACATACACACACAAAAATACATAACAGAGTGGACTGTCTCTAATAACACTTCAACAAGTTTGTGTAACTCTGTTTTGAAACTGGACACAGGAAGGCCATTTCCAATCAGCTGAAAAAAATTGTTCGGAAGAGGAACAGTTTCTGCTGATTTCTGTAGTTGGTCCGTAGCAGTGGAACCTTGTAAGGTGGTACAGTGATAGATTTCATACCGTAATGGCAAGTGTTTGGGACGGCATTAAAAGATCCTGAATTTGCAAGGCAATTTTGTGTAAATGTCTGATTTCCAAGTGAACGCATTGTCTACTGTATTTTACATGTCTTGAAGGAGCTGAGGGGCTGGATAGATGGATTGTAGTGGCACCCCTGCTGGGCCTCTTTACAACGAGGGTCCAGCACATTGCACCTGTAGACAGCCTGTAGACATGGTTGTCGTATACCAGGCATTCTTTCTTTCTTTTTTTGTGCACTGCAATTTTATCGTAGTTGCCCTCTGTGGTGTTTCCCCAGATTAGACAACAATAGTACAGCTTGGGGTAAATTAAGGATTTCAACTGCGTTGGTTTAGAATCCAGAACCCTTCTTTACTATGTGCAGTATGCTGCATATTATAAGGAAAACAAATAGAAGAAAACTTGTACCTGATCCCTGCCTTGTATTTCCAACATTTGGTTCCACATCTTGTCCAAGGAAGTCATGAACTACATTGGTGCACACTGCTGTGACAATTATTATGTTACATCTAGATGCTGAATACACAGCTTCATTTTACGTACTGTGAATGTTGCTTACTGCATTGGCATGGCTGCATTCAACAACACTCAGAATTGTACAGTAATCTTTTGATTTAGTGCGTAAACTTCAATTTTCTTTAATCCGTATTTTTCTTTGTTGCGTAAATGGTCTCCTAACATCTGCATGCCACAACGTAATTCTCACAAGGAGAGTAATCACTGTATAAATTATACAGAAGACACTAACCTCGTCACGTCCAGATGCAACAGTCTTGGAAGATAGATTCAAGGAAAGCACTGCGGACTGCTGTAGGCGGAGGTTCTTTGCACTCAAACTGAGGGGTCCGTCTCATAATCTGCATTCTTCAAATATGATTGGCAAAATCCGCCGCGGTATTATCCTGCCGCTGCGGTTGAACGCGCAGTATCGTACGGAACTGAATGCCCGCCGAGAAATCTCGCTTTGACGACACAACCGAGGCACGTCAAATGAAGTAAGGGCTGTACCTCGATAAATTGGTCGTTGTTCCAAAAGATATAAATAAAGAAAACTTGGAAATACACACACTACGCTAACGCAGTGAAATAGCGCGCTGGATCCCGAAAGTCGTCGTAGCTCGTAGCCTCGTAGCTCCTCTTTCCACGGAAGTCGCTAATTGGATTATCGCAGTTATAAAACAGGTCGTAGATTTCGAAGTATATACATACTTTTTATTTCCAGACATTGTGACAACAGTATATCGGCGTAAAAATGTTGGTTCTTGCTGAAAGTTGTTGTTGTAGTGCTCGATCACGTGACGGCATTCTGCGCGCTGATTGCATGGGCGATTGACGTCATCCCAGTGGGATGACCAGATGAGTTTTCTATATATGCGTACGTTTTCTTGGTTTGACGCTAGGTGTGCCAGCGTCGGCGTGAACCGCGATGTTCAAAATTCGAGTTTACGAAAACTACGAGGTGTTGAGGCATGCATTTTTGTATGTGAAGTTGCTTTTGTGTATTCTATCGGTAGCCACTGCGGTAAAGGCTCTCCAGCTTCTGGTCAGAGACCCTTTAAGCTCAAAAGTGAAAGGCAAAACTGTCTATACTTCCATTCTGTATCTTATCTTTTTTTTTTTCAGGTTTTACAGCTCTATCAAGTACATGAAAACATCAGCGAGCAGAAAGTCCTACTCTGTCTCCTAAATTGCTGGACATTAAAAAAGAAAAATACAGAGTTGTGAAAAAATGTTGTTTCGGCTGTTTTATTATATTTCAATTAATTGTTCCGAGAAGTCTGTTGCGTACACTGAAGCCAGTTTCTATTTGGAGGACTGTCAAAATTTCTTTACAAAAGTATCTCGGTCACAGTCACCGAGAACTTATGAAAAAAAGAATACGTGGGTACAGTCATTCTCATTCACAGAGACTGTTCACAGTAGTTTTGTTGTCGAATGGTGGCGAATCGAATATTGTGTGCAGGAAAGTGTCAGTGTATTTCATCTTAAAAAATAGCATTGCAAAGGTAGTGTGAGCCTGTTACTGCATAATAAATTATGTAGCCATTTTGGAGTACTCTTGCCCACACCGATGCTGCATGGTTAACTGTGAACTGAGATGAAGAGGTGCTGTACCATTTAAGTCAGCACTAAGGACTTTCTTTACAAATGTTAGTTGGTCATATGATAATGGATCAGTTACAAGTGCTCCTTTCAGTGAAACCAAGTTAAGTGTTTTCAACCGTTAATTAGCATTTGCAAACCTGGTCAATCTCTAGTGTATAAAAAATTATAAACACAGTTCAGGTGAAGTACAATGATAAAAATTATGTTATTTACTCTCCATATATACAAGACATGAGTACACTAATGTACAAATAGATATACCCCCAGGCATCTATGCACAAACATAATAATTACAATATTGTGTGACTATCTGAAAGGAAAAAGCAATGAAAAAATTCGCAGCAAGCTAGAAATGAAAATTTGCAGGCATCAATATACATTTTTACAAGTGTGCAAGTTCAAAGCCCTTATACACATCTGATGGAAAAGCATCCCTAATGGCATGCACCACGCAGGCAGGAAGAATCTTCCTATGGTGCTTTCCCAGACCACCCCATATCCACCTTGTGAATTGCCGATAGGCGATATAACGGAATTTCCTGCAGAAATAAGGTTTTTCCATTCAGTTTGCCGTTCAAGTAGCGCGTAAACACTCACTTGTTCACGGCGATGTCACGTATGTTGCCATACTCTTCAGTATCTCGGATGTACGTAAAAGACACTCGCAGAACTTCGGTGTCGAGGCAGAGTATCTCGAAATATTCGTTGTCTCTAATGCAGTTGACCGTCTGCTTTTTACAGACGTTCTCTACCTCCCGGCAGCACAAACACTCGTCAGCGGTATCCATCGGTTTGCACTTCCCGCAAGAACACCTGCACAACGAAAAAACAGCGCTTGTTTCACCTTAAACAAGTGCTTCTCCCTAATACATAAAAATTTCACTAACCAGTCCGCGTTCCCGGCACGATCAGATCCTGGTGAGGACGGCGGTGACTCCGGTATATCTGACGACGATGAATCTTCTGCTGCGACGCACACACTTTCCGGCATGCTATCGTACGAACAGAAGTTCTGTGCACGCGATAGTTCTAGAATGCGGAGTTCTAGCGCACTCAGGTTCGGGAGACTCGACATTTTCGACGTAGAAAGTGGTTGCAGACGCTCACAGCCACTTTCGTTTTCACCGGATTAGCGAGTGGAAGCGCGCGTATTACATGCGTCCTCGACAGATGGCGCGGTGTTATGCCATTGTTGAGAGACTGCCGGTTTCCTACTAGGTACCTAGACATGCAATCATCGAAAATTCGATTTAAAAAAAACTACAGCGATTTCAGCGGAGTTCTTTGACATTTGAACTTTAGAAGGTTCAAGCTTTTCACTGAACATAAAGTTTCGATAGGTTTATATTCACTTTTCGGTCCCTTTAATATGTACACGTTGTGCAATTAATTTCGACAGTTATTTTCTTTTTCCTTTTTTTTCGCTTTATATAAGCCCAGCTTACCTTCACAGATAGCAATCTAACACTATCTGGCGTAGTCGCTGAACATCCCACAAGGATGCATCTTATTTCCAGCTCGAATCCAGCATTGAACTATTCTTGTTTTCGAATTGCAGTTGGATGGTTTCACAATGTAAATTCAACCTGCACTGACCCAGCATAGAAACTGCCTCGGCAGTCTTTTTTTTTTTTTTTCTAGGCTCATTCTTATGTTCGCGTGCGAAATAGAGCTCCTCTATTGCAAGTCGTCAGTGTCCTTCAGTTTTCATTGTTTGACTCACATTGAAAAAAAAAGTGTTTTCAGTTTTGGACCTATCGGTGCCCTATTTCAGTGGCCGCTTTAATTATGCTGCGCAACTGTTTCAGAACCATTTGCTGCAACATGATTTAAAAGTTTTTCGTCTGCACCGGCACTTGCGAAAGGTGTAGGGATCGAGACCGTTAACATATTTAAAAAATGCAAGGGCAGTATCGCCTTCATCATCCACCGCTTACGAGCGAATGATCGCCAAAGGGGTCGTGTACAATGCCACTACATATCATATTAAATGTCAGAGGACAAACAATAAGATAGTTTGTCTGGACGGCGGGTCATATGCTGAGATTATTCGCATTAGCTTTCGCCAAGAGGGTCAGCAAACGGTAAGTTCACTTACCGTTAAGACACCGGTTCACTTACCGGTAAGACACTTTTGGAATACAACAGTGTTCGGAACACACGTAACAATACGCTATGTTTCGCAGGGAGTAAAAATACCTTCACCTGTAGTGTTGGCATGTAGACGTATGGGCATGGCACTAAATGAGCAGTTTGTGGTGACCAAGTTGCCAGACAAGATTGAATATGAGTGATGACTACCGTTGTGAAAAACTGTTTTTCCTTTTTTGGTAAAATTTCTTTCATTGCATGTATCATTCAAGTTTTTAATTGTATTAGTAGTGCGACAATCTTGAGATAACCATTGATGTCTTTTCTAGCAGTTCCTTTTTTTCTGAGATAACGTAAGCTATAACGATCAATCTTTATTACACGATGTCATGTACCGTGTTTTTGAGATTTTCTTGTTTGAAGTATATACTTGCAGCTGTCACATACAAGCGTACATTATTTGTATATGTTTTGCTATATATTGTTTACACAAGTTTGTTCACCACTTGCAAACACAATGTGCAAAACTATGCATGGGTAGAGAGCATACTTCACTTGAGGCACTCCTGCGTATTTCTATATGCATGCTCCTGGGGAAAAGAATATTCCCTTTCACTCTCGTGCAGTGCAAAAAAATATATGGATTTAAATGTAAGCAATTTAAAACTCGTCAGTTGCGTAGTTTGTGCCAATTGAAGTGTGTAGGAATTCAAACACGTTTCCAATAGAAGATATTTTAAATTAGAATGATTGAGTTCTGTATTCAGTGTACACCAACTTGCTCTATCCCTTGAATGTGTCTTTCATGATCTTCATCCTTTCATCTATGCATGGAGCAGTCCTATCCGCACAACATGTTTTCTCACATTAATTCAATTGACACAGTGATCATGATGGTTCTAAACCAATTGTCCAATTCGTTCTTCTTCTGTGAAGGGGATCTTCATTGCACAGCACGTCGGTTGAGATTGCTCCAATTGGAAATCGTTGTTTCTCATTGGCACCCAGTGAACTAATTACTTGATTTGGTTCTTGATTTCCTGTTAATCTTCTTCATCACAACACCTGTTAGAGCGCTAAAACATGAAGCTATCTTTCCCTCAACACTTCTCATTACTTCAATGAGAAATACCTGCGTTATTCACATTAAATGAATTGGGCGTCCCAGTTCTCATTGAAATCATTGGTTCTCATGAAACAAATTAGATCCTGGTTCCCTGGAAGACTCCTTCTCCACAACATCCGTTAGAGCGCTCAAACATAAAGTCAGCTTTCCCGTAACATGAGAAATACCTGCTATATTCACATTAAATGAATTGGATGCATAAATTATCATTGAAACTCATTGAAATTGATGTGGGCGCTTAATGAGATCGGGTCTACTTTTTCCATCAGGGCTGCACGTTTTACTGCGAGATTATCGGATAAAAATAATTACCGTGATAGAAAGACATCCAAAACGGCGTGCAGAAACAACAATCGCATTGTGCACAAAGGTTTGGCCGCCAATCACGGGCGCCGCCATCTTTAAGGTTACGTATGCCTTGACGTTTGCTGTGACGTGCGACCAGGACCTGAACAGGATGCATTGCGTTCGCCCAGCACACTTTCGTCTATGGAGCAATACATTGGATGCCACCCCTATGATGTGACCACCAGTCATAACAGCAATGGGTCCGCCGTTACTGCGGTGTAACAGCGGCGAAAATACAATGGTGTCGCCACTGACCACCCTGACGCTTGGCCTGCTTCCAAGTGCATGGTGTGCCAAATGGCTCAAACTATTTTGAAATATAATATGCTGGCTACATGACATTCGAATAAGGAAGCGTCTGTTCCTATTTACTAGTAGGCCTATCTAATGACCTGGTGTTACTATCACCCACGTCAAACTGCACTACAACTTTAATGATTGGCAGAGTCACAGACGAAACAAGGTTAGAAACAAGAGAAACATTATTGGCCAGCCATTCCAGACAGACGACCCAAGCGGACAGCACAGACACGCTGCCTGTATTGTCCGTCCCAGTTCTCTTCATGCTGCACAATCAGCCATATATTACACAGGTACCTTAGGATGATTAGTAAAACAACATGAGTGAGAAATTCAGCTATCAGCTATCAATGCGTTAACACACACTGGGTCAACTGCCAACTTGGCAAGCCCCGATCTATTGGCATTCGACCCCTTCCCAAAGAGAGACTTGCCCGCAGCTCTTCTACTGTGAAGAGGTTCCTCAGGAGACTCCGCGCAAAATTTGTGGGAGCACCACGGCAATGAGAATGCAATCTGTCTAAAGTTACTTTCTCAACTAGCACTTCTCCACCTATGTTGACCTATGAAGCAAAATATAGAGAATCGGAGGCATGATTATCTTACAGTGTTAGCATCTTACCACTCAACTATTTTACAGATTTTGTAACAATCTTTTTACTGAAAACAGAGGAAATACCAGAGAATGCAAAGGGAAGATACCAGTTATGTTCCAGTTTTAACATTGAGCAAAAGTGGCTTCTATGAGCAAACTTCCTGCAAGATACACTGCCACAGCACGGTATTTGCTTATGTGCAATGCAGAGGATAATGAAATCCAATAGATTGTTTACTATCTCTGGAAAAGTTCTCCAAAGTGGTGTGAGCATATCAGAAATTCTCACTCTATGGACTATCAAAGACAAAGCTAACAATTCAGTACCTATCATTCTTGGCAACTGAGCAAGCAAACAATACATTACCTTTTCGGCCTGTATAGGTGCCGCCTCCTGTGATGGCTCCAGGTTCCTGGTGATTCTCCGGAGTTTCCGAACCATTTCTAATGAGTCTGGGGCAGCACAAAAAGCTGCATATGTATATACCAACAGAAGTAGGATTTGAAGCACACATTAATTATTTGCACCAAAAAAGAAGAAGAGAAAACGAGGCGATGGTGGTGGTGGTGGGTGGTGAAAGGGCTTGCCGTTGTCGGTCTCACAGAGGTGGGCAACGTCACGACTGACGCCCTAGGGGAATCTGCGTGCTGGGCCGACTTCTAAGGGAACTGTGCCGACATATGTCTGAAAACGTCTGAGGAAAACCCAGGAAAAACCCCAGACAGCACAGCCGGCACCGGGATTCGAACCCGGGTAACGAGGCGAAGTGCAAACGCCGCACTGTCAACTGATGGCTAATAAGGCTTCTGCAATGACATGCGGTGAATGAGAACTTACCATAGTTGTTTTCTGCCACACTGGGTCTTTCTTCGTGTTTGACATAACGGGCCTGCAGCTCTTCCAATCTTTGCTGCGCACCACAACTGCACTGGGATGCTCTCTGCGCAGACATAGCATGACACTTTATTATACCATTAATGTTTATTAACTACAGATATATTGGCACATGGTGTACCTGTAAAGGATTGAGTTGTGGTTGCATGACCATCATGAGAAATGTATGTTATATTTGTCCAAATTGTAAAATCTGGCATCATCTCCCCACATCTGGTGTTGTTGGGGAATGTTTGCTCATTTTCTTAATGAGGCCCTGGCAAGGCTTGACCCGACTGGCAATGTCAGTGGGGAAAGCGAATGGCATCGTTGCAGGTGCAGGTGAGCTGGGGTCCTCCAGGCAACTCGATCCGTCGCGATGGCCATAAATCTGGATTCTGGTGCAAGAGGCATGCATGCACTGACCAAAGTTAAGTCGTGCATGGGTTGACACCTCGACACGCTGGTCATAAATCGCGTGGAGAGAGTGTGCAATCGGGCGGTTCTGGTCTGGACAAGTATTTAAACTGGGCCAGCCACGAGTTGTAACCCTTTGAACCCAGGCCGCCCGATTGGAAGCCTTCAGCGGGGGTTGTGGCCCTATCTGTCACCCTTCTAAGCGGCCGCAGCAGCAGAAAGAGGACTGAGAGCCGGCCTTCGGAACAAGTAACATCCAGTCCAGTGTGTAAATCTTGTAAATATCCCTATGTACCATAGTACCCAGTGAACAAAGCCCGTATCACCGTCATCTGAGTCGACCTGTAATCAGTGACCACCGAACAGATCCCGAACCATCCCATCATCGAACCAAAAGCGGCGGAGAAGAATCTGGACACTTCGTTCGCATCGTCATCGCCAATCTCTCACCCGCCCCTCGGGACGAGAAGAACGGGCACAACAAACTCGAGTTCGAGTTTTTACTGCCGCAGTCGACAGGATCTGCTCTTGGGTGGTCACTGGGTGAACTTGGTACTCAGAACCGGAAGAAAGCGCCCGGGGGATATTCATCAAGGCCAGCGGACGCTCATCGCGGAGGAGCTGGGGAACCCGCTTCGGGACAGAAGCAGGAAGTCGAAGGGAGGTTGCGGTGGCCATTGTGTGTTCACGAAGGAAGTTTGGACGCGGATGGTTGTTCAACGGGACACCCTGCGTGGGCAAGGGATGCAACTGCCTCTAAGACCGGTCGCGGATAAAGGACGGATAAGAGGCGCATATTTTGCTGCTGTTGTTGATTGTCTGCCAGCCTTATCCGCCACATCAACGAAACGTTAACAATAACAAAAAGAACGCAATAACAAGACGAAGAAAACAAGCTTCCCGCCCCAAGAACACACGCGGTCCTCAGGATGTTCTCAAAGTGCCATCACGTCCTCGTCCGTGATGGTATGAACGGAGGAGGTCCACAGGCTGTCATCATAGGAGCTTCCAGTGACTGTCATTTGCGTATATCCTGCGGTCGTCAACCGGAGGACGAGCACAGGAGAAGTAAATAACTTTAATCCTGCGTTGTGCATTTTAATACCTGCTAGCAGTTATCAAGTTCCCGATTTATTTCTCATTACCCAATAAAATATCAAAGAAGGAGTGCTCATGCATAAATTTAAAAATACAAACAAAAATATAAAATAAAGACAGATAGAGTGGTGCAAATACTGAGCTTCGGATTTTAAAGGAATCCGTCCATGTGCTGCGTTCGACGTGCAGTACAATACAGTTTGCTAGACCTTTCACAGCGGTCTTGTTGCGTGAGTGTCCGCAAAGGGTCCCTGGCAGGAGGTTGCACGGAGCATTTTATTTCCGAAGAGACAAAAAATAATAGCGTTTCACTGCTCAAGCTTCACTTACGATGCATGCTTCAAACCAAAGCAGTAAGAAACACGAACACACCTTGATAGCGATTTAATACTCCAAGTAATTTCTCAGTTCATTATTGGTTATGTGCAAAATCAAGTTAAACTTAGATACCTCACCCTTTGTTTTGACTGAGATGCGAAAAGGACTCCCGAATCTGCTGAAGTTCGCAAGACAAGCAATAAGTTGTATCTGTTCTGTCTTGGAAAGGAAATGCTGCTGCACCATATGCCTTTCTAAGTGATTTCGGTGGTCTTAGTGGCCTACGGGCCTTTTATATACATCTTTTTTTTTTTGCTTTTTAAACTGTGACACTCATTGTTTGTGACGAGAAATACGCTGAACAAATACAGATGAGAAACCTCAAATGGTAGTTGGTGAGCGAGGTTGAAAATATATAAAAACACACACACGATGACTGGATGCTGCAAATGTGCCCTCACTTCCCAAAATAAATAATTCACTAAGGTATTTGCTTGCTCCCAGAATTGTACTAGCCGCGTCATTTGGTAGCTCCCATAGGAGGTCCTGAGGATATGACGGGGAGTCTCACTTTGTCACATTTCTAACAAATTGAGGACCTAGTAGGGAAGTCCTGGGGATGTTATCCCTGTCCGCTGATGACTTTCCTCGGACGTACACAGGAGGTCATTGTGTTCTTGGGGCGCACGTGTTCACTGAAAGAAAAGTGGATGTATTTCTTTGTTTCGTTTGTTGAGCGCCTCGCGAAACAGTGTGGCGGATAGAATTGTGGAGGTTACTAAGGTTCCCAAGTTGACAGCTGTGTCATTTCTGCAGGGTTGCATCACGTCGTGCAACGGTCGGAGTCTTGGCGGTGGTTGGCTAGGCAGACGCCGCTTATTTTCGAAGCAGTTTGTCAGTTTGTCTCCTTGGCTGTGATACATTGTGACATCGCCGGCGTTAAGGCCGGTGTATATACTGATGGACAGTATGATCGCATCGTTGACATCGTACAACTTTCGCAAGGAACAATAACTTTGTCAGTACTACTTTGTCAGTCGGGGCATCCGTGCACAGTTGGAATGAGGCGATCAGCCATGGAAATGCCGGTAAGCAACAGGCTGGGCATTGTGTGCCTTTTCGAGCACGTTTACGAAATATTGTCCATACTTGTCAACACAACAACCTCTCGTAGTTGCCTCAGACGAAGAAAATGATGTTCTTCTCGTCTATACCGGTAAATCTCCTTTCCGTTATCGCGTTTCTACGTCATGTTGCACTTGCGTTTAATTCTCCTCCGTGTGAAACTCTTCTTTCTTTCAGACTGAACTGGTGACGCTCCGTCCTCCGTCTGCACTGGGGGGGGGGGGGGGGGGGGACACTGTGATCTGAATATTTCGGGTAAGGACATTTCGAATTATTCGTAGCAGCTGGTGTTCGTTTACTGAGATAGCTTAAGGGTAAGCCCTTATCAACTCGTGGCTATGCCGCAGTATTTAATTCTCAATATCAAATTAGAAAGATATGGACATGAACACGACAAGAACACGGCACTTGAATGTCGAAGGGTGTGAGCATGTGAATATGTGTCGCAAATTATCCGGTTAATTGTAGAAAGGCTCAAATGTCTGCACTGATCTTTTTGTTCTTTTTTTACAAACCTGGCTACAGAGAGACTCCTATGCAGAGTATAGTGTATGCGTCTTATTGGCATCGCGACTAATGTGGGTTCACCTGCGAACTTGCATTGTCTTTTTTTTTTTTCGTCTCTGGTCCCTCACGCTCAATCGAAGAAGCCCTTATGAGATGAAGTACCTCATCCACTACAGTGCCCTTCAAGTTCATTAGACATTGGTGCTCCTGGTAGAGCACTGTTACCTGCTTAAAACTGACTTGTTGTATTAGCAAGGGAACATCATGCTGAGGCACGAAATTGTTCAGCTTAATTTATGTTGCTGTTGTATCTAATTTGCCATATGGACAATGCATTCAGACTGAAGCATAAAAAAAAGAATGTTATTCTGCATTCCACATGTTTTCAACAAGATCACCAGCAACAACCACGCTCGCATTGCTCTATTATAGTTCTTTTCGTGAAAACCCAGTAGCTTAAAGGGACTGTGAAATTTCCCGAACCCCCAATACTTTCTTTCGGTGTAAACTGTTCTTCCCGCCGAGAAACTGATATGCCACAATTTTTTTCCGGACGAAATCACTCCGCTCTGCGAGGAGGGCGCGCTCAAAATGTCTCTTCCGCGTTCCTCCTCTCCCGCGCACATTCTCCCGTCGAGGGTGTAACTGTACGGACCGCACTTCTGTGCCCCGTTACGTCACCGGTGTTGCGCAATGGCAAGTAATGCTGCGAGCTGTCGAGTGTCGCCGTCCAGTCGCACATAGAAGGTCACAAGGTCTCTGGGCGCGTCTGAGGGTTGAAGTTGAAGCATTACGTTTTCTTGGTTGGATGTGTTCGGATAACACGCTATAATGAACAGCTTTTTGCGTGTGAATCGTTTGCTACAGTTGAGCTGGCAAGTATGACATGTGAGCTGTACTTTTTCATCGAATGTATTTGTCCTCTGCTCTGCGGCCGTTCACAACAAGGAACTCAGTACCTCCGTGGCTTTGAGAGTTTTGCTGACGAGTTAAGTGGGCCTCTAGCGATTCACCGCAACGTGTATTGGTTGTATCGCCGTCACCAAGGGAAACTGTCTGGTGGTTGCTTGGCATTGCAGTTATATTTACGTCAGTTGCAGTTATGTTTACGTGTTGGCAACCTGACAACAAAGGAAGTGCTTGGTGAAGTGCGACTGTGATATTTGGAAGAAGCCCCCTTTGTTGCTCGATTTGTTTGCACGAATTATCGTAAAAGATGGGTGGTCTAATGTTTTGTTTTACTTTGTTTCAACTCGTGTTCTTCGTCATCATTACTGTTATTATTCAAAGCAGCTTCGTGCCCTCAGGCGATTTTGATTTATTCTGCATTTATTGTTCCACAGATGGCTGTATTTCCTTCCGTCGAAGGACTTCTTGTTTGCCTAAGATTATGTTTCATGCAAGAATTTATTTATGAGCACGTCACGTATTCTGTATTCAATCTTGAGCACGTCGTAAATCGGAACATTTAGCATTGCCAACCATCATGCCTACAAAAACTCAGCTCTAGCGTATTGTGTAAGAGTATTCTGCACATCGTATTTATTTCTGATAAGTGTTTGTCGTTTAACAAATTTATTGTTCAAACAGGTTTCCAATACTGTGTAATACATCCATAACCCTAAGACTGGGGGACACAATCTCACGACACCAGTTCGCCTGCTTCATTGCTTTCTTATTGTGTTAGGTAAGCTTGAACATGCCCAAGAATTAGGGACAAAACGTAAAGCAGGCTTCACCTAAAACGTCTCCCATAGAGCCTGTGTATTCTGGAACGAAAAACGCGTGCTACATATTCTGCTGGCAGCGCTTTGCATTCGTTCTTTAATTGCATCTTGCCTCTGCCGGGACAAAACTTTTGAGCAATTTTTTGGGCATGAATAGTGGCATCTTCAAGGTTCCATTCGGGTTCCAAATTCTGAATCTGTAAAGGGGCCTTCCATCGCCGCACGAACGCGTTGCGGCGAAGCCTACGTTCAAGGCCACGCGCAACCACAGGTTTGGGAAATGGCTCGCCGCAGAAGAGACTACAACAGATAAAGAAGGCAAACAAGAAATAACAATACGAGGAGCAAAGATTTGTGTGTTACCTCACGTGGTAAGGGTATAGGATATAAACAACTAAAAACTTGACAGCAGTTAGGAGAACTAACATCGTTGAGGTTGTAATAAAGAGCAAACGTGTATACATTATGGCTGTTACGAAGTCTGTTGGTATCATCTGCTAAACTGTGAGCAATCAAACAAAACATAAAATAAAGGTGTGGTCGGAGTGAACGGCACAACAAAGACAACAATAAATGATGACGATGAGATGGGTGTTTCACCGCGGAGGTGCGTACCCTACCCCACTGCACGTGGAACATTGTGTGAAGATGATGAACGAAGGATGAAAACACAAGAAAGAACTAAAATGAACAGCAGAAAATGGACCGACGACAGCTTAAGACGACATGTACTACTTTGCACAGGAAAATGTGATATCTGAGGTTCTACGATGTGCTAGGGTTGTCAAACCAAGTTTATCGCGGATAGGTTCATAATTATAGACACCAATGTGTCGGTCATAGAGAATGTCAATGACTCCAAGGGATTCAATGTTGTCATTCGGTCAATCTCTTATCTTTGAAAATTAGTGAAGCTAATTAAGTATACCATTTTAGTTAGCCATCGAACACTGATGAGACCGGCTAGGAAAGATATCCGAAAGGCCAGGTATGTTACGCGCCCAAACGGCGCGTCCGGGGCTCTCAAAAATTTTTAATAACAACTGTGGCACCTAACAAAGGACAACCTGTATATCCTCATGTGTTTCCATACTGACTCCCGGAAGAATTCGAGGCTCGTTCGAGTAGACCGAATGTACAATCGTATTTATGAAATAGCGCACAAAAAAAAAAAAAGGAAACGAAAAAAAAAATGACATGGTTGCAAAATTTGAGACATACACAAATAAAAGATTTGACTAAAATTGACTAACGAACCAACATTCAGTTTGATTGTAGAAACAAGGTATTTTGAGGCACGGTAAGTTGACTGAATGTTGGCGTGGATATGTCACGGTGACGTAGATGGTGTCGTCTAGACGAAAAAAATGCTGAAGGCTGAAGGCTCGGCAGTGCAGAGAACCCACGGATACGCATGTAACATAAGGGAAGTAGGACAACCATGCACACACGCGCATGACGCTGAACTATAAAACCGATCTATATATTCCGAAACTCCGAGTGGATGAACACACCGTTTGTATAGACTGCCGGTTTCGTTTCTTCTTTCTCGCTCTCTCCTTTTTCCTTTCTCTTTTCTTTCTCTTTTCTTTTTTTTTTTTGGGGGGGGGCTTATTAATACGTGAAGACAATTTATGATACAGCTATTGGATGTCAGGGTGCTCGCTAACGCAGGAGCCTCTCTAGCGAGCAAAGCGCAAAGGCGGTCACATGGTCAGTTTGTATTACAACACATTACTCTGCTGCCTTTTGACCACAATAATGCTCGTTGCCTTGTCAATGGCATCTGCATTTTTTAGACACTGTAGATATGTCGTTCACCTCGAAACTACAAAAAAGTTAAGAAATCACGACTTTCTGCTGTTTTTGTTTGATTTGCGATTATCTGGCGACGTTCTGTTGTCGTCATCTCTCAAAATCTATCAAAATAAGCACAATTTCAGACAACGAAAAAAACAAAATAGAAAAGTAAAGAAAATATATCTTTCTGCTTTCCTGTCTTTTATTTTCCATACTTAATACAGCTAAAGCCGTAGTGGCTCAGATCTATCCCTACTGCAGCCTAATGCCGCGTGCTTTTCGACAGCAGTACTCCTGGCTTTTCTTTTCGTCAGTGGAGAGGGTTCTAGCAGGTGTGCTGTCTTATCAGCGTAGTTCTTCTGAAGATTTACAATCTTGATCCAGACGTACATGCTCGCGCTTTCAGCAGACTGCTTGGGACTGTGTTGTTCGCCATCGCGTCTTTTTTCATTCGATCATCTTTGTTTCTGTAGATGTGAAGAAAAGTTTATTGACCGGTTGATAAGTAACTGCGTGCACCACGTAAAAGTCAGCTGTGTAGCATCGATTGCTAATACGTATGAGTTGAATAAATACGAATGAAGCACGATGAACATTTGATTTACACATAAGAGTTAGTGACGTCTTCATTTTGGGAAAAACTTCGGATGGCTGCATATGCGATCACAATGTCCTCCTTTTAACGTTGAAGCCTAAATAATCGGGGGCACTCCAAACCACGTTACTCAAGCTGTGACGCAACATTTGCCTCAGCTTGCCGTCGTCTGGATCTTTGGACGTCGTTCCCGATTTCCGTTCTTAGCTCACCTCGCGTCATAGAGTCCACATCTAACATGCGTGAAACGCGCTGGTTGAGTTCGACACTTATACGTTGCCTCTTTCCTCTTGGATGCCATCTTCTTCCCAGTACATGACGTCACGTTTTTGATATCTCCTAGCCTGTAGCGCAGATGAATTTTCTTCTATCCTTTAACATATTTTAGCCCATCCCATGCTGCGTCCCATTTGTTTGTTCGCCGATGATGTAGGTTCTCTAAAACACAATTTTTCTTTTTCAGTCCTTGGCTAGAAGGCCATCCTAGTCAGCGCTGCTGCATGTGGCTCATCGCGGCGTAATGCGAAAAAACAAGTATATACGGGGTCACGCTCTACTGTCCGTACCCCTTGCATTTGTTTCCCAGATCTAGAAACATAGTTAGGACGTTTAACGTCTCCTGACGCAGATCTTTCCCTGCAGTATCTTGCTCAAATTCTTTTACCACACTTCTAAAAAGATCCCACAAGTGTACTAGTTCATCTCTGGTGTCTGAGGAAAGGACTGGAGTCACAAGGCGTGGTAAATTATCAAGAAGTAAATCGACATCCTTTCCTGTTAATGATGTGAATTTAGCAACTTCCGTTTTGCTGTCAGTGAGCAGTCTGACGTTCGCGCCAGTTTCCTTTATAATGTCCACCAGTTTTCTCACGGACGTGTCTTTTCCTTTTGGATCGCGCACTCTATTAGCAGTGTCTACGTCCTGCATTTCCAGAGCAGGTTTTCAAGAAGCTGCTCGACTATTCGTATCTACATGTGCAAAACATCAGGGACAATGAAGCGGGGTTCGATAGAGAACAATGGGGGGTGCCGCACTGAGTTTTTCATGTTGCCGTACATCCGCGTCTGCTTTCCACTGGCCGAATAATAACTTGTGAGTGTTTGTTTCACAAAACTGATTATCATAATACTACCTAAGAGGATCGTTAATTCAAGAGCTTATATGCATTCCATTACCGATGTCAAACAATTTAAGAAATGCTTATGCGACCATTGCAGGCGGAGGGGTGACGTGGAAATTGGAGCGATCTGCATGCCTACACTGGCGGCACTTTGCTGGGGGAAGGGATGAAGAGGGGGAGATGAAGAAGAAAGGCTCACGCGTCTGGCTGGCATGACCATTGCGCTGCATTGCCTTTTTTCAATTTCCACTTTGTACGTGTTGTCATTGTTTGCTCCAGTTGACCAAAATCTTTAATGTACTTGTTAATTTACCTCCACGTATCTGCCCATTTTTTTATGTGGTTGTATGCTGCTATGTTAACATTATGCTACGAAATGCTAACCTCCCGTTTGTATTGCCTCCATGGCCAACAGGGGAAATAAATACATGAGACTAGTAGAGTAGGTCTCACAGCAAAACAACCGTCCACCTTCCGCGTACATGCTTTGAGGGCGATAAGAGATAAGAGCGATAATCAGCTTCTTTTGCGGGACTCGCCGATGCCCACTCGACTACTGAAGTTTCCCTCTCTCTCTTTGTTTTTTTTTATTTTCTTTTTTTCTTACAGCGGCTGCAGACCGGCCACTGCTGCACGGCTCATGATGTACTCGTACCGGGGCATCAAGCGCGGAATTATTATTTTATCTGTATCTTGTTGAGTTGCCCGCTTCATCACGACTTCTGCATTAACCACACGACAGACAGAAAGGCGAGGGCGATTACAGCAGCTATCAACGAAACCCGTGAACAAAAGTGACAACCGACTTATTGTTTTCTTTGATTTTAGTGACTTTTTTTTCCTCCATACTTCATCTAATGAAATCATTCCTTGTTCATCAAGATATCTACTGGACCTGATAGCACTGCGGTCTTGTCTTGAGTAGGAAGTATGGGACGTTGCCAAAGCTTATTCACTCTGCGCGCGTTCTTGCTATTGTTCCTGTATGCAAGAGCTTTTGTGCCCCTATTTTCTGCGGCTGAGAATTCTGGGAGTCTGCGACGGGAGTACGAGCTGATGGGCCTTCCTATATGTCTTCAGACTGCCTGTACGCCATAGAACGAATAATTGCTAAAAGGGTATTCGATAATCTGTATGGGAATATACAAGGAATATATTACACGTCCGTGAGAAAGCTGGCAGAGATTATAAAGGGATCTGGTGCGAACGTCAGACTGCTCACTGACAGCAAAACGGAAGTTGCTAAATTCACATCATTAACAGGGAAGAATGACGATTTACTTCTTGAGAGTCTACCACGCCTTGCGGTCCCAGCCCTGTCCTCGGACACCAGAGATGAACTAGCACAGTTATGGGGTCTTTTCAGAGGTGTGGTAAAAGAATTGAGCAAGATACTGCAGGGAAAGATCTGCGTCAAGAGACATTAAACGTCCTAACTATGTTTCTAGATCTGGGAAACAAATGCAAGAGGTACGGACAGTAGAGCGTGACCCCGTATATACATGTTTTTTCGCATCACGCCGCGATGAGCCACATGCAGCACTGCTGACTAGGATGGCCTTCTAGCCAAGGACTAGAAAAGATAAATTGTGTCTTAGAGAACCTACATCATCGGCGAACAAACAAATTGGACGCAGCATGGGATGGGCTAAAATATGTTAAAGTTGGAAGAAAATTCGTCTGCGCTACAGGCAGGCTAGGAGCTATCAGAAACATCACGTACTGGGAAGAAGGTGGCACCCAAGAGGAAAGAGGCCATGTTTAAGTGCCGAACTCAACCAGCGCGTGTCACGCATGTTAGATGTGGACTCTATGACGCGAGGTGAGCTAAGAACGGAAATCGGGAACGACGTGCAAAGATCCAGACGACGGCAAGCTGAGGCAAATGTTGCGTCAAAACGTGGTTGCGTTCAGTAACGTGGTTTGAAGTGCCCCCGATTATTTTGTCTTCAACGTTAAAAGGAGGACATTGTGATTGCATATGCAACCATGCGAAGTTTTTCCCAACATGAAGACGTCACTAACTCTTATGTGTAAATCAAATGTTCATCGTGCTTCATTCATATTTATTCAACTCATACGTACTAGCAATCGATGCTACACAACTGACTTGTACGTGGTGCACGCAGTTGCTTATCAACTAATCAATAAATTTTTCTTCACACCTACAGAAACAAGGATGATCGAATGAAAAAAGACGCGACAGCGAACAATACAGTCCCAAGCAGTCTGCTGAAAGCGCGAGCATGTACGACGGCTGGATCAAGATAGTAAATCTTCAGAAGAAATACGCTGATGAGACAGCGCACCTGCTAGAAACCTCTCCACTGACGAAAAGAAAAGCCAGGAGTACGGCTGTCGAAAAGCACGCGGCATTAGGCTGCAATAGGGGTAGATTTGAGCCACTACGGCGTTAGCTGTATTAAGTATGGAAAATAAAAGACAGTAACGCAGCACGATGCGTTTTTTTTTTTTCGTTGTCTGAAATTGTGCTTATTTTGATAGACTTTGATAGATAGAACAGAAAGTCGCCACAAAATCGCAAATAAAACTCAAACAACAGAAGCCGTGACTTCTTAACTTTTTTTGCAGTTTCGAGGTGAACGACATATCTACAGTATCTAAAAAATGCAGATGACATTGACGAGGCAACGAGCATTATTGTGATCAAAAGAGAGCAGAGTAATGTGTTATAATACAAACGGAACACGTGACCGCCTTTTACAATTGCGCTTTCCTCCCTAGAGAGAGGCTCCTGCGTTCGCGGGGAAGCCTGACATCCTATAGCTGTACCATAAATTCTCTTCAGGTATTAATAAGCCCCCCCCCCCCCCAAAAAAAAAGGAAGAAAGAAAAAGGAAAAAGGAGAGAGCAAGAAAGAAGAAACGAAACCGGCAGTCTATACAAGCGGTGTGTTCAGCCACTCGGAGTTTCGGAATATACAGATCGGTTTTATAGTTGAGCGTCACGCGTGTGCGTGCATGGTTGTCCTACTTCCCTCATCTTACATGCGTATCCGTAGGTTCTCTGCACTGCCGAGCCTTCAAGCCTCCAGCATTTTTTTTCGTCTAGACGACACCATCTACGTCACCGCGACATATCCACGCCAACACTCATTCAACTTATAGACCTATCGTGCCTCAGAATACCTTGTTTCTATAAGCAAACTGAATGTTGGTTCGTTAGGCACACTTTAGCCCGCCAATTTTAGTCAAATCTTTTATTTTTGTATGTCTCAAATTTTGCAACCATATCCAATTTTTTTGTTTTTTTTTTCTGCGCTATTTTATAAACACGATTGTACATTCGGTCTACTCGAACGAGCCTCGAATTCTTCCGGGAGTCAGTACAGAAACACATAAGGATATACAGGTTGTCCTTTGTTAGGTGCCACAGTTGTTATTAAAAATTTATAGAAGAGCCCCGGGCGTGCCGTTTGGGCGCCTAACATACCTGGCCTCTCGGATATCTTTCCTAGCCGGTCGCATCAGTGTTCGATGGCTAACTGAAATGGTATACTTAATTAGCTTCACTAATTTTCAAAGATAAGAGATTGACCGCATGACAGCATCGAATCCCTTGGAGTCATTGTACATTTTCTATGACCGACGCATTGGTGTCTATAATTATTAACCTATCCTCCATAAACTTGGTTTGACAGCCCTAGCACATCGTAGAGCCTCAGATATCACATTTTCCAGTGCAAAGTAGCACATGTGTCGTCGGCAGTGTACCGCCTCAGCGGCGGTGAATCGCCCACCCCATCACCATCCAATGTATGTGTGTGTGTGTGTGTCGTCTTAAGCTGTCGTTGGTCTATTTTCTGCCGTTCATTTTAGTTCTTTCTTGTGTTTTCATCCTTCATTCATCATCTTCACATAATGTTCCACGTGCGGTGGGGTAGGGTGCGCACCTCCGCGGTGAAACACCCCATCTCATTGTCATTATTTATTGTTGTTTTTGTTGTGCCATTCACTCCGACCACACCTTTGTGTTATGTTTTGTTTGATTTCTCACAGTTTAGCAGATACCAACAGACTTCGTAACAGCCATAATGTACACACGTTTGCTCAACGATGTTAGTTCTCCTAACAGCTGTCAAGTTTTTAGCTTTTTATATCCTATACCCCGTGAAGTAACACACAAATCTTTGCTCCTCGTATTGTTATTTCTTACTTGTCTTCTTTATCTGTTGTAGACTCTTCTGTGGCGAGCCATTTCCCAAACCTGTGGTTGCGCGTGGCCTTTAACGTACGCTTCGCCGCTACGCGTTCATGCGGCGATTGAAGGCTCCTTTACATGTTCAAAATTTGGAACCCGAATGGAACCTTGAAGATGCCACTATTCATGCCCCCAAAAATGCTCAAAAGTTTCGTCTTGGCAGAGGCAACATGCCATTAGAGAACGAATGCAAGGCGCTGCCAGCAGAATATGTAGCACGCGCTTTTCGTTCCAAAATACACAGGCTCTATGGGAGGCGTTTTAGGTGAAGCCTGCTTTACGTTTTGTCCCTAATTCTTGGGCATGAAGTCACCAGTTGAGGTAACTGGAAAGGAGCAAAAACCCCCAGTACTGACGTAGCATGCCCAATATTTTGCAATTAGACAAACGACAAGTAATTGGTACTATTTCAAGTAAACTACCTGTTGGTCTTCTGGCGGAAATCTGCTTTCTTTGTGAAAGAACTGTTCCATTTGCCACCGGGACAGAGTCCTCGCTATGCAGGCTCCTCCGCGGGTGTGGGCACACTTGTATGTGCGTCAAGGACGAGGGCATCAGGCTCAAACAGCTGAAATGTCGACATTTAGCTAAAATAATACAATAACTAAGACCTAACATCTACATATACACATTATATGCTATACATGCATAATTTTTATTTTTAATAGAACACAGGATATGTTCTATTTTACACTGTCACACAGCTCATCTAACAACTGTATTGGCACCAGTGTCACCAGCAAATAAGGGCTGAAGTAGCTGCACGCCCTTGCGTGATGCCCAGAGCAAGTTGAACTGGTTGAACACAGCAGTACACCACTAGTATGATAATGGTTGGTAGGGTTATTTTTTGGTAATGTGAAACAAAGTGCAGAGTTGTAGCAGGAACAAAATCTCATGAGGACATAGTGCATCAAAGGTAGGTTCCTTTAATTTAGACGTGACCTACAGAGCACTTGCTGGAGTTGTCCTGGCATGTTACCCTGGTGAAAGACTTAAGCTGCCAAACACATGGGCTGCCCTGATTTGAGAGAAGAAAATAACAGTATACAACTACAGTTCTGGTGGATGCAAATGATGTAATCTAACGGAGCAATGATTATACTGATTATACGATAAGAAGTGTAAACAAGAAAATGTCCCCCTCAATATCATATCTGTGCACATGGTAAAGCAAACTGTAAATCAAATAACAAAAAAGGTGAAAAAATTGTGAACAATATACAGAGCCCGAATGGTAGGCAAGACACTGCATTAAAGAGGAACCTGGAAAGAGGGTACACAGCATTTGTCTGCTCTGAATAGTGGGTTACAATGATCATGCTGTCTCAGGCTCCGCTGAGGAAGTCACCTGTAAACATGAAAACAGATGAGTGAAGAGAAAAGAACGGATACGTATGTTCAACATATTACATAAATACTCTGTTGAAGTACGGTTTCTAAGATCATGCTAAACGAAGTGTACTTTTATAAACAGTGCACCACTACCGAATTAGGGACTAGATTCGGTAACTTCTATTCTCTTTCGTTTTTACTCTCTCTGTGCGGTAATTAACCCATTCACGCAATCCTGAAATTTATGATAGCATTTGAACCACACGGACTGAGAGACCTTTGTTAGCGCCAATAACGAAAAATACTCACACCTTTGCGCCGTTTAGGTGGATGTTCTTTCCCCGGTGTGGACAGGTATTGTGATGGTGCTACACCTTGATTCAGACGACACTGAGCTCGTTATCCAGTATGTTGAAGAGATGCAGTGTACCCTTCGTAAATTCGATCCTGCAAATGTCCGCTACAAACACGATCAGTCGATGGCACCACATCGTCTTTCCACTCCGGCGGACCGATTGCTTCGTGGCATCAAAAGCTGTGCGTCTCGTCACTGGGAAGCATGAGACATTGGAAACCAGGCGAATATTGACGTAAATTAGGGCAACCAACTATCCAACATCGTCTCGGCATGTCGACGAAAACCACAGGATGCGCCTATGCGACTGCGATAGACTGCGACCATCGCGCGGAAGCTGCCGTCATGGAGATTTCCACTCCCGATGAACGCATACGCGGGATCCTATGGTGCGTGCTCCTGGCGGGATCCTTCGGCTCGGCATCACGTCACGATGACGTGCTGCCGAGCCGGCCGTGGTCCCGTCAAGTTGCCCGCTGCGTCTCCGCTCGGGAGCTCGCCACGGCGCGGCGCCAGCTGTGCTCCCTTGGCCGCTCCGTTTAAATTCGCTCCCGAGAATACTCCTCGCATGATGAAGGTAAAATTTTGGTTCTAGACTCGGAAAAATGTTTTCTTTCTGATGAAAACGAGAAAAAAGATCATTTCATAGTTCCTTTAAGAAAACAACTATCTAGTCAGAAATACACCCGCAGGTCCGAAAGATACCGAAGTGTGGGTGCTGTACATGATCTTTGTGTGTTGTGTGCCAATAAAGATTGAATTCGCGTTCCACACTGGTGTGTGAAGTGTGGTGATTCGAAACATAGCATATAGTGCATAACGGTTGAAACGAATAAAACGCGCAACGCATAACAGTGGAGGCGTATAGGAGCCGCGGCGCTTAGAGCACGCTGCGTGTAACGTGGAGGCGCATAGAAGCCCTGGCGGTTAACCCCTGTGGCGGATACGTCCGGCCTCAGAGTAAGAGTATTTGCAAAGAAAAAAAAATAGTGCTTTTTTATCCGTCACCGGGTTTAGAGAGCACCAACGGCGCCCCGAGGCAACAGCGATGAACTACAGCGTCTAGGAGGCCTAGGAAGGCAAAGCACCGTCGTACGGCAGCATCGCCGGGGCATTGTAGTGGCGAACTGTCTGTGTTGCAGCATAGACATTGAACTTTAAAATGAAGCCGTCGACAGGTCGAGAAGAGGTGTCGCAGCCAGAGCGGATACGACCATTGGCGAGGTAGAAGGTATTTTGCATACACCTCACGGTCCAATGTGCAGATAGTGGACGCGTAGTGGAAGACAAAATACGGCAGACACTCCTGTGTTAGTTGGTGCTAACATGACTTCGACTACGACTAGCCAACCGCTAGATAGGCGGGAGGATAGGGTACCGGAGCAGGTCGACATTTCCCAGTCCGAGCTCGAGCGGTTAAGGCTGGAAGTAGAGCTCGAAAAAGTGTGCTCGCGGCGAATCGAGCTGAAAATTTCAAGAGGTAATAGTGAGAGGTTGTCTCAGAGTTCGTCAGCGTCGCCCGATGCAAAGGAGTATGCCATGGAACGGTACGTTAAGAGGCTAAAAGTGTTCTCTTGCCTTTACCGTCCGATTTGGAGGTGCCAGTATGGTTTTACGGGATTGAGGGGGTCTCTCGATCATACAGCGTGCCCGCAATTATACGAAGCCACTTTATTCTTCCTCTGGTGACGAGGCGCGTGAAGCACTTGTACTCAAAATTTCCCTCTGAAGAGCTGGACAGTTATGAGTCCAAGTTACGTTAAGGACGCGGTGTTGAAAGACTTAAGACTGGCGCCCGGGGAATATCGAAAGCAGTTCCTCGGAGCGACGAAGGGGAGAGACGAGGGATAGTCTCACTTTGCATCCCGTGTTAAAAGTTACTTTTCCTACTACGTCAGATCCCGCGAAGTAGATTCCTTTGATGACCTGATCGAGCTGATAGCAGCAGATCAGGTAAAAACTATTATCAGCCCAGCCGCGTACGAGTATGTTAAAGTAGAGCAGCGCAGCAGCTGGGCAGGGCCTGCAAGTATCGCGGAGATGGTTGACGCTTTCGAGGAAGCGAAAGGTATCGGCGCCGAGATCAAAGCCCGTGGGTCGCAGTCCCGCAGCGCCGGGCAGACGCAGTCACAGGGGGGGGGGGGGGGGGGGGGTGCGACAGGCAGTGTCATCGCGAGGGAGGCCCATAAAAAGCCGCACAAAAGAGAGCTGGAATGCAAAAAGCCAAACCAGAGTGGCCTACGGTGTTTCAGGTGTGGCGGGCCACATCTTGCACGGAGTTGTCCGCGGAGAGGTTGAGCACAGGCTTGGCCAGGTCGCTGCAACCGTCGCGAGGGTATCAGTGGCGGTGGCCCGGGATTAGGCCCCCGTCGGTGGTGCCGCATCGGATGAGACGTCAGGGTGCAATGCCAATTTTGCAATTACGGTTGGGGTAGCCCAGGTGTCCGCTCTACAGATGGTCAACCTGTGCAGCGGAGGCGCAGGTGTCAGAACCATTGTGGATACAGGAGCGCGAGTGACCGTTATGCGGGCCAACTTATTTCCAAGCCAGTGCGCCGAAGCAACGGGAAGTGTGAATTTGGTGTCGGCTTTCGGGGGAAAAGTGAGAGCTAGTCTAGGGACGCTTCGTCTTGCCTTCTGTGAGGGAGGCGCAGAGAACGGCATCGCGTTACCAGTATACGTTCTATGTGCTTTTACGGAAGGGTTAGCGACAGGAACAAACTGTATCGGGTGAGTCGTACGAACTTCTTACGTCGTGTGCCCTGGTCAGCCCTGATGGAGTAATGTCGCGACACATCGAGGAAGGCGGTTCCGCAGACGAGAAGCCGTGTTTCGAGGTAGAAGTTGAGTGGACGAGTAGCGACGAGGCTCCTTCAAATAGTGGCGGACGCGGTGACTGAGCAGTCACAAACATCGGAATGTACGGAGTTTAGAACGTCGCAGTGTAAGGACCGTTCACTTTCGGAGGAATGACGACCGCGAAATTGGCACCTGCACGTGCCGTTCCTTCTGTGGGCATATCGCGAGGCGCCGCATGACACCACAGGGGTGTCTCCGTTTGAGCTTCTATACGGCCGTAAGCCCCTGGGGCCGTACAGGCATCCTAAAGAACAAGTGGCTGGGGGAAAGTGACGTCCCCAACACACTTAGCGACGGCGCAATTCGGTTATGCGTAGATTACCGTCACTTAAAAGCAGGAACCGTAGACGACGGTTTTCCCATGGCCCATCAGCAGGAGATGATATTCAGAGTAGGGCGCGCGAGATCCATAACCCTCGTAGACCTCAAACGGGGTTATTGGCAGATACCGATGGCACCTAACAGCCAGGAGATGACAGCTATCGTGACCCATTTCGGTCAGTTTGCCTGGCGGGTTATGCCCTTTGGACTGAAAAATGCGGCCGCAACGTTTCAAAGGGTTATGAGCACGCTCCTAACGTCGGACTAAGACTACGCCTGCGCGTATTTGGACGATATTTGACATATTCTCGAGCACATGGGTGGAGCACCTGGAACACCTGAGGACCGTTCTCGGCGTTTTACGAAGTGCGTGTTTCACGGCTAACCTCGGGAAGTGTCAAATAGTGCAAAGCAGCATTAAAAGAACTGTAAAGTGAATTTCGACTCAGGGTAACCTTATGAGTTTATGAAAGCCTAGGAAGAGTACACCTCAGTTACGAAATATTTCTTGTACAATCCCTGTTGTCTTTGAGTAATCGAATTTCAAAGATTGCATTGGAGCGCGATGCTCAGTACTCCCAATGCAACAACACTGGGTTGGCTCGCCTCGACTACGGCTAGTCTCGCCTTTCTCATCCGCGTCCCGGTCTGTGGCGAAACCGTAATGGCCGGAGACACAGCATGACACGATGCCATCTGCAGAATCGTGAACGGAGGATCATGATAATGATGATGATGATAATTAGAGTTCTGATGGCGCAACGACTATAAAGGTCATAATGCGCCAAACACGGTTATCAACACAGATGAATCAAATTATTAGAACAAAGTGACAGAAATTCAACCTAAAAATATACTGATGTAGTTAAAAGAAGTGTGTGTAAAGTTTTCTTGCGGAAAGTAACTAACAAGCTATAGGCTCCCAAGCAGGCCTATGTCCATAAAAAAGTTCTGAACAGTCTCATCACCCAACAGCAGTGCTGGGTGAAGAGGTGTACAATGCTTGTAGCATTCAGTGAAGTAGCGCTGCCGATGAGGTTCGTGTTGTGGGCATGTAATGAGAAGGTGAAGAATGGCGAGTTGCTCGTTACAATGGGTGCACTGCGGTGGCTCCTCTCCACGAAGTAGGTGGCCGTGCGACAAAAATGTATGCCCAATTCTGAGCCTGTGTCTCAGCACCTCCTGGAGGCGTTGTTGGATTGCATGTACCTTATGCCCTATGTGTGGTTTTGTGAGATGAAGCTTGTACCGCGTTTGTTCATCCCAGAACTGCTGCCATTTTTCATTAGTGGCCTTTTTTAATGCACGTCTGAAGTCATGTAAAGGGATGTCGCATGGGGTAATTTCTGATGAAAGAGCTGTTGCTACGGCTCGGTCTGCAAATTCATTTCCTGGGATACCCACGTGACTGGGCACTCAACAAAGTGTTAAGTTATAACCTCTGTTTATTATCCTATTAGCCAAAGAACGTGCTGTATGAACTAGAAGGTTCGTAGCCCGCTGCAGACTACTCATAGCATGCAGAGAGCTAGGAGAGTCTGTGTAAATTACTGCAGATTTAATACCTGTTTGCAATATAAAATTAAGTGCCAAGATCAGTGCGTATACTTCAGCAGTAAAAATGGATGCTGCTGGATTTAAACGGTGCGACCTTGGTGCAGATACCATGGCGCAGGAAACGCTGTCAGCAGTCCGTGACCCATCTGTGTATATTTCAGTGTGGTCGCCAAAGGAGTGCTTTAATTCGAAGAACTCTTGCTGAAGGAAGGGCGACGTATCCTTTTTAATGTGTTTAGTTAAGGAGTAGTTGAACTGTAGCTGTGATTGCCAAGGAGCACTTTCTTCGCCCTGTTCTAGGATCCAGGAATCCTGATATAAAAAGTTATGAAAGTCTTGATATTGCAAAGCTCGCATGCTAAGAGGCCATACCACTGATGGTCTGTGTACAAACAGTCGCTGAAGCCGAGTGTCCTGGACACAAGGCAGAGCTGGATTCTGACAATGGCTTTTAATTTTAAGACCATAAAGAATAGTGAGGTAAGCCCGTCGCCTGTCCAGAGACCACTCACTGGACTCGACGTACAAACTTTCCACTGGTGAGGTGGGGAAAGCTCCAAGAGCTAACCGCAGGCCCTGGTGATGTACTGGGTCAATTACCTTGAGGACTGACATACGAGGAGAACTGTAAACAACACAACCATAATCCATCTTGGACCGAATTACTGATGCATATATTTTGTGGAGGGTTGTTTTATCTGCTCCCCAAGACCTGTGAGCGATAACTTTCATGAGATTTAAAGACTTTATGCATTTTGCTTTTAGTTGTTTGATGTGCGGCAAAAACGTAAGCTTTCAAATACCATTCCCAGAAATTTGTGTTCTTCTCGGACAGCAATGTCCTTACCATTCATGGAAAGTGTGGGGTTTGGAAGCAGTCCCTTTTTCCTGGTAAACAGAACGCAGATAGTCTTTTCCGAACAGACCTTGAATCCATTCTGGTCTGCCCATTTAGCCAATCTCTTTATTGCTAGTTGTAACTGTCTCTCACAAGTTGATGAGGGCAATGGGCCTGTAGCTCGTGGGATTTGCTGCTTCTTTGCCAGGTTTTGAGAAGTGGAATTACAGTTGCTACCTTCCATGCTGTTGGCATCTGCCCGTTATCCCAGACTTTGTTGAAGAAGTTTAGAAGACACCCTTTGGATTCTTCTGATAAGTGGGCGATCATAGAATAGGTGACCCTATCTGGACCAGGAGCACTGACCTTCACTGAGGACAATGCTCGCTGGAGCTCTCCATTGTGAACGGCTGGTTGTATGTATAATTTTCACCACCCACAGTTGAAATGACTTGTTTTCCTGCACGTTTTTTTTTTTTTTTTTTACAGACAAGAACGTTTTGCTGTATGGTGCAGAACTGGAAACGTTTTGAAAATGTTCACCTAGGAGGTCCGCCTGTTCGTCTAAACTCTGACATGGAACACCATTGACTTGAAGGAGAGGAATGGAGAAACTCTTGTAGTCTCCTTTAATTTTCCGGAGCCTATCCCATACTTTCTTTGATGGGGTTCCATGTGTTATAGAAGAAACAAAGTTGAGCCAAGAAGACCTTTTTGCTTGCTTTCGCGTCCACCTTGCTTTGGCACGTGCTTTTTTGAAGGCAAGAAGATTCTGTGATGTGGGGTGTCCACGAAAGGTACCCCACGCACGATTCTGTTCCTTTCTAGTTTTTGCGCAGTCGTCTGTCCACAAAGGTTTTCGACGCTTGGGGAGCCGACCCAATGTCTGTAGGATCGATTGTTTGGCGGCATCTATGATTGTGCTTGTAACAAAAGTGTTTGCCTCTTCGACTGACATGTGTTCAAAAGAAGAGGACTGGAGGTTGGCTTCCCTTTGGAACAAACTCCAGTCAGCCTGTGCTAGTTTCCATCGGGGTGGTCGTGTTGTGAGTGTATTTGTAGCACCACACAATTTCACGATGACAGGAAAGTGGTCAGGAAAGGATTGTGTTCAACTGCCCAGTCTAAACAGTTAAACAGGGAGGGACTGCACAGCGAGATATCTAAAGAAGAAAAGCTTTGTGTCGCTGCATTGACGTAAGTAGCTTGCCCCGTGATGAGCAAGCAAATTTACCTTGACATCAAAACCCTTTCCAGAATTTTCCCTCTTACGTCTAACCTTCTGCTGCCCCACAGGGGGCTGTGGGCATTCAGGTCCCCAAGAATAAGGAAAGTTTGAGGCAGCTGGTCGCAAAGATGCTCAAAGTTTCTTTGGTGGATTACTATTGAAGGGGGCAGGTTCAATGAACACACTGTAATGACCCTGTCGAGGCATATTTGTACAGCTACAGCCTCAAGGTCTGTAATAACTGGAACGGAATTGGAAGGAATGGACAGCGGAGTAATCAGAGCCACACCTCCAAAGGAACGTGAGGTGTCCGTCCGATCCTTTCGAAAAACATTATATTTACGAAGTGGGTTTATACTTTGCTTGTTCAAGTATGTCTCTAGCAAACAGAAACAGAGAGCTTTATATTTTTCAAGAAGGTCATGTATGTCATGTATGTTGGTGAAGAGGCCTCGACATTTCCATTGTAGAAGGACCTGTCCCATGAAAAGGATTGTGGTTAAGAAAAACAAAGAGACTTTGACTATTATGTGCATTTAAGGTGGCAGCACCCTTGCTGGGGGCTGTTTGTGCTGGTCCGTGGGTCTGTTGCCTCTGCCTCTACCACTCGATCTCTCGCGTTTCTCTTTTGATTGCGAGAAAGTGCCTGGGACACTCGAAGACGACTTTTGTGAAGCACGGTCTTCGTCGTCGAGCTCCATGTTAACAACAGGTACCTGGGATGGATCTTTGAGCAATCCATCCCAGACGGATGCCATGCAAGCAACATCAGCTGAGGCCGCTGCGGGCATAGAGGAAGTAATGAGACCAGAAGGAGAAGGAGACACTTCCGTATCTCCCTCCCTCTGAGGGGGAGTGTGGGGTGGAGGCCCAGCGGTTTGGGTCTCCACAGACCTCCTCTGTGGTGCCACTGCCATGCGCACCACTTCGGAGAAAGTGCCTTTTTTCCTGAACTCTGCTTGCGCCTCTGCATCTTTGTACGAGATATTTTGTTCTGCCTTGACTCTAAGGATTTCTTTTTCATCTTTCCATCGGGGGCATGACCTGGACTAGACAGGATGCTCACCTTTACAATTTGCACACCGCGCTTCATTTCGGCAGGATTGTGCTGTGTGGTCTCTACAAGAGCATTTGGGACATGTTTCCTGTCGACGGCAGACGTGAGACCCATGCCCTAAGCGCTGACACTTGAAACAACGCCGTGGATTAGGGACATAGGGTCGCACATGACAGTTGAGGCCTTGATGGTTGCAGGAAGCTTGTGTAGTTGAAAGGATAGAACAATGTGCTTCGTTGCGATCTCTTTACCGTCCCGATGCACCACTATTCGCTTTGCTGCCACGACACCCTCTTCCCGCAGGCCTTCCTCAATCTCGGAGTCGGTGCACTCGAGAAGCTCACTTTCGGAGATCACGCTTCTGACAATATTGAGGTTTCTCTGGTTTGCGATAGACACCGGTATGTCCCCAATTTTCTTGACCGCTTGGAGGACCGAGCTTTGCTCCCTGGTTTGAACCTCGACTTGAAGGTCCCCAGATGACAGTTTCTTTGCAGTGTAGGTCCTTCCGATTGATTTCTCTATTTCTCTGGCAGTGACAAAAGGTGACATCTTAGTGAGTGGCTTTGTCTCATCTTCAGCATGGAATACCAGAAATTTTGGAAACCATGGTTCTTGGGAGAGGCTGAATGAGCTTACTGGTGCTTCGGTACAGCGCCGCTTATGGCGCTGATCATGTTTTTTTGAACGTGAAGTATCCATACAAAGAAAGATGTGGTTCGGTGCAGCAGGTGTGTCGCCCACCATCGAGCCCAACGAGGGAACGTGTCCCACACGCTAACACTTGCCTCTGCACTATACCCTAGTGCAGCTTCTGCAGAGTGAAAGACTGCTCAAGGTTGACCCTTGCCGCCAAAGAAGGTGAAGGGAGGAAAAAGAAGATAGTGAAGGAGTGGAGAAAGAAAAGGTAATGAAAGGGGGAATGGCGACTAGCTGAATAATCCTGTCAAATAACGCAGACCGTTGGGTTAGTTGATATTCCATAGCAAGTAGCAAAAAACGCTGCAAAGTATTACAAAACGTACAGAGGTAGACAAAACAGTAACGTGCATAACAGGCGCACGTTACTGTTTTGTCTACCTCTGTATGTTTTGTAATACTTTGCAGCGTTTTTTAGTACTTGCCATGAATAATCCTGGCCGGGCCTTCCAGGACCACCCGTCTGTGGGAAGCATGGGCCAAAGCGGTGTGTTGTTTTCCCGGAGGGGCCCCGAAGGGTCCAAACCAACCTCCAAGTCTACTCAACCGCCAGGAGCCCCCTTTACCCAGACACGGAAAAGCCACGCACAGCTATACGTGGGGGTCTCCCTCCTGCGGCGACCCAACCGTGAGTGCAGGAGGGGGCTACTGCGGCTGCTGCCGTGCGATGGGGGCGCCAAGTTCCCGACGCCGGGGATCGGAGGATCAATTGCCGTCATCGCCGTCACCTGGCTGCGTGGGAAACTGGGTGGGTCTTCGCGTGTGATGAAAATTGTTGACAGCCTCACATCGGAAATGCCGACGGTAGAGGAATGCCTTTGTTGCCGCGACATGAGACGTTACTGAAGCAGCACAGCGGTTACATTTCAAGAAATCAGTACTTTGAAATGATGTGGCTGGACACTGAGGTGCTCCAGGTGTCCCACTGCTACGTGAGAGAAAGCTACGTCTACGCCAGGGACAGCGACGCCAGGGACATCAGGGACAGCGAAGTGAACAAGTGAGTTCACCCACGTAGGCCTTCAGTTTGTTATCACTGAATCTACATATCATAATTTTACGCTGCCCATGGTACATGCAGTAAATTTCATTACGTTGCCTACAAACAGTTTACCAGGTGGCTCTGGGGATCATTAGCAAAGCACTGCAGCAAAGTCCTAAAAACCTTTGCTGTCCTCAAAGTGCAGAAAATTCTGAAATTCAAAGCATGTGCTGCACATGCCATAAGGGAAATTTTCCTTCTGAAGCATACAAAAGTTTTTGCCTTTTTGACGTATGATGCTGTAGGTGCTGGCTCTCCATGTGTATGTTTATTCGCTTTCACTGAGATCAAGCTCTAGCTTTTCTGTCAGGTGCGTGTGGGCAGCATGCCTGCCATCTTGACAGAGGTATACTGCAAGACCACAACAGCATCCCTTTCATGAACAGTAGAGGTCTGCCATATACCCAGCTGGAGTAACCAGACAGCCACTACACAGTGAAATACATTCTACAGACATCAAAGCTTGTAAATATTGCTTTATTGATCATTGTGTTTATGAATGAACATATGAGTGATAGCAGTAAGCAAACAAGGCCGGAAGGAGAACATCTCCGTACTGTGTCCATATCAATTTGCAAGTGCTTCTCCTCCCACCAACCAGTAACACAATGTATGCATGTTTTGTTTTGTTTTTTCAGTGCACAGGTGCTTGCTACAAACACGTTCCAGTCCATAAGCTCTAAGAGAACATAGGATATCACCTTGGCTATCAAACATCACATGAATTCATGACTTCTTCATCAGTATAAGAAGGGCCTCAGGTGGGGACATGCAAATGTGTTCAACAAAGGCTTCTCTTCAGAGGCATTCCTATCATTGACTCCGAAAGGATGTGAAGAAAATTTTTAGTCATTTTCTGTGCACATTCATCTTTGTTACCCTTTCTCAATTTCTCATTAGAAATTTCCCATATTTTCGCTCATACCAGTCCAATTGCAGTCATTATTGGCGAGGGCTCAGGGCTTTTACAGACTGCTACTATTTCGCTGTAGCTCACATCTTTGCAAGTTGTCGCTGTTTCACTCAGGAGATGATCTACATCCTCTGCCAAGAAAAGATAATATGGTCGTGGCTATGTGTTTTCCCTATACTCTTTATATCGAAACATGGTCCCTCATGGCTTTCATAGATGTTGATAGCGTGTCGTGTCAAACCTAGACACACTATCTCGAAGTTCGTATACACTGTTCGTATTTCCTGAATGATAGCTTGTTTGTATACGTGAGCTCATACGTCTCCACATGCTAAACAGAATCTCTGCATTTCTCTCAAAATTGGAACTACACCAGTAAAGATTCTTACGAGTATGCTGCACCCACGGGTTTAGCTCAGCACATGCACGGGACTTGGCCGCAGCTTCAAGCTTTTTCTTAACCCTCTGTTACAAGATCCTCTTGTGGGCTACATGGTCCATAAGCATTTCCCAGCATGCAACTGCATATTACAATCGGTCATTATAAGTAACTACAAGATAGTTCTTTTTACCTTTTACTACATATACCTTTTACGTCATTGTTACAGATAGAATTATAACAGAAACATAACCGAAAATTCAAGTACGCAAAGCTTGTGTGCCTTTCTTGTATTATATTTTTCCTGCCCTCAATCCTCTTTACAAATACAAGAATTTGTATTTCCTCCTCACCACCTTCTTTGTCCCCTTTCTTTGATGTACATCAGTATAAATATCTGTACCAAGTGTGTGTGTGCTGATGAAGGACGGAGCTTGTTTTAGAAAATGGAATTATATGAATGTTTCAGTCCCTTGAAATACTTATATCTAATTTACTTGTGAGTGCTAGACTTTTCCCATTTTTGCCTGTTAATTTCCACTCTATACTCTGCAACACGGTCGTGAGTTCTGATAATCCTACCTGTGTCGCTAGAGGGAGGCTGCAACCTTTCTGGTAGGTGTTGTAAGTGAGATCACTTGAATATTAATCGGCTCGAGTAACCAGAGAACCTGATCGACAGCAAATACTACAAGGTGTCATTTGAATTTGAGCAAAGAGAACCGGCTATGAATTCACACCTTAGCTACTCTGGTCCCACTGAAAAGGATTGTGTCAGACAGCAAGATGTTCCCTGCAGCTGTCTTGTTCACCTCTGACTAACGTTTTCAAGATAAATTGTGTTCACTTGGGCACTCAGCTTTTGCGGTGAGAACCGTGACGCGAACGTCTGTGCCCACTTTCTGTGATGCACTGTAAGTCCAGCGCTTCTTCTGGTCTGGTGAAGCAGAGGGCACAAGACTACAAATTAGAAGACTATTTAGTATCTGCCTGTTGTCTGTGTGTTGACCTCGGATTCCCGGAATGACCCAACAGCTGGTTCCACCAGTGGTGAAGATATTGCCATATCATAAACCTGCAAGGAATGTAGAAGCTCAATTTTTATTAAAACAAGCGCTTGTCCCACCTGTGAGCACGAGGGTGTATGGACAAAAGGTGTTGAAATCATCACTGGAGAAAGGCTGAGAGGTGTTGATGGTAAATCGCCCGTTTGCATGCTTTTACTTCCGCTTTTCACTTTCTTGTCAGTGATGATGGAAGCCTGTGTCGCTGATATAAATGACGAATACGGTCAGTATCTAGCACACCATTTATCCCATGCTTACATTCTCCTGCGAGAGCTCAGAGCTCCCCAAGGGAAGGGGGATGTTCGGTTTGCTACATTACGTAGCGTAGACATAACAAAAATCAACTTTAATTTGAAATGAAATATCACTATATACAGGGTGTCCCAGCTAACTGTGAACATATTTTTTTTTAAATATATAAAACACTTTTTCCAAGATGAAATCAATTGCAATATAGCGCTGAAGGGCACTCCCTAGGAGGGCATTAGCAAAGTCCAAAGGCAATGTCTTAATTAACTTTCATTAATTAACTTTTTAATTATAAAAGCTACAAAGTTGTCCCAATGAGAACATCTGTTCCTTTCGGTCACCTGATATCGTAGCCGTTTTCAGAACAAAAATCCGTTCGATAGATCGCCCGCAAAAAAATAGTGAAGGAACATCATTTTTTTCTTTATTTTGTTCATTGCGCATCTTCGCAGACGCGTATTTCCTTCATCCCCAACGTGAGAGGGGAAAGGAGTACAGTGCCGCCTCATGCGTCGAAGATGAGCTTTAACTTGCGGAAACAAAACAAAAACAAATGTATCGGGTGACTCTATCGGAACTGGCCTTTCTTATGTGACACTTTGTGTTTCCCTTTAATCTTTTTCAGGACGCGAGAGACGATAGTGTGCTCTTTCTTCCTCTCACATTGTAGGTGAACGAAAGACGCGTCTTCTAAGAAGCGCAATGAACAAAATAAAGAAAAAATGGCGTTCCTTCACTAATTTTTTGCGGGCGATCTATTGAACAGATTTTTGTTCCGAAAACGGCTGCGATATCAGGTGACCGAAAGGAACAGATGTTCTCATTGGGACAACATTGTAGCTTTTATAATTAAAAAGTTAATTAATGAAAGTTAATTAAGGCATTGCCTTTGGACTTTGCTAATGCCCTCCTAGGGAGTGCCCTTCAGCATATGCTATATCGCAATTGATTTCATCTTGGAAAAAGTGTTATATATATTTAAAAAAAATATGTTCACGGTTAGCTGGGACACCCTGTATGTATTAGTCCTGTGTATCGGTAAATACATACCTCGTGTGCACTGGTGTTCGCATCGTCAGACGTCGCAAGCAGAAAGAATGGTTTCCGGACTGCTGCACTGCTACCATTTCGTACGACTCGTCAGAGAAATTAGTTGAGCAAATCCGGCATGCATCACGAATGTCTTGACCAAGCACCTGCAACCACTTTCGTTTCCGCGCATTATCTGTTGGAATCTTGTTGTACACAACGTTCCTTGTCGAAAAAGCACACTTGCCGTATCCCCGAACATTACAGTAGATAGTTCCGTTCAATTTCGGCAGGAACTCAACCTTTTGCATACACAAACCACGACAAACGCAATTCACGCTGTGCATGACGCTATGTGAGATGGTTGGGAGGAGAGCAAACAGAGGGCAGTGATAGTGCTGATAATATTTTTGGATACAGTTTCTTCGGTATTTTGAAGAATTGTCCCAGTAATTCTTGCGATTATTGAAGTAGTGTTTATTGGTAATTAGTAGCCGGTCATAGTAGCCGGTGACGGGAGTACTCCGCTTATGACTTTTTTAGCTGTTGCAGGGCGCGACCTACCATCCGATTTAATTTTTCTAATATATGATGTGTAATAATTAACACGCTTTAAGTGCTTAGGTTCTGTGTGCAGCATCACACAGGCAAATGCTATCAGGCCGCACACAGAGACTACAGAGAGACAGGCGGGTCAAATGTCACTTTACAGTTCCTTTAAGTACTTGGGACACGTGGTCGGATCCGGAGTGCATGCGCCGGTCCCAGACACAATTGCGGCTATTCAACAGTTGAAGCGCCTTGAACGAAGCGTCAACTACGAAGCGTACTGGGGCGTGCGGCTATTACAGGGCATACGTGCGGACATCGCGGAGATTGCAGAACCGCTCACAGAACTGATCGGGAAAAAGGTGCCGACTCGTGTCCCGTGGTCGGAGGAAGCGGAGAGGGCATTCCAAACTCTTAAACAGCGGTTGTGCGACGTAGTAGGGCTGGCCACGCCTTCTCCGAGCAAACCTTACTGGCGGTTTACGGATGCATCTGTTGTAGCAGTCGGTGCCTGCCTTTCGCGACGACGACGACGACCCCGCATGGTGCGAAACTCACTAGATGGGCTCTAGCGCTCCAACGATACAATGGTACCTTTGTTCACAGAGAGGATGACAGGCGCGCTAATGCAGACGCAAGTTAGCATAGGGTGGATATTCACGCACACCATTTGTGCCCTGGGTTGACGCCAATGATCTCAGTTGCGCGTGTGGTTTTTCTTTATTTTTGTTTGTTTCTTTGTTCTTTTTATGGTTTAGTGCAACGCTATCGATACATAATGCAATACATGTATTGTTAGTGCACATATAACTATGTACGGGCAATCCCTTTTGTGAGTGGACTGTGACAACACGAAGCGCCCTGTCACATTCTTGTGATGCGAGGTGTAAAGGAATGAGTTGCATACCTGCAAACACTTCCGATTCATCTGGGAGACTCCCGAATTCGGACCGGTTTGTACGATTGTACGGCTGAGAATCAAATCTCCCGGAAAATGCAGTTTCCCTCTCTATATCTGAAACGCCTGCTTTTTCTCTGGGCACACAGACGAAAACGTCAATCCAATACCAGCCCAATTCCCATCGGCATCGCTGCCGCTTCCCGGAGCCTCTGTGTTACAGAGTTCAGGGGTTCTGGTCATGGTTAGTTCTAGCACTCCTAGTTTACGGGCATTTCCTCCATGTTTTCGGGCGACAAAGGTGCCTTTGCACTAGCTGTTTCGACCTTGCGTACCCCGCAAAGAGAACAGAGACATAGTTTTGTGTCCTCACGTTCTTTTGAGAAAGTGTCATAGCCTTGTCACAGCTTGATACCCAGATAGTTTCTTGGAGAGGGCAAAGTCTGGTGCTGCAAAACTTGTGCCCGATGAGCCTGCTGGGGTGAAGTGTGCTCCTGTTACATATGCAAATACAAGCCACCCAACATCGGCTTTCTCCTCCCCCCCCTCCCCGCTTTTGAAATCTCCCTAATTTGGATGTTCCCAAGTTGGCAGGTATGGAGTTGTGTTTGCATGACCCTCATGAGAAATGTATGTTATATTTGTCCAAATTGTAACATCTGGCATCATTTGCCCACATCTGGTGTTGTTGGGGGATGTTTGCTCATTTTCTTAATGAGCCTGCGGCGAGGGTTGACCCGACTGGCAAAGCCAGTGGGGAAAGCGAATGGCATCGTTGCAGGTGCAGGGGAGCTGGGGTTATCCAGGCAACTCGATCCGTCGTGACGGCCATAAATCTGGGTTCTGGCGCCGGAGGCATGCATTGACCAAAGTTAGGTCGTGCACGGGTTGACATCTCGACACGCTGGTCGTATATCGCGTAGAGAGAGTGTGCAATCGGGCTGTTCTGCTCTGGAGAAGTATTTAAACTGGGTCAACCACGAGTTTTAACCCTTTTAACCCAGGCCGCCGATTGGAAGCCTTCAGCGGGGGTTGTGGCCCTATCTGTCACCCTTTTAAGCGGCCGCAGCGGCGGATAGAGGACTGGGAGCCGGACTTCGGAACATGTAACACTCAGTGCAGTGTGTATAAATCTTGTAAATATAGCCTAACAAAGTTAGGCTTAGCGAGGCCCAATTTAGGCTTAGCGGGAGCTGGCGGTATACTGTTTCCCGCGATAGCTCGGAAACTACTTGACATAGAGTGCTGGGGTGGTGTTCAAGGAAAGTACTCGACGAGTACTAAAGATTGAGACCAGCGTTAGGTCAATCAGACTCCGGGTTCGAAAACCACGCCCGAAATTGAAATTCAAGCACTGAGCCACAACCACGTGGTCCGAAAAATGGCACCAACAGGGGAAAGTGATATATCGTTGGAAGCATATCGTCGAGCCCTTTCCAACAGTGCAAGTTTCATCAAACTTATGGGGCGAAGTTATAGGTCTAAATTATATTATAGGCCTAAATTATAGGCCTAAATAGGCCGAAGTTATAGGTCTACCTAGTCCGATCCATGGGGGCCGCTATGTTTGGTTGTTAGTGCCGCCGCCGACTCAGGGCTCTTGGCCGCCGCCGGAGTAGTGTAAAGCCATTCCTTGGCAGATCTTATCGCCGCCACCTATAGAAAGTAAAGCCATTCCTGACAGTAAAAAATAACAGGATAACTTGGCTCGTACCGACCCGATATGCATTCTGTAAAAGGCAGCGTATCTAATTATTAAAGGTACACCCCCCCTGAGGGAGAAAATCCCTAAACAACTAATATTAAAGGGACACCGAGGCAAAAGGTGAGATAATAGGCCCTAGTGATTCAAACGCTCATAACTTCGGTTCTAGTTGTGATATTAAAATAAGGTAGAAATTAAAATAAGAATAAAAGAAAAAGGATCCTAATACAACAGGAAAGTTGGGAGAGGAAAGCAAAAACCTTGTAAAACCAATAGAAATAGGAGAAAAACTACGTTGAAGTTTGGGTATGTGGTTTTCCGAAAATGTAAAATGGTGAAGACATTCTAACCATAGGAATGAAGTCAGACCCTAAAGAGGGTGGGACCCAGAGAACCAGAGAGAACCAGAATCAATGGAGGAAAGCTCAGAATTAGAAGAAGAAGTGTTCACACAAAAAGACAAGAAATGAAGAAGGAGAAGTGAGATGTAAAAGAAGGCGCAAGCAAAAAAAAAAAGAAAGACAGAAAGAAGAAGATGAGTACTGTTGAAACAACAAAGGAAATATCCTTAACAACCGAAAAGTTTGTTGGATCACAAGAAAAAATGACTAATGATCAGCTTGGAAAAGCTAATGAGCAATCCACAGAATCTAGACTAAGGAAACTAAGAGACAAGTACATGGATGGTGGAACAAACAATTCCCATAAAACACAAACAAGAAGTAAGATGAGTGTTTCACGAGTACGAGGCCCTGGTTAGAGAACTAGAACTGAAACTAATGGAAGCCAAGGTGAGAGCCAACATGACTGAGGAGGAAAAAGAAGGAACAATCGCAGATAAAGCAATGCTTGTCAGGAACTTAGACACAGTGACAAAACAACTCAGCGAAACAGAGGGAAAGATCTCCATCCTAGAGGAGGAATTAAAAAAAGAAGATAACAAAGTAGAGGCTTTAGAACTCAGGTTGAGTGAACTCCCTAAAATATCCTACGCTCAAGCAGTCAGCTCGACTCCTAGTACTGCTTCACACCACAATAGGACTAACATGGAAGTGGCTTTTGTTCACGCAAAAGAAAAAAGAACCCAAGAAGAAATGAGTATCCTCCTTCGAGGACATACAACCCCGCTGACATAGGAATCCCAGACGCCACGCTACAACCAATGGGAAATGGAGGCATCATGGTTAAATCTCAGTACACAAATGGTCTGAGGTACCTAGTCTATGAAATCAACAAAAACGAAAAACTGTCTGGCATACTCCAGGCAGCTTTGCCTAAAAGAAGAAGACCTAGACTATGCATATCAGGTGTTGAGAAAAGAATTAAGAAAGATATCTTGCTAGCAACCATCAACTTAAAGAATGACTTAAAAATTCAGCAAGACGACTTGCAATAATCAAATGAATAAAAACGAACCGGACCACAACATACATAGTAGAAGCTGAACTGGAAGCTGCGAAAATCCTACTAGATAGAGGAAATCTATACATGGGATGGTCCGATTGTAAAATCAGTGAAGAGATAATGGTAAGAAGATGTGGCAAATGCTTACTATACACCCACAGTACTAGAGACTGCAGATACGATAGACCCAGATGCCATTTGTGCGGAGGCACACACATGGCAAAGGATTGTCATGAAAGAAGCGACGATTATTTCTGCAGAGCATGTGGTTATGCTAACAACATGAAGGGAACAAATCATGACACTTCTCACTCAGCCTATGACAAATCATGTCCTGAATATCAAAGAGAATTGGCGCTGGCAAAGAAATGAATGGGGACATAAACATAATAATCTCAACCCCAGAAAATGTTAAATTTCCTACAAATAAACACTGCCAGAAGCAAGGCAGGAATCTATAACCGTTATGCTACAATGAAGGAGCTAAATATTGATATAGCCTGCATACAAGAGACTTACATAACAAACAAAAAATTTCAGGAGATGCTACCTAATCATACAATTTTTCATGCAGACGAAAACTCAAAAACTATAATACTTTGCAGAAACAAAAGCTACGACTATTTTCCCTTAAACATCTCAAGTAACAAAATTATCATGAAATGCTCAAATAAAACAAGAACCTTTATTCTGATCAAGTTATACTTCGAACCAAATTCAGATATAAATCAAAATTTACAAAATCTGAAAAAGGAAATAAATGCATTTAATAGGGAAATAATTATCATAATTGGAGACTCTAACGCCAAAAAACAACTTATGGGGAGGGCACGTTACAGACGAAAGAGGAGAAGATACTGTAGACTTTATAATAGGTAATGACTTAGCTCTAAAAATCATAGCTCATCCCCAGCAACTTTCCATGGTCCTTGCTGTAGTTCTTGGATAGATCATAGATTTAACGATTATATCAGAAAAAGACTTTCAACTCATCAAGGATGTAAATGAAATTCCATCATGTTCCATCATATTTAATGCATTTAAAGAACATAAAAAATCAACATGGAAATTAACCAGAAAATGACAAATGCAACTAAACCAAAAAATTCTTAATGATAAGTGGTTTAGTCCGATTTCAAAATCAGAAATTTATACGAGAAATGACATAAATAATATAATAGGAAATATGTACACAAGAACTCAATCATACAGAACACAATGTATGCGGAAAATACAAACTCGAGGACAAACAATCAATTGGTGGAACAACGAATTAACAACAACACGCAAAAAAGTACGAGGGATGAGAAAAAGATATTAAAAAATTGATGACCCAATTAAAAGAGGATATTTAAAAAAATATTTATACTTGAAACATTTTCATGAATATAAAACTAAAAATTGAACAAGCAAAAGAAGAACATTAGGCTGCCCAAATTAATGCAGTAAAAAAATCAAATCCCTTTACGCTACCGTACAAAATGATGAAGAAAGTCAATGATAGTCAAAGGAATATATATATGTAATCATGAAAAATGATGGAACGTTTACTGAAACACTAGAAGAAAGCATAGATAAAATAGTAGAAACCCTATTTCCTACAATAAAATCAATAAACGTAATAAATAACATCACAAAACAAGCAAGCCAAAACAACGACAAACCGTTTACAGAAATAGAAATCTCGATAATAATAAAACAGCTAAAAAAGGATACGGCAATAGGAATTGATAACATCACACTAGAGACAATCCAAATAATTGCAAAAGCACACCCTAGTTTCCTACCTTGGATCTACAACGGATGTTTAAAAACAGGACACTTTCCCGAACAATGGAAAATAAGTAAGTTAATCCTGATTCCAAAGTCCATGGGCAACAAAGCTGACCCCACCAATCTCAGACCTATCGCCATTCCCGGACTATTTAGTGAAATATTTGAAAAACTAATACACCAGAGGTTATACCACTTCCTTTATAAAAATAATTTCTTTAATAAACCACAATATGGTTTCGTACATGGAAACTCAAGTACTGCAGCATTAAAAAATATAATAGATACCCTGAGTAAAAGTAAAAAAAGAAGCACATTCCTCTATTCTAATATCGCAAGACATAAAAAATGCTTTCAATAATTTAAACCCACAAGTAGTTTTACAGGAATTTATCAAACTAAACTGTCGAGGAAACTTATTTGAATTAATTCAAAGTTTCCTGAAGGATAGGAGATATCGTATTAAAACACAAAAGAAGGAAATGACCTACCGAACGAACGCTGCATGTCCTCAGGGATCACCCCTAAGCCCCCTTCTGTGGAACATTGCCATTAACTCCATATTCGAGCTTCCTTTTCCAGATAATAGCAGCGTTCAAGCATATGCGGATGACATTAAAATCATCATCCAAGGTAAGTCTAGAAAACAAACAGAAGAAACAGGTAATAACACTTTAGAACTATTAACAGACTGGAGTAGGCGAATTGGCATTAATTTCAATGTAAACAAGACACAAGCAATGCTGGTAACTATAGGAACTAAGTATAGAAATAGACCCCCATCTTAAAGATGAAAAATCAAAACATAAAAATGTCACAAAGCATCAAATACTAGGAAAAATAATAGATGAAAACCTAAATTTCTTAGAACACCTAGATAATACTAAGAAAAAAGTAGCAACATTAACCCTAACATTATCGGGCTTTACTAATAGGATAAAACACACAAGAGAAGAAATACTTAGAGAATTATACCTAAGATGTATTGAACGCATAATAGTATATGGTGCATCAGCATGGTTGAAATTTGAAAGCAACACCCACATGTTAAGAAAATTAAAATCAATACAAAGAATTCCATAATTAAAAATAACTAAAGCGTATAAAACTGTGCCCAACGAAACTGTTCCAGTATTATTAAACGTAATCCCCATAGACCTACAAATAAAACAAGAATGTCTAATGTACCAGATAACGCAAGATAAAATGAATATTAAAATTAATAATGATCACATAAAAAGTGAAAATATAGAATACTCCTACAACAAATGGGAAACCCACCCCAGTTATTTAATAAAAATAAATTTCAAAAGACCTGAGAAAGTTAATTATGGGACGTATACCATATTTACAGATGAATCTAAGATGAATGAAAATGTAGGAGCCGGCTTCTGTGTGATGGATTAGAAAAAAATGGATTAGATTATGAAAACATAATTCATACTGGAAAATTTAAACTCCCAGATCATTCCACCATCTTCGATGCAGAGCTCACGGCTATAACACAAAGCATTAATTATATAAAAAAAACTCTGCACACAAAAATTTGTCATCTACTCCAATAGTCTCTCCACCATTATGGCTTTGGAAAATCCCATTCACCATAATCCTCGTATTCATGAATTAAAAAGAGAAATAATAGAAATTAAAAAAAGGAAAAAAACATTGACTTTAATTTCATAAACTCCCAAACGGATATTTCGGGTAACGACATTGCAGACGACATAGGTAATAAAGCTCGTAGATGTAAAACTCAAATTGATATAAAAATGACAAAATCTTACATAAAAAAGCTAATAGAAATAGACACAAAGAAAGAATGGAATGAGAGATGACGAAATTATGATAATAATAACATAAAAATGTGGATACCAAATATTAAAAATAAACCAAATAATATAATGAATCACGAATGCCAACTAATCACGGTAGCTTCCCCTGGATAAGCTTATCTGGAAAAGTTCAAGATAATCAACGACGGAATATGCAAATGCAATCAAGATATAGGAGATGTCAAACACTATTTAATAAATTGCTCCGAAACAAAAAATACAGAGAGAAAATCCAAGAAATCATAAAGAAGCCTTTAGTCACTGAATGCTTTCCAAGCATTTTAAACCCATCACCATGTGATGTCAGTGGCGCAAGAAATAATGCTTTACCTATGTCTTTCGACGCTGCGGCCTCAATCGGCTCGGACCTTTGGGGAGGACGAGGGCTCCGATGGTTTAGAGCGTCAGGGAATTCTGCCTGATGGAAGCTAGGGAAACTGTCAAAAACAATAACTGAAAAGTCAATGATAGCGGCACAAATGCCGCTCACCCAACCTCATCCCCTTCCCCCGGGGGATGTTGATCCCAGCAAAACGCCGAGGCAGATCACAAGAATCTTGGATACTCCATTTTAGCCAGCAGGTACAAAAGTCACCTGATAACAACTAGGGCAAAACGAAATAAATCGAGAACTGAAATGAGGATTTCTGGGTGAAGGTATAAAAAAAAATAAAAAATAAACGTAAAGTATAAGAACCATAAAGGATGCGTTTATAATCGAAAAAAATAATAATGAAATAAAAACTCAAATTAAACCTGTGTGGGAGATGTGAATAGTTGGACGTATAGAAAAAAAGAAAAGGAAAAAAAAAGAGAAGAATCCACAGACCCAAAGGATGCAGAGACGAATTATTAGAACTAAAATAATAAAACCAAAAATAAAACCCGTTCTATGCAACACACAAGCTTCGAAACCAAGAGAAAGAAAAACATTCAACATCGTACCCCTATAAGAAAACACGGAGCGACCAAGAACAATTTAGAGATGTAACAAAGGTATCAAAGCTTTTCCAGAAATAATTCCAATACCAGGCGAGAAAACAACTGGAAGACGGATGGAAATGGCAACTGAGCGAAATAAGAAGTACTAGAAGAACCAAGAAAGGAACAGCAAGAAAGACAACAAACGCAAGAAAGAAGAGAATGTAATCAAATAGCTAAGACTATATAGTAAGCCAAAATGTCATATTCTTTTATATTTTAAATTCATTGTCCTTCAAAGCACCAGAGACTTAATAAATCCGCTGATAGCTTTGCTCGTTCCTTTCGCTGTGGTCTCGCCAGATGGTAAATATAACTCCCTCTTTCTCGTCTTTCTTTTTTTTTTCATCTCTATCCCTTGTAATACTTCGTGGAACAGGGATTGAGATGATTTCTTTCTTCTGCACAACTTTCCTTTGACTCATTTTTTCCCTTCTTCTATTCATATATTATCAAATTCCCCCCTGCTCCCCAGGTGAATAAAGCCCGTATCACCGTCATCTGAGTCGGGCTTTAATCAGTGCTTACCGAAGAGATTCCGAACCATCCCATCATCCAACCCGGAGCGGTAGAGAAGGATCTGGACACCGGCACGTGTCGCCTACCGGTTGTGTTTTAAAAGCATTCTTTTGCCTGCAATACATATTAGTTGCGAGTGACGCTTGTGTTTGTGTGCTTCCTTCAGTCCCTGTCTTCCGCGTCCCAACATCTGCAGTATGCTGGACACTTCGTGCGCATCGTCATCGCCATACCCGTCACCCGCCACTCGGGACGAGACACTGATCTCTATGTATAGAAGCTGGATCGCGCATAGGAGAGGGGCTCGTAGGAAAGAGGTGCGGCAACCTGCCGCCATGTTGGAGGGCCCACTGGCGCCGGCTGCTCCCATAGGAAACAATAGGAAGCATTTTGATTTCGAGTATTTATTGCGCTTTGAACGCTCCTCATTGCTGATTAGCACGCATCTTTCTTAGGAATCAGTTTGCTTATGTATTCCAAACGTGTTTCAGCCGTGTTCCTGTAGTTTTGAATGGTAATTGCCCTCTTTTTCTTCTCCGCTGCCTGTATTCCGAATGGGGTCTGCACAGGGAGCATACGCATGAAGGTGAATTCGGTGAATGTCAACCTATAAAATTAATTCTTTTTGCTCAGAAAGGTTTCACACTGTTTGTTATTGTAAGGTACTTCCGTTCGTATATTTTTGTTTGTTTTCGTTCGTTCGGTTTTCGTGTGGTGTTCTGCGCGGTTCTGGTTCGTTATTGTGTGGTTTGGTGTTGTGTGGTTCTCCTTTGACTTTTTCCATTATCGTATTATGTTCTACGACTGTATCTGTGTGTGTTCTACAATAAGACCGCGATCCTTATTGTGAAGGGGCTCATTATTTTATTCACCACCACCAGCTATTTTATTCAACACCACGTTATTGTCACGAGTGCTTTGCAGTTGTTCAGCTGTCAGCATATTTCATTACAGAAACTCGAAGCGCTGTGCACGAAGAGCATGCACACGCATGACTTGTTACACGCGCTGTAGGAGCGACTGCATATACGACGTTAACACAGCAGTTTATTTACTTCCACCGTACCTCACAAATTACAAGAACAGTGGAACAAATTGGCATATTGGCGCAGGTTCTGCCTCCGCTTCTTCAGCACAGCTGAGCGACTGTGAGGGAAAGCTGTATAGCACAAGCGCATTGTTTATAGAGAATACATAGTTTTGAGATTGATAGGAACAGCCACACATACTTTCTTAGCACGTAATGGCACCAGCGAAGTAGCAATCATACGAAGTTAACAACAGATTTTTCCTCAAAATAACGAGCTTACCTGTGAAAAATTATCCCTCTTTCTCTGTCCGTGTCAAGTGTATTCAAAGCTGCAACAAACTGGCATGACATGCCCTTTAATTTAAAGGAAATTTTAAAAAAATACGGGCAGCCCCGCTTGAACTAAATGCAGACGACAGGACGCGCGAGCGCGAGGACGCGTTGGGCCCACCAATATGGCGGCCGGTGACCACGCTGTCCAGCACCCTATGCGCGATCCAGCCTATACTATAGAGATCAGTGGGACGAGAGGAACGGGAAACAACAACTTCGAGTTCGAGTTTTGCTGTACCCCTTACTGGAGTGTCGCTTTTTCATTGCTTGCAATAAAGCAGTGTCAGTGATCAAATGCGCAAGCTTTGCGAACTGAACCCACTGTGGCATTCAACACAAAATAAAAACATGACTTGCGCTAAATACGTGCACGTGCAACGCAGACTTAGTTCATGCCTTTTCAGCGGCGGTTCTCCATCGCCTTCCTCGTTGTTTTGGGTCATAGTTCGGGTGGTTCCCCACGCTTCGCCAGTCTGGCACGGTGCCGCTCCATTACCCTTTCTGCGCCTGTAGTATATTGTTCAGAAAGAAAACAAGTTAACTTTGGTCTTCGGTGACAGGCCACAAAGCCATCAACCAGTTTAGACGACACCTACCGTAATCTCGAAGTTCCGCTGAGGACGGCGGTTCTTGTCAGCTTACCCATACAACAGTTCCGCGTAACGCGTAAATCGCGTTTCCGTCCGACATCAGCCGTATGCCCACATCAACATCCACAAGCTTGCGCACATTATGAACGTCCCACGCGTCCTCGGTCAGCCGCTTTACAAGTACATACATACTTCCAACGTAGACCGAGAATTTCTGAGGAGTGAGCCCACTAATGCTATTGCATTAATAACTTGATGTCGATAACTGAAAGGAGCACTCAGATGGCCCCCAAATTTTTTTTTTTTTTTTCGGGGCGGAGTGTTCTCCAAGGAATCAAATGAGTTCCTGTGAAAGAAAGACCAGCACCAGTGATATGCAGAGCGAGTGCGAGGGCTCTCCTCCGCACACCTTTGAAAAAGCCTTCTCCTCGTGAAAAGAGCGCATCGCAGAACGAGAGGACCCCGTGACGTCTGCCACTCCCCTCACAAGACGAGTGACACACAGTGAGACAGCTTAAGCATGTATAAGGCGCGTCAGTTTCGAAAAAAAAAACACCAACAAAGAAACAAGGCACGGAGCCTTCACTACGTCACGCGAGAATCGTGTCGGCCGTCTGCGGCCGTAAATTCGATTGTACAGCTAGAAGCATAGATTGAGAAGTTATCCGTCAAAAAGAACTCGTTACGAGTTAAGTTACCGTGTGCAAAATGTAACTAAGTTAATAACGAAGTTCTTCAGCCTGAAATGCAACTCGCAGTTACGGAGTTACTTTAAAAAAAAAAAACAGAACGAGTTACTTCCAGTTACGACGGACACAAAATAGCACTCCACAGGCGCAGCGCGCGTGAGCAGTTGAGTTCGACCTTGAGTTCCTGCGGAGGAGTGCAACACGCATAGGTCGTTATGGTTTATGTCTAACAATTCGAACGCTTTGCATCTTACTCCCTGTGGGTGCACAATGGTTCAGCTTCATTTCAATGGCAGCGATTCTTGCTTCCTGAATAGAATACTGTCTTTGATTGAATATCAGGTCCTATGGCATAAAATGCCATGAAAGAACCGGAGAGAAAGAAGAAAATAAGTGGACGTGAGTGAAAAGGGAATTAAAAGTAACTTGGAACTTAGCTTAAGTTACTTTGGCAAAGTTACCTGAAAATGAAACGAGTTCCTCTGAAAGTTACCATGGCACAAATGTACCGAGTTAAGCTACAAGTTACCAAAAAAAGGAACTTAGTTACAGTAACGAGTTACTTGTATCGAGTTAGCTCGAACTCTGGCTATAACGCACCGGAGAGCGAAAATATTTTGCATTGTGACTCCTGGTTGACAGCTAGACAGATGAGGCAGCATTTCGAGCGACGTTAAATGTCACCTGATTGCTCCATTAAGCGTCGAACTCATGGGGCACGCATTCGCAATGTCAGAACAATGAACAGCAACGACGAAAAAAATCCTTCAACTGCACCCTATTCCTCGTTGATGATGTCCCTCGGTGGTAGGCACATTTGGGGAGCCCCGATTTCCCATCTGGTTCGCGTTTTGTGCGCGAAAACGCAATTCAGCTTCAATGAAATCGAATGAGTTCTCGCCACCATCTCGGGTCAAATGCGTTTGTCAACCCTGCCTGCCGCTTCGTGCGAGCTTAAAATACAAGAAATACAATTTCAAAATACACTGTTACAACAGCGTGTGAGTGTGACCGTGTTATACATCTCGATGGCTACCATCGAGATGTATAACAAACTGTTTGCATAACACGGAGTTGCTAACGATCTCATTGTGTTTCATCTTGGTTTCTATGTTTCGATCAGCGCTCATAATTCATGCGAATAAGTGTAAGAGCGTATGAACAATGGAAATGCCTGGCACGCACGAATGCATGCCTCAAAAACGACTAAAATCGTCAAGACGAAGCGTGAAGTGCTTCAGATGCGCTGCCGGCATTTAGGGCAACTATTTTGCAGCGTGGACGACATAACGCGACGTGCGGCTCGTTGACACTACACGCTAAAATGCGTAACAGCTCGCTGTTCTTGTCGACATCAGCGAAGACTAGACGCGGAGTAAGGTTGTTAGTCGGTTACATGAAGGATCCTGATGTTGACATCACACTATGGTGATGGCACTTTTCGATCACGTGGGCTCCTCTGAGGTCACATCACCTCGGTTGCGCCCATGACAAGCGAGGCATTTCACGCATGTTTTCCAAGCTTTCCGGCAAGCTTTCAGTGCTACGAGCAAACAAAGAGGCTTGCAATGCTGTACGTTAGATACACTTGTTACCAGCCGTCCAACCATATAATGTGACAGAAACAACTGTGCAGTCTTCGTGTGACTCGCTGATATCCGGCAAATATAAGACCTCAACGTCCTCATGTTTTCAAACGAAAAGTATTCACCACCAGCGCCTTCAATTCATGCACAACCAGAAAGCACCAGTGATCAGTGATATTGGGACAACAATTTCAACGATTCCGGCATTAGAACAACGGCAGAGCTCAGCGTGCTCCGACATCATCAGAGGAGACAAATGGCTTTTTGGTGTTAAATTAGGAATCCTCGTTCTATGAATGAGTTTTTCTTTCTTTTTTCCCAAAAATTTCTTATGGACATAGACGCCCATCGGGAACTCCGGCCTCCTGAAGCGCTTGTACGACCTGTTGCGCCACGTTTTAGCCACCTGGTTCACTTTTTGCGAGAATGGCTTTCTGACTCAGATATTCAAGTCAAGCGGCAAACTGTGTATTGCCGCGAAGTATACGGATCCTGCCTAAGGAGGTAAGCTTCTTTACACGTATTCCAACTCTAGCCTACATACTGAAGAACTCCACCCCTAGGAATGCGAACAATCCATAACTCAGGAAGCGTCACTTCGGAGGCTAGTACGGTCTTAGCTCGGCGAGCAGAACGTGATCTCCCACACACATTGCACATGGCGAAAAAGACGTGTGGGCAACGATCACCGGCGAGAGCAACTGCAGTGTTCCATACAGGCTCTGCTCACGTCCCAGGCGCGCACGAAGACCAACACAAATGGTTTGAGGGCGCCCTGGGCTTCCACAGTTAGGCCACCGAACGCTAAGCGGCACCGGCTAATCCACACTTGGAACTTAATCTCTGTAACCGGCAAAGCGACTTGCTCTTATTGGTTCCGTGCGACCAGATAGTACAAAAACAATACGGAGTTTTAGTTAGTTTTTCGTGTCCGAACCAAACGACTGATTCTGCCGATTCGCAAAGCTTATGGAAAGTCAACTACAGAGACTTTTAGCAAATCGTAATCGTTCATCCCCAAACGTATTCCAGATGGATTTGAGCAGCAACTTCGTCATGGCAGACCATTCACATGTTTTCTTGTAGTAAATATGACATATCGCTGTGTGCTTTCAGAATTTCCCTTTGCCGAAGGTCGTAGTTGAGACGAACTACGTCAGCCACCGTGCTGTCACACCGACATGTGCCGGACATCGGCACAGTTGGGGGACTCGATCTCGCGTTGGTGGATCAGAATGATATAGGACGCAGTTTCTCTTTGAAAAGGGTTAACCACCCGTGTGCGAACGTCTCGATAGTTAGACCAAAAAGGGGAATGACACCGGGATGAGCGCTTTGTATAAGTTGAACGCGCCTTGCATATCCCAGTAAACCACAAACTTCCCGGCGATGTCCGTCAATATCGTCAAAAATATATTTGGATATCCCAGGGCTTATTTCAGAGAGCCTGTAGACGTCACATGTCCGTCCAGGAGACTTAATTTGTCCCACGGGTCTCCACATTCCAGGAGTGTCGCACAGACATCACCACAGGATATTTGGATATTCCCAGGATGTGGTTAAATCCCTGAGCTTGTGTCAAGGCTTGATGAGCTGTGTACGGAACGGGCATAATTAAGTGCCATAAATCGCCCTCTAATTGGGCACTAGGGTAGCCGGGACAGAAACCATTTAGATATCCCCCCCACAGTACACCACGAAAAATCTTTTCAGGAGCGGTACTGCAAGCAATACTGCCCCGTGACCGCGACACGGCCAACTAAAGCAGACTGCGTTAACCAAGGTGCTCTCACCCTAGAAGAGCAATCTCGCTTTTGGCCCCATCCGCCACATACGCGGAAGGCGAGAGCAAATGTATAGACCATATACTGAAATACAAGATGTTGATAGCACGTTCTTTAAGTGTATTGGGGCGTAAAACATTTGTAACGGTGAGGGGGTGCGACTTTGCAAATAACCCGTCTATCTGCAGTGTGAAGGTATACGCAATGGCGTTTGTAACAGTCCTTCTTGTCGGATACCATGTTTTTAGTTCAAGTTGTTGTCTATAATGTGATTACCGGCTTGGTGGAGCTGTAAAAGTGATCGAATTCCTCTGTTGTGTGACGAGTGTTGCGCACAGACAAATGTTTTGAAGGGGCTGCAGCACGCCGACGATAGAAATACATAAAGATTTTACTTGTTCCCCATGTCTAGGTTTTTCGTGTTATCAGCTGTCGGCACAAGATGTCACTGTCACAAACTTCGCAAATTTATCAGTATATCTCCCATCGACGTCCTGGCGACGTTCCTGTGACGTTCGAACCATGGATATCTCTGGGAGCTGCAGGCTACTTCTTCCTTCAGTGATGAGTGCGCAAATCGGCACGGGTCCACGCTGGGTAAAACACACGAGAGACTGAAGTGCCAAGACAAACATCATTTAAACTACCCTGACACCTAGTTACACGACAGTGGCTGCAACAGAACAACAAGATTTCGGCTTACAGTCTGGTAAGGTGCGGTGACCTTCTTTCATTCAGCGGCGGAGTTCTTGCTTCTCTGGGCGTCGGTGAATCGTCTTTTGTTCACTGGAGGGATTGAGTCATCACTACTGTGCGGGCAAGTCGGCGAGCACATCCACGGAACGCATCTCCACGGCGAGGCAGCGGTCAGAATCGCTGGGACGCCTCCACAACTTCCGTTGGCGCTTTCGTACGAACATCGACAACTCGACTGGCAGAGATTCCCTGGTGCTCCTCTCTTCTCTTTTTCCCGTGGACGCTTTTAAGGGTTCTCCAAAGTCTCGGCCTTGCCCGTGACCCAGAATGGCCCGTCGCTAAGCGTATTGCTATGTATTGTGAAGACGCCTGGGCAACGACACCATAGGCGCCGACTGCGGGGTAGCGCGGGGGCCCTTGCCCCCCCGGAACATGAACTAGGGGGGGGGCGCCGCCTCCCCCGGGAAGTCCCGCTAAGAGACTGACACCAACCTTTGGGGCTCGGCGCGCCCGGGTCAAAAGAGCGAAGAGGAACCAACCCCAAAAATGTATCTTGCAATTCGTAAAATATGTATCCGCCCACCATACTCATTATCACAGTAGAAGGTGAGGCGAAGAAACACAGAGGATGACACAACACATAGCTCGAATTTCGCCCAAAGCAGTCAGATCACTGAAACGAAGCAGTCGAAAAGGTACCAGCAGCTGCCAGTGAGGTGTAACGGTAGAATCTTCGGAACGCATATTCGTTGGGAGCTTGTTCAACTCCCGCTGCTCCATTTCATTGACCATATTCATTATATTGCGCGCATTTCGGGTCAAACACCGAGGATTCAATGCATTTTGTTCCTCTTGCACTCAGTTTTCAAAGGCGTAATGCCTTCAGTTGTGCACATGTTCACTGTTTATGTTCTCTCTGTTTTTTCTGTTTTTTCTGTTCTTCCTTCCTCTTATTTCTATACCAGTTCTGCATACATCATAAGATCCCATCAGAGTGTGTGATTCTTCAGCTTTACTTTTGTGTTCTTCATTTTTCTTTTCCTTTTCTTTCCGTCTTTTTGTTTTCTTTTGCTTTCTTTTTCTTTGCCTTTTTTGTCTTCCCCATTTCACTCTTTTTTTGGAATAACACACCGACATCCATCTGGTTTACCTTTCTTTTTTTTCTTAATAAACATATCCCCCCCCCCCCGCGAGAGTACTTATTTCGCGGTGCGCCCTTGCCCCCCCTGGGAAAATGAAAACTCTCCGCCTCTGCCTCACGCAATGTTCGTCATGGAGGTTTCCATAGATGAAATCGAGTGCGATATTAGCCGAGCATACGCCCTTCACATCCCCCTTTCTTAGAAGATGAATATTTTCTTCAGAGGATATTCCGATGTATAATTCAGAAGTAACGCCAGTTCGCACTAGGGTTCACTGTTTCCCACACTAGTTCGTAGCAAACTTCACAAAGTTCGGCAAGATAGTTCCCCACACGTCACTGTTTGCATAGTCTTCAACAGACTTCCGCTGATACGGCATATACACAGTCTTGGCTTCCTTCCCCCGTCAATTCTGCTTAGGCCGCAGTCATCATGCAAGCAATGAACTTCAAAGCTATACTACAAAGTGAGCTAACCACCAGAACGTATTACTTTCTTACTCTTACTGTTAGTCAATCGCTACACCATCCCGGCTCATCAACGGGTAACGGCACCTCACATCCGCGGCAACTTTCGACGGCCCCGAAACCATAATTTCCGCACATATATTTCGTGCATACGGCGAACTTGAATTGGAAAGCAATTCTTCATCAATCAGTGCATCTAAGAAAATGCAGGAAATATCTGGGATAGCCACAGGGAATTCATTGGCCGACTGAGACACCCCCCTGTGAGGCATTGAGTTTTGGGCGCTTTCCGCCGAGTTCGATTTGAGATCATTACTCTCACCTGCGAAAGGGCTGTTGTACAGGGCAGGCTTTAAGCGATTTGCGTGCACAACCTCGGTCCTTCCCGTAGCAATGTGTGCTATCTTTTGATTGACAGGAGATACTTGCTCGACCACACGGTAGGGACCCTTCCATTTAGGGCCCAACTTCTTCGCGAGGCCAGGGGCTCCTTCACCCTTTTGCAAGTCGACTCGAGATCCTAGCTTGAACGAGATCAACCTCGCTCTTTTATCAAATTGACGCTTTCTCGATTTGGCTGCGGATTTCAGCGCTTCACGAGCGATTTCATGAGCCGTTTGCAACCGAGCCAGGAGTTCTGCTTTGTAGTCGTCAGCAGTGGCATAAATCGTTTGCCTCTGTTCACTGAGGACTGACTTGGGAACCATGGGGTCTCTTCTATGCAGCAGGAACAATGGGGTCTCCTTATAGCTTTCATGAACTGCTGTATTATACAAAAACACAGCATAGGGTTAGCCAGGTGTCCCAGTCACACTCTGGTCCCGAGCTACATGATGGGACAGAAGTTTCGCTAGTGTCTGATTTAATCGCTCTACCGCCCCATTGAATTCGGGGTGGTAAGCAGTCGTGTTCAATTTCTTTATGCCCAGCATGTTACAAAAACCTCGCATCAGATCGCACAGGAAGTTCAGGCCTCTATCTGTTAGCAACTGCGCGGGAACTTCGTGCCTCAAGCTATTTTTTTTTGTCTACAAATTATCTGGCGATAGTATCTGCCTTCTGATTAGGCAGTGGGATTGCCTCACTGTACTTCGTAAGGTGATCAGTGAAGGTCAGAATGTACCTGTTGCCTAATGTCGTCACCGGAAGAGGGCCCATTATGTCCATTGCTGTCCTTTCGAACGGCCGCGTCACTTCCTCAAACGTTTGTAAGGGGGCAGGATTTCTATGCTTGGGGGTTTTTCGCTCCAAACATGAGTGACATTGGGAACAGTACTCACGGATGTCCCGAGTCATACCAGCCCAGTAATAGAAGCGCTCTAACTTTTTCTTTGTTTTCTTAGCGCCAAAGTGTCCAGAAAATGGCGCATCATGAAAAGACTGCATAGCTTCTCGTCTTAGCGACTTGGGGATAACAATCCTTTCCCACACCGTGCACTGCCCTCTCTGTCTCGGAGCAAAAGTTGAAAAGCGGAGGATACCGTCCCTATCTATGAAATATTTCAAATGGATGCTCCTGCAGTCTCAAATTCCAACGCGCGAGTCGGGAACTCGGGTCACCTACATTCATAAGCCATTTTAAGGCTTGGCAGTCTGTCGTTAGCTTAAACTTTCTACCGTACAGGTAGCATAGAAAGCGTCCCACAGCCCAGATAACAGCCAGACATTCCCTTTCAGTGGCTCCGTACTTTTGCTCCGCATTGTTTAATTGTCTACTGGCGAAGGCCACCGGGTGTTCTCGACCTTCAAAAACCTGGGATAATAGAGCTCCCATGGCGAACTTAGATGCATCTGTGGCTAGTAAAAACGGTCGGCTGAAATCAGTGTGCCGAAGAATGGGAGCATTGACCAGTGTCGCCTTAAGCCGCCTAAAAGCATTTGCCTCTGCTTTGGTCCACCTGAATGTGACGTGTTTATCTGTCAGTGTGGTCAGAGGTTTTGCTATTTCAGCGAAGTCAGGTATATGACGTCGATAATAGCCGACCAGTCCCAATAATTCTCGCACTTGTTTCATCGTCTTCGGTTCGGGAAAGTTTTCTGCGCTTTCTACCTTACATGGATCTGGTTTTACCCCGCTGGCCGAGACAATATGCCCAAGACACTTAACTTCTCTGCGGAGAAACTGGCATTTTGATGGTTAACTTTCAAGCCTGCGGCGCGGAGACGCAGTAAAATTTGCTCTATATCTGCAACGTGGTCCGAAAACGTTTGACTGTAGATGATAATGTCATCCATGTACTGTATACAAAACATTTTTTTTCCAGTAAGCCCATCAGAATAACACCGGCAGTCCTTTGCCACACAGCCGTGCTGTTTACGAGACCCATAGGCATTCTTTTCCACTCGCAGTGGCCACCTGGCGTATTAAATGATGTATTTTCTCTATGTGCCTGGTCCATCTCTATTTGCCAGAAGCCGCTGGCGAGATCGACTACAGAAAAGTACTTGGCGGACCCTAACTGCGACTAGGTTTCTTGGATATTGGGCAATGGGTAGGGGTCAACGCGAGTAAGAGAATTGAGCTTGCGGTAATCGACAACGAAACGATAGGATCCGTCAGGTTTCTGTACCAACAATGCCGGTGACCCCCACGGCGACTTGGAGTGAGCTATGATATCCATATCGAGGAGGCTCTGCACCTGCTGATCCCTTTCCTCTCGCAGCGCATAGGGGACCCTCTGCAACCTCTGATATAGCGGCGGCGCTCCATTCGTCTCGATTCGATGTTTAATGATATCGCACTTGCCCAAATCGAAATTAGATCTCGCGAATACGTCAGCATATCTCTCTAACATTCCTTCAAGCTCGTGGCGCTCCCTCGGTTCAATACCTTCTAGTTCAAAGTTCAGTTTTTCGTCTGTTTCTGCTGGGTGTTGTGACATGAATTCCGGCTGCATAACTCGAACCGCTTGTGCACCCTTGTCGACTTCGGCTGTGCTGAACAGAGCGACCGTCGTAATCTGTGGTAGAACCATTTCTTTCTCAGAGTAATTTACAACTGAATACGGTACAATTCGGTGCGCATTAACTTTAACAAGGAAAATTGCCCCTTTCACACCATTTGTTATTTCTCTTACTGGATCGAGGACCCCCATTTCCTCGGGTTCTATGTCGAAGGGAACACTGCAATTAACGACACATTCCGACCTTGGAGGTAGACGCACTTCCAGGAGTAATCTAACTCCCACTACAAAGTGGTACGGCTTCCGAGTGAGATATGTCTTCGCTGCCTGACCTTTCGATCCCGTGGTTATAGGTACTTCCTGATCCCCAATCCTCATCACTTCGTCTGCAGAAGATATTTCTACGCCCTTCGAGCTCAGTATGTCCTGTCCCAATATACCTGACACATTATCTGGGACCGCCAAATGATCGGGGCAAACGAGGCACATGTGTTCAAATCCGCTAGTACCTATAGTGAGATTTAGTCTACACTGACCGCTGAGGCAGATCGGCTCGCCCGTAACGCCCACAAATCTCCTGCGCACACCGTCCACACAGGAATCGGTAATATGGGCCCCTTTCTCTTGAAGTTCCCTGATACCACTCTCTTTTATGAGTGTCACACCAGAGCCCGTGTCAACGAGGAATTCCATTACGTGACCATTCACTCTACATTCCACTGCAGGGCATGACTCACTAACATAACCGATCATCACTATCTCGTCATCAACCTGCGACGACATCCCTTCCACGCGCGTACTCCGCGTGGGGGAATTTACAAGTTTTTTGTTTCCCTGGCAGATTGATCGGACTGGTGCAATTTCTTCGGAATCGTCTGATTCATATAGTCTGGTATCTGGCCACGGTTCAGTGGAGAATTTCGTGAAATGTGCCCCAGGTCATTACACCTGTAGCATCTAACGTTCTGTCTCTGCCATCGGCCGTAGCCGCGCCCTTGTCCTCTACGGGATTCGCTCGGACCCCTTCGCCATTCCTGAGCTTCTGTTTTCTGCATCAAAAGCTCTTCTAGCCGAGCAACCCTCTCCGTCAGTCTTTCAATTTCGGGATTCGTAGTCGATACCTCGGTAATCGCACGGACGGTCTCAATTGACCAGGTTGTGAATGCTTCATTTCGCTCCTCATGCACTGCATCCTCTACAGCCTGTTTGAACCCCGTCGGGTTTTTGGACAATACAAAACGAATGACAGGGTCTCTCAGCCCACCAACAAACTGCGCCGTGAGCTGTTCTTCAAGATATTTACGAGCTTGCTGCTCTGAGTTTTCTGAGCAGTCGAACGCGTCGTATGCTATCCTTTGCAATCTGCTGGCGTACGTCTGAACGTCCTCTTTCAGATTTTGGCGAGCATCAAGAAAATTTCGGAGCCGGACAGAGCGCGGCGCGGTGTCAAACCGCTCGAGAGCAATGCGCTTGAAATCTGCATAACTTTTTGCACTTTTAGCATTCATATCTTTCCACGCGAATTCGTACGCGGCGCCTACCATGCGGCACTTGGCCATTCCTAACTTTTGGGGCTCTGTCCAACCACCCATATCTGCGACCTGTTCTACAACTTCCAAAAAGTATTTTATCGAGGTACCGCTTCCGTCCCAGTAGAAGGGCTGGATTACATTTGCCAAAGCGAGAACAATTGCGGTTCCTGACATTACGGTAGACTGCGTAACTGGTGCTTCGCCCGAGACATCACGCAATTTCAGCATCTCTCTCGTACGTTTCCTGCGTGGGGTTTCCCACTCAATACCCAGCGATTTCACGTCAAGTTTACAGGCCACAATTTACAGCGGACCACACTTCTGACACCAATGTGATGAGTGCGCAAATCGGCACGGGTCCACGCTGGGTAAAACACACGAGAGACTGAAGTGCCAAGACAAACATCATTTAATCTACCCTGACACCTAGTTACACGACAGTGGCCGCTACAGAACAACAAGGTTTTGGCTTACAGTTGTTCGTTGTATTGCCAACTATACAATACTTGCCCAACAATACTTGCCCATATCACGCTTCAAAAAATGGTACTGTCCTCGCCCTGATGATCCGACAAATTTGAATCTAGGCTGTTTTTATGCCGGCCCAACCTTTGGTTAACGCACTTAGACGTTTGACCTATGTATACAAATCCACAAGCTAAAGGAATGCTATACACAACATTTTTGCACAGGGGACAAACTTGATGGTTCTGTGTTCAACATTACATCCAGACTCTGGTTTCGAAAAAAGGCGTTAAATAATCTAACGCGAAGTTGTTCCTAAAGAGGAGACGGACCCCTATCTCCTTCGACATAGCCTTCAAGTTATGTGAAATCTTGTGGTAGTACGAACTACTGCAATTGTTTTTCTTTTTCTTACTTTAAACGTTTCGGGCGAGCTTGAAACTGTGCAAGTATAAATTGCGCTGGATTAGCTTAAACTGATATCCTGCTCTTTGTAATTTGGCGGTCTGTAGTTTGAGAGCACTGAGCACAAAATGCGGGCAAGACTTGGTCAGGGCACTGGTTATCAAGGAATGTATCAAACTATTTTGTACCAGCTTAGAATAGAAACTCATTCTAGGTAGGAGGGGTTTATTACTTGATGCACCATATTCCCAGCATAAGCCACATTTGAAGTGTAAGGTAAAATCGAAAAACTTCAAATTCCCGTCGGTAGGATGCTCTTCCTAAAATGTTAGCTCGGGGGCCGATTCACGAGCCACACGTTGCAATTCTACTAAGCAAGAACGGAAACGAGACAGCAATATCAGATCATGCACGTATCTAGGCACCAAAACAGTGTCGGTCAAACATGAATTTACAAACGCATTTAAATGAGAGTCGAGGCAATTTAGATAGATGTCAGATAAAAACGGTGCAACAGACGAACCTATGAAAACACCATCCTTTTGAGTTTACGAAACGCTATCTATGCAAGTTACGTTAGAATTCAGATACAAATTCAGCAACTCCAGAAAATCGCTGATGGCTATGCCAGCGTGAGACTGGAATCGTACCAAATTTAGATGATCCAAAACACGTTTCAACAGAAAAGGTTTCCTAAGAGAATAGGACAGTACTATTGTACTCTACTATTGAACTGTACTTCTCTCTTCACATCTTGAAGTACGCTGAAACTAAAATTAACATGACACATACAGAACTACCAAAAGCTGTCAACGACATCTTAAGAAAAGGTCCCAAGTTCTCGATACAACCTTCCCTCAAGAAACCAGAGCTGCTGAAGCTTGTTAGAAGAATAGTTGGGCATCTTCCCGATGAAGATAAAAATGGGTGCACCACACAAGGAGTAGAGGCGTTAAAGACAGACAACAAGAAATCAACACGTGTAGCAGCACCCCTGTTATTTTTTTTTTTTAAGAAAAACAGCTCAATCTGCTAGTAGCCGATAAAGAAGGAAGGTTTGTAGCTATCCATTCTGACACCTACGAAGAAAAATGTGAAGAAGCCCTCGACAAACACTTCCAGATAGCATAAAAATTTTAAGAAAAGCGAGCCTTTGAGAAAACCATGGACTTATGCAACACAATGGTCTAGATAATTTTTCCATGAGGATAAAAAAAGCAAAAAAAGCATTTCCTGTAACCGTTTTATACGCCCGAAACACGTAAAGCCAACGTGCCGTTCAGGGTTATCGTAGCAGAGAACGAAACGTGGCAAAAAGTATAGTTTCTAGATGCCTCAAGAATCATCTCAGTAAATTGGAAATAGAGGACCCTTTCAAGGTCAAGAACTCTTCACCTGTTACTCACTTCCTACAAGAAGAAGAGGCACGTAGGGAGCGCAGTTCTTTTCCGTTGGCATAGAGGATATGTTTTGTTCTTTTCCCCAAAAGCCTCTAGTGCAAGCTGTGCAAGCAGCTATTGAATCTGCAGCAGTCATTTTTAAATCAACGTGGAATGCCACTCTCTTCCTTTATAGAAATGCTGTTGACATACTTTTGTTCCACAGTTGTCGAAGACCCCATCAACACTACATTGAAAAAGGAGGCGCCCATATCGAGTCTGCTGTGTCATCAGTTCTCTGTGAATATTTTGGGGGAGTAATGGACAATCGAATTTGGAACGCCCTACGTGACAGAAAAAAATGGAAAATATTTCGCTATGTAGATCAGCGTTTCCCAAACTTTTGGCGGCGACGGACCCCCGGAAGCGATGAGAACCAATTCACGGACCCCCCCCCCCCCCACACACACACACACACAAATATACCGGGATACGCGCTGTGTACACTGCATTGCAGACGGCGTTTAATATGCGCGGCAGGGTATATTACAGCGTATACAGGGTACGCAATTGCATGTTTGTCTGCTCCGTTCCGAGCCAAGGTAACACACTGCTACGCCATTCCTTACTTTTTCTTCGATGGTGCACTGCTTGTCAACTCTCAAGATTGATAATACCAAACAGACGTATCATCGGTAGTGCCACCATCGCTGCAAGAGGTCCGCAGGCTGCCAAATATAAAATGCGCTAAACACAGGAACACTCTCAGTCAGTTCGAACTCGAAGCAAAACGATATGACGCACTGTATTTCCCATGCTAGCCAGTGCCCAACCAGCAACCTCGTCAGCTGCTGCGTGCTTTCGATACAGCTTCAGAAACGATTCCGGACCGGTTTCTTCTTCTTGTTTGTATGTGTATGACGCGGATAAACGTGCATTGCAGGACTTTTCTATCAGAAATTAGAAGCTAGCCGTTGAAGCATGCTTGTAGCAATTTTGGAAGTTGTGGGTGTTTGGAAATCGGGCAGCATGTACGAGCGCTTGTTTGTGGGGACGAAAATCCTCACTGAAATGTGAGAGACGGTCGCGGACCCCCACGGACACTTTCGCGGACCCCCAGGGGTCCGCGGACCACACTTTGGGAAACACTGATGTAGATGACTCTCTGTTGTGCTGTGACACCTCAGATTCAGACTTTGATATTACTACCGCAATGAATCTTTTCAACCAGTATGTACAGTGAACGAAATTTACACATGAGTTACCTGACAATGGCAAGCTTCAATTTTTGGACATCAACATCATGCGGGAGGCTGATCACCTGTGCTGGACCTATCACCCAAGATCTAAAAAAGGTATCCCTCCACATGACTCAGGCCACTCAAGGATTGTGAAAAGGGCTATCATCATGTCCGCACTTACGGCAGCCTTGGGTAAATTATGCACGCATACCCTATAATGAAAGCTTCGGCATGCGATGAGATAGAATGAGAAGGAGTGCGTACCAAGAAAACTTGTTGTTAGGGATAGCAGAAAGAAATTAAAAGGTTTGAATAAGGCACAACAGCAGAAACCAAGAATGAGAACGGTCAAGTTACCTTACTTCCATAGCATCAAGCACAATTTAAAAAAAGTAGGAAAAACACACGCACACGCAGTTCTTGTGGTTATCACGGCCCCGAATAAACTTCTCAAGCTATGTCCTGCCATAAACAAAGTAGACAAAAAGATAAGAGGTTGTCAGACACAACACAAGAATAAATGGGTAGAATGTACCCAAGGGACTGTCTACAGTATCCCTTCATCATGAAACAAAATCTATATAGGCAAAACGGGCAGACGTGCAAACACGAGGTTGAGAGAACACGCTGCTGCCCAAAAATCTAACACCCCGTCTTGTCATCTCTCAGTTCACTGCAGAAACTGCGGATGCGAACCCCTATGTAAAAAAAAAACAAAAAAAAAACACAATTGGAGGCACGTTTCAAAACCAAGTGGATAGGGAGATCTTTGAAGCCTACTTGATCCACAAAGCAGGTGTTAAATGTGTAAGCACACCATCCATCGATCTCAAACATGCTGAGGTAATGTTTCTCGATAATGATTTCTACTGTTCACGTGTGTGTGATATGCCTAAGTCATGGAATTTGGCTATTTAATCGTGTCAACAATAAAATTTCCCTTAATTGTGAGTACGCAGCCTTCCCGTTTGGTTCCTTCTCTCCATGTGTCTGTGCCGCATAAAACTTTAAACACAGAACCATCAAGTCTGTCCCCCGTGCACAAAATGTTGTGTATAGAATTCCCTAAGCTTGTGGATTAAATTTGTATACATAGGTCAAACGTCTCAATGTCTTAACCAAAGATTGGGCCAGCATAAAAACAGCCCAGATTCAAATTTTTCGGACCATCTAAGACTCTGCATGTAATAATTGTCAACCCCTATGGTCCCGATTGTATCTCATTACAGCCGAAGTCTCATTACGGCCGGTGTCTCAATACAGCCAAAAGTCTCAATACGGCCGATAATCCTTTAACCCCCAAGTGTCTCATTAGGGCCAAAGTCTCAATACGGCCGAAGATGTCTCATAACGGCCAAAAGTCAAAATGTGTATTGTAACGTGCATTGACATGCAATGTTGCAGCCAGGTATGGATATACATTCCAGAGTGTATAAGCCATGCGGTGAGCCCTTAGGGCCCTTATCATATATATACACATATTGTGAGGCAATCAGTATGGTATCATACCACAGCACAATGCAGCATATTGTGTAATGTGTACACCCCAAAGGTAGTGTCGATGCTGCTGTGAAGCAGCAGGCTACTATGTGGAGTTAGCTACTTGTGGAGAGTTAGATGAACATCGGCTTTGTTGTGACGTTTTTTGGAGTCGTGCTACAGTCACTGGCCAAGAAGGAACATTTATCTCAATCGACGTCAGTTTATTTCTATTCGCTTTACAATGGTACAATTCTTGCTTCTGGAATGAGCAGACCTGCAAGAAGCAAAGAGCAACCGTGAATAGGCTAGAATATTAAAAAAAAAAAACAGGCATTTGACTCTACGTCGCCGGTTTTAATGTGCACAAACTGCATAGATGTTGATATGTGTCTGTTATTTCATACAAGGCTAACATAGATCGTCATCTAGACAAAAAAATGACATGCCTTAAGAATGTGACTTCCAGGTAAACACAATGCATGACCATGAGATGAATTTAGTTGCATTAGTTCATTCACTTAATGGAAACATGTGAATATGAAACAGTGATACATTACAATTCATGAAATGATGCATGCATGACTTTCCTTTTTTCATTTCTTCTTATAAAAGTAGTGCACGAATAAACACTCGTGCACTACTACACAATTTTTCACTTCACAACAGAACCGTATGATACATTGGTAATCTTAACAGCTCACCTCTTCAGCCAAGACTCCCTGGGCAGCAACATCCTATTAGCCATGTTGTTGTTCTTCTTCTTTTTCGGAATCCTTGGCGTAGCCACATAACATGACTGAAATGGAAAATAGCTATAAATAACAATGTACTTAAATGCCCTCCATCTTGAAATATTTATTCTAATCAGATATGCTTTTGCGCTTAGTACGGTGCAGAGCCTGCGCAACATTTCGAGATGTTTGGTTCCAGATTACAATTCGAGGAGATCAATTCAAGTATGCCGACTTGTGCTTTTATTTTTGAACAAATATGACGACAAATGTTAACAAATATAATATGGCTCACAATGATAAATCTGCTGTACGGTGCGGCATTATCGGTGTCTTAACTTCGAATGAATTTGTTGTTCCTAAACGCGCAACGAACTACAAACGGTGCATATCTGCTAACACATACCGAGCTACATCTATTACAGGCACTTCGGCTGTTTTGATTCAGTCAAATTACTCGTATGAGAATGCAACTATGTGTGGATAACACACTGCTAAGCCAGACAGTCTACGAAAGCATAACTCACCAGAATTATTGGTTCTCAGCCTTGGTCAACACTGCGCGATATAAGTTGGGACTGTGACGATTTATTCAACTAAATTTTCACCGGAACAACACGCGCTGCTCGAAAGACAACGACGGAAAATAAAGAGTTGCTTAAGTCCGCTAATTTGCACTTTACAGCACTACAAATCGATAGATATAAACACGTCGTAAACTACAACGGCTCGCTAACACAAGAAACGAGGTACCCAACGTTGCTAGACACCATCCGAAGTTGAGAGCGTGAGATTATAGCAAAATAATAAGATATCAAAACACGAGAGGAAGAGTATTGACCCCCATCCTTCTATAGTATGCAAAACGTGATTAGCGCTGAGATGAACATACATATTCATGACGCGAGTTATTTTCACTGATCAAAAAGAGGTCACGTGGGATTGCGTGACGCTTGCGAAATGTGCAGCAATGTGCAGTATGGCGAAACGAAACTTGTAAATCGTGCATTGCACTTCATGGTAGCTGCCAGAAACGAAGCAAAGTTATGAGACAGTGGATTACAGGTATGTTGGCATCTTTTTGATTGCTGCGTATTATTTCACATTACACTGTGACACTGAATACACGCGTGTCGTGTCTCACGATGCTGGGGAAGTAGTTGCATGGGAAGCGTGCATGGTAGACTTTTAATTTTTGATCTCGTGATCGGAATATCGGCACATCTTGCGTTGTGGCTTGCATGCATGCTTGCATGTGACCAAACAAGTGATGTTCCCTTACTAGCGCTCCTTACAAACGACAAAACGAAACATGTGGGAAGGTATATTTTCGATTACTCATATATAACGAGAAAATGTATCGTTTTCAGGTTGCTGCCACTACTCCATGTGCCCGCGAATGTCCTGCGTGTACGATTACACTAACGACGTCGCCCTCCACGGCGGAAGTGGTTTGCGCACACGTGTTTCAGCATGAAGCCTGCAGGTAACATATGATGCTTACCCTTCGGATATACTGATTCTGAATTTACATATTGTAGCTTAGAGGAATTCCGAATGCCTAGAGTGTGTGTACACACGCTTATAACATTGTGACATCAGCGCAGTGGCATGTGCACTAATGTAGTGCCCCACGAAAATGAACGAGAGGCAGTGGTTTATCCAGAATCCCAAGCACGAGAGGGGTGTTGGACAAAATTGGGGAGGGGGGGTATCATTATAGTTACGTCATTACAGCTTAACATATCATTACAGACGTGTCTGAAGCTGAAATTGCAAGGGCACCCCCTGTAGGGGGTGCACAGTCAAAAAAGTTAGGGGGGAGTGTCACTGAACATTTGGGGGGGGGGGGGTGTAGGGGGTCTGGATGAAGCACTGACGAGGAGTACTCCTCCACCCCATGTAAGCCTCATAAAACACCTCCTGAAATATTTTCCTGGCTATGCAGCTGCATCATTATGACGTAATTGTCATTGTTGTCCATAATTCTTGAATATGTTTTAAATATATGAAAAAAAAAGTCTGCTTGACAGCATGTCTTGCGGTCATCATCAAACAAGAGCATATGTCGTTTTGTTCAGCATCTTATATACTTTTTTTTTAATTTCAGGTGGACGTAAATTGTAAAAGGCAGCAAGTGGGGGAAAAGATCATGGTCATAGGTCATGTGGCTCCTGGAGCTCCCAGTGGGCTCCCTTGTGGAGTAACTTTTCAGAACACACGCACACACAGTTTGCTCACAGAACCAACGAGTAGGATGTTGCTCGAATGCTGAGACAAAATGGCGTAACACATACAAATATCATGTGACACAGTATGACAATAAACATGGCGTAACACAACAAAATGGCGTAACACATACAAATATCCTGTGACACAGTATGACAATAAAAACATTTTTTACGAGGGATGCATAAAACACTGTCGTAATATTGTGTGCATGAACCATTGTGTGTGACACAAGCCGTGGGTCACACCGCCTCGGACACACTTTGGGAAGCATACAACACAACGATTGCTAATATGGTGGACGTTCTTTTTCCTTTTTGGCCGTGATGAAACATCTTCGGCCGAAATAAGACTGCCTTCGGCCGTAATGAGATTTGGCCGTAACGAGACACTTGGGGAAAGATTTTCGGCCGTAACGAGACTTTCGGCCGTAATGAGACTTCGGCCGTAATGAGATGTTACCATGGTCCTTGGCGAAAACGTCTTTTGAGAGAAGCATTGGCCATACAGAGTGTGGGCAATTGTATTAGTGTGCAAGAGAGAACTGATGTTCTGAGGCTGGAACAACATAGAAGGGACAATCGCATACAAGGCCTCAAGTTGCCTTAGTGTGCCGTCTGTTCGTATCCACGCGGCCTTTAGCCGCCTCCTATGACCTTCCTTCAACTCACTTGTCCTCAATTCCCTACGCCCCTATCTCTGTCTCCCACGCGCGGTCTACGTCTTTTTTGAAGTTGTTATTACCGATTAAACGTCTTCCTGGTTTTGAGCCCTCGTATTTGTGTTGTTTACGTGTCTTGCCCATTGCTCATGCTTGCCGCGTATTCGCACGAGGGACGTCTCCGCACAATATTCTACAGACAGGTAGTGTAAGCAAAAGTAAAAAGCTACAGACGGGACTTATGTTCTGCTGCGTCTTGTGTTGAGCATTCGCACGGCGCCGAGATATCTGGAGATGGAGCGGAAGTTTAGCAGACCACGCCATTAGTCATGTCATCTGTAAAGGAATATCTTGAGACTGATCTGCAGGATATTCCACGCGGTTAGCAGAGCGCGAAAAGGCATGATGCTTATAGCAGACGACACCAATGGTCCTGTTGTCTGCGAAGGAATATCTTGTGACTCATTCGCAGGATATTCCCTGCGGTTTGAAGAGCACGGAAAGACATCCCGCACATCCTGCAGCATAGTCACAAGACATTCCGTAGCAGACTACAGGACCAATGGTGTCGTCTGCTATGTCACTCATGGCTTTTCGCGCTCTTCTAACCGCACGGAATATCCTGCAGTTCACTCAGAAGATATTCTGTAGCAGACGACAGCACCAGTGGTGTCGTCTGCTATAAGCATCATGCCTTTTCGCGCTCTGCTATTTATTTACTACTTATTATACTTTCGCGCTCTGCTATTATAGATTTACATTCGTGTCATCGGTACGATGTTATCCAAATATTTATATTCTCCTTCAAATCACTGTAAGCGGTGGAGGGAGCAAATGGGAGCCGGTCGCTCATACCAGAGAGGGGCCGTGTGATAACGCGGTCTGCCCCAGGGTGGGTCGTGTCTTTGAATGCGCGCCCATAAAACGGTCGTCGGGGCAGTATCGCTTGCGGTGCTGTTCCAGGAAGATTTTTTTCTTACATCCAGATATTTAGCTACTGCTCAACCCCGGGCAGAATCTCTTCACCCGTCAAGATCAGGTCCAAAAAAGGAATCAGGTGTTGTGCAAATCCCCGCTTAAAACTGCAAAATACAATTTAAAGCTGATACGGGTATGCCATGCACACCGTGGAAGTGCTCCGCCGTTCTTGTCGACTCTTCGATTTGCAGGTCGCAAAGGGAACGTTGAAACACCGTGCACGTTGAGAACCGGCCCGCTTCCATAGCTTTCAAGCTGCAGTGCGTCCCGCGATCACAGCGTAGAACAGAGGACAAATGCCGTGCGCGCATGTGTGTGACGTCATAACGCTAGCCTACCCTGCTTGGGAAAAGATTAGAAAAGGTTTGTTAGCGGGGTTAACTCTAGCTATTTTTCGCCGCAGATTTATGACCTCATTTCCGCTACCCTGACTTACCATGCGATTTGTTACTGGGCTAAGGTAACTCGGAGTTGTCAGAGTTGAATAAGAGAGCATGCCAGAAGTAACTACCTAGTGGTAAAACGATCGAACGAATGGCATTATGTTTGCTCATGCTTTCGCTGGAGTCAACGCGAGAAAGAATAGACAGCCTTCTGAGAGTTGTTGATATACTGCACCAAAGCTTAGGTCTCACACAAAGTACGAGTTGCTGTTGTTACTTACCCCCTGCTTCTGTTCTTTCTGACACACAACGGGTTCTCTTATACCCCTGTTACACGGGCAGTTTTAACCGCTGTTACGCTTAACAGCAGTTAGCCCACAAACCTGCGGTTACCGTGAACCACGGTTCGCTGCTGTTACACACAAATCAGTCACCGTTGACGAAGGTCAGGTGGTTTTCTTTTTTTTTTCTACCTCGTGCATTTAATGCTGTCTTCCTCAATTAACTTTGTTGATAGATCGCAATTGATTGACGATGTTTGTTGCATGTTCTTATAGGATCCTCAGTGTTATTGTCTGCGTCATATTTCTGTTTGTGCATCCTTGATTTTGTGAGTTAATGTGGTGTACTGAAAGTAGACGTGCGGGCGTTGCAACACAGCGTGAAAGACCACATTAATAGTGACAAAAGCACACACAAAACGACAAAACCCCCTGTCATTATGTTTGCGCTTTTATCACTTTTAACATGAACTTCTACCGACAGGCCCAATGTTATGTCCTTATAGGCGTTGGGGCACTTTCATAGATGTGGTTTATTATATCTTGGGCGCATTGTGCTGCACGCTAGAATACTGAAGGAAAAAAAATATTGTTCTACGTCTCGTACTTAGCGAGAAACAAGCCCTCGAACATACTGACGAGCACAGCGCAGACGTCACAGAGCTCAGAGTTTCGTCAATTCCCATTAGTAGCCGTGGCCATTCTCGTGTGTTGCCTCACTGGGGGCGGCGAGGGCTGTGATATCAGAGTCGCGTGAGTTTCGGTATTCGCGGTGCTCATTTTCTCCACTTCTAATGCCCTCTTTTCTGTGAAACTTTCAATGCAGGTTCACACAGGCACAAAGAACCATCTTTACGTTTAGCTGTCGCAACCCTATTGAAAAACGATGGCGCAGATCAGGATGACGAAAATGAAACCGTGAACCATGTACGGCCCTTCACCGGGAGCCAGTCCAGCATTCAACTGTTCTGCCACTCGAGTGTGATTACGCGTTGTATGTGTTGGAGCGTAGCGCCGATAAGTTATCTTCCCAAATGCGTAACAATGCTTCTCTCGTTGCGACATGTCAATTCATATGATTTTGGGAAGACTCACCGGATTCACACACGGTCGGCACGGATACTGCCATATTGTCGGTTACCCAGCACAAACCGAGCTTGCTAAGTGTAGTTTACGCTAACAGAGGCTAATCTTGTAACTGCGGTTGCGTTCGCCGTGTAACTGCGGCAAACCGTAGTTACCCGTAACCTCGGTTAGCTTAACTGCGGTTAACACTGCCCGTGTAACAGGGGTATAACAAAGCTTTTGACTGTACGAAAAACTACGTTCAATACGCTTTCTCCGTGATTATAAGTCACTCAGGAAGAATGCTGTGGGAGATTACCATCGCAATGGAGCATTTACAGAAAAAGATATCATGTAACTTTTCCCCAAACATACAAAACGCTGTAAGCAATAATTTGCTCGAATGTGTAATATTTGCGTAAATGTGCGCATATAAGTGTGTATATATGTGTATAATTGCTCGATAAATAGTGTAACCTAAGGTATATAATGCCAGAACTTGCAACAAGTTATGTGTAGCCAGGTTACTTCCCAAGACCAGTAGGTATTCTGTTCCTGTATGTCTGGTGTCTCTGAACCACACCAGACCGCTCTAACGGTGACATAAAAACACTGCGTCAGTCTGGGGCGTACAGCATGCATACTAGAAGGCACCATAATCACTCTGCTGTCAGAGTAGGCCACTCTAATGTGGACACCAAAAACAGCATGACAGTCTCTAGTGTGCACACCGGGAGAACACGGGAACACCAGAGTCATGCTGGTGTCGCAACAGACAATTTAAATGTGCACATTACAAACACCACAAGACTAAAATGTTAACACACAGTGGAACACACAGGAACACGAGAAAGCACCCGAATAATTATAGTGCTTTTTCAAAAAATATGGTATACTCTATAAGCAAAATCAGTTTCAACTTACGCTCCGCAATCGACATCTATACGGAAATATGTTTTGTTGTCGTGCTTCGGCATCATGAACATTGCGGCAACAACGAAATAATAAGAAAAAGAGCACTGTGTCGTGCAACGATGGACTTTGATACTGGAATCTTATGGACGTAACAGTCGTAATTTGTACTGCAAGTTGTTGCTTCACCCACCACTTGGGGGTGTTTTGTTGGGTATAAAAGGAAAGAAACCTTGAAATAAAGTAGTTGGTGTTTTGGCTTCCTGCCTGTCATGTTCTAACTGCATTCAAAGTGGGCGGAGGTATTTCAAATGACATCTACGACGTCTCAGAGCACGATTGAGAAATTGAAAATTATCTTCGCGCATTTTGGGCTGCCTGAAAGGATAGTGACTGACAATGGTTCACAGTTTGTGAGTCTCGAATTCAAGAATTTCCTAAGGGAACAAGGGATTGAGCACAGCACCATCCCACCATACCACGCCGCTTCTAACGGTTTAGCAGAGAGGACAGTACAAACGTTGAAGAGGTCTCTCCTGAAACAGGTGTTGGAAGAACGCAACCGTGCGACCTGAAATACCATACAGCATAAGCTCTCAAATTTCCTGTTCAGCTATCGGATGACGCCTCACAGCTTCACCTTAAAGTCACCCGCCGAGCTTCTCGTAGGAAGGCTGCCCCGGACACGTCTTTCGCTGTTGAAAACAGGAACAACTGAGGAGGGAATCGAGAAGCAGTTGCGCGTGAAAAAACAAACCGACAAAAAACGAGGACTCTCCCAGATCGTTCCGAAAACGTGACAAGGTGTGGGTGAAGAACACGAGAGGAGAGTCGGAGATGTGGTCACCAGGACAAATCCTCCGTCGCACCGGTTCTGTATCATATGAAGTTCGTTTCTCCGGAACAGTTAGGCACGTACATGCGGACCACCTCCGAGTCAGGTACAGTGTAGACGACAACGGTGCATCGGAACTGTTGGACAATGTGTCGCTTAGTGACACCGAATTTGTTTCTATGTCAGACGGAAGTACATCTTCAAGTGAAGAGGGTTCAAGTGATGAAGAAGTTTATGTTGACGATCAGGGTGGTGGTCGCCACGCGAGTGGTCAGTTGAGTGACAGAGAAACTGCTGAGGGTAATACAATCAGAGAGCGCTCATCTCGTGAGCGCCAGAAACCGTTCAGGCTTACTTACGGCCGTTTGGGTTGGCCGCGTCGAAATTAAGTGGGGAGGAGTGTCGTATTTTGTACTGCAAGTTGTTGCTTCACCCCACTTGAGGGTGTTTTGTAGGGTACAAAAGGAAAGAAACCTTGAAAAAAAGTAGTTGGTGTTTTGGCTTCCTGCCTGTCATGTTCTGCCTGCATGATAAGATACGACAGTAACCCTTTCTGACTTTTGGATTCCAACTAGGTATTTTGTTTAATTAAGAAAAAATCCTGGTATTTTAAGACTCCATTGGACAGGCAGCTTAAAAAATGGGTGGAGCACAGGCTGATCCCATTAATGACAACACTACCCCGCCACCAAGTTGCTGGCGTACTCGGATGGGATCGAACCGGCAACCTTGGTGTCCATAGGCGAACATGCTACCACCTCTTCCACCGAGGCCCAAACGTAAACGGGGAATTAACAGGAAAGCGCTCTGCAAACATACACATTGCAACACGACGCAACTGATCTACTGTCTGCATTAGTCTTGATGCGTTAATCAGTGACGCATCGAACGAGCCAGCCGTACGAGCGAGCATAAACAGCAAGCGACATCGTACATAAACAACTTCCCCTCACTTCGTGTGCGTTCTTTCATCGGGGCTTTGCATCAAGACGTTTTCGTGGCGACCGGCTCACTAAGGAGACTCGAGTAATCTCCCAGAGGCTGTTATTAGGACGCTTTAACCTTCCGCTTAATCTCTTTCGCTGGACTTCATCGTCACTGATGGCGATAAAAGAGCTCCGTGAGGGAAAAAAGCACTATGTTGACGACGCGATGGTGACCTCAGCTGGTTTCGATCACTCAGGAATGGTGTTGATGCTGGATTGGGATTCGCCAGAAAAGCTCTAGGCGAAATATTCTCTATGCCCAAAGACGATGCACCATCCCTTTCCCCCCGTTTTTTCTTTGTTCTAATAAATATATCCCCCTTTTTGTCGCTCTACTAAGTCGAGGAACGAGGATTACTCAGTTAATGAAAATTTGCGGAAAAAAAATGCAGCGCGATATGAGTCAAGTGAATTTTTGCACCTTCTCATTCTCCGTCCCCTGTTCGCGCCGTATGTACTTGTGCATAGCGCTGGCCAGCTTTTTTTTTTCGATTTCGTGTTAGCGCGGCGAAGCAACTATCGCCATGAGCGTCGTACACAGATGTGAACAGATAGAGGCAGGACAGCAGGAAGCACACAGCAGGAAGTAAGCAGCAAGGGGACGGGGAATGTTACTATGCGTCCTGGGCCGACTTCAGGGGGAACTGTGCCGACAATTATCTGCACAATCTGCACGACACCCAGGACAAAACTCAGACAGCGCAGCTGATGGTAGGTGGACCGTCTTCAGTTCATGATGGAGGCAGCTGTGCGTTAGTGATGCATATCATTTTGTTCGGACACCTTTGTTCACTCTTACTCTTTTGTACTAGGTGGGTTTCACCATTGTTGTTCTTGTCATGTATAACCAAAAGTATGATAATACATCATCATCACAGCAGAACATAATGCACGCGAAATTGGTCTATTTTTATCGATTTCTAGATTGGTGAAACAGTGAGTGATTGAGGTTTTTCTGTCGCATGAGCGACTAGGGCTATTATGCGCCAAGACAATGTTGGTGTAACAAATAACAATGTTTTGCACTTGATTATGTGCTTTCTTCTTTATGGTTTTCGAATATGATTAATAGAAGGTACGGGGATAAGCAGTTTTGAAACATGGGCTGTATTAATCAGCTACGTACCAGCGAGGGTGGACACAGGGGGCCAGGATGTCGAACCGAAACGTTTTTCGTTCCGGTTACATCATAAACGATCCGGTACCGGTTCTGCTCCGGAGCAAAAAAAATAACGGTTCATACCGGTTTTTAACGGGTTCCGCTTTTGCTGGGAATATTCATCCCCACAAAAAAAAATCAATGTTACAAAATGTAAACCCGTTTGTTCCGCATACATGGTATTTAATATTAATAGACAGCTGTGAAATTGGTAGCTCCTGGTTCCTGTAGGTTACTGTCTGTTCAAATGGGCTTTCTCCTTTCTTGGAGTACATGCTACAAACGGACTTGTTCGTCGTGATGTCATACGTACAGTACTTTCTTGCTGGATTGGAGCGATCGCGTCCCATTCGAATGACTGTTGCTACTGTCTAGCCAGCAAGCAGCACCGCACGAGTAGGACGCAAATCGAGGAACCCCTTCACTCACAAACGCGCTCGACGGCTCCGTTTTATTTTCTTGGTGTCCTGTCCGCAAAAGAGTTGCCACTTCGCACGGGCTTACCCTCGCGTATACGTAAATGTATTCAACTTAGCTGCTCTCAAACAAGGGACGCGTTGCGCGACATTACCGTTAGAGAAGCCGTTATGCAGCCCCCTTGGGTCGCTGTTTAGTTGAGGAGAGTTTGCCGGGATCAAATTAAAACCAACACTACGGCACATTGCTAGAGAGTCACGTGTACCTCTAAGTCTGTGTGCGTGCGCGAACGATAAACCATTACAAAGGGGGCCTAAGGGTCATAGTATGCCGAGATACATTCCACCGTAACCGTAACCCCCGTATAGTATCCATGACATGACTTCAGAGCACACGACGTCTGTTTCATTCGCCTATCCGTAGTCCAAACCGGCGAAGTTTTTTCTTGGACCGAAAACCGTTAAATATATTTTTCGGTTTCCCTCCTGAGCGAAAAAAACGTATACGGTTTCGATTCCGTTCTGGTTCGCACCAAAATAACGTTTTTTTCGGTTTTCGGTTCGCTCCCACACCCTGCAGGGGGCTTATCACTGGCAGTACAGCCAGAACGTTGATATTGATATGCTCTATACTATGCCAACCTCAAGTATTCTAAAGTATAAGATTTTCGTTATTCGTATCGGGGACCTGCATTTGCCCATGTCTATCTTTCATGGCTTGCATTCCCCTGCCGAGCATAGAACTCTCATAATAACTAAAAAAACAAAACTGGCGAAGAGGGGCATCTCAACCTTCACGACAGATACGGTAGGCCTAACATGTTACGAACGGCATCTCCTACAAGCTCCGTGCGCCGTTGTCGCATGTCGGAGCACAAGGTTTAAAGAGTACAATACCTGTACGGAATAGGAAGCAATCCAAGCACACAAGATGATTGGAGACAAAACAAACACATTTCACACACGGAATGACACACGGAGACCGATGGAAGGAAGGGCGCCTTGGGTTGGGTACGAGGGTGGCGAAACGGACTGGCGTTCACCCATGGAAAGGCCGTGACCGCATCCATCGCATCCATCACATTGATCATGAAGCCTCCCGGACTTCGCCGCTCCCTACAAGTCTTTGGTGTACCCTATTGGCGCAAACAGGGGATTCCGGTACACGTCCGACCGGATTCCGGGTAAAACCTTTTGGAATCAGGAAGGGAGTTGCCTCAGGACAGAAGCCGCCGATATTTCGAACAGAGACTGTTCTTCTTCTGGGCACCGTCCTCATCATTGGCATGGTATTTAAAGGGTTAGGTGTGACGTGTTTAAAGGTTCATGCGAATTGTGGGTCAACAGCCCGGAGGGAAGAAAGGTCCGTACGGGTTTTTACGGCGGGAGTGAATGGCTGCTTTGTTAGAGTGTGGAGGGGATTATGTGAACGTAGTGATCTACACAGCAAATCATTTTACACCTTTATTTGCTCAAACAAGGTGTATTCTTATAAAAACACCCTTTTCTATTCCACAAAGAGTGCAAAAAGTGCATTAATAAAGGTGTAATATCGACATACACCACGTCTTATCCAATGTGGATCATTAAGGGTGTAAAGTGGGGTGTTGAAACAGGTGTTTTCCGTCGAATACACCTTTTTTACACCCATTTGAATTGGGAGTATGGTGTTAAAAATTGTGTTTTATTTCGTGAGAGAAAAATTATGCTGGTTTCACCGCTCCGCTCAGCAAGTAATCACATTATAGACGATAACCTGAGTTAAAAACACAGTATTTGACAGGGAGGGATGTTAGAAATTTAGCTTATACCTTTGACTCGTTCCAAGTGTGGGTGTTAATTGCAAAAACACATTCCCGCCACCGTTACAAACGTTTCCCGCCCCACCACATGTAACGAACGTGCCCCAACAAATTTTATTTCAGTATATGATACATCCGACACGCCAATATAGGCTACTGAGGGTGCCCCAGGTCTCTTTATGCCTCTGCACTCACGTTGGTCCCACAATGTTAACAAGCTAACGAGGCGTGCCTGCGACGCATTGCACTCCGGTTTAGATTCTACGATGGAACTACGGCTGGAAGTCTACCGCGTTCGCGGTGCTGCTTGCCATAGAAGCAAGAACGTCGAACTGTATGTCTCGGCCAGTGGTGTCGGTATACTGCCGCGGAAGCTCCTATTACACTATTTGCGATGGAATATTCGTTAGCAAATAATTCCATCACAAAAGGTGTTTTCAATAGAATACTCCCATTTTAAGGGTGTTTTTGTTATTAAACACCCATTATAACAGTGTTTTATTAGGAATACACTTAACTAAAGGGTGCATTAGAAAACACCCATCATTTGAGTGTAAAGGCAACACCAAAAAGGTGTGCGCCATGGGACAAGCCATTTACACCAAAAAAGTGTAAAAAAGTTTACTGTGTAGGCTACAGACCGGTTGCAGAAAAATGGAAGGTTCACGAACACGTGGACGAAACGGGACAACAGGCAAGAATTCGCAAGCATAGCGAAAGATAAGGAGGTTAGTGGTTACGTGGGGAAAATTCCAGAACGAGCAAATTTTTTTTTTAAATATATATTTGTAATACAAAGTTGTGGCATGCAATAAAGAGAGCAGAAAGCAGTGGATATGCAGAACATAACAGATGATAATGGAGGTAGATGGGAAAAGCATATTTTATTTGTGAAGTGTTTCTAGGGTGCCTTGTGATTTGTTGATACCGGACGGGTGAAGAGCGTTGAACTTGTATATGAGATAAGACTCCCTATCACGTCTGTCACGTGTGGATCTAAACCCGGTTTCTAGAATATATAGTTTAATGTTGTCAAAATTGTGACCAGGAACGTTAAAGTGTTCGGCGACTGCTTTGGGGAGTTTGTTGGACGTGTCGGTTCTGTGTCCGGTAAGGCGGTTGTTCATTTGTTGGCCGGTTTCACCAATGTATTGCATAGAGCAGTCGCCGCATTCAATGCAGTATATAACATTGGAGCTTGTGCATGTGAATGCGTGGTTAACGGGGTGGGTGTAATTGCTCGCCGTGCTTTTGATGGAGTTAGCGTGTTGAACGTGCTTGCATGTTTTGCAGCGCGGGAGGTTGCAGGGTCGTGTTCCCGTGTACGGGGCGCTCGTTTTGCTGATTCTGGCATTGACCAAGGAGTCTGCCAGGTTTCTTGCGCGTCGGTATGTCACCTGTATGGGATTTGTGAATATGTTGTTAAGTCGGTCACTGCTTTGGAGGAGCGGCTCGTGCTTCTGTAGAATGGCTTTGATGTTTGGAAGTGCGTTGGAATATCTTGTGATGAAGCTTATTTGGCACGCGTCGGGATTTTTTCGGTTTTCCAGAACCTCGTTTCGATCGAGTATGAGTGCCTTGCGACGGAATTCGGTTAGGAGGGAGTCTGGATAGTCCCTTTGGGCAAGTGTACTGCAGAGTTCGTCAAGCTTCTCAGCGTAATCTGTGTCGTTTGAACAAACTCTGCGTAGTCTTACACTCTGCCCATTAGGAATTCCAACCTTACAGTGACGCGGGTGGTGACTCTTGAAGTGAAGGTATTGTTGTTTGTCAGTTGGCTTTTTGTACAGGGTTGTGACGAGGTTGCCGTTGTCTAGTGATATCGTGGTGTCGAGGAAGTTAATTAAGTGAGTTGACTGTTGTGATGTGAACTTTATGTTGCTATGCGCGGTGTTCAGTAGATCTACGAACTTTTGAAATTCATGTTCCCCGTGTTCCCATATTATCAGTATATCATCGATGTATCGAAGGTACACCGTGGGTTTTAATGAGAGGGCGCTGAGAACTTTGTTTTCTAGGAACCCCATGAAGATATTTGCGTATGTGGGTGCAACAGGTGTGCCCATACTTGTACCGTGTACTTGTAGGTAGTATTCACCATTGAACTCGAAGTAGTAGTAACTACTTAGTAACGAAGTAGTAGTAACTACTTCGAGTTCAATGGTGAATACTACCTACAAGTACACGGTACAAGTATGGGCACACCTGTTGCACCCACATACGCAAATATCTTCATGGGGTTCCTAGAAAACAAAGTTCTCAGCGCCCTCTCATTAAAACCCACGGTGTACCTTCGATACATCGATGATATACTGATAATATGGGAACACGGGGAACATGATTTTCAAAAGTTTGTAGATCTACTGAACACCGCGCATGGCAACATAAAGTTCACATCACAACAGTCAACTGACTTAATTAACTTCCTCGACACCACGATATCACTAGAAAACGGCAACCTCGTCACAACCCTGTACAAAAAGCCAACTGACAAACAACAATACCTTCACTTCAAGAGTCACCACCCGCGTCACTGTAAGGTTGGAATTCCTAATGGGCAGAGTGTAAGACTACGCAGAGTTTGTTCAAACGACACAGATTACGCTGAGAAGCTTGACGAACTCTGCAGTACACTTGCCCAAAGGGACTATCCAGACTCCCTCCTAATCGAATTCCGTCGCAAGGCACTCATACTCGATCGAAACGAGGTTCGGGAAAACCGAAAAAATCCCGACGCGTACCAAATAAGCTTCATCACAAGATATTCCAACGCACTTCCAAACATCAAAGCCATTCTACAGAAGCACGAGCCGCTCCTCCAAAGCAGTGACCGACTTAACAACATATTCACAAATCCCATACAGGTGACATACCGACGCGCAAGAAACCTGGCAGACTCCTTGGTCAATGCCAGAATCAGCAAAACGAGCGCCCCGTACACGGGAACACGACCCTGCAACCTCCCGCGCTGCAAAACATGCAAGCACGTTCAACACGCTAACTCCATCAAAAGCAAGGCGAGCAATTACACCCACCCCGTTAACCACGCATTCACATGCACAAGCTCCAATGTTATATACTGCATTGAATGCGGCGACTGCCCTATGCAATACATTGGTGAAACCGGCCAACAAATGAACAACCGCCTTACCGGACACAGAACCGACACGTCCAACAAATTCCCCAAAGCAGTCGCCGAACACTTTAACGTTCCTGGTCACAATTTTGACAACATTAAACTATATATTCTAGAAACCGGGTTTAGATCCACACGTGACAGACGTGATAGGGAGTCTTATCTCATATACAAGTTCAACGCTCTTCACCCGTCCGGTATCAACAAATCACAAGGCACCCTAGAAACACTTCACAAATAAAATATGCTTTTCCCATCTACCTCCATTATCATCTGTTATGTTCTGCATATCCACTGCTTTCTGCTCTCTTTATTGCATGCCACAACTTTGTATTACAAATATATCTTAAAAAAAAAAATTTGCTCGTTCTGGAATTTTCCCCACGTAACCACTAACCTCCTTATCTTTCGCTATGCTTGCGAATTCTTGCCTGTTGTCCCGTTTCGTCCACGTGTTCGTGAACCTTCCATTTTTCTGCAACCGGTCTGTAGCCTAGATCACTACGTTCACATAATCCCCTCCACACTCTAACAAAGCAGCCATTCACTCCCGCCGTAAAAACCCGTACGGACCTTTCTTCCCTCCGGGCTGTTGACCCACAATTCGCATGAACCTTTAAACACGTCACACCTAACCCTTTAAATACCATGCCAATGATGAGGACGGTGCCCAGAAGAAGAACAGTCTCTGTTCGAAATATCGGCGGCTTCTGTCCTGAGGCAACTCCCTTCCTACATCTCTACCGGTTCGCTGGATTTCTACCCATCTACTTTTGGAATCAGGTTGGATATATACCGGAATATTCCGATCATACCTGAATGACACCTGAACAAAACCGGACAGAAGTGTCTGGTTGGCCGCGTAACATCGAAACATATGTTTGCAGCTCGGAAATATTTGTTTATGTTGTGTGTGAACCAAATTGACAGCGTACCGACGTTTCGACACTACGTTTCGACATATATCCTAAGAATCGCGTGCTTCATGCGTGTCAACATGAAAGTCCTGTAAAAATTTGCTAACCTCCGTGCATGAAAAACGGGGGGGGGGGGGGACGTTGTGCCCCGGCCCCCTCCGGCAGGTTGAGAACTCTCCGCCTATGCTTGTGCCTGTAATAGAGTATTAATACATGCTCAACGCAAGCCTTAACTGACAAGGGCCGTGAAATGTCGGAACATTTGCTCAAAATGGACGAGCAACGCAATCCGTAGCACCTGATCGAACCACTCAACATTTCAGATAGACTAATGGTGAAGGGACGTTGTGGGAAACCGAAAAAAAGAAAAAAAAATGAAAAATCGGTCTCTTGCTCGTTGTTCTGAATTATTAAAGGGCGTATTTTCACGCAACTTCTTATTCTGACGACAACGGTGCCGGAAAAAAGTGTCCCAGCTGCCAACGGAGAAAAAATGGTCTTGTTCAAGCAAGTGAAGGCATCCCACGGGATAAGCGGCATTACATTAAACATGATGTGACTTAATCATTCTGGCGTATATAGGCAACCAAGCGTCACCTTTTTCTGATGCTTTTGTTGTGTGCGCTATATAGGCATGCGCGCCGTACGTAGCCAATTCAAACCCCTACACTGTTTTGCAAGATACTGTATAAGTAATTTTCGCGAAATTCCTGAGGGCTCCGCGAAATATCTGACCGGGGATCGTCATTGTCATTCTCGCATGGCGCTTACAAGTGCAACCACGCAACGAGCACGCAAGCACGGAGCAGAAGTGGGAGAGGTTTTTTGCAGTAGCTTCCAGAAGGGGAGCCCGCTTTACTGACCTAACCGGCGGCACAATCTGCCCCCCCCCCAATCTGTGAAACCTAAACTGACCTAACCTCACCGAAGTGAGGTGAGCGCCTTCTGGAAGCTACTGTAAAAAACCAAAACCAGTAGAAGTAAGGAGGCCGAACTCTGCCGGAAAGTTTCGTACATAATTCACCGAATCTTTGTGGCCGCGTGGCGGCGCTCGTGAACTGCCGGAGGCTGGGTCGGAGGCCTCTCCCGGAGTTATGCCTTAGAAATGGGCTTCGTGCGAACTTATATTACATGTCAGATACTTGGATTAAAACTGGATTTGATAAATAAACGCGTTCACTGGAGGGAGTATCAACTGTCATTCGTCAATTGTGCCCCTACAGTATGAACCGGGGAAGCAAGCAACGCTTTCGTTTCGAAGCTTGGTGAGAAGGCCTTCTTGACGGTACTAGCAGTGATGAGGGGAAGCCACCTCCAAGGGATACCGACACTGACAGCAAAGTTTCCGCAGAGATGAACGCGAACGCCTAAAAATGATATTCCGAATTGCTTGTCTTTATTTTAGTGCCGTCGAAGCTTCTAGCATGAGACTGTCAGTGTAAACGCAACAGAAGCGCTTGGCGAAGAACTTGGAAGCGATGTTTTTTTATATGTTTTCCACTGACTTCCAATGTCTTTTGTAATAAAACACTACAAACGAATGAAGTTGTCTTTTGAGTCTGTTTTAACCCTATACCTTTTGTTATCATGATAATCTAAATTGGGATGTTGTGGTGTGAAGCCAACTTCAAGGATATGACGCCGCTGTTGTTTTGCTGATTGCACAACTCCACTGCAATTGAGAGAAAGCGAAAGTCGCCAGTGTTTAGCACGCCGTGTCTGCTGCACAGCAAACGCGTGATTTTGTGTAAATTGTGAGCAAAAACTGCTTCATACCTTTAAGAGTTAGTCTTAAAGAGTAGGGGGAGGCTAACGTTCCCATCAGGCCAGCTGTTGATCCTGCTAACATTTCTCGAAAACATAATAATGAAAAGACTGAGTGGGAGGATGCATGAGGATATGCTCTTTTGCATTGTTGACGACATGGAACAGACTCTTGTGCCAGCTGTTGGCTCTGAAGAACACAAGGATGACATAACAAGATCTATCATATCTTATTACACGGTGATGAGGATACACATCGGATGTAAGATCGAAATCAGACGGCGCGGAGACAAGGCAAGGAAGACAAAACTGGCAATCAAAGTTACAATGACAGAGTTCGACTGTGAACTGATAAAATCTGCGATGAAAGAAAAAGCAAAAGTCAGAGACTGAGTGAACGACTGCACTGTCTTTCCCCCTAGAGTCACTAAATAAGCTTATTTAGTGACTCTATTTCCCCCTATATTGAATCACGGCCACACTGCGATTGTGTTTGATGTGACAGGCAAATGCTGATCTATGAAAATAGATGGAAATGAAACGCAAAAACTTACGTTTTATCCGTACTTGTGTTCATGAGTCATTTCTCTACGAAGTATGGTGGGTATGTCTGTAAAGGGAGCCTGAGAACAACCTTCCATTACGGGTATTTCTCGTTCGACATTTTGCATGTAAAGGCGCCCGTAGAGCTGTGGCCTAATATCTGCTGCGGATAACAGTAATGCTGTAACACTACATTAAAAGAAAGCAAGCGACTGACATAAGAAAACCTGCCGTTGTATACAGGCGTTCAACAGCCGGGGCTCCCTTGGCTGTTCTACTCTACACACCTCTGCGAGTCCCGTAACGGCGGCTTTCCCACAAGGCGCACAGAAAAAGGTATTGCGAGTTAAATAAAATGCATCTCGAGACAAAAGGCCTAGATTGAAAATTGCATGGACACAAGGTGGCCGTGTTTCTTCATCAAGCTATCCTTGAGCTCTTGTTTCGAAGGTTTTTTTCGTAACCGGAATAAATAGCGCTAACCAAGGCGTAACTACGGGAGAGGCCGCGGTGCCAGCCTCCGTCAGTTCGCGAGCGCCGCCACACGGCCACAAATATTCGATGAATTCGGTACGAAACTCTCCTAACAGCGCTCGGGGAGAGATCGGCCTCCTTACTTCTACTCCGTGCACGCAAGTGTCTCTACATTTTCGTTGCCGTCACTTAAATCGGAAGACATGGAGTTGGAGTTGGACGGACTAAAAATACTACGGAGAGGTTGAACTTGTCACCTGACAAGTTCTGCTACTCCGAGAAAAAGCTACGACGCACTGTTCACGGGCACATGACCGTCAGAGGATCGCGCCACACAGGAACCAGGGCGTCAGTACTAACTGAGCATCAAGAGAACAACTTGAGATGAAGCCTACGAGAGCCTTGAATGTGGCGCGAATGCGGCGAAAGACATGGTTCGCCTAAAATCAAACGTGTGGATGCATTTCATCGTGTTCGCATCGACGGAAGCAGGAAAGAGGCAAGCGGCTTGCACGTACTGTGGTGAGCCATACGGGTTTCCTAACGCAATACGCTTGACGAGGCATCTTCTGTCATGCAAGAAATGCCCGATTCTGAGTCGGAATCTGAGTGACTTGATCGAGCTCTAGTCGGACATTGTGCAGTTACTTAATCGAGCAGAATTACATGCGTTTGCAGGACATACTCCTTTACTGAAGTTCCTAGAAGTGACACTTAAAACGTTTGCAACAAATGTTCTTACGAGCTGTAAGTCTGTGTGATGTGAATAAATTAAACTATTTTTAAAACGTATACTTACTGAAATTTTTATTTAATTAATAAGTGAGCCATGTGAAGCGCAAATTGAAAAGACGATGTAAAATGGCCGTAACACCTCTGGTGTGCATGTCCGCCTTTTTCTCATATTTTTCCAATGTTTCGAAAAAAACATGGAAAGAAAAACGGGTCGTTTCAAGCTGTTCAAAATTTGCATGAAATTTCACATCTCTACGGCTGACCCTTCCCTTATTCCGCCCCTTTGGTATCTGGGGCATCCTAAGGAACTGTCCTAGTTTTGAACTGCGGCTGACGTCACTGGATCATTCTTTATGGTGGGGACCAGGAGTGATTTGGTGCCCGTCGTCCGCAAAGGAAGGCTCCCAAGTCTGCGAAGATGGCGTTCGCACTTGTGCACTTTGAGAAAGAAAACCAATTTTTTGTGTGCGAGACGTCCCACAAAGAAAAAACTTTACCGCGGTGATCCGCCTCGGTAGCAAGATCAAAGTTCGCTGGGAAGGAAGGAAGCACTATCCTGCTACCTTAAAACAACTATCCGGTAAGTGGACTGTACTTCCTTTCTTTTTACTAAACCGTTTACTAAGCGTTGGTTATCTGCGCAATATAATGTAGAGACGGTTGTTCTGCGTATATGTGTGCCGCTTTATTAAATGTCGTGTATGTTCTCATTACAGATGACGAGGTCTGGCTGCGGCATGAGAGGGACGCCATGATAGAGGAATGCAACCAAAATTTGGTAGTGACACCAGACGAGGACGTGGCTACCATACAAGCGCTTGACCAGCTGCAAGAGCTTAATGGAACGTCTGCCGTGGAGGAAGAAAACGCTAGACTGCTAGAACAGTTGCGCCTAACCGAAGAAAAGCTTCGTAATATTGAGGAGGTGCTGCGAATCGTGCAGCAGCAGCTTGCAAGGCATACGGGTACGTATTTCCTTTATATATTTTCTAACCACCAGCTGCTTGGGGATCAGCGCAGAAGATATCGGTCCAACTTGATTAACTCGCTTTCGTTTTGCTCGCTGTTCCAGAACTAAACGGACATTTGAAGTCTGCTCGCCGGCTCCTAAAGGCTGTCAACCGCTGCGTCAGCATCCAGCCAGAGGCAGTGCCTGCTTCAGCGGAAAAGCCAGCCACAGAAGCCGTGGATAGGAATGAGTCGGAGCTTGAGGTTGACGAGAATGACCCTTACCTTCTTCAAATGAAATACAAGCCAAGTGACTACCAGGTACGCTTGCGAAAGTTGTGCGTCGTGAATGTGTGCTATGCTGCTGTTAGGCAACATTAGGCTTAGATGTATATGGACATCCTGTACGCAGGTGGTTCAACTGCTGCCGCGGTCCGGCGTGTACATACCAGCGAGGGCGTTAGCTGATGCAAAGCTAGCGAAGTCAGCGACTGCAATGGCGAGGTCACTGCTCGTCAGCATCTTTACGGAGGACGCACTCCAGTCATGCTCAGTGAAGGGCCGGCGGTATAACGGAACCCGTGGCCACGTTGAGGCTGTACGGCAGCCGCTGTATCCGAGGGCGATCGACGCTATTATAGGTGAGCGGCCACCTCTTACGCTGTTGGCATTTCTCAACGCATTTGGCATTTGCAGAGTTCACCCAGGCACATGGGGGCAACCGTGAAGACTGGAAAGCGGCAACCCCTGTTCTTGTGAAGTCGCTTGGAACAAAACTGACTGAATTGCGCGAACGAAAGCAGGACGATAATGAAGTCGTTGAGTAACGCCAGTACGTTGTGTTTCGTTCCTCTGTACTCTGCATGCATTACCTTTATGGTGCACTTACTGTGTAAAGTATAATGTGCGCGTGAAAAGCGCATTCGCGCCAGTTTTTCGTTGCGTATAAATTCAGTGATTATTCAGGATCATATATAGCTACAATCCGTTTTTATTCAGACCATTCAGTAGTCATTCAGGATTCTATCTGGATGTCGTCCGATTTTATTCAGTGATCGTTCAGGATCATATTCGGCTACAATCAGTTTTTATGCAGGCTATTCAGTAATCATTCAGGATCCTATCCGGCGCATGTCTGGAAATATTCAGGCCCTGTACGCGATCACTCCGGTAGTGTTCAGGTTTGGCTCAGCAAGTGGTTGCAGAACCGGATTGATTCCTGATGCCCCATTCCTCAATAAATCCTGATTGACATTCCCGCCCAATTTTGGATTCAGACCGGAATCAGACCTGATTCAGATAACCTGATTCGTTCCGGATTCCGTAATTTCCGTACGCGTATGGGTTAAACGAAAGGGCGGTCTCTCTCCCTCAAATACAAAACCTGGTCCCAGCCAATAGAGGCGCTGCTGCAAGCAAAATTGTCCATTGCTCAACGCACGGACGTTATGTCACAGGTGAAAGTACATTGAGAGCGCTTGACTTAGAAATCGAGGCGGACGGATGTTACACGCCAGATGATACCGAGAATAACGGCACAATCTGAAAAAGAAACGAGGAAGAGCCACTGAGTAGAATATATTCTCTTTGAGAGCGTTTCCTAATAGAACCTCGTACCATCAGAATGGTACGAGGAAGATAATACTTCCGCGTCATCCTCTGAAAAACGGCAATGAATTGTTGATGGTAACAATATCCCCCAAATATATATGATAACAGGAGCGACAAAATGTTACTTGAGACAAATGATATACGAGGGGTGTTCAAGTCAAACCAGGACTTTCTGTCTCCTGAGTGTACAAATGGCTCGCGCTACTTCTTTTTCGTCATTTTCATATGCGACAGGTCTTTGACACAGGTATTTGACCACGTGGTGGTCAAAAGTTTGTGAAAAACAGAAGACACGTGCTGGACAAGATGGCCGACAACGAGGTGCGCGCGCACATCAAACAGCGAATTGTCATGAAGTTTCTCGTTAATGAAGGCGTAAAGTCATCTAAAATTCACAGAAGACTTCGGGCTCAGTATGGCCACGATACACCGAGCCGCAGGAAAGTGTTTGAGTGGTGCAAACGGCTCCGAGACGGCCGTAAATCAGTGCAGGACGATCCGGGTCGGGGCGGCTCAGAGCCCAGTGTCAGAGTTCCTGAGAACATCCAAGTTGTGGAGCGCCTGATCCTCAAGCACCGACAGATAACATGTCTCGAACTGGCTCCAAAGACGGACCTTTCTGTGGTAACGATGAACACTGTCATTCATGAACACCTCCAGTTTCGGAAAGTTAGTGCCCGTTGGGTCCTGAGGCATCTATCCGTGTTTGACCAGCAGAGAAGACTGGAAATCTCCCAAGAGCTAAAGTACCGTTTCGACACTGAAGGACAGCCGTTCCTTGATCAGATCATCACATGCGATGAAATGTGAGTGCACCATTTCACTCCTCAGTCTAACCGCGCATGAAAACGGTGGAAGCATCCGGGCTCGCCAGCTCCCAAGAAGTTCCGATGCACCCCGTCTGCGGGTAAGGTCATGGCCACGGTTTTCTGGGACAAGGCTGCCGTTGTTCATGTTGATTTTCTGCCCAGTGGTACCACATTTCAACAGTGCATATTTCTGCCAGATATTCAGGGATGTTCATAAGGCGCTGAAGCAAAAGCGGCCGGGCCTCATCACCAAAGGAGTCATCCTCCTCCAGGACAATGCACGCCCGCCTACCGCGCATCTCACGACACGCACCTTACAGGAACTTGGCTGGGAGTTGCTGCCACATCCCCCTTACAGTCTAGACCTCGTCCCCAGCGATTCCCATCTCTTCGGGCCACTGAAGGCGTTGCTTGGGGGCCGCCACTTCAGCTGCGACGACGAGGTCAAGAATGCGGACCGATCATAGCTGCTACGCGCCGGTAAGGATTTCTACGCTGCTAGCATCCAAGCCCTCGTGAAACGCTGGGACAAGTGCATTAGTGCAGCTGGAGAATACTTTGAAAAATAAAACTAATTTCTCGCCTGTAAGTTCATTTTACTTTTACGAAAAATGAAAAGTCCCGGTTTGACTTGAACACCCCTCGTTGTACGAAAGAGTCGAAAGAAACAGGAGCAGTGGACTTCCGAGAGGAAAGTAGTCTTCTCGTTTGTAGATAAAGTTGGTTGATATCAAGACAGTTTTCGGACCTGAGAGTTCGTTTTTGACATTGGTCATTGCGTTCAAAATCATGCGACTTCCGTCGCCCTAAGTTCTATACCAGGAGGACAGTCGTCACAAAATACGGTGAAGGTTAACCGTTAAGCATTTTCCTTCGTTAGTATGGGCACAGATAAAAAGGAAAATAGAAACATTATTGGGTCTAGTAGTATGTATATAAATTCCTTTGTTGCTTCCAGAACACGAGGGATGTTGCTTCCTCTCTCTGCCTCTTCGTTTTTCAGTAATGTCGCGTTACCAAAGCCTGACAACGGGAGTTTTATCCAAGCCCAGCACCCATTAAACGGCACGTCAGCTTCCGTTTGCACTGTACTGCTTGCGACCTCCTTGTCAGAAATCCACATTTCCTGCTCCATCTTATCTGAAGACTCCAGCTAAGATTATTTCTCCTGCCTAATTGAATCATGTGTCATACGGCCCACCTTTTTTAGCTGGCCTCGGTAGATGAGTGGGTAATGCGTTGGCTTGCTGAGCTCAAGATTGCGGGTTCAATCCCGGGTAAGGACGCGGGCGATGTGAGGGAGGTAAACGCTGCTTTCAGTACCGTGTGTCGGAGATTCTGGCGCACTCCAAGAGAACCCCAGGTGCTCCAAATTATCCGCAGTTCTGCCCTGAGGCACGTGCAGCATGTCGCCATATATGCTATAGCCTGACAAGGTTTACGTGTAATACGTGTTACCATTTTTTACCACCTTCAAACACAATACTAGTACACTCCCTTCGAAGGCGACAAAACGTAATACGGGCTATTGAACTACTGTTTGAAGGTTTGAGACAGGCACGTCGCAAGCCGCACTTCTGTTCAGCGCCGAACACCCATCGCCGTATGGGGAATCACAGCGTTTCGGATTGTTGCAGCATTATAGACGTACAACTACAAAGAAGACATTACCAGCAAAATGTTCGCTGACCGGCAACGTATTTTTGAAACTGAGGCGGGCACGAAGGGGAAGAATCACTTCTCCGCTTTCGATCCTCAGACTCATGTGTGGTGTGCTGCCTGTCTCAAGACCACACCAGCTCTCCTGCGTCATCATACTATAGATGAAAATCCAGACGGGAACCCCGTAAAAGTGTTCCCGTCATGTCACGTTAGGAAATTACTCAACACAGGTCTAACATTATGTTGCTTACATGTAAAGCTCCGCAGGAGCTTCAGTCGTGGCGAATGTTCAAGTGACTGAACATGGTAGCGCAGATTTATCAATCAAAACGTAAGAATCCCGTATCCATAACAATCAAAGTGTCTGGTTGCGAAGTGCTGTTGAAACGCTGCTTTCCAGGCGTCGTCGTGACATACCACACTCAAGCACCTGGGATCGCAGTGAGCCATAGTCAATAGTAACCGCTACAGTGCTGTTCGTCTGTGGAGAAGCGCCTCAACAGACAGCGGCGGGATTTGAACCACGCATCTCTGGATCACGAGCGCCTTTACCAATTCTACCACAGTGGCGTCCGCTTTCCGGCGGCTTGCCTCGGGGTCTCAATTTGACTGACGGGACACGCATTCGCTCTTACATTCCCTCCTGGAGTTCTCCCTTCACACACACATACGTACCACACAACTACCGAGGCACGGCATCTGGTGAACATGATGGAAAAAAATTGTTCTGAGGCTGGAACATACAAAGGGACAAACCCAACCCAAGCCTCAAAATGCATGGTTCAAATCCTCGCAGTTGTCTGGATTTTTCAATGACTGCCATATTGAAACTGTTCTGCCCCCAGGGAACTTGAACTTTATGTTGTGTTTGTCTCTTGTGTGTTCCAGCCTCAGAACAATTACTTTGCACGATGTTCACCACATGCTGTGTCTCGTACGTGTGTCATATGTATATGTCTGTGAAAGGAGAAGTATAAGAGAGAATGTGAGAGTGAGTGTGTGTCCTGTCAGTCAAATGAGGCCACCAGGCAAGTTGTCGGAAAGCGCATGCCAGCGTAGTTCAATTGGTAAAGGCACTCAACCGGTAATTGAGATATGCCTGCTTCAAATCCCGATGCTGTCTGGGAGTTTGAGTTTGATTATACAAAAAAAGAAAAACGGAAGACATCGGATGCTGTCTGGCTTTTTCGATGCACCCCCCGCCCTATTTCAACTGTTCTCTGCCCAGGCAACTTGAGGCTCATGTTGTGTTTGTCCCTTGTATGTTACAGCCTCAGAACAATTACTTTCCATTATCTGCATTAAACATTTTAGCTCTTCATGCAGCGGTATTGCTTGGTGATGGTGCTACCATCCCTTTTGTATAAGCTTTAATTCCTCGTCAGACATCGGGATTGTCAACCTTTGTTGTTTTAGAATACATTGACACCCTACACCCTCTTTTTATTAGACGCCTTGTTTACTTTAAACCAATCACATCCTCATCACTGTTTTCGTGCGCCCTGACCCTAGTTGTCCGTGTGACATAAAAATCGAAACCATCACCATCTGCATTGAGTAATTGCACAGCATGGCATGCATGGCCCAGAAACTTTGGGAGGGAACTTGAAGGGATGCCCTTGAGGCAAGCAGGCCGAAACAAGTTAATTGAAAAAAAATACAAAGTAGTTTCTCAATTTGTGTCTGTCTGTAAATTTTTCTAGTTTGACGGTTGTGCAAGATACTGTTCATGATGCATGTGAAATGCATGAAACAGATGTTATCCTTGGATGTGAATCATGGATTTGTGGTGATGCACGTGGTAGCCAGTTGGTCATGAACAATTATTTTGCGATATGCAGGAAAGATAGAAAAAATAAAAGAGGGGTGGCATACTTATTGGCATTAGGAAAAAAATAGTTCCTCCAGTTTCAAAGTGATCTCGAAGTGATATCTGTGAGAGTACGTGCAGCTGGCGGTTACCTGATATTCGGTACATGCTACCGTCCTCCAGATAATGAACCTGAGTTTTCTATTAAGTTATCGTCTACAGGAACTGACTTCCCAATACGCCTACAGTGAAATTGCCCTTTCAGGGGATTTTAACTTTCCTGGTATCAATTGGAATAGTTACAATGTGACACCTGGTTGTAGAAACCGTACTGAATCTACAGAATTCCTTTACATGTGTAATGAATTTCCGTTAAGCCAGATGTGCTAGGCCCACTCGAAAAGATGCTGTCCTGGATATAGTTCTTACAGATATTCGAGAAAGGATCGACGGTGTCGAGAGTCTTGAAGAAGTCAGCGACCGCAGAGCTATTTGCTTTAACCTGTCATTTAGCACTGACTGGAACTTAAAGAGATACAAATACGTTTATGGTTATACAAGACCAGTGAAACTAAATGAAATGGAGACGTACTTCAGTGTTTTTTTTACCTTCTTTTTTGTGACCAATGGACAACAAAATATGTGGAGAGCAACTGAGTCTCATTCAAGCATGCAATTTTGTATTGCGCAGAAAGGTTTATTCCAAAGACAAAAATAGCGTCTAGTTAAGAAATCCCCTAGTTCACAACACATCCTAAACACCAAAGTGATCAGAAGAAACGACTTCTTCGCATGGCAAAGCACTCCCATGATGCAGATAAATGGATAAAATATTATGCAATCACAAACTAATACAAAAAAGCTGTGAGAGATCCTAAAATATTTTTTTCTCAGTTCTGATCTATATATAGGATATGTGTAAGACTAATCCTAAGAAATTTTGGGCGGTCATCAAGGACTGTTTACATAATGATCCACCTGTCATATTCGATCATTCCCATGCACGCACTCTGAGTAACGAAGAAGTGGCAGAGACAATTAACAAGTACTTTCTCTCGGATTTTAACAACGAAGAAACAACCTACCCGATGCCTGGTGTCATCACCCCTTGCTCAATGGGCGGTAATCTGACTATCACTCCAAACGGAATATCCAAAATCATTGAAACCCTTCATTCCCGGAATGCGATAATATTACACCTAAAATTTTCAAGTGCACAAAAGGAACGTTAAGTCAAATACTTTCAGTAATATTCGTGCAGTCTTTAAACACCTGTGAAATCTCTAGTGATTGGAAACACGCTGTATTCATCCCAGTACATTGGACCGGAGACCTCTCAGATATAAAAAAAAATACAGACCAGTATCGTTGTCAAGTGTGCCATGTAAAATTTTTGAACATGTGCTCTCTTCCCACATTATGAGGACAATGACTTGATCAACAGAAGCCAACACGGTTTTAGCAAAGGAAGGTCCAGCGAAACACAACTTTCGTTTCTGACGTTTACGCTACCTTGAAAATCTGTCGAAATGGTATTCATTGATTTTTCGTAAGCGTTCGATTGGGTTCAGCATCGAAGAGTGATACGTAGCTTACTATTACTAAATATTCACAAGACTATCGTTGACTGGATGCGCGCCTTTTTGCAAAACAGATCACAATATATAAAATGGGCAAACTCTGTGCCAGCCACTGCCAATGTCATATCCGATATTCCACAGGGGACAGTCTTAGGTCCCACACTGGTTTTGATCTATATCGATGACCTTCCTGACGGCATAGGTTCTAGGATTAAACTTTACGCGGATGATCTTGTGCTATATAGAGAAATAAGTAATAACAATGACAGTATGATGCTGCAATTGAACTTAAGTAGTATTACATCGTGCTGTCGGATATGGAAGATGGAGATAAACAAGGTTAAAAGTAAAGTTATGACAATATCAAAAAGCAAACAACGTGTGATAAACCAATACTACCTACTACATTATCCTATTGAACGCGTAACCAATTACCAGTCATGGGCAGTATCGAAGATACATGTATCTTCAATACATTTTGGTATTAGGTATCGCGTGCATTAGGTATTAGGTATCGCGTGCAAAAAATGGGAGTATCGGTATCGAAAATACATTTTTACTGTATCGTGTATTATAACGATACACGATACTAAAAAAAGACGCAAATATTGAGCCTGTTGAGAGACTTAGGGTCGACGGCGCTCACTCAGGCGGCAAGCCATGCCGCGGCGGCGTAGGCATGTTGACCATAAATTCGCTCGAAGCTTACGTCCGCGCGTCCATCGCCGGGAGAGGAGGCCCTGGGCCGTGCTCTGAGACGCGGGCGCGCGCGGCTTCCAGTTGGTTGCAGAAAAATCTCTTCCGTCTCTCTCTACGGTGGGCGCGGCGAAAACGCTCGGCGTCATCCATAGCGAACTTACAGGGGTCCAACCTCACGGCTTCTGGAACTGCGCTGCCCGATGTCCCCCTACTCAGTGCGCAAGAGCACATCCACTTCACTTGAAGTGTGGATTCCATGCCGTGTCATGCCGAAAGAACAGCCGCCCGCTTAGCTTGAGCACTGTAACCCGTTCTACAGCTCACAATTCACAACGGTCAACTACGAAAATCAAGTATCACTTATGGCTGACGAACTCCGGTGTCCCATCTGTATAGTCAAGTGCTCACAGACCGGTACGCATGAAGAACATTATCTTAAAGAATTGTTTTTGCTAGGCTGCTTATGGAAGCGATCGTTTCAACGTACCCATGCCTTCAGTCCAATCTAAAGTTCTAACAAGGCTAGCTGTTCAGAGAGTGGACCTTCATTAAATCCGTGCGGTCGGATACGTTGAGCCCTTTAACAAAGAGTGCGCTATAAAAATACACCAAAGGTTCCAGAAATAACAGAGAAATTTTTACTTCCCTAATCATATTGCCAGCTCTATTATATTCGGGATTTCAGTGATGTATCGAAGTATCGACGATCCAGTATCGAGTATCTGTATCGAAAATCAATTTCGGTTCTGTATCTTGTACCGGTATCGGAATTGCAATTTTTGAGGGTATCGAGTATGGGTATCGATGATACTTTTTTGAAGTATCGTGCCCAGCCCTGCCAATTACAAATATTTAGGGATTTTTTTTTTTTTCTGCGACGATATCACCTGGAAATAGCATATAGATAACTTGTGTCAAAAAGCAACGCGAACACTTGGCTTCTTAAGAAGAAAACTGCACTTGACGACTCTGGTAGCTGCGTACGAAACTCTCATACCTCCACAATTAAAATATTGCTCTCACATGTGGAGTCTCCATCAAAAATACTTTACTGACAGGCTGGAGAATATTCAAAATAAATCGGTCCGTTATGTTTTTAAAGTGTGGGACCTTGATCTCAGTATTACCTCCTTAAAAGTGCGCAGCGATATACGGCTTCTTGAAAATGGATGCCTTGTTAAAGGCCTATCGTTTGCGCACAACCTGTTCCATTCGTGTTCTCCGTACTTAAGGCCGGCTCACTTTATTTCTGGCCGTGCAGACCATGAATTTAAAGTAGAACCAGTGTTCGGTTCAAAGGGATATTTTTTCTACTCACCCTTACAGTGTTTCATCCGACAATGGAATGCATTACCATCAAGTGTTGCACTAACTCTTTCTTATAGTAAATTTGTTAAACTTTGTGAGTGAGTTCCTCTAGCCCCCCGCTGAGGTAGCGCCTTTTATGCCTTTCAGGTTCAATAAATGAAATAAAATGAAAATGAAATGAAATTTATGTAGTCCTCACAACGGAAGAGGTGGCACAATGAACGCGGTTTTGCTTGACAGAGGACTAAGGCATAATCGAAGCCCAACTACGATAAATATTGAACGTACAAATAGGATGCAAGCGGTGTAGTGATTAGAGCACTGCGCTCGGGATTACCTGAAAACGCGAGCCCAGCCCATCGCATGGGCCAGGAACTGCCGGGTACAGCATTCTTTTGGCGGGGCGGGACTGAGCTCAGGTTGAGCATTATGGGTCCGGGCCCGTACGTTGCGGGACCTAGGTCGGGCTCGAGCTTGTATTACCCCACTGTTACGTTGTCGCGGTCAACTTTTACAGCCCGCTAAACTGGGCCTGGCTGGGCTGGGCTGAGCTGGGTAACCTGTAAATTTCTCGGGCTCGTGCCGAGGCCGACACACCTAGCAATTCTAGGGGCTGGGGCCCGACCGGGGCCAGGTATGGAGCCGTCGGGCCGGGCTCGGGCGGGTAAATCAAAGAAAGACGGTCCAGGGCCGAGCCTGGGCCAGACAGTGCACCCCATGCAGTGCTGTAGTACCGATAACCTTGAGATGATGGCATTCCTTGAGTTTGAGGGCTGACAACGACGGACAAGAAGCAACAGGACACCTTCTTCTTCTCTTACTGCAGATTTAAAACTTTCAGTTATCTCACACCGAAAAGTATTATTTGGCAGCATAGTATTATGTTCCTCGTTCACCGCAGAATCTATGAGCCGTTACATGTCTTGATATATTTTCTAACGTGATGGAACATGCAGTATTGTACGTAACGCTGTTAACGTAATCGATTCTTTCAGAGCGACAGCGGGGATTGCGATTTGAGTACCTGATGGGGTCCGTACACACATGCGGTACCCATGTGTGGAAACCGGCTCTGGCTGCCGCTAGTCGGCAAGGGAGATTGCCGCCCAACAGCCGCTACCGTCTGCCGTTTCCGCGGCTCTCAAGATATCGACGCTGACGACCCTCTCAACGCGCTGCAGACTGCCTCGAAGACCGGAAGAAAACAAAAGCGTGACGCTGGACTGATGAAGTGGTTAACGGAGAGCTAACCACCTCATTGGCCGACGACGCGCGGAATGCCGCTAAAAATCGTGCATTGCGCGGTCGACGAAAACCGGAATGCGAAGGCGGCTTCTTCTACCCCGCGGGTATAACTTTTGTGCTCGGCAAACGCGTTAACGCGCCCCTTTTGCCGCACGTGGTTACATGGCCATAGCGTGCGTGCGCTGTCCATCGCAGGTACCGCGGCGCGGTGCGGAGGTGTCGTGATACGAAGTGTGGCGATGGAGGTTGCGGGAGTGGATTTCGGAAAACGCCAGGCCTTTATCTGACAGCACAGAGTGGACAGTTTGGACGCAGTGTGTTCCGAGAAAAATGACTTCAGTTTTGCCCCTTCGATCACAGAACCTACATGCAGGACATGCGCTTGTATCCATCTATAGGTTACGTTCTGGCCCGAAATATGGACACCTCTCCTCTCTTGTCTTGCGTACTTACAATGTGAAATCGTTGAGAGAAGATTGTAATGATTCCTAAACATCTGAGCAGTGTTTAAGTTGTAATGCATTTGAAAAACGTTATTTGGAAATATTAATGTGTCATTTTTGAAGGACTGTCAAACACAGAGACAGAATCCCATTAGAATGTCCACAATGCGTAGCGACACAGTTCTCGCTGTATTTCAACTGCAGGTACCAAAAGCTGCACAGCTACTCGGAATCTTAGTTTTCATAGCGAAGTTCAGGTCGCAATATTTTTTAAACCAGTACCGAAAAAGTATTTCCGTTACAGATTTATTGTAATGCAACCGCTGTATCGTTACCGATATACCGATACGAGCCCCCATCTTTTCTTCATCGGTCATATTCATGGTCTGTTCTTTGTCAGTGGTCCCCCTATAGGGCTGGCAGTGACAATAGAGAGTTTTAGTATACCGCTACCGGTGCCCGGTAGGCTACCGCGGCTACCGGTGGACTTGCTTACCGCAGTCCCCGGCTCCGGTATAACAGGCTCGTGTAGTATAACGCGACTCTACCGCGACACTTCACCGGTAGCGACGCACGGAGACGGGAAGGAGAGCGGCGGCGCTGCTGTCGATCTCGCCGGTGAAGCGAGCGGTACGCTGGCGGTAGGCCGCGCGGTATTTCGCCCCTCCGACCGGCGGCCGGTAGGACCGGGAGGCCGGTATTCCGCTCGCGCTTGCGCAGAGAAGGCATGACGTCAATACCGGCCCCACCGGTAGCCTATGGCCGGTATACTAAAACTCTCTAATGACAGCACTCCGAACGTTCACCGTGTCTTCAAGACAGTAGGGAGTTTTAGTATACCGGCCATAGGCTACCAGATCAGTGGCTGCCAGAGGACTGAACTGACTGGCAGAGAATGCCAGGGAAGCGCATGTCGCGCGGCGCGTAGCGGTGGCAACTTAGTCTTCGTCGGCTGCCACAGTCGCATTGTAAGGTATTCGCAAATTGGCCGCATTGGTCGCAGTTGCTCATATGTAATAACGTAATTGTCTGGTCCAAGTGTGTTCGCCGCAAGCAAATGGTTATGTACCAACCTGTCCAATTATTAATTAATAAGATAGCGGTGCTCCGTTACTGAAAAGAAAAGTGTGGATATCGGTATTCGCTACTTTTTACTCAAGTAACGGGTATCGGTATCGCGATGGTATATTTCGGTAACGCTTACAACACTTGGAGCACCAAAGAGAAATGAACACAAGAAACCGATTGCTGGAGGTCTCGGGCGAATAACGTCACCAGCTTAGAGTGGACATTCTCGTTAACAGAAGCACAAAAGCTCGCGAACAAAAGCTTAGCGTACTTATTACTTTACTTACCGCTCCTAAACATGGTGCTTTCGTGCTGAGGTAGCGAGATCGCGTGCAGCACGCAATATTTCAAGAAGGGGTGTGCCCACGGTCGTTTAAGAACACGTGTTATGCCTTAGCACATTCGTTTTGCTGTGTTTCGGGTGCACGCGTACCGTTTTGCGGACTTCGTGGCCAACGAGTTCCAGAGGCAGGTCGTACAAATGATAGCTTGTAAGTCATCATTTGTACGACCTGGTTGTAAAATGCAATAACAACGCGTGTGAGAACGATAATCACCAAGACATGCGATGTACTTGCAACGAAAGGGGAAAACTATTCTGTGACATGACTCTTTATTTCTATTTGACTTTTTAGTTTCAATATAATGAGAAGTTAGAATCCATCTTTTTGCAAACACGGTACAATACACTTTCGGAATATTACTTGCTGGAATACATAAGATCACTTTGCTAAGAAACTTCTCTTCCAGCCTTCTTTCCATTTCACAGCCCGCAGTAAGCTGGAATAAGCACCGTCACTTTCGAAGGAACAACAACTTGATGATGATGATGCAAAAAATTCGCATATTCCCAACATGGATCACTGTCAGCCTCTGAGATAGTGACAAGTATCATGGTTGATCCACAGACGAGCCCCAGGCATTCGCTTTTCCTCAGTTGAAAGTACGATCCGACATTTAAAGTCTTTCGAGCGTAGTATAGATATTCATTAACCCCACGAAAACAGTTGCTTGGAATGTTCCAGATGGACCAAACACTGCGTGGCGACACGTGGCTGCATTCCCAACGGCGGCGGATCCCCTTCGAAATAGAACACTTTTGAACTGCGCATTCGAGAGGGTTGGGGCTTGATAAGGCTAACTCTACATCAGCGTAGTAGTGGATGAGGCAATTACACATAAGACAAACACAACATAAGCCTCATAACGCCTGGCTATATCATTCAATTTACGACAGCGGGTGCGTTCCTAAACCCACTTCCGAGCAGGGTAGATCACTTGACAGGGTCGTACCACGTGACTCTAGAGTAGCTATCCGATCGCGTAGGCTTGGGAACGCACGTTACACTCCCATCGAGTAAGCATAGAGGCGAGTGGCTTTTTTACGCAGGTAATGGGTGGGAAGCTTCGAACAGGAAGGCTGCGTCGTTTCTAAAAATCGCATACTACGATAAGGCCAACAGCTAGTCCAGTACCATTTGAAAACATCGTAATAAGTTTCAGTACAAATACACAATCGCGATTCTTTCCCAGCAGCTTGTAGACAGATTGAAAAAAAAAAAGAAAAGAAGAGGAGACAATACAGCATAACGCAAATTTTTATCGGAGTACATAACTTGTGTGCATGTGATGTCAAACAAGCATGCAAAGTACAAAATGCATTCCTGAACTAGGAAAAAAAAGTAGAACTTCACCACCAGCTCGCTTGCTACCTAACTTTCCTTTCGTAGTAGAACGCACTTTGAGAACTGCGGAAGCGAATCTCGTTTGTTTCGCTTTCGAAAACTAACGGCGCGTTTCACTGGCAGAGCTGAGTCAATATTTTTGCCCTGAGAAGGGACAAAAAGTGTTCCATTGGCAGAATCGTGTCCGATGTTGAATGTTTCATTGGCGGAGCAAGGGCAAAACGTTTACTCGAAAGAGCAGTAGTTTTTGAGCCACGAGACCAGAGCACGGGCTCACGCGCTATGCGCAGCGCGTGCTTCGTACCTCGAACGATTGTTAGCATTCCATTGACGAAGCAAACCCGTGTGACCCCGCCCGGAGCATGCACTCAAACCCCACTCAGATCGGGGAAAAATCTGCTCTCCCAATGAAATACGTCACAAGTCACAAAACACCACTGAAATAACTGTGCAGCTTGCTTGTACACAGGACGTCGTGCTCCTGAAGGGACCCAGGGTACGTTGTCCCCGTCTCGTTTCCAAGTTCCCCGGAAAGAAGGAGACGCTGCAGACATGACGTCACTACTTGATCTTACCCATCCCTGCTGACGTTAGGAATGAGAGTTGGCAGAGCTAGCTATCTAGTTTACTAACACCGGTACTGACGTCATCGAGTTAGTCGACCGGGTTGTGAAACGCCGCTTTGAGTTAGAATGCTGCTCCCGAGTTAACTTGAGTAGGTTCAGGAAGTGCGCGAAGGCAGCTTACTCGCGTTTTCGGTTTCTGTAGTCATGTATATGTTGTTCACACCAGCGTTGGGGATTTGAATCCGAGGATTTGATTTAAATCCGGATTTACACCTGCAGGAAAGAGGGTGGATTTGATTTGGGATTTGATCTGCGGCAATGCATAGAGCTTGTATTTTATTTGAGATTCGACGACAGATTCCTGCGGGATTTGGAGTCGGATTGAATCACATTCAACCGAAAGGATTTGAGTCCGGATGGAACCACGTTTTTCTGAACGGATTCGAGCCCACAATGAAGGTGGATCTCACCATTTCAAGAAGAGCAAGATGCGCATGCATGAACTCCCCTCCTACCTTTGTTGACGCACGCAGTGCTCCTCCTCCCCTTCTTCCGCGTGTTCCGAGGATTCTTGACCCCCCCCCCCCCCCCCGAAAAGTATGGTTGGAGGGGTTCGCCTTGACGTATTAAGTTCACCCGATACCTTGCCTTGTACAGTAGGTAACTGAACCTACATTCGCAAATCTTCTAGAAGAGTTTACTTATACTGGCGAGTGGCTCAGCGGGTACGTTAAATGAACTGTCGCTGTGCGTGTCCTAGTGACGGGATACCTTCCAAAGTCCGAGAACTGCGCGTGTTTTTTGCAGTATAGGACAGCGACTTAAAGGCGTTATCACACGTCTGCTTGCCTTTTGCTGTAGTAGTCCTGAGAAGGCCTGCATGATACTCGAAAGAAAACGTCACGCCGATCATAGCCATTTCTACCGGCTTTCTCTTACGGATTCTCGCACCTGCTAGGATACCAATGTAGTTTAAAGAAGCAGACGAAGGACAGGGTCTTGTTTCACCATGGCGCTTGTCCTAAGACAAGTGGCTTACTTCCATGCCGTGCCTGCCGAGTACATGTACCATGCGCGGCCGCAAAATAACTACCAACATCACGCGAGGAAGCACGCCGTGGTCGGCTGAGGGAAATCGGAGCGCTCAGCCTTGTGAACCGCTAACCCTAGAGCCGATGTCTTCCTACCCCCTAAAGTCGCTCTCCAGTGGGCAGAAACGCTTCGCTGGATCGGTAGAATTCCGGACGCACGCGCGCGAGTAGCGCCATGCCGGGGCGTTCTTTGGAAAGGCTGCAGTCGGCGAGGCGAAGGGACAGACTAGGCGTTCGTCATTGTATTCCCTTCTGCTTGATCTATAAACGCAGCTGTTTTTGTTCGTCACGTAATGAAGCGGTGGAGATCCAGCTATGTTAATCTCGGAAGGACAGAAGAAAAGTTCGAGGGCACCTGCAACCACTGTCAGACGAATGTCGTCGAAGCCAGGTGTGACATCCAACTTTATACGACATTTGACAAGATGTCATGCGGACGGTGCTAAAAGGAGATGACAGTGCACCAGTGCCTGCCAACCCTTTTGTAGCTGCGTCTTCAAGCAAAACAAAGAAGAAAGCTCTTGATAGCGCTTTATTCAGAATGGTATACCTCGATATTGAGCCGTTCTCAATAGTCGAAAGGAAAGGCTTCAGGGATTTTATTCAGGTAACTGTTGAAGTAATAGTAATAATTGATGTTGCAATATTGCAGTTGGGTGTCTTAAACACATTAAAGTCTTGAGGGGGCTAGTGTTCTGCGCCCGCTAGCGCAAATTAGCGTGTGGTACCGTTTAACGTGCACGCAATTTATTTACAGACGACGGATCCGCAGTACACGTTGCCAACGAGGCATCACCTCAAGGAGGAAATGCTTCCAAGTGCTGTGAACGATGTCACGACGAACGACGAAACAGTAAGCGAAGTCAAATTAAATTATTGCCGTGCTGAACGTTTTACGATACTGCTTCTGAAGTTTCATAGCGATATGACATAATAAGTTATCAGGTTGGAGATGGATGATGACTGCTGCTGAGTTCTGTGCGAATGCACGATGCCCGCTACGAAGGCATCTCGTTGCAAAATTAAGGAGTTGCGTTCACATCGTGGCTCGCGGACCTTGAAAATTTTGCGCCTGGCGTAACTTTATTTAATATCATAATGAAGATAAGTGGGTCATTCACGAATGATATCTGCCGCTTTTCGATTAACAGTGGCGGGTCTACTCTGTTGTATTTCATCTTGCACATGTATGTTCCGTTCGTTTACAGTAAGTGTGGTTGGATCAGTATATATATATATATGTGACGTAACGACGAAGAGACCGAACTCACGCTCGTGCATGGGCAGGATTATTCATTAAACTGATATTGCTCGGGACGGATGTTCCAGTGTTCATCATATATATATATATATATATATATATACTCATGGAAGGATGCGACAGCACCAGAGGACACGTGTTTCGCCGTGTTTGCGGCTCTTCAGCCCTGGGTAGCTGCGCATCGTTCGTGATTGGCAAACCAGGGGTCACTCAGCGAGCGATATACACCTGGGACTGAGCACTCCTCAATGCCACAGTGCAAGCCAGTGAATTATAAAGAGGGGGAATTATAAACACGTCTAGCGTCATTTACTTATTTTTAATGGCCTTTTTCCCCTCTATAATATCACCTAAAATATCATCTAAAAGATATCTATCATCTAAAAGATTTTTAGATGATATTTTTATCATATGGCCTCATTCTGAAAGCGACCTTCTCACGTTCATCAACCGGTTCAACCAAATTCACCCTAACATTCAATTTACCTCCCACTACTCCGCCTCCACTGTTACCTTCTTGGATGTGGAAGTCAAGTTACAAAACGGCAGTATCTCAACCAACTTATACCGGAAGCCTACAGATGCTCAGCAGTACTTATCGTTCCGCAGTTGCCATCCAAGACATACAAAGTTAGCCATACCTTATAGTCAGGCATTGCGCTACCGCAGAATATGCACTAACGATGCTGAACTAGACAACCATCTCCAAGGACTAGAACAAACCTTCATTGATCGTGAATACCCGGACAAACTTGTGAAAGACGCTATAGCCAGGGCAAGATCCACAGATCGCCAACAATTGCTCCAAAGATCTCCTCGAACCAATGGAAACTCTGCAGTGAATCTCACTGTCACATTCAATGGCAGCGTTCCTAACATTAGCCGGATACTCAACCGCCACTACACAATTATTTCACAATCTGATCGCATGAAGGAAATATTCTCACAGCCACCGCGCGTAAGTTATCGCCGGGCGCGGAACATCCAAGACAGACTAGTAAATGCCAAAATTAACAAACTTCCAGAAAATAACATTGGCTGCCACCCTTGTAATGCAAGTAGATGCCAAATTTGTAAATCAATGCAAGCCGCTAACTCTGCAGAAAGTACCAATTCTAATTATCGGGTCAACATTAATGGCGACTTTAACTGTAATTCTTCTAATGTTGTCTATCTTCTTCAATGCAATGAATGCAACGCCCAATATATCGGACAGACAGCGACGTCATTTAGAACGCGATTCAATAACCACAAATCTGACGTCGCGAAGAAACCTAATCTGCCAGTGTCGCGCCATTTCAGTAAACCAGGACACTCAATCACCAATATATCTATTTTCATCCTGCAGTCAGGCTTTCCTTCCCAACGGCTCAGGGAACAGCGCGAATCTTATCTCATTCATAAATTCCAGTGTCAGATAAACGAAGATCCAGGAATCCTTTCTACTATTCGCAACCTGCATTCCTAATCCAGCACAATACATACGCTCTTTTGTCTCTTTTTCAGGCTCACTGGTATTTCCTCAAGGTCCTGCTGCACAGACCCGGCCATTCCCCTTTCACTTAGTCACCAACCTGTGTTAGTCATGACAAAAGCGCATGCGCTGCTCTCTTTCCCTTGTACATAACCCTCTCCCATATATAAAGCTTGTTCTTGTCACCAAACCCCAGTCCCGTCGAAGGCAGCGCTGACTGCCGAAACGTCGTCCCCTATCCCCATATGTGTTAATAAACTCCCCTTTGTGTTTTCCTGTAAGCTCTTTGTCGTCTTCTGATTTTTCCTGCTTATTTCATTCTCGTGGTCAACCGTCCTCCTAAGCTTCTAATCTATATATATATATATATATATATATATATATATATATGTATTCTCGATCTTATCCTACTCCCAGAACGATGCGGTGATTGCTGTCCTCAAGAAATGCTCCGCCGTTGTTCGTCATGTGCGAAAGAGTCTGTCAGAAACGAAACTAGCGTTTGAATCGTCTCGGCTCCATCTGGACGCTGCTGTCCCTACACGATAGAATTCGCGGGCGGTGATCGTGCGCAAGCTGCTGCGTGTTTTCCAGAACAGCCCTACTGTAGTGTAAAAGCTTTCTGAGTGCAAAAAGGAACGGCTGGCGAACTACGACATCATAGTCCATGGTGAGAACAGGAGTTGTAGTGGCACTTCATCGCACTAGAACGAGGAAAATGCAATAATGGCCCCGTACTTTCAGGGGACCTTATAACCATTCTTTCTCCCGTTGAAGAAGCCACGAACGTTCTCCAGCGTGACCACGAAACCGTGGGCCTTCTGCTTCCCGCGATAGAGAATCTCGAGGAGTCCCTGCTCTGAATGGAAGACGAAACCATTCCAGTCTTGAGTGGTTTTGTGTCATTGCTTTTGCAAAGTTTGAGGAAGAGGTTTGACACGGCGTGGGATGACAATTATTTTCTGGCTGGCACTCTTCTTGATCCGCGGTTCGGTCCAGTTCGAGTTCTAAAATGTACCTCATTACAATTTCAGTTAGAGTGGTGCACAGACGAGGGGCTCCGGGAGCGAACGAAGCAGCGCACAGTAAGCTTTGCTCCACCTGAGTTGGACGGCGCCCCACAAAGTCAGGAAAAGAAACGCTCACTGTTCTCTGAGCTGACGCGCTCATCGTCGTCTTCAAGTGGAAGCCGAAGCGCCAACGCGTATGAAGAAATGACACTGTACTTATCAGAGAGCACTGTCGATGATGACCAATCGCCCCTCAAGTTCTGAAGTGAAGCGACGTCCCGCTCGCGATACCCTGTGCTGTCCGCGGCCGTGAAACAAGTATTTTCAGTACCTGCCAGTTCGGGCGCCGTTGAACGCGTGTTTTCCGCCGCAAATCTTTTTAATTCGGTTAAAGGGAACAGGCTCCACCCATACACTTTAGAGCACCTGGTGTTCTTGAACAAAAAACAGGTTACATAGACCTTGTTTTGATGTCCTCAGCGTTCGAATAAAATAGCAGTTGTACCTAAGGTTGTTCATTTTCCTGACGGCTGAAATATCAAACGCTAGTGATCAAACGCTGCTAGTGATCCAGTTGAGGGCCAAATGCCCACATTAGGCCGTTGTTCCTGGAGCTTCCTTCGTTCCAACGTTCCTGGAGTTCCTCCTCCAGCACAGTGGAGCTGCATATACTGCACCGCGTTAATTTGGCTTTATTGGCCATTCCTGTACCTTTCATTTAAGTGTTCCGGCTAAACCATACGCTCCGATTTAGTTATGGATTTGACAAATACGGATTTAAAAGCGGATTTGATTTGACATTCGAAATATCAATCCGGATTCAGACTGATTTGACTTGCCAGCAACATTTGAAATCGGGACTTGATTTGGATTTGATTTAGCATTATCAGTAAAGCTAGGATTTGTTTGAAATCCGATTTGTTGTCTCGCGACGTAAAAACCCAATTATTATTAAATCCGATTTGATTCCACAAATCCCCAACGCTGGTCACACAACGCAATTTGGTTGGTTTAGCTGGTGTTGGTTCAGACAGGGCAATACAAGAAATAACAGAAGAGCGATGGTTACGTTGAGCACGTGTAGGGACCTGGGGTTTCCCAACCGGGATCCCATGACTGACGTGTCGTAACCCATGTGCCGCCCGAGAAGACACGAACGTCCGCTATTTCAGCAAACGAACGTCTGTATTGCTTGTGCAAGGTGCTAATTTTTATCCGCTACAGGTTTCTTACAAACAAAAAAAGCTATGAAAGCAACACAGATGCCGTTTTTGCAGTAGAGTTATACGGCCAGACGGACATTCTCCCGAAGATAGTGTGGGACTGCAGGATGATTGATTACCTAAAATTCATTAAGTAGCACCATAATTTTGGCATTTCGGGCAGAAGCGGTTTACCGGAATGGAAGACAATCCTCCTTGAGTGTCATATGATTTCTTTCTTTTTAAATCCTGAAACGCACACGTGCTTTAAAATGTATTCATCGCCGAGTTTTGCTATGCAAATGAGCTGAACCGTCGCCGACCGGACGCGCATGGAAGACAGCGCTCATTCCACGTCAGAAGGCCACATGCTTGAGAGCGATGGAGAATATTCGAGTAGGTGTTCATCTTCTCGCCACATCTATCGCTTTGCGGCACAGACAAGCCTTCATCGGCAAAGGTCATGCCAGAGCTCTGGGTCACGCGCTCCTGAGGGTGGTGGTTTAGGTTTCGGCTCATGTGCATTGCAAAATTCGGCGATTTACGGAATGCGCCGCTCGTTTCAGAATTTTTACGACATTGAATGGCTTTCATCAGGGATTGTCTTCCATTCTGCTTTTGCCGGAAATTCTCTAATGAAAGGGGTAATTAATGAATTTCAGGTAATTAATAATTTCAGTGAGGTTAGTCATATTGAAGTTAGGTGCTCAATCCGAGAGAAGGTCCGCCTGGCCGTATAACTCAACTGAAAAAAACGGCATTTTTGTAGCATTCACATCTTTTCGGGTTGAAACGAACCTCCTGTACAAAGGCGGGCAATCCTTCGTCCTTCCTGTGCTTCGCTTCGTTTGGAACTAGCGCCTGCTAGTGCCGTCTTTGCGTTCCCTTTTTTGCGGCGATTGCGATTTGCCAATTGAGTGTACTGGTGAAGGGACGCATTGGTCTTCATGGCAAAGTTTCCCAGTTTCGTACTTAGAATACATCTTCTACGGGAGGCCCAAATACGACTACACACAGCGCTGACTAAAGAAAGAAAAAGAAAACGCCAAGAAATGAGTAAACGGCGCCATCAGTACACATACGACAACGCTGTGACCCACCCCCCCTCAAGCACGCACACACGAAAGGGAAGGAAGACGCTTTACGGGCGAACACAGCGCATATAGCGCTCGAAATTAAAGGAGCACAATCCTTACTTGAATCAAACTTAATTTGCTACGTGGCACTGTAGGTTCAGCCGCTTCGGGACCCTTAACCGCAGCCTGCACGCCACTCATAGCATCACTAGATAGTGAACGTATTTCAGAAAGTCATTCGACTATTTTGGGGGAGTACGCATTTCCAGATTCCAATAACCTCAGTTTGCCGCACAGCAATGTTGCAAACAACCATTGACACCATCTCCCTTTGTCGTTCGTAAATGACACCGAATGATAAGATGGACAAGGCTGTATCGCCAAATAATCCTTCGAGAACCAGTGAAATATATCCCGCGGGAGCTAGTCACGCTACGATTACTAATTCATTTTATCACCCGATTTGTACCAGGAGAAACGTGTTCCATCCCTTAAATCCTTACAACTGTACCTATCCAACAGCTGGCCTTTCCCGTCTCCCCCATAGCCCTCCAATCGCGACGCGTCGTACTTGCAATTTCGAGCTATTTAGTTTCAATCTTACTGCGAAACAAGAAAGGCAAAGTCGGGCAGCTGAGATGAAGATAAAACGATCCTTGAGTGGATCCCGTTTCAAAGACAGAATGCACCTCCCTCCTTCTCTTCCTTCTTCCCGTGGATTTCTCAAAGGGATACTCGAGGCCATTTTATCCTCTTCACTTCGCGAGAATACAGGATCGTTCAAGCTGCGTGTAATGTGTTGGTACTTTAGTAAAAAAAAGAAAAACGGATTACGCCAAAACTCCCCAGTGACGCGTTTCAGGGAATGAGTTTGGGCTTCTTTGTCTTCATGGTTTCGAGAAATGAAGAAAAACGCCATAAAAAGGTTTTATTTTTAAAGAACCGCCCGTGTTAATGTTTCTCGTGTGGTGTAGCGTAGGCTATTTGGAAAAGTGGCCGTCGTTTAGTCGTTGGATGTTTCCTGAAAGACTCTTCCTGAGCGTGGTACAGGATAGGACGACTTGCAATTGTATGAATGACATTTGTGGCTATTAAGGAAGAGCTTCCGTTGTGTTCACACTCCTGAAGCACTACGCCACTACGTCAAACGTGCTGGTTTGAGGATGCACGGTACGCATGCAATGTAGCTTGTGCAACGATTAATTGAAGCATTGTCGTGAAAATCCACCCACTGGCCCGCGGAGCAATATGATGAAACACGTTCGTTTTTCCGGCGCTTTCTTATGGAGGAGAAGCACGTTGTGTTCGAAATGCGTGTTTCATAATGCGTAATGCGAAATCCGTAAGATCAATTTAGACTAGACAGTACAATGTAGCTACCTATTAAAGTACACACATGCCGCCGCGCCCTACTCACCAAATACCGAATGCAGGTTGAAAATTTCTGTGTCCGCGTGGTGCTGTATTTGTTGCGTTTTACCGTAGCAAAAATTCAAACGAATTCAACATCGCAACCCAGAGCTACAACCAAAAACCGCCAAATCCCTATGGGAAAACAATCAAGATGGAATCCATGCTGGGCAAAATCTTATAGGAATGAAAGATGTGGGTAGGAAGATGTGGGTTCGAGTCCTACAGCTGGCTTACCTCTTCAGTGATTTTCATCTTTCATCGTTAATTTCTTAGGCAAATTGAGGCTTTGTATGTATTTGTTCCTTCTATGTTGTTCCAGCCTCAGAACATCAGTTCTTTCATGTCTTATAGGAAGTTACGCTTACTCAGAGGGGCACTAAAATGCAAAAACAACTCATTTCAAATTACGTTTCACGCTACGTTAATTTCGTAGTTGGTATCGTAATTCAAAACTTTGATTGCGTTACGGAGCTACAATCGAAATTATACCGGACTTTTTGTTGCTTCGCCTCTAAGCAGTGAACGTCTTTTTAGCTCATGCATCGGTGTTTTTAGTTCATGCTGCGAGTGCCATGTCATGGAGCAGTCCCGATGAAAAACATAGTGCGCGCGGCGAAGCGGTCTGGCGTCGCTGTCTGAAGGACGTGAAGATCAATGTTGTCAGTGCAACATTCGCGAGAACTGTTGTGGGCTACAATTTAGTGAATCGGTATTGAAAAATTAAGCAGTGCGCACCATGCCACGCATACAAGAAACACTACGAAATCCAAATCCATTCCATAGTTATGTGCGCGCGTCTCCTGCTATCTCATTCGATGCCCCCAACCTTTGCACCCTGGGGATCCCATTCGTTGCCGCCAAAGAAGGCTCTGTTTTCATTGTGTTTTTGTTCTTAACGGTAGCGCTGTGTGAACTAATTTTGCTTGCATCATATTAATTGAAACACGGACTTTCATTTGAGAGCAAGTTGTTTTTGCATTTTAGTGCACCTTTAAACGTGATAGGTACATTGTGAGTTTCAGAATATAATTAGCTTTACCGCCATCACCACCACCACCACCAGCTTTCTTTTTTTTTTCCTAGTGAACGGATCGGAATGCGACAAATAATGCAGTACAGAGCACACAGAAAAGTAGTTTAGGAAGAGTTGCGAGAATGTGCACTGGAAGTGGTTCTTAAAGGACGACGGAAGCGAAAATAAGCTGCAAAGCTGTTTGCGTCATATTGCGATGCGTACCAAGACAATCCGGAATTTGACTTAGATTTACGTATATTAGTTGAAATGCGCCACAATCGCGATATAAAATTCGGCTGCGGAGCACTCTGAGCCCCTGGTGAGTGTCGCCGCGCCGCCGTAGCAGACCACGGAAGTGACGCACGTTGTCTCTCCTGTTGGAGTTACTGACTTTCATTTCGCGGTTGTTTTGATTCGAGGTTGATTTTCGCGACAAGAAAAATTGTACATGCTTGTGAAGGCTTTCCTGGCTGTGCTACAGCATGTTGCCGACTTCCTTTCAGCAACGCGAGGACATAGTGTTCCTTGCACGGACTACACACGGATAGACAGCACAAACGTAGCGTCAAACATCGACTGACGTTTATTACAAAGACAACACTACCACTGCTGGCCCCCAATATCCATCCGAAGGAAGGTGATATCATTCTCTCTAGGGGTGAGAGTTTTGCTGCTTACATTGCTGGCTGTCTTACCTTGCGTTCGGCCGGGATATGTTTCAGAACAAACACGCTCTACTGGTCTTTGGTTGTTTCCGTGGCCGTATTGGCCATTGGTGCTCAACTGGCAATCTAGAGATGCGAAGTTCAAATTCCGCTGATGTCTGACTTTTTTGATGACTGTCATGTTGCAATTGTTTCCGAAAGATAGGAATATTATTCTCGCCGCGAATCCGTCTATGCCTACTTGCAGACAGGTGAAACAAGACAAGGAGTGCGCAGACATATTGTTGACGAATGGTTCAAACCAAATCCAGAGGTGCTCATTAGCCTTGACTTGTCAACGAAGTACATCAGGCTGAAAGAAGGAGGGGGCCCACTTGACGTTTCGGCGTACGTCTGATTCTCGCTACGGGGAAAAAACGGAGACGAAGAAGCATGTACGAACCCATTTCTCATAGGATATATCGCCTTCAGACTTCCACGAGATCTCCGAATCGAACATCTTCAGGCGTAATTCGCCGTGTTTATCCCGTTCACCGGGCAGCCACACATGGAGCTCGAGAGATATTTGACGTCACGCGCTCCTCAGATTTTCCCGCAATGCTTTGCGGCAGCGGGCGCGCTCCATGGGCGATCGTGCCGGGTGGGCGGCCCAGCGCGCTCGTAATCGTCAAAAATACGCCCATCCGTACCGCGTACTCACAAAATACTAGTGGCAACATAATTCTACGTAATATTTACACCTTGTTCGGTCTCTTTTTTGCAGTGGACAAATTTCGCTTCCGTTGTCCTTTAAGCTCCCTTTGATTTAATAATCCTAAATGGTTGAATTGTGTGAACGTGTAAAACGTTATTCCCTGCCACGTGTGAACCTGGATCCAGCTTCTAATGTGTGTGATTTCATATGCCCGTATTCACCAGTCCCACATAGCCACTGGTTTAGTGACGTCTGGTTTAAGTTGATCACGTGAGAACTTCGTCCGCCAATCACGAACAACCACCGTGCTGTTCTAACCTGGCTGCCGTGAGGCCCATGGCGGCCTCCATGGAGTTTGTGTGCTGAGCGTATAAGCCTAATCTACGCTTCGCCGGAAATTTTTCAGCGAAATACAGGTAAGTTTTAACTTGTAAAGCTACTAGAAGGGTTCGTAAGGCGGATGTTGATGCACTCCAATCAATATTTGCCCTCAATGTCTCATTTCGTTCGCCGTTCACATGACGTAAACCCGGCGCTGTAGCGGTGGTCTAACTCCCATGTATTTGCATAGGACTGATTTAAACTAGGGGTGGGGGTAGTTTAAAACCGGTCTACCGCGGAGCAGCTGTGAATGAGCCTTTCGAGAAACAACCCAAAAATAGTTTTTGCTGGATGCTGTTGCACAAATTAAGCAAAAAGAACGTTGTGAGGAACCCGTGAGCGAAATAAGTGAAGTAATAAACCCGCCGCCGATAAAAAGTTAACGATCTGTATGGAGTGGAATTTTGAAATCCGCTCTGCAAATTTAGAACCAACGTCGTCAAAGTTAGTGATGTCAACATTGGCAGCTAGACACAAGCCACTTTCTGATGCAAAGCTGACAGGAGGTCGCGCACAAACAGCTGTTACCTCCAGCAACAAACACGACGCTGATTATCATTTTCATAACGTAAAAGCGCTAAAAACATGCCGAACACGTGACACACACAACATCGAGCGCTCACTTTCAACAACTTTACTAGCATGCCACATGGAAGGTGTTTACAATCATTGCAACAACTCCCTTTCCCTTTCAGATATCGAAAAAAGATATTTTAGATATGGAAATAATTACGCTGATTATGCGTGGTACTTTTAATACAGCCCCTAGTGCCTTTGTTGTTCATCACTAACAATAGTTTGTGCTGTGCTGCCGTTGCTGGTTCTGATTGATACAGTTAACGACTTGCTGCAACACTACAGTGATCGCCGGTACTTGTGAGCGAAGTTTGTGTTCTTCGTTTACTGCTAAGTGTTTCCTGTTAAAAATGCATCAGTCATGTTTGTGTTCTAAACTAAACGGAGGTCACAAGAGGGAGGGGGGTTCCATGGAGTGGTTATGCCTCCATGTGCTTTACAGCTATACAGCGGAGGATGGTACATGTGGCCCAGGATGTGAAGGCACAAATATCAAGCACGTAGCTCGCCTTTGAGATGTTAAGAGTGACATTCCAAAATAGCAGTATTTAGAGGGCACCTGGCGTTATATGTTGGGTGTTCTAGTGCATTACAAGGTACAATATTTCAGGTCTGACTCTGGAAACGGTACCATATGGAGGAAGCTCTAGATCCCCTTGAAAGCTAAATTTGCTTGCCCAGAAAGATGCAAGCCCCATAGGAAAGCACTATTGTGTTCTGTCACTATGAAAGCACTAATGTTTTTGAAATCGCTATGAGCATGTGAGCATTCTTGGCGCAATTTCGCGCTGGTGAGATCTAGTTATGCTCATCGGCTTCAATGCAGCGTGCTGCTGTATATGTCGGCAGGAAGAAATTTTGACAAAAAGGCTTTGGGATATCAGACATGGTTATTCGATAAAAGTACCGGTAGAAATATCCCGCAGAGGCATACAAGGAAATATTGCGAGCAATATTCTGCGTCAACAAATTTGTATGGACAAATTAGAGCCTCCACAGCGGCATATAAACACAACAGTAGAGTGACAAGCAGCCCATGTAGTCATGATGTCGATACCACTTTCAGAAGTGTGCAGATGCTGCGTACAAAATTGTGAGCAGGTTTCACATTGCCGGTTCAGGGAAAAATCCACAGAGAAGTGAAGGTCTCAAAATTTTATAAGGACGCATACGAGGGTGGTTCCATAAGCTTCCGGCCCGAGGTAGAAAATGCGCGCGAATTTGAAAATGCGATTAACGACGCGTGGCGCCATCTGTTGGAGGGCCGGAGCACCACCCTCAACCCTCTCCATGCTTTTGTCGGTTGGAGAGCGGCATTTCAAACAGCCAGGGTGCACTCTTCAGTAAAAATGGAAAAAATCGAGTACCGCGCTGTAATAAAATACTTGACAAAAGAGGGACTTTCGCTTAAAGAAATTAAAGCGCGACTGGACAACGTGTACAGGGAAGCCTCTCCGTCGTACACAACGGTAAAAGACTGGGTTAAGCAGTTTCGACTGGGGCGAGAGTCCATTGAAGGTGATCCACGCGATGGTCGTCCAGTGGAAGTGGTGACACAAGAAAATTTGTCTCTTGTCGAGGAGGAAGTGCTGAGCGACAGGCGTCTGAAGGTGAAGGAAATCTCAAAGGCTGGGGCTTTCCAAAACAACGGTTTTTCGCATCATCGGCGAGGGCCTTCACATGAAAAAGGTCAGTGCGAGATGGGTGCCACGACTTCTCTCGTCAGTTCAAAAGCAACAGCGCGTCGTCTGTGCCAAAGAGTTTTTGGAGCTCTGTCAAGAGAACGAAGAAGAAATATTGAAGTCAATTGTCACAGGGGATGAGACTATGGCGCACTACTATGACCCCCTTTCGAAAAAGGAGTCGATGGAATGGCGCAAACCAGGAGAAGCACCCCCAAGAAAAGCCAAGGTCACACAATCCACAAAGAAGATCATGGCAACAATATTTTGGGATTGTCACGGGATCCTCCTCATCGACTTCAAAAAGAGGAACACCACAGTGAATGCGACTTATTATGCTTCACTCCTGCACCGACTGCGAGACGCCATCAAGGAAAAGAGGCGAGGCAGGTTGAGTCGAGGTGTCCGGTTGCTCCAGGACAATGTCCACACGGCTTCTGTTGCCAAGGCTGCACTGAAGGAGTGCGGCTTCGAAGAAATCCACCACCCACCCTACAGTCCAGACTTGGCACCGAGTGACTACTTCTTGTTCTCAAACTTGAAGAGGGATCCCAGAGGACGGAGATTTCAAAACGATAGTGAGGTGCAATAGGCAGTTTTCCAGCATTTTGCGGACAAAACTTCTGACTATTTTTTAAAGGGTATAAGAATGCTGGTTGAAAGGTGTCAAAAGTGCATCGAAGTTAAGGGTGACTATGTCGAAAAGTGATACACTTGTTTCGTCTCTATGACTATTAAAAGTTGGTCGAGCCGGAAACTTATGGAACCACCCTCGTATGTAAGGACATGTGTAGCTAAAATGTGTGCTCTACTGCTTCCAGCACACCACACAAGAAGGTGAGGGCAAATATGCCAACAACCAACATTTCTGCAATGATGATGTACCGTAATATTAGAAAATATTTAAGATGACAGCTATTTGCTTTTACGATCATTTATCATCCGCTAACAGTAGTTGTGGCTTTGTAGACTGCCACCACAAGAGACAAAACACCAGAAACGTGGCTGCAGACTTTATCAAAGCAACATATTTCTGGAATGTGATTACTGCCAATACAAGCCCGTGGCCATGATTCGCACTGTGTTCTCCTTCATTGTGTGAGCAGCACTGTGTATGTCCAATACTTTGTTTCTATTCTTCCAAATTATCTGCTGTGGCCACAGCTGTGCCTGTACCTCATGCTTTTGAGCTGTTTCTTTACATTTAATAAATAAAACTTGTTACGCATTTCCACAAGGATTATTATTATCAAGGATATCAACTATTAGTTGTGAAGGACAAATGTATGTCCCATGCCACATGCTATGGAAAAAATAAATATTTACTACATTGTGCATGGACACACAACTCCAATGCATTGATAGCGGAGCGGAATTCTATTGGGCAGTTCAGCGTGAAAAGCGGAACCATTAGCTGACATTCTTACCGGCACAGGAAGTACCAACACTGAACAGTTGAAATTATTGCTGTACCTTGGGCGTGAAGTGTGATTGAAGGCCGGAAATGCTATCTGTTACACATAAAGAACAAATAGAGATCATGAAAAAGGGAACTGTGATGGAGGGACATGTAGGGTGTGTATGAGCCGGTGCAAAGAGAATCAGTAACACAATTACCAGTACCGTGAAATATATGTAGATCACAGGGACCCATTGTTATTGGTAATGCTGATTTTCCAACTTGTACTGCGGTGTACAAGTACATCGATCTGTCTGAAACGCACTATGCTGAGGACAGTCGCCATGTGGCAGATTGACATTTGTATCGTCTGTGCTAAATCATGCATGGGTATCATTATGATATGACTGAAGGTGTATGACAGATCACGTGATCTGAGTACACAGGCACGCTCATTTTTTGCAAGATTTCCTGGCGAATCTCACATGCTATGCATTGTTGACAGCTGTCATGACACTGATGTCATGACATGGTGGTGACACAGATGTCAACAACACTCCAGCTTTACACTGGATTGATCTGTGCACTTGTTTTGTAGTCTGATATCCTGTAAGGCAAATCTTAAGAATGGAAAAACATTTCCCTGTGTAATCAGGTCACAAGATTCATTATATACTATTTATTTATTATTATATACACCTGCGTTCACACCCGCATTGCAACCATGCCTCTGTTTATCGTGAATGCCCAAATGCCTGTAATTTGCTTGTGTTTTGTCTGTCTTCAATGTGTTCTAGATAGCTGAGTTCGAGGAATAAGTACAGAATAGGAGAAATTCTTGTAATGTAGTACTGCATGAACCACACCAATGGCTACTTCTAATATACACTTCACGTCACTGTACTTTCAGTTATGTTACAACTTCGTTCTCCTTACACCAGTTCAGGAACGTGCTAAGTGCCCACGGTTCTTCCTTTTTGACATGTCCTGTATATTACCTGAGTGGAACAGGCACTCCCATTTCGCACTAGCTCACCTCTGCCTTGACTCGCGCTCTACCCCTAAATGCACAGCAGTGAATGAATGATGAACGCAAGATGGGCATACTACCGTCACAAAATTCTGATGTTATTAAGAGTTTCATGGCAGGCAGATCTACGGTAACAAATTTGGTATCCTTCATGTCTTCCGTTGCCCCTGTCGTCAGTGCTCGCGGTCAGATTGATGTTGTCTACTTCGATGTGTCAAAAGCTTTCGATCTAATGAGTCACGGCCTCCTACTAGATAAGCTACGTACATCCGGTGTTTCTGACCCGCTTGTTGCATTCTTCGAGTCATACCTAAGTCAGCGTTCCTGTTCTGTTTTTGTCTCGGGCACGTACTCAGATGCATATGTTCCCACATCTGGGGTCCCTCAGGGATCTAACCTAGGTCCCCTGCTTTTTAATATCTTTGTGAATGACATGTCATCCTGCCTCAAACATTCTACTCTACTTCAGTATGCGGATGATTTCAAATTAATGAAAGCGATCTCTTCGGTTTCCGACTGCTTACAGCTACAGGCAGATATATCCAGTATACTGTCATGGTGCAGTGCCAAAGGTCTCAAAATTAACAGCGCAAAGACGAAGGTTGTCTCGTTCACACGCAAGACAAATATCTCTGTTTCGATACTTCTCCGACATTGAAATATGTCGTGTTGACAGTATCCGAGATTTAGGGGTTTTTTTTTTATGCCAAGCTGCTATTCCATGAACATGTCGCAGCGGTTCGTTCTTCCGCTCTTCGCACGCTGGGCCTCCTGTCATACACATGCAAGGAGTTTCAGACTCCTGCTGTCTTCGTTAAACTTTACAAGTCCTATGTTCTTCCCAGGCTTGAATATGCCTCTGTTGCTTGGAACGCACTTTCAGGTACTGATACAAAGCGTCTTGAGGCTGTACAAAAACGAGCGCTCCATATCATACACAATGGCTTTTTACGAAAAAAGTTATTGTATGACTATGACACACTATTACAATATTTTCACCTTCACCCACTGGCCACACGTCGCTCTATCGCCGACGCCCTATTTCTGTACAAATGTGTCCATGCCCGTGTTGATTCGCCACTCCTGCTGAGCCTCCTAAACTTTTGTATTCCTCGCGCGGCTTTTCGTAATCCACCAGTCTTCTACATTAAACGCTTCTGCCCCAGCGATCCAATTACCCGATGCCAAATTCTTCTGAACTCGCTTCCCCTCACATGTGATATTTTCCACGCCTCCAGCGCATCCCTTAAACGCGACGTTATTTCTTTCCTTCATCAGTGAATTTTCAATCGTGATATTCTTTCCTTTGTTTTGTACAGTATATCGTCTCATTCCATCTTATAACTTATGTGCTGCGCGTAATCTATGTATTGTAGTTTTGTTGCTGATATTTCATTGCATGTACTGCCTGGTATACTTGTCTGTAAATATGTAAGTACGTATGCGTCTCATGTAGTTTTGTTGCTGATGTTTCATCGCGTGTACCGCGTGGTATATTTGTCTGTAAATATGTAAGTACGTATGCCTGTTATGTTTGTAATGTACCTCTGTTTGTATCCCACTGTATATGTATTATATATATGTCTGTACATAATTATTTGTGCGTTTATGTCTGTATTGTATCCACTTTGAGTTATGTGTATTGTGTGCGCCAACACCAAGGCCTTAGCGGCCGTTCTTGGGCACTAATAAAAATTATTATTATTATTATTATTATTATTATTATATGTTATCAGCATCATGACAAATGATTCTAATATCTATGAATCTGCCACTCGAAAGCCTACAGGAAAGAGTGCCTAGATGCTGTGACGATGCAAGACAACGCCGCACTCCTTTACAGTTCGAAAGATTAAAGCTGTCAGGTAAGCAGTTCTTCAAGGCTATACGTAAAGAAAACTACTTGTTGTACAGATAGGTGGCTGGAACATGACTGACCCTGCTTAAGCGCATGAAAAACATGTCAGTGTAAGAGTAGAATCCATTGCTTCTGGAATATTGTGGTTGTGCGCGCGGAATTTTTCCTTTCTTCGAAAGAGGAGCTACGCATTACCTCTACCACTCTTTCTTTTTGCAACCCCGCCCCCTCCCACCTTTTGTAATGCACCCTTATGGGTACATAAAATTCAATAAAATGAAATGAAATGACTATATGCCCTTCAGTGTCAACATAGACGTGTTTGCCCAAAATCTGTGAAACTGCTGTTGCTGTTGGGTGCTGTTATCTTGCAGACCATCCCCCCCACCCCATACGTCACCTATTAATTTCCAGAATATACCAGCTGAAGACATGCCATGTTCATCACTGGCTATTGAAGTTATGTGTCTCCACGAGAGTACGTACTGCTGCCTCTTCAATAACATGGCAAACGCCCTCTTTGTACATTGTTTTAGCGGTCATATTAACAAACACAAAGACGGGCTTAACCGCCGGCTACCCACACACCATCCCGCCACCCCTTGTAGCAGCGCCAGCGCAGCCTGAACTTTTCTTTATCAACCTCATAACAAAAAAGAAAAAACAAACGGGAGCCTACCTCTTCGCGGTCCTTCTGTCGTCTGCTACTTTCTTCCTTCCCTCAATCATCTCGTGACAATGTGAATAATGCGCATGCGTTGAGGTCATAACGGGCTTCAGAGCCGGAGAGACCACGTGATCGATTTAAACCCGACGTCATTAAACAACGGTTTAAGCGGCTTGGTGAACACTTCCAATACGGTCCAACATGTGTCACGGCATAAAGCACTCACAAACCGCTCTGGAGAATTTGAACAGTGCGTTTTTCATGCAGCCGGATATAGGATTTCCCGAATGTACTTCTGCCTTCTTCTGCCGCAATCGGTCACTTTGGCTTTACTCCTTCCGATGTGTCCATTTCAAAGTCCACAAGGAGAGTCCTTTCCTGTTCTTGCCCCAGAAACCTGAATCGCCCTTCATACTGGTCGTCGGTTTTTGTGCTCCGCCATTGGGACAACGTGGTACTTTGGTACACCTATCGTTGGGTTTACTCCGTCTGTGAATCGAGGCAAGAAACACCTGGTGTTTTCAGTTCTTTCTCCCTCAAAGCGTCCGCTATTTCGAGAAATACAAGGGAGTTTTGTCGTTCCACCAGGGGGATTTCATGAAACTAGGAGGTTTGTAAATCGAGAGTTCACTGTATATCCAATATTTGATAAATTTGGAAAATCTTAGAGTCTTTTAGTTGCTTCCGTGAAGAGCTGCACGCTTGGTGAACAAATTTATTAAACACATATGCGGTTTTCGATTTTAGTCACATGAGAGACGGAACAAGCACATGTGTGCCGTAATCACACAGACACGAGGATACAGTTCTGACGTTCCCACCCAAAGCCACACAAGCACGTACGAACGCTCCTCTAGAAGGCACAAGATACCTACCTATCGATGAATCTTGCCTAGTTACAGGTCATCAATAAAACTCTGTGCCGAGTGCGCGAGCCAGATACCTCATTTGGGCATCACATAAGATCAGAGGAGCACTAATGGAAACCGTAATTGACTTGTCTAAATGGAAGCAACGAATCGGTAACGAAAGCAAACAGTGCATTGTACGCACGTAGCAGTACGAAGACGCGGGAGAAATGAATATTTTCTCTCTGACGAGAGAGGCAGCGTCCAAATACGTTTTGGATGCGATTACGGTACCATGCGAGCAACGATGGGAAGCTGCGGCGTTCGAAAGATTTGTGAGTGTCTTTGGTTCATAATGGTTTCCTGTGGCGTATAGATGAGCGTGCTCGTAGCAGATAAAGTACGTCATTACTAAACTCCGTCTTCGAAATAGGTATGCATGGTAGATAGCAGTAGTTATGGATATAAGGATTGCTGAAGATTATTGCGGGCTAAATAGATCCGACTAGTTTTCATTGTTTACAACACCAATGGATGGCCAAGTGTCTGACGGAAAGTCATAGCTGCATCCGATGCGTGTGTTTGAATACGAGAGGAAATGCAAAGTTGGTATGCTTTTATTTTATTTATTTTTTTTTACCTCAAATCGTATAATGGGACGACGACAACACAGTGTGTACCTTTTCAGTTTGTACTGGCTTGCACCAACACAACCCAGTCGAAAAAAAAAAACGACAGAAAACTACGACAAACAACAAGGCTGCCGTATATTGGGGCCTTGTCGGCTGTAGATTTCTGTCGTGTGCCGTTCTGTCGTAGATATCTGTCGTGTGACGTTCTATCGTAGAAGTCTGTCGTGTGTCGTCTGTTGTAGATGCCTGTCGTGTTGTTCTGTCGACTGGTGTACTTTGTTGTGCCGAATGGTTCTTGTCGTGTTGTTGTGTCACGCACATCCAACATCTGCTGGGGGCAGAAGGCTGTTCTCTCAGTTGTTGTTGTTGTTGGTGTCAACTATATATAATTGCATGCAACGTGCAAGACGATGGAGTACATTTGTATGAAGTAGAGCACATTGATTTATTATCTCTTCACTTACAAACTCATACGTGCACTGTTCACTGTTGCAGGCGTCGAACAGCCAAAAATATGGGTTTGGTTCGGGTTTGTGTTGTTTTGATTTCGTTCCGATTTTTTCCGGTTCACTTCCGGTTCGGCCACGCCAGAAATCCAACCGGTTCGCACCCCCAACCGCTTCTCTGCCCAGGGTTCAACCCCACTCTGCTGAGATACCTGCCGACTGTGCTGTCGAAACGTTGTGTACCAGTGATCGTTCTGTGGTAGGCTGCGTTGGCTGCTGTTCATGGGCACAGTAAAATAAATTTTGAGTTGAAAATTTCATTTGGCATGGTCTTTCCCTTTCGACCATCCCTGGCAAACATTTCATGGCTAACTTTCTGTCGGTAGCTCACATCTACCGGGTTGTCATCGAAATGCCGAAGAAGGGACACCAATAAAATGATTTGGCGCGATATGATACAAACAGCTGGTTGCTTGCGAACGTAGCCGTGACGCTTGCTTGTTCATTTAGAGCTCACATTGTCTTCAATCACCGTGATTATGTTCATGATGATGCTTGAACAACGCAACCCTTCGGATTCACGGAACAGGATACACTCTGAAAAGCCAGCAAACGAAAAAATAAAACAGCGTCACATGTGACTGCCATTGAAGGGGACAAATCCTGAAAACATATAACCCCCATTCCGAAGTGGCGTGACTGATATCGAAGGGGTAATACGTCGATCGAGTTATATCGCATGGCTTTGATATGGAGGCGTGTCACTTTTCATAATGGAAGCGTTAACTTGCACCCCTGTTATTAGTGAAGCTGCATAACGTTCCAACTTGTGTAATAGCCCGTCTACAAAAAATACCCGTCATGACTGCTCGCAGCTCAACTGCATAATAATATACAAAATAACATATGTATGTATATTTGAAGCAAACGAGTAGGTGCCTTCCTAGCGTTTATTACATAGTCGACCGACATGCGACAGCCCAACTGCTTCTCTACCTAAGGCAGCATTCACTAAGTATTGAGCAGATCTCTTTATTATAGGTCCTTATTCCGGCACAGCAACACTTGAGCCTTGCATAGGTATATCCTGTAAAAGGTCGTGAAGTGTCATTTGATTAGTTATAATCATTGTCTTGAGGTCATTTTGTGGTTTATTTGTGTTTCCAAACAGCAAAGCGTCAATTTAAGCGGTATCGCGATCACAAAACCGCCCCCTCCATATTACTTGTAAAGGGGATTAAAAAACGATATTACTCATCGGCATAATAATTTCGTATCCTTTCGGCAGACTTTTGCAGAATTTCGGCAGACTTTTGTAAGCCTTCCAAACCTTCTTGAAAGAAGAGATCAGGTCACTCCTCAAGTCCTCCGAGCCCATTTTCATGCTCTGGTAGACGAGAAGTTTTCTACGTTTACGGCAGCATATACCGATGGCGCATCCGGAAACAAGTCCGCCTCAGCATTCGTCATACCATCCGAAGGCGTAGTGCACGGACGACGCCTTTCACATCCAACCTCATCCACAGCTGCGCAACCCTATGCCATCCTTTTCTTTCTACAACACATCGCTGATTTTACACCGCGGGAATGGGCAGTCTTTACAGACTCCAAATCTGAACTTCAAGCTATTGAAAATTCCGGCATACGAGGCCCATCCGCGCCCCTAGTCACGGATGTGTTAATGGCTTACCACGCTGTCTACGCAGCAGGCCACAGGCTCGTTCTCCAGTGGGTTCCAGCCCATTGTGGTGTCATGGGGAACGAGCAGGTAGACAGCGGCGCAGAAGCAGCACTCTCGTATCGGAAACGGACCAGTATTGTTCTGCTGAGAGGAGACCGCCGTTCCATTCTGCGACGCCTCGTGACACCCCTGGCTTCCCGCCAATGGACAACCGACATGCTCCCCCATTTATGTTGAGCAGAGTTGATCCAACGTTCGCTTTCCGCATGCCACGAAACACCTCTCGTCAAGATGCTGCGTTAATCCACCGAATGCGCCTCAATGTGGCCTTTACTGCTCAGTGGCGTTACCGCTTGAGACAAGTTGACTCTCCCACCTGCTGCCACTGTGGTGCTCTTAAGTATCTGGAGCACATTCTTCTTCATTGCCCCCACTACCAACCTTCCTGAACCGCACTCTCTGAGTCTCTTCGTCAGTTGGACTCTCGCCCCTTGTCCCTATCGAAATTGCTTGGTCCCTGGCCCAATCCATCCCAGCAACGATCTGCGCTGAAAGCTCTTTTGACATTTCTGGACATCATCGGACTTCGTTCGTTATTGTGAAGGGGCTCGTTATTTTATTCCCCACATCCCTACCAGCAATGGGGTAAAGTATCGCCTCTGGCGATGAACCTCCCCAATCTCCAAAGTAAAAATAAAGTTGTTGTCGTATCCAGGATAGAATGGAAGCAAATGTAATGAAGGTGATCTTCCTTTTGCTTGTGTGCACGACCACGGATGTTAATACAATAGCATTGTCTCGCTACCTCCTCGGAAATTCCTGTGGTCTGTGCCCAAAAATCAGCTCGGACGATAGATGTCGCCACGGGAATCGTGGATGCAGCAGCGGTTATAGCAGACTGGCTGCAACGGCCGGAGAGCGACGTTTCGCTTGATCGTGTAGTGGGTATGCCGACATAAACAAACGGTCGCATACAGACTTCCCATGTTGCTGCATACGCGCCGACTGCGTGCATGCGTGGGGGCTTGGTCCCCCTCGCAACTTAGAGGTCTGCCTAATTGGCACTCAAGATGAACGTTTCAAAGAGTATCCTATGTATCGCGTCTTTCGTGCGAGGGAACAGCGAGAATCCCGTAAAAATTTGCCACAGAAAGTCACAACACGGAATCGCCGATCGGAGGCGTTGTGCCGAGCAACCTTCGCCAGATTGAGAACTCTGCTACTATATGTTGGTGTCCGTTACCTGCGCGTTGCAGTAAATCGAGTTAGGCCTGTCGTAATCCCCAAAAGTCTCATGTGAATGCTTCACGAGATTAAAATGAATGGCGAAACACACGAAATATACGGCACAAAGCTTTAGTGAGTACCACTCACTCTAGGTGCCTGCCGCTGGCATGGGCATGACAATCTACTTTGGATTTGATAGTGAACCTGACACACTGAAACGTACAGATTCTGTAAAGCATATTAAAAGGACTTATTTTTATGCAGTAGTAGAACACTGATAGGATCACGAGTGCTTCTGGCCACTGTAAGAGAGACAGGGAAAAAAAACTTAGTAGTCGCACGGTGTCCACGGGTAGCGCGCACGACTCTCGCCCATAGCCCCTAAAAGGATATGCAATCAGAAGGCTGATGTTTGCCGTGTTCTGCGATCTTCAAACTCATTGAGGGACCAACTGTGGGCTCGCGGTTTCTTCACTTTCACGTCGTGCGATTACGTTGCGAGATTATTAAGTTACGTGCGCTATTTAAGGTACTCATGGTGCGACCAAGATAGTTTTCCTTCATGCCAAACCCCAAAGCCTGTTATCCTCTCTAGCATTTCATCGTAACTCATTGCAGTTCTGCTCCTACATTTGACCCATATCTGCAAATCATGACGCATAATTTATAATCATTCCCGGATTTTCGTAGCAGTTCGACAATTGGCATCGTTTTACTCATCGTTGCATCAGCAGGGAATCCACTAATTTTTCTTCCGACACATCTTGCATAAACTTGACGGAGAACTAAGGTCAGCCGACAATTTGCGCGCCTCGAAACAAAGGGTTTCGCTTTTTTTTTATTTCACAGTCTTCAGCTATTACCGAAGTTGTAGGGAATGTAGTTTTTATGGCAACGAAATAAGTCTCCGTTCTTCTCTAACAAAAAAAAAGAAGAGGTTGTTTTGCCAAATTTTGTTTTTTACACGAATTTTTGAAAAAAAAAGAGAAACAAAGAGACAGGAGCTGCGGCGCTAACATCTCTGGATTCGGATTCTGCAGGAGTGGGACACGTCATTGATACTTGCTGACCGTCCCCCAAGAACAGCGGGGATTCTCCGGTCTTCACACAAAGTTAGAAGTCTGCCAGCAGCTCTAGTGAGGAGACGGAAATCAACCTTCTGGGACGAATGTCGTCAGACGCGTTTCAGAGTGTGCACACTATGCCATCACACTTCTCGAAGCTATAAATTAACACATAGACAAACAACATGCACATAGGTAACCAATAATTTGGGAGAACAGCTCCAACTGCATATATTCGGTACCATTCTGAGTAAACTCGATTTAGTGCGTGGTGGATCTTTAATCTTTATTCGTAGCACGTATGACCACAACACAGTGACATTATGTCAGATCAGAAGCCGACGTTGGGAAACTAGATAGCGGAATCAAACAAGTTCGTGACACAGTAATAAGAAGAGTGAATGAAGGAGCTTCGCACAGTAAACCAGAGGTGGCGCTTTCACGTTAGATAGCACAGGGGTGACAACATGTCAAGATTTTGTAACCACACTCAATGGGTCGCTTGTGGCGATGCCGCCATCTTGTCCTGGTCACACATCGCTAGAAACGTCATCTCGAGATCATGTGACCTTGGTTGTATTCTGTTTTGCCGACGCTCGTTTTTTAGCATAAAATTACTAGATCAACGTATTTTGCTGCTGAAAGTTGCACGGTGCTTGTTACTCGAGGTAGTTGTTTCTTCGTGTGAATTCTCAGTCTATCATATGCGCTGAGTGAGCCGCCCGTGAGCGTGGCACCTGTTCTCATCCCATCGTTTTGTCAATGGCAAGCAGTACGAGGCCTGATGCGCAAGGTGACCTGTTTAACTGAAAGCATATTGGATAAGACGTACTGGTATGGTTCGAAAGACGTTACACAACGACGCAGAGCAATGGCAGTCGCATTGTTTATGTTTACCGCCATTCTTATGGTCACGTCCGTGACGACGTCAGGCCAGGATCTGTCCAGAATGTTTTGCCTTCTCCCAGCACGGACAGTCTCTCGAGCGGCATGTGGTAGGACAGCCTGTGTTTCATAGCCCCTGTGGAGTATTGACGGCCTCTTTGTAAGGGTCAATATCGCCATTACCAATTCCCAGCTGTGTCGCATTATGTCTGCCTGTTACGTTCCGCGGTGCCCAAACTACTTCTCCACATGCCTGGGAGCTGTAGTGTTCGTGGACCGATAATAGGACTGGGAATAATCTACTGTATTAACAAATTATGCAGTGAAAGTGGTGGGACAATGCCCAGAATAATGTACAGCGCAGCGACTGCCATTGGAAGTTGTGATAGCCTAACCAGTTGCTGTTAACGGGTCCCAGTCAAGTACATCAAGACAGCAGCTTCTCGAATGGACCTTCATGCGCCATGTCTCACGAGTTTATGACTCCGTGAACGACTTCTGGTGCTGGCACATGCGCGGCCTTTTATTGGCACAACTACGTGGCGCTGCATGCATGATCACTACATTCCTTCCCATCTGATTATAGCTATGAACTGCAATATTTAATTAAATCCCAACAACAACAACTTTATTTTGAGATGGAGAGTGGGGATGTTCATCGCCAGAGTCGATACTCTACCCCATTGCTGGTGGGGATGTGGGGAATAAACACTATAAACACATTCATCACGAATGCCAACTCCACGACAGTTCAAGGTTGGAAGCCGTCTACCTGTCGGCGGACGCGGGTAGACCTGAACAAATCTGGTGTTGCGGTTCGACTTGACGTTGCTGGTGACGACTTCAGGGACGCCGACTTGCCGAGCTCCGAACATGTACTACCCGCAGATTATCTTTGTTCCGGTGCGGCTGCAGTAGTGGATGCAGGAGAAAGAGTGCACACGGGGTGGCGCAGGTAAAGAAGCTGCATATTTTATTTTATTTTATTTTATTTGAAAGATACTGCCGGCCATCTCTTGATGGCCATGGCAGATGAGGTGAGTACACTACATACAACACATACAACATACGGCTATACACAGTGCAAAATGTCAAGTGTTAAACATCTGAAGTCAAGAAAGAAAGTTAGTCTACAAGACCTTGTAAAAACAGGGTTGGTGATGAAATTTGTGTAAGACAAGAGGGCAATTTGTTGCATTCTCGTACAGTGCGAGGAAAAAAAGAAAATTTAAACACATCTTTATTGCAACGAAACTCACGGATTAATTTACTATGTTTCAGTCTTGTGGATCGGCTCGAATTGTAAGTTAAGTAATCGCAGAACTTGAGCCCATTAGTACCGCTAACTATATCGTGCAAAAACTTGAGACGCCGAATTTTCCTTCGTTGAGCCAAGGTTGGCAAACCAGATTTAGCATTGAGTGAAGTCGAAGATGTGTGCTGACCATATGCATTATATATCAATCGAAGGGCTTTTTTCTGCACAGATTCTAGCATGTTAGTATGCGTCTGTACGTAGGGATCCCAAAGAATATCCGCGTACTCTAAAATTGGCCGCACTAGCGTAGTGTAAGCCGTCAGCTTCGTTGCAGACGTACAGTGGCGCATCGTCCTCCTCAGTGACCAAAGTTTACGGGATGCTTTAGTAGCAACTTGTTCAACATGCTCGGCCCAGCTTAGGTTTGATGCTATTGATACACCAAGGTATTTTTGGTTCTCCACTTTACTCAACACAGTAGTGTTAATGCTATACGGAAAGGACAATGACGTTTTCTTCGTTGTAACACACATGAACACGCACTTTTTCACATTGAGCTCCATCTGCCCATATCTGCATCATATTGCTCGGTGTCGCGATGTATTTTACTGCTTGATACTTCTCGAGCGTTGCCTTTCATGAAGTCTGCATGTCGGTGCCACTCCTTGCCGTCAGCCAGTCGCAGATTTACGGACGAAGAGCCCATCCTCTATGTGACCTTGCCTGGAACCCATGTAGGCCCTTGTCTGAAGCTTCTGTCGTAGACCGTGCCCCCCGGTGTCAATATCGGAAGGTTCCAAAAATGTGTCGTGCCATATCTTTTGTTTTAGCTGCTGGAATATCAAATTTTGCCGCAACTCAGGTTAAAGCTCGTCCAAGGCAGTCTTCAACTTCCTTCCCATTAAATGTTCGGCTGGTGTACGACCAGTGACTGCATGAGGTTGTGAACGGTGGTGTAGTAAGAACCTCAGGTGGCACTAAACTACTACTCAGGACTCAGGTGGCACTAACTAAAGGTGGCATGCCGCGGCGATATGTAATCTGCCGTCAAGCAACAGACGAATCAACTCACAGTATCGAGTTCTTGGTCCTCAAGCTCGTCGTCAATGTGACAGCCTAACCAGTCGCTGTCAACAAGTCCCAGTCAACCAGGAAGTGCATTAAGACAACAGCTTCTCGAATGAACAGTCATGTGTCATGTCTCGCGAGTTTATGACTCCATGAACTTCTTCTTCTGCTGGCACATGCACGGCCTTTTATTGCCACAACTGCACAAAATTGTTCACCATTTTTGGACACATTCAGCAGTCATTGCGAGAAGGTGGTCAAATTTATTATCCAAAGTCAATGTCCGGATTAATGTCCGGATCAATTTCGGGTTAGGATTCATCTCCGTCACATTCAGGTTTATCTGTCACCGGTGCTGGTGTCTCTCTTCCATGAAACTCACGAAAACATCACTACCGAGGAGCAAAATCTTGCCTTAATACAGGTGTTCTCCTAATAGAACCATTCATGCATGTAAAGGGGCATTCGTCTAAGCTAGAAATAGTAAAAACGTGACCTCTAAATCCAACATGCCCAAGATTCGCGGACAAACTCTTAAAGCGTGCTTCACCTGCATTGCACCCATAGACGCGATGCATATGAAACATATAATTTCATTTTGGCGGATAATGTCCGCACTTTTCGCTGGCACCTCACTGGATCCTGTGAGATCTATATACAATTAATTATGCCGAAACTAAAATTATCCCTATATCTATAAAGACTTTTGTTTCCCCGGCGGTTGATATATTACAAATTGTACTCAATGGGACGCAAGTAGAATTCGCGCTCCATCACGATTTCACAGTCTTATAGATCAAAAGCTATCCGCTTTAGGCAATTTTCCAGTACAGTTTCACACTTAGGGAGACCATGCTTCGAATCTGAAATTAATGTCTTGGTTTTGTGGCGAGCCAATTTTGTTCCCGAGGGCATGAAAGTGCGACTAAAACGTGGGACATCACACTTAAAGAGGGCTTAGCCTAACGACACTTTTGCATGTAGGAAAGCCGACTGTGCGTTTGAGCACGTGTAAATGAGAGGAGGAATGAAATTCAAAAGGGAGGAGAATTATCAGAGTTCCGCGCGCATTCTTCTCCGATAAGCACCCCAAGACGAGTTGATAAAAACATCTAGAAATTAAGCTGTGCACGACTATTCACGGCAAAAGAGACTGATGAACCTTTATTGTGACTTCTGCTTTAAAAAACAGAAAAGACAACGCTGCATATATACTGCGTTCGCCTGAGGTTCGCCTTTTGGGAAATTGAAGGCTCTTCTTAGCAGTATAAAGATTTGATACTCTTTCTGACATTGTACTTATGGCGGTAAAAATATGTGTAAAGATTCTTATGGCAGTAGTGTACCGTTATTACCATGTGATCCGATGATTCTCTTTTAATATTTGCCTCATCTTAATAATTTAATAATTGGGTGTTTACGTCGCGAGACAACTGATTGATCATGAGCGACGCCACAGCGGTCGGTCTGTGGATTGCTTTTGCCCTCCTGAGGGTTCTTTAACGTGCGATGAAAGCTCACCACACGGCACCACGTATTTAATGTCCCTCGCGGAAGACGGCGTGTCTAAGCAACTTGTACCCTGCCACCAAGTTGCTGGCGTCCTCGGCCGGGTTCGAACCCGCGATATCGAGATCAGAAGGCGAACACGCTACCGACTGAGCCCCCGAGGCCGGTATTTTTGCCTCATCTGTGACCGTCACGTTTTTTGCATGCATCTAATGTATGCTTATTTTTATGTTTCACACTTTTTCTTAATTTTTCTTGGTAGCACCACGGGGAAGCTTGGTTACCAACATTACCATTACCATTTGATGAGTACCTTAATGGCTGTGAGATCGTATATTTTGTCTGACGACGTTATATACCTCTATTTAGGAGAAGGAAACGCAAGGCAATTTTTCTTTTTCTTTTCTTTGTGAGTACACTTGTCTCGGCGACAGCATGCTTAGATTGTCACAAATTCGACAAAGTACTGTCAATTGCCTAAGATAAAGTTACCCCATTATTCCCATCACCAATGCGATATCATCCTTTACTTTTTCTTTTTTTTTTTTTAGTGTACACCAAATGTGCCGAACTCATTCGTGTCCGTGGGCCGCATTGAGCCATCGAGGAACTACGCGGGCCGCATACGACTGTTTTGGGGTAGCCTGCTTCAGATATAGACGCTCGAATTCGCTCGGGAGATCACCAAACGTACCGGTCAGTTTCTGGTAGCTTTGAAGGCACTAATATTATAGGGTCTTATCCTATAAACGTCTACCCGCGCCGAGATGCCGTGCTCGCCAATTATTCAATGCAGGTGGTACGATGTGTTGCCAACGTATAAAACTCATAAGGACATTCCATCATGGCAAATATCGAAGTGATTGAGCACCGCAACGCAAAATTTATAGCGAAAGACGTGAGGTTCCCGTAGTCAAAACAACAAAGATGGTGGTGTTGTGACTCGCAGTTGTGACACAGTTCCCCAGACGGCGACGTGTAGCTCTGGCAATCCATCCATCCGTCCACCCCGGCAGAGACGTCCCAGCGTTATTTGCTATTTCACTGTCTTTCAGTAAGCAGACGACATCCCTTTTGGGTGTCGTCTGCTAAGTACCTCGGGACTTTCGTTCCTCACGTTGCTCACTCGGGGGGCAAAATACGACAGTTACACGAAAGCGAAATGAAACATGGCTCGCACCAGTTGATTAGCCCTCAGGAGGCATGATTGGGTTAGCAGATTCGGTAAAGATACTGAACCTCGTTGCTGACATTCCCAACCTTATCATAGTGTAGCAAACTAAACATATTGATCCTTCTTCCTGGTTGTGAGATTGCGTTCATTACCACGACTATAATATTTGCGCTGCAACTTTCCTTATTGAGCGGCACAGACACAAAGGCAACTGAAACCGTTAACAGTGTAATTTCCTACGCAAATAGCAGTGTGTACAGCGTTAGGAAATCACTCGAGCCCTAAGGTGGCAGTGCCGTTACGGCCGCTGCAGTTCGTGTAATTATCGTGCGTTTCCAATCAGAACCACCACATTAGAGTGTCTATTTATAGTGGCCACCGTAGCTACAACGCTCAGTGTGATGATATTTGCTCGTCTATATGGGATAAGGTGGAAGCATATCTTTTTTCGAGATAGACGGAGCCCAGTTATATGAGGTAACCATTCTGAAGCAAGGCAGAAATTCCAGCGAACCGGTAAGGCAATTTTAGAAAAGCAATGAGCTGACCGTCAATATGGCTATAAACTATGTCTTATTCGCCAATATATCCATCAGCAGTCGCCATGCAAAATATTTTCGTACTGCAATCTACACTCCAAATCCGGCACCGTCTAGCGCTTATTAAGGAGGTAAAAAATTGCAATAATGTAATCCCTGATTTAGAGGGTACCACAAACTCGCTAAGATCAAGATGTACAAATCGCCCTCTCGTTTTGGAAGTCTTCTAGAAGTGCATGTGACCCTTTTCCGCTAACGCTTAACATTTACCGTCCATAAAGAAACGAAGCACTGAGAGAGTCATTTCGAAGTATTTATTTCTCTTAAAGCAAGCAATAAAGCAGTGTGCACATCTGTGTGCGTATCTGACACAAAGACATGACGAATACCGATACTTCACATTTCCCCTCTTTTGGAAGTGTCAGTAAATAAATAAGCATAACTACGGAACTGTCGGAACTTTATTTTCTTCGATTTTTTTCTGATAATTGCCTTTCGTTGTCGTGCTATTGGGTGCGTTTCTCACTTTACAGTGCGCATGTGCTGTTTTCAGGATTTCAGTTGAAGCTACGTACATTTTTTCTGCATGTAGAGTTTTTTTGTCTGTTACAGTTTCTGTCTTGTTATTAATGCCTATTGTCTGTATTTGTATATATATATTGTATTATTGTATTTATATGTATATTGTGTGGATTGTATTGCATTTGTGTGCGCCAACATTAGGGTCGTCACGACCATTCTTCGGCACATTCTTCTTCTTATTATTAAAAAGTATCTGACTTTGTTGTCAAACTGTGTCTGACTGTTGTCTGACTGTGTTTGCAAATCACTTTGTTGTAATGCAGAGTCCACTTCTGGTATGCATGTGAGGCATATCCTCACCAGTATTCATTCTTTCACGCATTGGAACATCTGAGAGGTCATTAGCTTTGTATTGTTCACTGTATGAGATAAGCCACAGAAGATTGCGTACTCATCTTCCCATGTCTGCTAACCATGTAGCGCTCTTTTTATTCATATCTTGCCTATTTCTATCCTTGAGTCAACAACTGAGACACATTCTAGAAAATTAGCTTTGGCCAATTGGCCATCGCGCGAACTGTGTGACCGTGGGATGAGAAGTGACCGATTTTGGTGGAGACCACCGCTCTCTGTTACCACAACATAGGAACGTAGTGTTGAGACTGGGCCTTTCACGCATCCTCGTTTTTGCGCATCGATGACCCACACATATGAACCCTCATCAAGATCAGAAAGAGGTCGAACGCCGTAGCGTCTATTGAACTGTTGTGTATGTCTCCTATTTCGGTAGCTCTTCGCACTTCTTTATAGCCTCGTGGTCTCCCTCTTGGGTAGCAGCATTTCCTCCGCTACGGGAACTGTGGTTCGCATTCGTCTACCCATCAGTATTTCGCATGGGCTGTAGCCATTCTTAAAAGCAGGCGGCCGATAGGCGAGAAGCATTTCGTATAGGGATCCCCCGATTTCTTCATAGATCCCTCGATACTCTTTACGGCTGCCTCTGCCATGACATTGCTTGGGGGATATCCGGGGCTCGAAACGATGTGTTTGAACTTGTATTCCTCTGAGAATTTTCGAAATTCTGATGAGTATGCTTCGGCAAACTGTGGTGCGTTATCGGATATCACTTTGTTCGGTATGCCGCGCCCTGCAAAAATGGACTTGCAGTGGTTCACAACCGTCGCAGCTGATAGACTCGATAATCGCGCAATTTCAGGGTTGCTGGAGTTGTAGTCTGTGACAATTAGCCACCATTGTCCGTTTAGGCGAAACAAATCCATTGCTACCTTCTCCCACGGACGTTCTGGAAATGAATGTTGGCATTAGCGGCATGTTACAGTCTTTCACTATTTGCTCGATGTCTGCATTTATCTAAGGCCACCACACAGACTCTCTCGCACAAAGTTGACATTTTAAGATTCCAAAGTTACCTTCGTGTAGCGTCTCTAGAATGCTGTTCCGGATGAACTGTGGGATGACTACTCTTGATTCGTAGATCAGTATTCTAACGCTAATAGACAGTTAGTGTCGGTGATCCCAGAACTGCTTGAGGTCATGTGGCGTGTCCCTTTTGCTTGACCACTTCCGCTCGGTGAGACGAACCAATTGCTGGAAAGTAGGTTCAGCAATTTGTTGCCCTTTAATCCAGTCAAGCGCTCGAGCTGTTGCTGGTATATGGTATATTGGTATATATTGGCATTGTACGTAAGCTCGAACTTCTTTATCGACGTTTCCAGACTCTGCTGTGGGAAGCAGAGCTCTTGACAGAGTATCAGCAGCGAGAACCTCTTTTCGTCGAACGTGAACGATGTCGTAGGTGAAACGCATTATAGGCATGCGTAGCCTTTGCAGACTTGGCATAAGGTCATGAGGTGACTTGGGAGGGAAAAGGGTAACCAGTGGTTTGTGATCGGCTTGAAGAGTAAACCGGGCCCCAATCAGGTAGTCCCTAAAATTATCACAAGCCCACACGACGTCACAGCAAGTCAACGTCATGGTTTCGTTTGAGTTGTTGTTCTTTTTGCTTCTTTTGTTTACGGAAACAGCAAGCGCATGCTGGATTTGCGCCATTCTATTGGAAACTAAATGCACTAGTATACAATGGCAATTGCCGGGGGAAAATGCGAAATCTGTCGTTTCGAAACGCGCAAATTGCCGGCCAAGCTCACATCTCGGCAAGAAGCGACGCGAGGAGGCCATGTATCTGACCTTTCACTTTCTCTTTTCCAATATTGTTCTGATAGCGGCAGCGTAGTTGCAACGCAAAGTTATCTGAAAGAAGAGCGAGAAGGAAAGAGGAAAGGGCGAGCGACCGCTGTTCTTCCGCCGCACCTTGCAATCATTTTATGGAGAACTGAGCTGGGCCGACAATTTGCGCGCCTCGGAATGACGTTTCTCACTTTTATTCCAGCTATTACCAGAGCAGTATAGGGAATGTATTTTAAAATGCAATGGGGTAAATCCGACGTGCGCTTTCCTTTTCTGTCAGAAAAACGTGAGGTTGACTTGGCAAATTTCGGAGATCAATTGGGAAAATTCGATTTCTCACGAAAATGGCTGCTGCTAAAATTGCTCACAAGTCAAGGCAAAATCACGGCATAGGGTTCAGACAAGAATATTTTTAATACGATTTTCTCTTTCTGTCACGTGAGGGTGAAACACCCTCTGTAAGATTATCCGGCCCTGATACTAGTCTTTGGGTATGGGTCCGTAAGGGCGTTGTATTTAGATTCTGTCTGCCTATCTAGTTTTTTCTTTCTTCTTATTTTTGTTTTCCGTTGGGGTGTCAACACACAGCTGTCCAAACAACTGTTTCCACCTCAAGAAACAGCTGCCGTCATCGGTCGGGTTCGCGTCCCCCTCCCCACGACTTAAACAGGCCTAATGCAGTGACTCGCACGAAGCTTGCACTGTTAGAAAAAAAAAAGAAGAGAAAGATGTCAAAGGTGTATGAGCTGTGGGGCCTTCGTTATCTGAAAGGAGCAGAATGTCCACCAACCGTTTCGACTGCTGCTCTCACTGTCAACGTAATGAAGAGCTATTTTCTCTTTTCACCGACAATAAGCGCGTATAGGAGGCAACACTTCCGCAGCGAGCACTGGGATTTCTTGAAATCGTGTGCTGCCTTAGAGAGACATTAAATGGGCTGGCGTTTGTGGGTCTCATAGGCTACGAGAAGCAGGTATCTTTTGTAGTCAATGCTCATTAGTTCGAATACCCTTTTACTGGAACGCAGAAAGAAGTACAATTACCTGCTATTTTGCGATGCGCGCCGACTGTGAGAGATGCGGAACGAGGAGTTTCACGTCACAATTACGAAATAATACGCTAGAATCAGGGAATATCTCATACCTGCCAATGAAGATGACGTATACATTTTTAACAAGAATTGCACCACTTGAGGCAGCGTTGTAGAACACACAAGAAATGGACTTCACAATCACACAACAGCGCTTTTGCTCGCATCAGTGTTGGAGAGTAACTATAGCTACAAGTGACTTGTAACTGTACTTAGTTACTTTTTAGTAACACAGCTACTGTAACTAATTACTTTGCCAGAAAACATACTGTAACTGTAAGTAGTTGCTAATTTAGTTGAAGTAACGCATTACTTTGCATTCCGCGAGAGGCCGTTCAAGGTATATATAGACAGGTAGCGAAACTCCCATAGGGCCCTGCGTGTTCAGATGACGCCATGATAGAGGCTGTCAGCGCCATCCATCCGTTGCGCCGACTACTTCTTTCGTAAATCAATGACGTCAGCAGCATGAATACTAAGCAGTGCATGATTAGCCATGGCGCGTTTGCACTCGCGCACCTCGCTTGCGTTTTATTCCCTTCCCCTTTTCCTATCATGGCCGTTCATGCCATGACCTAAACCTTTCTTTCGCGGGGCAAGCTACGCGGGATGCATATCAGTCATCTATTCACATGTGTTAATCTTGGTCTACAGCGCCGAGATGTGAACGTCGCTTCTTGCTTAATCCAAGGAGTCTACGAAATCCGCATTACAATACACGGGCACACGGCGCGGATACGAGAATGCACGGACAAGCGAGCCTACTGCTACGCGTGCGCCGTGGAGCAGGATACGGAAATATACTCAGGTGGTAGATGATTACGTATAGTGTGGCAACAGATGGCTTTTCCTACACTTAAATTATGAATAAACTATTAGTATATATGAGACCCATGCGCGCGTCGTAAATATTTTTTGTTTATGACCGTACGTGTGCTACCAACACCCAGGATCGCTGGAGTCACGGAGATGACAGCCTTGCCAGGTCAGATTCTTTTCTTTTTTTTTGTTTTTTTGCCGTCGCTACCTGGCTATATCTACCTTGGGCCGTGCTCCGCCGTCTAAGCGAAGGTCACTGCTTTGCTGGCCGCACCCTCTCCTCTCTCCAAGGTCCTTATGCCTTTCGCCCTCTCTCTTCCGCCTTTGGCTGTGCTATAGTGTCTTGACTGGTCGTCCCGATACTCCGAGCAGGATTTAGTGTGCAGTCTTTAGTCTGCAGTCATAGGTTGATTTAGCCTGCAGTCTGCTGCTGCTTCAGCTTCTCCCACAACATGACTTGCGCAGCTCAGTTCGACGAAAGCGCAACAGGTGGCGCTCATTTTTGAAAAGGGTCTATGAAGCCGCAACAGTGTCAAGCTCAATAGGTTGCGCAGGTTGTGGTAGTGGCACTTCGTTCCCGAGCTCCCCCTGCAAAACGCGGTTCACCATGTACAAGTCAGGGATTGGCGGACGCACTGTCCGCCAAAGCGTCGTCCGGGACTGAGTCGGGAAATACAAGATTATCATATGCCAGGCCAACACCACCTAGATACAGAAAGCCTGCGCGCTCGTCGAGGTGACGTAGCAATTAAAGGTCAGCCAATCAGGATCGTGTTTGCAACAGTCGTAGCCTTTCAGCGATTGTGGCTACGGAGAACCACCACCGTCGTCTGCGAGTTGTGATTGAACGTTCCCGCGTACTAAATGGGAAAACTGGGAAAGAAAGCGCAAAACGGTTCCAATCTTTCTCGAAACTAGTTTTCTGGAAATCGTCTGACACTTTTTTGTCTAAATATTTAGGTCTGCAGGTTCCAGGCGAGCTGCAATCATTTGCGAGTTCTTGAATTCGCAGACCGGTCAATCGCAGTAGCAGACGAATTCTCACTACACTCTATACAGGGTGTCCCACCGAAAAAGGGCCAGGGGCTCAAAAAAAGACGGAGTGCTGGACACAAATGGAACCAATTATACGTGTTTAGCAGTTGTGTGGTCTATCCAAAAATTTTTTTTTCATCGCCCCTTGTTAAGTAATTAGCGGTAATTAATTTTCTTACTTTTCAATTATAAAAGCTACGAAGTTGTCTCAATAAGAACATCTGATCTCTTCGGTCGCCTGATACCAAAGCCGTTTTCAGAACAAAAATCCGTTCGATAGATCGTTCACAAAAAAATTCGTGAAGGAACACCATTTTTTTCTTTATTTTGTTCGTTGCGCATCTCTAGAGGCGCGTCTTTCCTTCACCCCCGAAACGAGACGACGAAAGAGCACTCTATCGCCTCTTGCGTCCTGGAAAAAGATTAAAAGAAAACAGAAATAGCAACCCAAGATAAGGGCAGTTGCGATAGAGTCACCCCATACATTTCTTTTTGTTTTGTTTCCGCAAGTTAAAACTCATCTTCGACGCATGAGGCGGCACTGTGCTCTTTCACTCTCTCACATCGGGAATGAAGGAAATACGCGTCTTCGAGGATGGGCAATGAACAAAATAAAGAAAAAAATGGTGTTCCTTCACGAATTTTTTGTGAACGATCTATCGAACGGATTTTTGTTCTGAAAACGGCTTTGGTATCAGGCGACCAAAGAGATCAGATGTTCTCATTGAGACAATTTCGTAGCTTTTATAATGGAAAAGTTAGAAAATTAATTACCGCTAATTAATTAACAAGGGGCGACGAAAAAAAATATTTTTGGATAGACCACACAACTGCTAAACACGTACAATTGGTTCCATTTGTGTCCAGCACTCCGTCTTTTTTTTAGCCCCTGGCCCTTTTTCGGTGGGACATCCTGTATATATATATATGTCCACGTGGCCAATGTAGATAGTGAAAGCGCTTGGATCAGAGGAAGTCTTGCACCTATCACCTCACAATAAAGTCGTTGTTGTTTTGCACCTATTTAGCTGTCAGGGCGATTTCATTCAGATTCAGGCAGGGCCCTAACCTTTGGGTCTCCGATTTTTTCCGTTATTTTTTATGAGATAGCCCCACCTGTGGCATGAACACTGGCGTTGGTCCCAGGTTCCGAGACGACGTGGTAGGCGAGATATAAAATCAAGAGCGTCAGAGGTGAAAACAACGGCTGTGCTCCGAAGCGATTTGTGCCCACTTTGAAGCGATCTACTCCGGTGTCTGTAACTACCACAGCCTCCAGTCTTCCGCAACCTATTCACCATGTCATTGGCTCTGGGGCTGATTAATAATTATTGTCTCCGACGAGCGAAACCTTTTGTAAAAAATCCTAGAAAAGCCATCCCTACCGAATTTTACGCATTTTTTGTACCCATATGTCTGCGTTCGTGATTTTAGCAAAACAATGAGCTACAAGTTAAACGAAAGCCTAATTTTCGCTCTGTTCAACGATGTGCAGCACCATTCTCTATCCTGTTTCGTTTCGATAAAATTTGCGCCGCAGGTGTCAGAGGTACGAAATTTTTGTCAAAGTTCGCGAGGCGCGTGCGTAAAAAGGCCATGATGGATTTGTAAAAAAAAAATTCTGGTTCACGACGAATGCCTTAGGTTTCTTTTGACATACAATTCATGGTTGCTAAAAGCTTCGTGACTGAATTACAGCGCTCACAAACTGCCATACTTCGCCACGCCCGACGGACCGGCGTACATCGCCGTCACTTGCTGTTTTCAAGCATGTGTACTCACCACAAGTTTATAAATGCTGGTGCATGAGTCACAATACACGTACCAGTTCATAACGAATATATATTCGCTCCAGAAGCATTCCACTTTGCAGAAAAATGAAGGAAAACCGGTAAAGAGAGGAACAAGGAATGGCAATGAGATCAACAGGCGCTTCATTTTCCATATTTTATTCAAAGAGAACAGTGCCTTAAAGATGCATTAAAGCGTGGTCGTCACTTCACGCATTGTTCTCCCAAGGGAAACATCCTCGTGTGCACTTCTGTCAGCTTTGTACCAAACATGACATGAAGGAAGGCCGGGTACTGGCCGCACCGACGACCATTCGGTCTGTTTCGATTCCCTGAATGCTGCCACTTCATCTGAAGGCAGGTGCAAGATATGCGTTGCGTGCCCTCGTTCTGTCAGCACCGAAACGAAGTCCTGAGCCGACCGAATTACGTGCGTTGCTTGAGACCGCATGTTGTACACACTTGCTGCGTGTTTAAGCGAGCCCCCTAGTTTATCACAGGCATTCTTCCCATGTCCACTCGCTGAAAATATCCAGTGTGTCAGCAGAGTGTTACGGCGCATCTCGTGTAACTGACACCTGTTTTGGAAATGCGCCGCTGCACCGTCCGACACATAGACGACATGTGAGAACACCGGCAATATGTCATCAAGGGTGTCCAACATTGTCTTCAACGCAAAAAGCGCGTGCGCTGTATCATGGCGCAGGTCATCGCTTACCGTTGCCAGGCTAACGGTGTAAGATTTTGCCGTTGCAACGCACGTGAAAAGCGATACTTGGCTTCTCTGAATATAGTGGCTCTGGACTTCATAAGGCAAATTAATCGTCCAGTTCTCCGCAAAATCGAAGTGAAGGACAGTGTGTCGAAGCCTCAGGAAAGATTTCTCATTCCAAATGGCCTTGTTCTGAATGTTGCGAATGTGGTCGTGCTTTATGAAGAGTGCAACCCCCTTGCGGAGCTCCTTGACGAATGCGCGACCGCTCATCGTTTTTCTTATGAGGTCGCCGGACTCCCAAAACGCGAGAACAACTTCATCTTCAGCACTTATTTGTAAAGTCTTCACTGTTAACTTTTTAGCTCCGGCGCATGCTTGGCACTCCTGGAACAGGCATGCTTCACTTGGTGGGTCACATAAACACATTAGTTTAATGCTGTCTTTACACAGATCACGTGCAGAGATTGTGTTCACGGCAATAACGACAAGTTCGAAGTTGGCACAGTACGTGCAAACACACTGAAACTGATGGGGTGTCACTCGAACCCATTTCGGCTGAAGTGTGTAAAACTTCGTGAATCCTAGCTTTATATCCGGGTGGTCGTTTTTGAACATGTGGTACGTTTCTCTTATGGATCTCGTCATGAATCGCTTCACAACTGCTTGCTTTTCCCCGTCCTGCCGTATGTGAATGACATCTTTCTTATTCGGGCTTCCTTAAAGGTTGTGCTGCGTGCATCCCAAGACAAAAAAAAAAAGAAAAAAAAATCAGACACTACGAGCCCGCATACGTGCTCGTATTCACCCCATTCGACTTGTTCGTTTCTTTCCCTCCTTTCTTTATTTTTTATTGTTTGCAAAGTGAAATGCTTCTGAAGTGAATATATATTCGTTATGGACTGGTAGGTGTATTGTGGCTCATGCACCAGCTTTTATAAACTTGGGGTGAATGCACATGCTTGAAAACTGCAAGTGACTGCGAAGTACGCCGGTCCGTCGTGCGTGGCGAAGTATGGCAGTTTATGAGCGCTGTAACTCAGTCACCAAGCTTTTAGCAACCATAAATTGTATGTCAAAAGAAAGCTAAGGCATTCGTCGTGAACCAGAATTTTTTTTTTACAAATCCATCATGGCCTTTTTACGCACGCGCCTCCCGAACTTTGACAAAATTTTCGTACCTCTGACAGCTGCGGCGCAAATTTTATGGAAACGAAACAGGATAGAGAATTGTGCTGCACATCGTTGAACAGAGCAAAAATTAGGCTTTCGTTTAACTTGTAGCTCATTGTTTTGCTAAAATCACGAACGCAGACATATGGGAACAAAAAGTGCGTAAAATTCGGTAGGGATGGCTTTCTAGGATTTTTTACAAAAGGTTTCGCTCATCGGAGACAAGAATTATTAATCAGTCCCAGAGCCTATGACATGGTGAATAGGTTGCAGAAGACTGGAGGCTGTGGTCGTTACAGACGCCGGATTAGATCGCTTCAAAGTGGGCAGAAATCGCTTCGGAGCACAGCCGTTGTTTTCACCCCTGACGCTCTTGATTTTATATCTCGCCTACCACGTCGTCTCGGAACCTGGGACCAACGCCAGTGTTCATGCCACAGGTGGGGCTATCCCATAAAAAATGACGGAAAAAATCGGAGACCCAAAGGTTAGGGCCCTGCCTGAATCTGAATGAAATCGCCCTGCAGAGGAATCCCGCAAGCCCCTAGTTCGCCGAGTTTTGTTAGACAGCGCTTTGCCAACAGCATAGTGGTCCTTTTAATAGCGAGCAGTACTCGTGAAAATGCTGAGAGGTCGACGGCTCCATATCTGATGGCGCACAACCAGTGTTGTAACCGTTACCGAAATATCGTATCGCGATACCGATACTCCTTACTTGAGTAAAAAGTATTCAAATACCGATATCGATATACGTTTTTAAAGTAACGGAGTACCGCTACCGTTACTAAAAAAATAACGCGATACTTTGCGCGATACTTTTGTTTGAAATACGGAGATGACGCAACCTAGAAATATCGCTCACGTGAACAGTTTTGCAGTGAAAAGACAGCATATTTCGTATGTATAGCTCGGAAAAGTTATGCTTAACTTTTATCAATAGCTGGTTCTCGAAGTCGTCTTCTGCCATCCTTGCAAGCCGTGATCTCTCCGGCAGCTGACAGAGGCCAGTGTGACAATTACTTTAATGTCAGGCCAACACATACCATGGAGTCCAATGACTAAGGAATCCTATCCGAAGTTAACAATGCCACAGCGTATGTGAGCGTGACTCAGTGCCACACGGCAGCTTAGCAGTGGAATCCAGAGCGCACCGTCAAAGTCTCGACCTCGGACGGAAATACTTTTCCGAACTTTTCCGACTTATGAAAGTATCACGATACGCACTCCGATATCGAAAAAGTATCGATTACTGTAACGGCGCTACGTACAACACCGCGCAGAACAATGTCGTATTGGTCACTCATTACTGCTGTTTCGTTACGTTCTACGCGTTTGCGTTTCCGTGATGAGAGTGTGCCTGTGCATTCTCCTCTTGTTTCAGGAAGCAACGACAGCAACTTTATTGTGAAATGATGAATGGGGAGTTTCATTGGCCGGGGCAATACTTTACCCCCCCATTCCTAGTAGTGATGCGGGGAATGAAATATGACTCCCTTCACAATAAGGATCGAAATCATATGTTATCCAGAAAGGTGAAGAGAGCTTTGAGGGCAGAGCAAGCAGGTGTTCGTCTGTTGTTCGATCAAATATATTCCATTAAACACTGTGCTCCTATACTGAATATAGACGCACATAGAAAAAGGTCTGGGTTGGCAACTCAGTTTGGCCGGCTGGCCGCACGAAAAGTCGCACCACTTGTATTGGTAAAGGAAGTATCGATATCGGTATTTCGATACATTTTACTCAAGTAACGAGTATCGGTATCGCGATACCATAGTTCGGTAACGGGTACAACACTGCTACGCCTCCCCGTTGTTTGCCGCCTGTTCTATACGCCGCGGCTCCTATACACCAGTGTTAGGCGCTGCACGCCTATGAGGCTTGCGGGTGTATTTCTGACCGGACAGGTTGTTTTCTTAAGCTACCGGATTTTCACAACAGAGCTATATTAGAGCAATACGCTTCCAGTTCTTGCAGGTGATCTTTGTTAAAACGTATGCATTGCAAAATAACATTATCCTATTTTTAATGCTTGAATTGAAATGCATTGCAATTAGTTATAACAGCAACACGCATTAAACTGAACAATTTAGTGCCTAAACATGCTGCTCCCTTGCCGATACGACTGCACAGTTTTAGAGCAGTTTTTTTCTTCGTGTTTGCTCCGCGAAGCAACTGTGGCCATAAGCGGCGTGCAGACATGCACAGATGGAGCGACGACTGTCGGATGGGGTGGGGGACAGAGGGATTATTGTGCGTCCTGGGCCGACTTCAAGGGGGTACTGTGCCGACATTCGTCCGGAAAGTATGCCGGAAAACCCACGGACAACCCCTGACAGCACAGCCGGTGCAGGGATTCGAACCCGCGTCACCTATACGTCGCCTATACGTGACGTTCCCTTGCTGATGCAACAAAGCAATTTTAGAGCAGGTAACAGTACTGTACCAGGAGCACCAATTTCTGATGAACGCGAAGGACACTGTAGTTGACCAGGCACTTCAACGTACAAGGACTTGTTCAATTGGACTTGAGGGACCAGGGTCACCATGTTCAAAGCAAACTGAGTATGATGCCTGTCAATTCTCACCCTGCTGGGCTGCAGTGACTGCGATATCTTTCAGTACATTGTAATCAAGAGAACTAAAATAATGGTGCAGTCACCAATACTACTACGCACTTAGGATGGCAAGAAATAAAGTAGGCGTCCGTTAAGTCACCATACTATGAAGGTAAGGAAAATCTGTGTTTTACAATGCAAGTTCGCAGGTGATTTCACATTAATCGAGATCGCAATAAGAAGCGTGTATGTTTTGCATAGGAGCCTGCCTGCAGCCAAGTTTGAGCAAAAAAAAAAAAATGTCAGTGCAGGCATTCTAGCATTTCTACAGATAAGCAGAGAATTAGCGACAATCATTCACATGCTCAAACTCTCTTACATTCAAGCGTCGTGATTTTTGCCGTGTTCCTGTTCCTATCTTTCAAAATTTGTTATTGAGAGTTAAATCGTCTGAGACAGATGTCGCGGTCACAAACAAACACGCGCTGCAACGAATAATTCGAAATTTCCTTTCTCGAAATATCCAGATGACGTTGAACCCCTTGCGTAGTTGGAGGACGGAGTGTCACCAGTTAAGTCTGCAAGAAATAAAATGATGATGATGATGATGATTGAATTTTTGTTGGCACAAAACAACACAGGCTACAATGCGCCAAAACAATGGTAAATTTGTGATTACTTAAAAATCAGATGATTATACTAAAATATATATATACTTGGCAAATTCAGATTAAACCAAAGACATGATATGATAAAAATAAGCATAATAAAACTACACCGCAGATAGATTGCCAACGTATTTCAGAAAGTTATAGATTCTTAGAAATGGTAACAGTGGCTCACCACCCAGTGGTAGAGCTGGGTCAAACGGAAAACTGTGCTAATAAAACTCATGAAAATGGCGTTGACCATGGGAATAGGGGGCACGTGATAAGAATGTGTAGTACAGAGAGTTGCTCCCCACACTGGGGTGGGGGGTCCTCTCTGCGAAGAAGAAAACCATGCGTGAGGTGGGTGTGTCCATGTCTTAGTCGTGATGAAAAGGCTTCGTGCAGACGGCTGTCAAAAGATAATGCAAGAAATAAAAGTTCCACATGGAGGAAACGCAAGTGCAACATGACGCACAGGCGCAGGCAACGGGAAGGTGAATTACCGCACAGAGCTTCGTTTTCTTCGTCTGAGGCAACTATAAGAGCTTGGTTGTGCTGGAAGCATGGTCAATATTTACTTACCGCGCTCGAAAAGGTATACAATGCGCAACCCGCTGCTTAACCGCATTTTCATGACTGATCGGGGGATGCCAACTATGCATGGATGCCCCGGCGGGCAAGTTCGGTGAGAGTTGTACGATGCCAACAGCGCCACGATACTTCCCATCATTCTAGACACCGGCTTTTCACAATCCCAGCGATGTCACAATGTGTCACAGCCATGGACAAACCGCCTCGAAAACAAGCGCCGTCCGCCTAGCTAACCACCAAAACGCCGACCGTTGCACGCAACGCAACGCGATACGACCTGCAGCAACGACATAGTTTGCAAATTTGTCAACACTGGTAGGCGCCACAGTTCTATCCGCCACGCTGTATCGCGAGGCATCATGCAAAGAAAAACGTCCGCTTTTGTTTCAGTTAACACATGAGGGGCGCCTATTTTCTTTGTCTTGTTATTGCATTATTTTTGTTGTAGTTAACGCTTCGGTGGCGTGGCTGATAAGGCTGGCAGACAATTAACAACAGCACCAAAATATACGTGTTTTGTCCGCTCCTTATCCGCCACCGGTTTTAAAGTGCACGACACCAATACCTCAGAAAATAAAGCAACATGCGGTTGCAGATACAGAAAAAAAAATAATAATGATAACACGACGATTTTGAAGTCAGCGCATTTGGCGCAAGGCAAAGACGACTCTCCGTTTACAAACATGTGACGTCACGAGAAGACCAGTTCGAGGTTATATTTTGCTGTGGTGGGCAAGAAGCGAAAAAAATGCGTCGGTGATAGGCTGATAAAGCTGATAGTGGCTGATAAAGGTGAATGGCTTTGCGTGGCGGCTTTACCTAATCAATGAAGTTGGGGCTCAGGTCCTGTATATGGACATGCTGAAAATTTCAATTATTGAATTGAATGGATAAGAAATTGCTTCATAGAGTAATTTAGCCATTTACGTCATGGAGGGTGCCATAAATTTCCCTATACCCATACATGTAGTCTAATTAAAGAGAGTCCCTGCGTACGCCGGGTAAGAAAAGTAACGCTGTTTCAAATATGTGTGTTGGAATGGTTGTGTGTTCCAGCCAGAGAGCAGCTACTTTTCATCTTGTTTACGTTCTTTATTTTCCCGTATGTGTGTGTGTGTGGGGGGGGGATACAGAGAGAGAGCCTCCATACATATGGGGCTATGCTATCCTGCACATCCACAGGAACTCAATGGCGAAAAAAAAAAATTCCCGTGAGCGGATATCAATAGTCACTTTATCGATAGTTTTGCACTGGCCACTAACTGCATGCAATCACTCTCGGAATTCAAGGATCAGACCTCGTATGCATACGAAGCTTCGTAGAAAGCAGCACCAAATTTCTTTTGTATACCCACTCTTGTGGGGTTTTCGGACTTGCGCGTGCAGGAAACCATCCGAACATATTCAGATTGAAAAAACATTCCTTCTTTACCAAGTTCCAACTTAGAATTTCGTATTCAGTTCACAATTAGAATCCAACACACACTTATGCGCTTAGCTTTTCGAAAAATCCGAATATTGGCACTGTCCAAGTTTGTGCAAGTTGCTGAGAGAATGGTTTTACTGGGGAACCGTCGTCTGGCTGCCCCGCCTTTGGTGAGGCGAGATGAAAACCGCCTTTTTTCTCAGTAAGGTATCCATTAATCCACCTATCCCGTAGCGCTCCTAATGTTCTTGCATGTCGGTTGAGAACGCCATACCAATGCGATATATGTTTGCTTCATTACAGTGCGTTGGTTTGCATAAAATGTAGAGGCGTAGTCTCCAGTCGTTAATAGGATTCCCAGATCTCCTTGCATTTTCCTCAGAGGGAAACAACGGGAAAAGCGCCCTCTTAAACTCACACGGACACACACCCCCATAACCGTATATCCGAATTAAAGCTGAAATCCGCACACGTTTGCACAGTCCCAGAAATACGTTCCGCACCTCTTAATTGTCACCTGTGGCCATTGTGGGAAGGGCAAGATCCACGATTGATGTCAAGATACTTAGGTTCGTTGCAAACGTGGGCCTGCACTTTCCGAGATTGTTGGTGGTCTTGAGGTGTACTCTCGAGCGATAATTTTATCGAGTCGTTTGTTCGCATAAAATTGCGAAAACTTGTACCAGGACGATAGAAGCTTAAAGACCGTAGCTTCCAGTCTTCCAGTCTCTGAGATTCAACACAGGACATTTGCGCAGCAAAATACATTAGCATATAAGAGTTGCTGTGATGCAGAAGAGTACGAGGAAGGAGGAAACTCTTTCCAGCGGCAGTGTGTAGGAGGACAATGACGTACGTATGCTCGCCATCGTAACAACAACAACTTTATTTTGAGATGATGAATGGGGAGTTTCATCGCCAGGGGCAATGCGCTACCCCAATGCTGGTGGTAATGCGGGGTATCAAATAATGAGATCCTTCACAATAAGGATGGAAGTCCGATGGTGTCCGAAAAGGTCAAAAGAGCTGTGAGGGCAGAGCGTTGGTGGGCTGGATTTGGCCAGGGTCCAGCAGTTTTGATAGAGAGAGGGGGCGAGGGTCCAGCTGATTAAGCCGTGAGCCATGAAGAAGAATGTGCTTTAGATCTTCTATAGCACCGCAATGGCAGCATCTGGGAGAGTCAATTTGCATCAAGCGGTAACGCCATTGAGCTGTAAAAGTAACATCTAGTCGCACTCGATGAATTAATGCAGCATCTTGACGAGAGGTGCTTAGTGGCATGCGGAAAGCGAGCGTTGGATAAATTCTACTCAGCATAGATGGGAGAGAATGTCAGTTTCCCATTGGCAGGAAGCCAGAGGTGTCACAAGACTTCGAAGAATGGAACGACGATCTCCTCTCAACAGCACAATACTCGTCCGTCTCCGAGACGAGAGAGCTGTTTCTGCGGCGCGGCCGGCCTCGGTATGGCCCACGACACCGTGGCTGTCTATATTTTAATAGGCTGCGGCGCGGCGAAGTTTAGAAACCACTCATGTACAGTAACCTTGTAGGCAGGCACACACTTCAGCATTTTGTGTTGACATTTCCGAGCTTAAAGGACCAGTCTAGAGGCACCGAACTTTGTTTCTGTTTTTGGACAGTATGGTATGTTAGGCACCCGAAAACAGTTTTCCCATAATTAGTACAACCGTAGCGAAATTGGGATGCCTGCAATAGCCCCCGGAATCTCCCGTGCGCGAAACACCCTCCTTCGCCTTCACGATAGACACGTGATCAGCGCCGCCACGCGCGTCACTATGTGACGTGAGTGGTAGAGACGCTCCTCATTGGACCTGGGATCGCATGATCGAAGTGAACAACACCGCGCAGGCCGGAGCGTCTGCTACCGCTTCTGAGACGGTAGGTGTTCTCCGGCTGCGTGATGTCCGAAACGGAGGATTTGAAGGCTATCAACGACACGACCTCGATTTGTTGGGACCGCTGACACCACGGGAAGCACGAGTGATGCTGCACGAATCTAACTGTGTGATGTGCGATACTCAGTGCTTCCCGACAGCGTGCAGCCTGGCTGACCGTTTTCACCGCACAGTTCGTTCAATGGCTAACAGATGGCGCCACAATATCGCCGACATTGCTTATTTTCTGCTATTGTGACTTTTATTACCAGCGAGTGCGTATTCTGCCTTTTCCTGCTGCGGTACTGGTACTGTGCTGTCGCACCAGGAAGGTATTCAGCAACGCCATCGGGACGCGGCAGTTTGTGGGGACGTGCGTGGACGTGTGTGTACGTGCGGTAGTTGCAGCGCCATGCCGACCGAGCGCGGGAATATCTACTGCTGTTCCATCGTTGACGTACGAAAAAACGCTCGGCGGTAATTGGTAATCAGATATTACTCTTTTGATTGCAATCTTATTTTGTCAGGTTGCATATATGCTTTGTTTTTCAGAAAACGTGATATAAATCATGTAATGAATAGCAGTCAACAAGAAACAGTTCGCAATGTTCGTAGCTGACGGTTTTCTCTACCAACGAATGAGGGGGCTCTCTACACTGTTGAAACAGAACTTCACCACATAGCAGGCTCCTAGCCAACCATCATACCGAATGATATCATTCTGTGTCATGATTTGTACAAAACAGGGGGGGGGGGCGCCTATTTGGGACAAGATAATCTGTCCCAGATAGGCGCCTCCTCCCATTTTCAACAAATCAATGCACAGAATGATATCATTCGGAATGATGGTTGTCTAGGAGCGTGCTATGTGGTGAAGATCTCTTTTAACAGTGTAGCACAAACGTCACATTAGAGTGGGTGCGGTCTGCAGTTGGACCGCTCCGACCCGTCGCTGCGGCAGCGATTTTGCAAATTACTTGCGCCGCGGTGAAACAACTTTGGCAAAAAATATTTTGTAGGAATGCTTTTCACATACTGCTTTCCAAGATGACAGCAGTTTTCAAACAGCTGTGAGAAATCAGATGGAAGAACTGCAACAGAAGCTGGAAATTTCTGTTCCTGCAGCACACCTAACTTTTTTTTTAATTCTATGTTAGCGCCGCGTAGCAACTATGGCTAGGAGCGGCATAAGACTTCGACAGATGGAGAGAGGACAGCAGAAAGAACTGGGGGACAGGGGGTTAGTATGCATCCTGGGCCGACTTCAGGGGAACTGTGCCGACATTCGTCTGGTAGTCTTCGGGAAACCCAGGAAAAATCGCAGACAGCACAGCCGGTGACAGTATTCGAACCCGTGTCACCTCCCAGTCTCGGCGTGGGGAGCGATCATCCTAACCGCTACGCCACGGGAGCTGGTGGCACACCTAAATAAACAAAACGTACATGAGAGTCCACGATAGCGAAACCCCGACGCGAGGGACATACACACGCAACGTCTCAAACTCAGCTGAAGGGTGTGTTGCCACAAAAACATACCTAAACCAGAGAGGCAAAAATGGAGTCACATAGGCAAAATGACCAGCCTCTGCAAGCCCGGAGGGAAGGTTAGTGAAGGATCGTTGATAAAACCCCGTATGCAGAGTGTTTCCTTAAAGGGACTATCGCATCCGGAAACATGGGCCCGAAACAGTTACGAGATTGCATGGCACCATTGGATATTGCATTTCGGCAATTTTTTCAGCTGGGAAACTTTTCGTTCACACAACCTCTGAGAGAACAAACGCTGATATCATCGTGAGGCAAGACATAATTCGACCAATGCATGGGCGGCGAAGCCCTCCCTCACTTTGTCTCCGAGATATCATCCGCTTCGTGCATGGCTTCGTGTGTGAAATTTGCTCGAAGTTGCTGTGCGTTTCGCTCAATAGTGAAATTGCGACGTGTGGCGGAGTGTTGGGTACGCAGCGTTGTGATCCTGGCTGCAAAACAATCGTCTGGGACTAGCCCAGAATTGACATTTCAGGACGCAAGGACAGGGACGCCAGCGAAAACGGGAAGCAGCAATCGCCGTCATGCTTCCTGTCGGGCTTCCTGCGCAAGAGGATTGCGCGTTCGCCTTCCTTAATTGTACCTCGTATTTTGCCGACGAAACGTGTGTGGCATTTTGTGACAAAGCGGATTTATTGCAATTCCGCATGGGGCTAGCTGCTAAAGCCCTACTGTGTCCAAATTGTTCCAAGGGCGAATGGTAACCACCGGCATAAAGGCATATAGGTACGCCTGTGTGAAACAGGAATACAGAAAACACGTACAGAAGAGAGGTACGTAAGTCATGTATCACAAAAACCTTTCACTACAGCACGTTGTGCTACATATGGAACTGCCGTGTTCGTATGACATCACCGGTAATTCTACGAATGAGACGTTCTTCGTCACCTACCCAGTTTCAAGTTGTTCAAGAAGGTGCATGCTGCGCACGGTCATCGCAACAAAATATGGGTGCGTAGCTTAAACCAGACGGAGCTCCGTCCGAAGACACACGTCAAATACAGCTGACACTTAGCTAAAAGAACTACAGCATATGCGTTCGTCAGATTCCACTGGGCCACAGGGGCATCTTCCGCTTTCGAGTGGACGACGGTAAAAAACGCTTTGCTGACTGTGCACAATCATGAGCGATCAGATGTGAAGCGTACAGGAAGGTGTCACTTATGAAAAAAATATTGACTGTCTATAAAGACTTCGTTGAGAAATGTCAATAAAAGTATAAAGAAACACGGTAGGTTGCCCATAAAAATTCTGTTGAACTCCTATTCCAAATTGGCCACCGTGTATGTATGGGAAGTGTCAGTAGAGATTATGCAATAGAGACTCCATACAAAGGTGCTAAAAAGCGGTTTCGGCAGCTGCCATTCGCTGCACTCTTGCATAGCATTGCTTAGCTTATGTGTGTGTGATGCAAAACACGTAAGCTACAGGTAAGCTACAGGTAAGCTACAGCGACTCTTACTTTGCTTTATTGCACGTTCCACGATGCAGCTTCAAAAGGAAACAGGGAGAAATATAGAAGCAATCAAGAAGCTCACTGCCAAAGGTTAAGAAAGTCTCTACCACGACCAATACTACAAGCAGTACTGCCCTGCGACTTAGAAAGGTACTGGCATTCCTTTCCTACTAGAAAATGGGCACTATATATTGTGTTTCCCGCAAGCTTCACTAAATCCGAAAGCCCTGCTCGCCTGTGACTCAAAAAGAAGGGTGAGCTGTGTAAGTCTAATTCAATTACGCACAAAAACAACTGTGAAGCGAGGAATTGTTTTGAGTATTAACTCTCAATCAACATAACGTTTGTGTTTCTTAGTCTGTGGCACGTACCGTACCGGTGCCACAGGAAGACTGAATGACATTTGTCAGAAACAAAGGGCAATCCTCTGTAAGATTTCCACCCCAAAATGATGATTGCCTATGTTACATGGAACATTTATTGCGAAATAGACAGAATTGCGCGATTATATTAAGTTTGGCTTTCGATGGACCTACTCAATGTCTCAAATCAAAAGCACTAAGAAACACAGACCTTACGATGAAAGATGAAAGGAGGAAAGTTTCATCGTTGATTTCTTGAGCAATTTGAGGCTTTGTTTGTATCTGTCCCTTCTTTGTTGTTCCAGCCTCAGAACATCAGTTCTCTCTTGTTCAACAGACCTTACGTTTATTGAGAGGTGATACTCCCAACAATTTCTCGCTTGAGTGTTTTTGTGTGCGTCCTGCACGTCCTCAAAGAGATCTGTGGCTACGTTGCATTGTGGAACGCGCAATAAACGAAACTAAGAGTAACTGTATGTCTGTAGCTTTTCTGTTTTGCACCACACAAACACACACACACACACACGCACCCGCGCGCGCGCACGCACGCACGCACACGCACGCACACAAGCTAAATCATACCAGGGTGTAGCGAATGACAGCTGCCGAACCCGTTTGTTAGCATTTTTGTATGGAGTCTGTATTGCATAATGTATATTGACACTTCTCAATCCATACACGGTGGCCAATTTGGCATAGGATGTCCATATAAGTTTTATGGTCCATGTATACAACATATTGCATACATAGAAAATCAATATGGAGGACATATTTCTATTTACAGTACTCATTCTATTTACAGAAGTCAATCAACTGAAAAATGCAATGATGTCAATATAGTACATAGACCCAGAATGAAGAGTCAATACAGAGTCAATGTTCATTTTCGTAGGGGATATATATCATCGGACGGCTCGTTGGCACTGCCTGCACTTTCACCTGCGACAGATGGTGTGGCAAAGGGTGTATTGAGGGTCATCATGTAGCACAATTTCATTACTGCTGTACTCGTCGGATCGCTTTCAAGCGCAGCAGCCTCACCTTCTGATTCCGACAATCCCGACATAACCGGCGATCGCCGGCTTGCTCGCCTTTCCGACGCCCGCCGGTTAGCTGTGCGAAAAGATGTCCTAGCAAATCAACGATAACTTGTGGACGTCCTAAGGATATCCTTTATCACGTCTGGGACGTCGGTGGGACCCGTTAAAGGGAGACTCCGGGACAATCCGAAACTATTATAATGACTATGTAAATAAGCTCGACACATTCTTCCGAAATGAGAAATACAGTTGGTTTGGTAATCGGGGACTCGTTAGTTGCCAAAAGAGCTGGGAAGCTCAAAACGAAACTGAAACTTCTGAAGGTTCCCTCTACTACCTCCTGTACCATGCGTGACGTCACCGGTAGTCTCGTGTGGGCCACTGGCTGTTTTTCGGGCACGCGCGTTGTAACTTCTTCGTGTCGCGTGGATGACCAGTCGTCTGCTTCCTCGATTTCGCTCTAAGATATTCACCAGTGGTAACAGCAAAACCTACAGAAAGCCGCACACGAGGAATACCGGTGAGGTGAAGCACAGTGTTGCTGGACTGCTTTCCCGTGGAGGAGCGCCTAATCACACGAAGGAAAATATTCATTTTCTAATCATCTGGGCCACTTGGGGATGTGAAATTGCGTTCACTGAAATATCATGCGGTACGGATTGATGTCGCACTGTTACCTCAACACGTTTTTGGTGCGGAGTCTCCCTTTAAGTGCCAAAGTCACATCCCGGGAGATTCTAAAAAGTCCTTATAACATCCCGAACTACATTTTACGGACCTGAAATTCATCTTTTTCGTCGAACAATGAAGGCAGCGCTTTAAAGCGCAAAAAAGCAAACAAAACAAGAACAGACAGCGGTAGAGGCCCCGAAGACAAAACAGATGACAAAGTTCAAAAATATTTCCATGGAGCAGTACTGGCAGCAATACTGCCCCGCGACTGTTCTGTCATATTCCAAGACACCGTCTACCAACCCAGACAATGTTAGCAAAGATGCTCTCACCCTAAGCGGGAGAGCAGGCTCACTTCTGCCCCCTGCACCACATATGTACGCGGAGTTGAAGGGAGACTTCAGCTTTCAAAGAACTTCCACGGGAAAGGCATATACTACAGATTGTTTGTCACGCGAGCTTCCACAAATTCGAGAGCCCTGTTCGCCTGCGAATCAAAATGAAGGGTAGGGTATCTATATTTAATTTGGTTGTGTCAACAATGAACGCCGAAATTAGGAACTGCTTGGCGCATAAACACACCATGACTATAGCGTCAGTGTTTCTTACTGCTTTTGGTTTGAAACATTCAGTTGGTCCATCGGAGATCGACTTTCCACAGCGCTACACGACCCGCGTTTCCCTCTCTCTTGCAATAAATGATCCATGTAACGTCATGTGCAGGATCTGTTTCGCACTATTCTTGAAACAGCTGCTGCGGGAGGTCCTGTGAATATATAGCTAGAAACGTCCATCCATGAAGTTCCCAGAGATGTCCACCGGATATCCATTTCCGAATATGGACATTCGGGTATACTGCGCATCCCAAGAGGAGAAAGTGTTGTGTCTGCATTCGCACTTCTGCTTGCTGCGCATCATATTGCAAGGTAGAGGTGACCAAAGTAGCCGCCAGTTAAATGCAGTCGTAGTGTTTCAAATCCTTACCTTCGTCTGCATTATGCTGTTTTAAGCGGTTCAACACCACAGCAGTGAATAATACACCATTCATCATGAGGTTAAAAAAAAAACACCTTGCACACAAAATATGCTGGTATTTTACTCGAACTTTACATCCGAGTTGGATGCAATTATTTTGAAATCCCAGTGACATCCTGACAATGCATACTAATCAGACAACACTGAGATATTTGTAATGACGTTTTGTACATATCTCCTGGATATCAGTAACGGAGCAGTACGTCGGGATCATTCTAGGATGTCATTATGACGCCGGTTGCTGTATGGGGTGCTCTCATTGGTCCAGTTACGCGTGACGTTTTCAGGGCTTTCCTGGAGAGGGATTTTAGGAATGTGATTGCGATTTATTACTCCAGATTGCTCAGAATATACACAACCTATTCACTAGGAGCTTTCGCTGCCATTGTCAGAGATAACCGATGAATGTCGTGCTACTGAAGTTTCGGAATCGCCCGAAATGGATGCGATAGTCCCTCTAAGAAGCCTCCTCTGTCGATTACCCCCATCACATTTCCAAATGTTTCTCAATTGCCGAACAATTATCATTATTTTTACTTTCAATAAATGCTCTCTTAACAGGTCGTTCAAACAACGTTTTGGCTGGCCAATACAACAACAAAAAAAGGAAAACGTAATCTGATATACAAAATTTGGTTGGCCGGAAAGAAATTTCTTCCTGTAGTGCGTACACCCAGCAACAGTTGTTTGGAACGGAGTGAGGGCATTGAGACGAATGTCATTTGTGAGAACCAGTTTAACATGGAACTTCCGAGCTACAGCTAGTAGGTTAGGAGAAATATTATAATAATCATATATCGTAGTACAACCTGATTGGGGACGACCGCTGGGTCAGATAACTTGGTTACCAAATTTGTTTCCTGCCAATTGAATGTTGCATATATCAGTTCAGTTCCGATGTTCAGAGTGAGGAAGTTTTTCCGCCAAACTATCATGTTCTAAGGAAAGACAGAGAGGGTAAAGGTGGTGGTGTTGCCATTCTGATCAAAACCGGTATTGAATTTTCTGTTATACCAATATTCGAAGTGTTTTGCCGTATAAATATATCTGGTAAAAAATTGTTATCGGAGGATCGTACCGTGCTCCAAATGCCACTTCTTGTCACCTTGATGAGCTTGATGATTATCTTTCTCGTTGTGTGAAGGAAGGAACACACGCGATACTGGCTGGCGATTTTAATGGCCCTACCGTTGATTGGCAAAAACGCATTGTAATCGATAATTCAGTACATGCCTATCATGTGTTGGATATTTTCCTTAAATGTAATTTGCAACAAATTCTCAACCAGTACACCCGTCTACATGTAGATACAGGGAATGTTCTTGACCTAACCTAGAACCAGGGTTTCCGAAATTCCTGGTACTCCATTCTGAAGACGAGGCAAAACCACTCTCTAAGATATCACCGTTTGTCATTGCAAGGGAAATAGAAAAATAAATTGGAAAGACCTACACTGCAAAAAAACTGTCATCTGGGGACCTTCAAATCGAGGTTCAAACCAGGGAGGAAAGCTCGGCCCTCCAAGCTGCCAGGAAAATTCGGGACATACCGGTGTCCATTGCAAAACACAGAAACCTCAACATTGTCAGGGGCGTGATCTCGGAAATTGAGCTTCTCGAGTGCACCGACTCTGAGATTGAGGAAGGCCTGCGGGAAGAGGGTGTCGTGGCAGCAAAGCGAATAGTGATGCGTCGGGACGGTAAAGAAATCTCAACAAAGCACATTGTTTTATCATTTGAACTACACAAGCTTCCTACAACCATCAAGTCTGGTTACCTCAACTGCCACGTGCGATGCCCTATGTCCCTAATCCGCGGCGTTGTTTGAAGTGTCAACGCTTCGGGCACGGGTCTCAGGTCTGCCGTGGACAGGAAACATGTCCCAAATGCTCTGGTACAGATCACCCAGCAGAATCCTGCCGAAATCAAGTGCGGTGTGCAAATTGTAAAGGTGACCATCCTGTCTACTCCAGGTCATGTCCCCGATGGAAAGATGAAAAAGAAATCCTTAGAATCAAGGCAGAGCAAAATATCTCGTACAAAGACGCAAAGGCGCAAGCAGAGTTCAGGAAAAAGGGCACTTTCTCCGAAGTGGTGCGCAGGTGAGTGGTACCACAGAGGAGTTCTGTGGAGACCCAAACTGCTGGGCCTCTGCCCTACACTACCCCCAAGAGGGATGGAGATACGGAGGTATCTCCTTCTCCTTCTGTTTCCATTACTTCCCCCATGCCTGCAGCGGCCTCAGCTGAGGTTGCTTGCATGGCACCCGTCTGGGATGGATTGCTCAAAGATCCATCCCAGGCACCTGTTGTTAACATGGAGCTCGACGACGAAGACCGTGCTTCACAGAAGTCGTCGTCGAGTCTCCCAGGCACTTTCTCGCAATCAAAAGAGAAACGCGGAAGATCAAGTGGTAGAGGCAGAGGCAACAGCCCCCACCAAGGGTGCTGCCTCCTTAAATGCACATAATGGTCAAAGTCTCTTTGTTTTTCTTAACCACAATCCTTTTCATGGGACAGGTCCTTCTACAATGGAACTGTCGAGGCCTCTTCACCAACATAGATGACATACATGACCTTCTTGAAAAGTATAAAACTGTCTGTTTCTGTTTGCAAGAGACATACTTGAACAAGCAAAGTATAAACCCATTTCGAAGATACAATGTTTTTCGAAAGGATCGTACGGACACCTCACGTTCATCTGGGGGTGTGGCTCTGATTACTCCGCAGTCCATTACTTACAATTCTGTTCCACTTGTTACAGACTTTGAGGCTGTAGTTGTACAAATATGCCTCGACAGGGTCATTACAGTGTGTTCATTGTACCTGCCCCCTTCAGTAGTAATCCACCAGAGAGACTTTGAGCATCTTTGTGACCAGCTGCCTCAACCTTTCCTTATTCTTGGGGACCTGAATGCTCACAGCCCCCTGTGTGGCAGCAAAAGGTTAGACATCAGAGGGAAAATGCTGGAAAACGTTTTGATGTCAAGGTCAATTTGCTTGCTCAACACGGGACAAGCTACTTACGTTAATGCAGCGACACAAAGCTTTTCTTCTCTAGATATCTCGCTGTGCAGTCCCCATAGGTGGGCATTTTGGTGAAACCTCACTCGCCCTCGCCCTCACGGCCCTCACAGACACATGCCCTCAATCGCCCTCACCCTCACCGCCCTCACGAGCACAGGCCCTCACTCGCCCTAACCCTCACGGCCCTCACAGACACATGCCCTCAATCGCCCTCACCCTCACCGCCCTCACGAGCACAGGCCCTCACTCGCCCTCACCCTCACGGCACTCACAAACGCAAGCCCTGAGGGTCTTACCCTCATAATGTCTCCTGTGAGTGCACTCATGAGGTTGTGTCCCTCGTGAGACCTCCTGTGAGTGCACTCATGAGGTCTGAGGGGCGCCAGGTCTCTGTGAGTGAAGTCACTGGTGAGGCCTGAGGTATGTGAGGTCAGTATGAGGGCATCCAGAAATGAGGTCAAATGACGCATGATGTGGTTCCAACGACACAACCACTGGCTGTGTACACTTTAAAGGGCTGGTGTGCACGTATTTAGCAATTTCGTCTACGTCGCGCTGGGAACACAGCAAAGCGTCCTGAGCTGACTGATTACTTTGCGATATGGTTCCAGCGACCTAACTACTGGCAGGGTGCACCTTAAAGGGCTGGTGTGCACATTTTTACAAATTTAGTCTATGTCGCGCCGGGAACACAGCAAAACGTCCTGAGCTGACTGATTACTTGGCGATATGGTTCCAGCGACCCAACTACAGGCAGAGTGCACTTTAAAGGGCTGGTGTGCACGTTTTTACAAATTTACTCTATGTCGCGCTGGGAACACAGCAAAATGTCCTGAGCTGACTGATTACTTGGCGATATGAGTCCAGCCACCCAACTACAGGCAGGGTGCACTTTGAAGGGCTGGTGTGCCCGTTTTTACCAATTTCGTCTATGTTGCGCTGGGAACACAGCACTGCGTCATGAGCTGACTGATTACTTGGTGATATGGTTCCAGTGACCGAACTACCGGCAGGGTGCACTTTAAAGGGCTGGTGTGCTCGTTTTTAGCAATTTCGTCTACGTCGCGCTGTGAACACAGCGAAGCGTCCTGAGCTGACTGATTACTTGGCGATATGGTTCCAGCGACCCAACTACAGGCAGGGTGCACTTTAAAGGGCTGGTGTGCACGTTTTTACCAATTTCGTCTATGTTGCGCTGGGAACACAGCAAAGCGTCCTGAGCTGACTGATCACTTGGTGATATGGTTCCAGTGACCGAACTACCGGCAGGGTGCTCTTTAAAGGGCTGGTGTGCTCGTTTTTAGCAATTTCGTCTACGTCGCGCTGGGAACACAGCAAATCGTCCTGAGCTGACTGACTAGTTGGCGATATGGTTCCATCGACCCATGTACAGGCAGGGTGCACTTTAAAGGGCTGGTGTGCCCGTTTTGAGCAATTTTGTCTACGTCGCGCTGGGAACACAGCAAAACCTCCTGAGCTGACTGATTACTTGGTGATATGGTTCCAGCGACCCAACTACCGAGAGCGTGCGCTTTAAAGGGCAGGTGCGCCGGTTTTTAGCAATTTCGTCTATGTCGCGCTGGGAACACAACAAAGCCCAGTACACTTGGCTGTGTTTCCAGCGCGACGTAGACGAAATTGCTAAAAACGTGCACATCAGCCCTTTAAAGTGCACCCTGTAGGTAATTGGATCGCGGGAACCATGTCACCAAGTAATCAGTCAGCCAAGACGCTTTGCTCTGTTCTCAGCGCGACATATACGAAACTGCTAAAAACGGGCACATCAGCCCTTTAAAGTGCACACTGCGTGTAGGTGGGTCGATGGAACCATATCATCAAGTAATCAATCAGCTCAGGAGGCTTCGCTGTGTTCCCAGCGCGACGTAGATGAAATTGCTAAAAACGAGCACACCAGCCCTTTAAAGTGCACACTGCGTGTAGTTAGGTCGCTGGAACCATATCACCAAGTAATTAGTCAGCTCAGGACGCGTGGCTGTGTTCCCAGAGCGATGTAGACGAAATTGCTAAAAACGGGCACACCAGCCCTTTAAAGTGCACCCTGCCGGTAGGTGGGTCGCTGGAACCATATCATGAAGTAATCAGTCAGCTCAGGAGGCTTTGTTCTGTTCCAAGCGCGACGTAGACGAAATGGCTAAAAACGTGCACTCGGGCCCTTTAAAGTGCACCATGCCTGTAGTTGGGTCGCTGGAACCATATCACCAAGTAATCAGTCAACTCAGGACACGTGGGTGTGTTCCCAGCGCGACGTAGACGATATTGCTAAAAACGGGCACACCAGCCCTTTAAAGTGCACCCTGCTGGTTGTTGGGTGGCTGGAACCATGTCACCAAGTAGTCAGTCAGCCAAGACGCTTTGCTCTGTTCTCAGCGCGACATATATGAAACTGCTAAAAACGGGCACAGCAGCCCTTTAAAGTGCACACTGCGTGTAGGTGGGTCGATGGAACCATATCACCAACTAATCCGTCAGCTCAGGACGCTTTGCTGTGTTGGCAGCGCGACGTAGACGAAATTGCTAAAAACGGGCACATCAGCCCTTTAAAGTGCACACTGCGTGTAGTTAGGTCGCTGGAACCATATCACCACTTAATTCGTCAGTTCAGGGCGCTTGGCTGTGTTCCCAGCGCGACGTAGACAAAATTGCTAAAAACGGGAACACCAGCCCTTTAAAGTGCACTCTGCCGGTAGCTGGATCGCTGGAACCATATCACTAGTGCCTTCATAATTTGTCCACGTCTCGGAAGCGTCATTTAACCTCATTTCTGAATGCACTCATACTGACCTCACACCCCTCAGGCCTCACCAGTGACTTCACTCATACAGACCTGGCGCCCCTCAGACCTCATGAGTGCACTCACAGGAGGTCTCATGAGGGGCAAAACCTCATGAGTGCACTCACAGGAGACCTGATGAGGGTAAGAACCTCATGAGTGCACTCACGGATGGCCTGATCGCGGGCTTGCCCTCACTCACCCTCACCTCAAAGGCGTGAGGTGAGGGTGAGGGGCACTCATGAGGGCCCTCATGAGTGAGTTCGCCCAGCTATGGCAGTCCCTCGCTGTTTAGCAGTTTAGACTGGGCAGTTGAACAAAATCCACGAGGGAGTGACCACTTTCCTGTTATCGTGAAATTGTGTGGTGCTACAAATACACTCACAACACGACCACCCCGATGGAAACTAGCTCAGGCTGACTGGAGCTTATTCCAAAGGGCAGTCAAACTCCAGTCCTCTTCTTTTGAACACATGTCAGTCGAAGAGGCAAACACTTTAGTTACAAGCGCAATCATAGATGCCGCCAAACAACCTATTCCACAGACATTGGGTCGGCTCCCCAAGCGTCCGAAACCTTGGTGGACTGACCATTGCGCAAAGACTAGAAAGGAACAGAATCGTGCCTGGGGTACCTTTCGTAGATACCCCACATCACAGAATCTTCTTGCCTCCAAAAAAGCACGTGCCAAAGCAAGGTGGACACGAAAGCATGCAAAAAGGTCTTCTTGGCACAACTTTGTTTTTTCTTTAACACATGGAACCCCATCAAAGAAAGTATGGGATAGGCTCCGGAAAATTAAAGGAGACTACCAGAGTTTTTCCATTCCCCTCCTTCAAGTCAATGGTGTTCCATGTCAGAGTTTACACGAACAGGCGGATCTCCTAGGTGAACATTTCCAAAATGTTTCCAGTTCTGCACATTACAGCAAAACGTTCTTGTCTGTAAAGAACCGGGCAGAAAAGCAAGTCATTTCAACTGTGGGTGGTGAAAATTATGCATACAACCAGCCGTTCACTATGGTAGAGCTCCAGCGAGTAATGTCCTCAGTGAAGGTCAGTGCTCCTGGTCGAGACAGGGTCACCTATTCCATGATCACCCACTTATCAGAGGAATCCAAAGGGTGTTTTCTAAACTTCTTCAACAAAGTCTGGGATAAGGGGCAGATGCCAGCAGCATGGAAGGTAGCAACTGTAATTCCACTTCTCAAACCTGGCAAAGAAGCATCAAATCCCACCAGCTACAGGCCCATTACCCTCACCAGCTGTTTGGGCAAAACATTCGAAAGAATGATGAACAACCGGCTAGTGTATTATCTTGAATGCAATAAATGTCTTGATAAGTACTAATGTGGATTCCGAGCTGCACGTTCGACGACAGACCATCTTGTTCGTTTGGAGACCACAATCCGAGAAGCGTTTGTCAGGCGGGGTCACTGTGCCTCTATATTCTTCGATTTAGAAAAGGCATATGATACCGCTTGGTGGTATGGGATCATCCGGGATCTATACTTTTTAGGGATACGGGGCCGGCTTTTACGCTGTATCATTAACTTTCTGCAAGATCGAACTTTCAGGGTCCAACTGGGCAGCACTCTATCACAACCATTTCTTCAGGAGTTCTTCAGGGCTCCGTGCTCAGTGTGACATTATTCATGTAAAAATGAACTCCATAGCCACTGCAATTCCTTCGTCTATATCATATTCGTTGTACGTTGATGACATTCAAATCTCATACTCCTCTGCAAATTTGGCAACTTGTGAGAGGCAACTACAACTGGCGATAAACACACTGGTTAAATGGGCAGAGCAGAACGGATTCAAGTTCTCCTCAGAAAAGACTATCAGTGTCTGTTCACGAGAAAAAAAAATGACTATTTCCGAACCCTATACTTTACATGAATCGTGAGAACATTGCCGTCCGAGAAGAACACAAATTTCTGGGAATGGTATTTGATAGAAAGCTTACGTTTTTGCCGCACATCAAGCAACTAAAAGCAAAATGCATGAAGTCTTTAAGTCTCATGAAAGTTATCGCTCACAAGTCTCGGGGAGCAGACAGAACAACCCTCCACAAAATATATACATCAGTAATTCGGTCGAAGATGGACTATGGTTGTATTGTTTACAGTTCTGCTCGTACATCAGTCCTCAGGTTAATTGACCCAGTACACCATCAGGGCCTCCGGTTAGCACTTGGAGCTTTCCGCACCTCACCAGTGGAAAGTTTGTACGTCGAGTCTAATGAGCGGTCTCTGGACAGACGACGGTCTTACCTTACTATTCTTTATGGTCTTAAAGTCAAAAGCCATTGTCAGAATCCCGCCAAGCCTTGTGTCCAAGGCACACGGCTTCAGCGACTATTTGTAAACAGACCATCAGTGGTACGGCCTTCTAGCATACGAGCCTTGCAGTATCAAGAGTTTTATAACTTTTTGTATCAGGACTCCTGGATCCTTGAACAGGGTGACGAATGTGCTCCTTGGCAATCACAGCCACAATTAAACTACTCCTTAACTAAGTACAATAAAAAGGATACGTCGCCCCTAGCCCTTCAGCAAGAGTTCTTCGAATTAAAACATTCCTTTGGTGACCACACTGAAATATACACAGATGGGTCACGAACTGCTGACAGCGTTTCCTGCGCCATGGTATCTGCAGCGGTGACGCGGTCACACCGTTTAAATCCAGCAGCATCCATTTTTACTGCTGAAGTATATGCACTCATCTTGGCGCTTAATTTTATATTGCAAACGCATGTTAAATCTGGAGTAATTTACACAGACTCTCTTAGCTCTCTGCATGCTATGAGTAGTCTGCAGCGGGCTAATAACCTTCTAGTCCATAGAGCACGTTCTTTGGCCAGTAGGATAATAAACAGAGGTTATAACTTAATATGTTGCTGGGTGCCCAGTCACGTGGGTATCCCAGGAAATGAACTTGCAGACCGAGCCGCAGCAACAGCTCTTTCATCAGAAATTAGCCCATTCGACATCCCTTTCCATGACTTCAGACGTACATTAAAGAAGGCCATTAACGCAAAATGGCAGCAGTTCTGGGATGAACAAGCTCTGAACAAGCTTCATCTCATAAAACCACACGTAGCGCATAAAGTACATGCAATTCAACAACGTCTCCAGGAGGTGTTGAGACACAGGCTCAGAATTGGGCACACATATTTGTCGCCCGGCCACCTACTTCGTGGAGAGGAGCCACCGTGGTGCACCAATTGTAACGAGCAACTCTCCATCCTTCAGATTCTCATCACGTGCCCACAACACGAACCTCATCGCCAGCGCTACTTCACAGAATGCTACAAGCATTGTACACCTCTTCACCCAGCACTCTTGTTGGGTGATGAGCCTGTCATTTCTTTTGATAATGTCGAGAACTTTTTAGGGACATAGGCCTGCTTGGGAGCCTATAACTTTTTAGTTACTTTCCGCAAGAGAACTTTACACACATTTCTTTTAATTATATCAGTATATTTGTAGGTTGAATTTCATTCACTTTATTCTTATAACTTAATTTATCTGTGTTCATAAACATGGTTTGGCGCATTATGACCTTTGTAGTCGCTGCGCCGGAAAAATCCTAATCATCATCATCATCAACGTCCGCCGTTGCTGGGAATGCAGCGAGTTATTTTTTTTTTTTTTTAATGAGTGTACTGAACCATTGGCTGCGTCGTGATACCTTTGTTTACATTGACGCTGCTCTACATAAGATGTGATTGCTACTCAAAATCATCATAATGGGCAAATGCCAGCACGCAACAACCAATTATCGCGCAAACAGGCATGCGCAAGTCACGTGCGGCTGTGCTCTTATGCACGCCACGCGAGAGCTCGCTGCGGCCTTTACTCAGGACCAACTGTGGCGTATAAAAAAATCTATCCTAAATCGCGCGATACGATTTCTTCTGAATTATTTTGGACGGTGGTTGTGTGGAGTATTTCGAATCATAAGACGTGTTTCCCAGACCCATGTTTTCGACCGGACTGTCACTTTCAGCATTATTTAATCGCATCCATCCAGGATGCTGAACGACTTACGTTATTTCCGCGTTAAATTCTTACATTACAACCAGCATGTTGAACAGGATTGATTCATTACATTCAAATGAGCATGTTGAACGACGCAGGTTATTTCAGCCTTAAATTATTACATGCCAAGCAGCATGTTGAACAGCATGTTATTTTAACATTCCCTCATGACAACCGGGTGCAAATAACAATGTTTGAGTTTATTCGAAAGAAAAGTAAGAAAGAATATAACGATAATAAAAAGTAATAATAAAAGCAATAAGTTACTTAATAGTAATAACTTACGAGTCCGCTCAGATGGCTAGTGGAATTATGATATAATCCACGTTGAAAATTGTTGCACTATGTGAAACGCGAAGTACGAATATCGATTTCACGCACATTGTACGCGGAAAGTCCAACATGCAAAGTGTAATACAATGATACAACGCAGGTTCAACACTCATATACCAGCACAAGAATGGAGCACGTTATGGCAGCGTTGATACTTATGATGGAATTTAAGGTAGCCGTAAATGTTGAATGAATAATGTTGTTTCTGCAGTTACTGCGAAAGGTACAGGCACGCGCGACTGTTTACCACTGCCCATGTTTGACTTCATATAGGCCAACTCAATGCAACCAGTATAAGAAACACAGACGTCGTGCTGATGCTGACCTCATAATTCAGTCTATTCCCCACCTCCGTGCTATTTGCCTGTTTAATTAAAATACACACCTCACCCTTTGACTTGATTCACAGACGAACGAGGGTAATTCCATTTTAAATCGACCAATGTCCGCCGATGACATTTTTTGTTATTTCAGTGAAAAAAAAAAAAATGTTAGGAACGACCTTCAGTGAAGACAAAAGCAGGTTCCCGGAGCTTCCTAGGATCTACCAGTCCACAGATGGAGAGGGGGTAAGGTGGCCTCGTCTTCGCGACGTGATTGTTTCTCGCGACTTTGCAGCCTTACTGACGCCATTTCATTCGCGTCACAGCCCTCATAGCCATCACACGTAGTGTCTGGGCACTCTAGTATGCCCGTACGGAGTGAAAACGGTGTCACTTTAAAGACACGCTGAGGAAAAAAACGCCAAAATCAGCAGATATGACAAAAAATGCACATATTTTAGCGCTCATAGCTCCTCGACGGCAGGTCAGATATCCGTAAATGAAGTATGCTTCTAATGTGCAATCTTTCCTCTGTCGTTCAATATATCGAAAACCATTCCAACCCGTTTGGTTGCCGAAAGAGATGTCAGTAAAGTTAGGTGAGAGCAGAAAATTGCCGATGTTTGGTATGGCATACCTCGGCCGCTGCAATACTTACTCCAATAATTTTGCGGTTACTGAAAGGCCAACCTATCCCCTCAATCCAGCTGCAAAAATATGTTGCACTCTTTTAGTAGGGTGAACGCAGCGAATTTTTCTCTGTGCCCAGGTCTCGCCGTTGCAGCCTCGCACTCAAACTCCAGTTTCGAGTGACACGCCATCGCGCGTTTCTCATTTCACAGGGCCTTCGGTCTCCCAGATGTTGCATTGATTCCCGCCGCTGGCACTTATTTGTGGACGTGTCCACGTCGGCATTCTTATTTATATGCAACCCTTTTATATTCCGTTGCTAGACCAACAGATGGCGTCCGTCTATTATGCCGCAGCGACTGAAAGTTGAGTACTGACTGACGATATGTAGCTGAGTATAGCAACTTTTGAAACAGTTTTGTCAATACTGCACATGTTGTTAATTTTTTTTTAAATTAAATTCCGTACTGGGAAGCGCTACCAGTGGCTGACTGCTGGAGGTGCTGTCTTTATTACAGCTGCAAAAAGAACAAAAACTATCAGCCTACATTGCATAGGTACCCATTCTGCGATGGAAATTATCATGGCGTCTCTTTGTGACATATATTTGTAAAAAAAGAACGAGGTATGCATTCTAACGACAAGGGTTCGCACGGTCTGGCGTGGTGCAACCTTCCTCTTGTTGACCAAATCCAGTCTAATTGACCAAATAATGTCGGGGTTCAATGGATGCATATGCTGCATACCCATGCAATGTAGCCGGACAGTATTTTGTTACTTCTTTTTGCGGCTGTAATAAAGACGGCACCTCCAGCAATGAGCCACTTGGTAGCACTTCCCAGTACAGAGTTTTTTTTTCAAGCGCACACCCTGTGCAGCATTGACAAAACTGTTCCAAAAGTTCTTGCTATACTCATTTCCATATCGCCAGTCAGTACTTCACTCTCAGTCGCTGCGGCATAATAGACAGATGCCATCTGTTGGTCTCGCAACTATATATAAAATGGTTGCACGTAAATAAGAATCCCAACGGGGACATGTCCACAAATACGTGCCAGCGGCGGGAATCAGTGCAACACTAGGGAGACCGAAGGCCCTGTGAAATGGAAAACTCGCGATGGCGTGCCACTCGAAAGTGGAGCAGTTGTGCAAGGCCCCAACGGCGAGACCTCGGCACAGAGAAAACTTCGCTGCGTTCACCCTACTAAAACAGTGTATAGGATGTAGGGAATACGTTGGCCTTTCAGTAACCGCAAAATTATCGGAATAAATGTTGCAGCGGCTGAGGTATGCCGTACGAAACCTCGGCAATTTTCTGCTCTCACCTAAATTTACTGACATCTCATTCGGTAACAAAACGGGTTAGAATAGCTTTCTATACATTGAACGATAGAGGAAAGATTGCACATTAAAAGCGTACTTCATTTACGGACATCGCACCTGCCGACGAGGAGCTATGAACGCTAAAAATTTGCAATTTTTGTCATATCTGCTAAATTCCGTTCCGACAGGTCTCCCGAATGACGTCTCGCTCCAGCATGTCCTTGTCTGTCATTACGCACTTGGTTGATGTTGATGAAGGATTGAGTTCTTTGAACTTTTGGAACATCCATTCCAGGCTCTCTCTATCTTCTCTCACGAGAAGCGCAACACAGACAACTTCGGTCGCCCCATTGCCGTCTTCGTTGTGGAATACGTATACAGGTGTACGTATTTCGAGCAGCTTGTAGGTTGCATCTACAGGGAAGTACTTTGGGTATGCTTCCATGTAGCTCCGCATGGTCTCTGTTGAAATAAGGAGACCTAGGAAGTCCTCCCCTCGGGTAAAAATGCAAATCCCTCCCATCGGGTAAATCCGCTCCAACAGAAATTCAGTTCTGGCAGTCAGTTACCTCAAGCAGATAATAATCTTAGGACGGAAGGAAAATAATGCCTAACATATTTGTTTTGAAGAAGCAATACTGTTTGCTCTAGGTCGTTTCTTCTTACTGGCTTCAGGCCACTGGCAATGTTGCTGAGATCTTTGAGGAGCACAACTTTTCCTGTTTGTGCTTCAAGTGTCTCTTTCACCAGCTTTTTGCTGGCCTGGAAGGAAAGTAGACGGCGCGCTTCTTCTTTTACGTCTTTTGGCAGGGTACGGTTCTGAGGGAGGTGCAAAGCCTACAGACAATGTATGTCACATCACCACGTGATCAACATGCTCTTTTATTTGTGCCTTTTAACATACCTTCGATGTTGGATGGTTGTGTGTGTCTTCGACAGATATTACTTCAAGCTGCTGCCCAGCTTTAGAGACCTTGCACTTGATGTGTGCGTTGCACCCATCTATGAAAGTCCTGAAAAAAAAGCACGTATATTGCAAGAGTCCTGACACATAAGCAGTCTATGCATTCAGGTCTCTCAGACATCGACGACATGCACAAGTTGGAACATTTGCCGTACCCACTAAAACTGTTACGACTAACTAAGGCAAACTAAATTTTTCATGAAAAGGAGGGGTGGGGGAACTGCAGCAGGGCTCTTCTAGTAGGTTACCTATAGCGACCACTCAGAAAAAAGGTTTCTTGTGTGCGGCTAATTAACATATATATTTTAATAAACTTTTTAGTAAGGGGCTTTTGTGACAAAGTCAGGTAGCAGAATTTGAGACAGCCCTCCTTTAAAGCCACCCGATTAATAAATGAATAAATAAATAGATAAGCAATCGAACGAGGAGGGGGGGGGGCACGCACTTGCTTGCATGCAAATGATGCTCGTTTGATATTTTTTTTTAGAGTTCCTTTAAACCAGAACTGTCTTGAATTCTGCTACTTCACATTTACGTAAAAACCCTAATTTAAGATCTGATTGAAATAGTTTTGTTAATTAGCTGCCTAATCTTACGTTAAGGCGGCTGAAGAGAATTTTGTGGAAAACGCGCTGCCTTGAGCACGCGCTCATTGCACGCAGAAACCACCGCGAAAGGTATATGAGACTCGCGCTCTACGGGAGTGGACCCTCATGTGCCATCACAAACTACGTTCACTCGCGCGCGATAGCTCCAATGTACTCAAATCAGCTAAAAACTACGTAAATGTATATAAAATACATTTACTTGGTTTCCCTCTTGCCTTCTCCACGACTTTTGAAAGTTCTTCCTCCTTTTACGCAGAAGTAGTAGATCTGGTAGTACTTGAGGTTCTCATTCAGTTCTCTCTTGACTGCTTTGGCCCTAGCAGCATCGATTGATCGACATTCCCGCTTTTTGTATTGCGTAAATGTCTGTTCTCCGTGGGCTCTGACGACGGCCTCGAGTTCCTCAAACGAAGGAAACTTATTTCCTACCTTAACCATAGCGAGCACGTGTGGCGCAGACTGTGGTTCGGAACTGAAAGCCCTGAGACACTTGCGTCCCCGCAGCACGAACCTGAATGACCCCATTTCATTCTTTGACAAGGTGCAGTGGAAGATAAGTCAAAAGGAAGATTTTTGGTGGAGGGGGGGGGTACGTGGTTGCCTGTAGCAAGGCTTTCGGGGAACATGTGCTGGAAGCTTGTTTTCTTTGACTTGTTATTGCGTTCTTTTTATTGTTTACGTTTTGGTGGTGTGGCGGATAAGGCTGGCAGAGAATTAACAACAGCAGCAAAATATGCGCCTCGTATCCGTCCTCTATCCGCGACTGGTCTTAGAGTGTATAGGACCCGCGGCGCAATGAGCACACGCGTACAACGTGGAGGTGTATAGAAGCCGTGGCGGTTAACCCCTGTGGCGGATATATTCGGTCTTCAAGTGAGCGCTATAAATCTGAAAAAAAAAAAGCGTTTATTCATCGTCCACCGGGTTTAGAGTGTAGTTTTTACGATGTTCTCAAAGTTAAGACACGGAGAGCGATCGGGAGCGATGCCTTTCCGGGCTGCCTAGAGCACATGATGCTGCCCGATGTAATGCTACTCTGTAGGCGATATTTTCTCAGGGCGTCACACCCCTTCAATGCTCGGACAGGAGCTGGCTTGTCATTCCAAGTACCGTATCACAAAGAAAATAATGCAGGCACGAACAGAAAGTGCAAGATTTGCAATATAAAATCAGCATAATCCTCTAGAATACGACACTCTGCATAACATAACGAACACACCGCGTCAAGGGAAGAGCGTGCTGCTCACTGGCTCCTCATTGTAGGGCTCGAATCTTTTGGTAAGTGCTTATAAATACTTAAAAGCACCTACACGCGAAATTTCGAGCTTGACTGGCTTTTTCTAGATGTCATTCCACATTTGCCTTTCTTTATCCTTGGTTCCTTTTCAGGCCTTCGTTGTCCACCTCTTCGCGCTTGTAATGCATATTTATACACAGAAACTAATACCCCTGACACACGGGCAGCCTAAAGGCCATTCCAGAGAAGGACACCTTTCCAAACGGAGTTTGTGTCCCATGACACACGCCAAAGGAGATACTTCTTTTAGCAAAAGGGTCTTTGCGGAAGCGGAGATCGTTTAACTCCTTTACGGGCGAAAAGTCGTAGCCTCGAACACAGAACTGTACGAATGTACTCTCGAACGAAGGTCTCGGCGTTCCAGTTCCACCAGCTCGAGCATCATGGCTGACAATGGCTGACACTGTGAGTGAACCGCGTCAACCGTCAAAAACGAAAAAGCCCCGCGTTCAGTGGCCCGAAAGGGAAACGTGGGCTTTGATCAAGTTATGGGAGGACAACCTGGATGACCTCCGTTCACATAAACACAACGGCGAAGTGTACTGCCGCATTGCGGAAGCCTTGAACAGCGCCGGTGTGCACGGACGAAAGCACAGGTGCACGCCAAGATTGACAACTTGGTGCAGACGTACCGGTAAGTTACCCTAAAGTATAATAACTGCATTGGTTGTCGTGTTACCGTCTAGAAAATAAATGTAATTCCTGCTATCATACTCGTTCATATGCTTAGTCCCTGTACTGAGATAGCACAAACAAAACCAGTGTTTGAGCTCGGTTATGCCTTTTATGTAATATGCGGTGAACTTCTGTATAAAAATAGTCAGTTGGTCGAGTTCTGTGTGGATAAATCGTGGAAGTTCGAAGACAATCGCCCTCTGAACATTTTGTGGTCTGTCTGTTTGCGCTACGGCGTCTGTCAGACGCGTTTCCTTTTTGTTTCGATTAATGCACAAAGAACTGGACCAAGTGGCAATTTTTATAAGAAGTTTTAGCGCATATTACGTCTACCAAAGCGTAACTTTTAAAATATTCATTATAAACCCGGTACTTTGTCTTTGGCGACCCTATATACTGTACAATAAGATATGTTGACCACAAAAGCATACAGTGAATGACGAAACCCGGGTGTACGACCAGCTAAAGCTCAATAATAACTCTGTGCTTATGTAAAACAAACACAAAAAAGGAAATGTCCAATGAATCTGTACTAACGGGAAACGAGAGCATCGGTTATTTAGGCAGAGAAACCCTGGACATTCGTTGTGTCGGCAATTGTGTTAGCGTTCCTACAGTTACTCTTCACTCAGCCGTTGACTGTCTTCTATGAACTCTTCTGTTGTCATGATTCCTTGCTCCTGCCTGTAGTTTTGGTCACACTTTCCCTGTGCTCTTCTTCACTGTGTGAGTTGTGTATATTAAACCTTAGCTGGTTTGAGCTACTTGTGATGGTGTTTTGTCTCTCTTGCATTTTTTTCCAAGCTTAGGAATGTGAATGTCACCCACACGCTATTTTGTCATTTGAGCTCGATCTCCTTGATTAGCACTAATAAGGGAATTTTTCACTTTGCAGAAAACATACAAAGGGCCAAAAAACTGTGTCGAGCACAACAAGCTGCCGTACTTCTGGGAACTGAATAGGTTTCTGAGTTGCCTTCCCATGAACGACTCGACACTAATTGAAGAGTCTGGAACCAGCAGCAGTGTAGAACAGGTAACATGGTTCGCACTGGTCCTCGAAACCCTTAAATGTAGTGGAATCTTAAAGTGCCATTTTGAAAGTCTGGAAAATGAGGAATATTTTACAGTCATTGAAAACTTTTGATTTTGCATATTTTTCTTGTTCTCATGGAGCTGCTCGTGTAAACAGTTTTTGAGGAGTCAGAACTGTACCTTCGAAACCACAGGAATTAGCACTGTTTGCACTAAGATTCAGCAGCAAGAAATAACGGCACCATATATTCAACTTCTGTATTTTTCAAAATTTTCTTTCTGTCATAGTACTTTTAAAGTTCAGTAGTTGTCAGTCACATCTGTGAACTGATATTGTGCAGTCCTCATGTATTCGCTCATGTGATACCTATAGCTTATAAATAATTCTGCAAAATATTGCAGATCCGGTCTTAGACTGTATTTTACATCTCATAAAAATCACGAGGTACTTCATCACTGAGAATAGTATTCGACACCCACTTCGAGAATTATACTGTGGCCTCTATAACCAGTTACGGAGCAAGCCTGCAAGGCTAGTTGGTGTGCTCACCATTCGCCACGAAATGTCTGTGAATAAATTGTTAACTCTTCTGTTAGGTCAGTCAAGGGGGTGGTGTCAGCTATAATTCTCTTTCTGTTTGGTGTGTTAGGAGTGGGGCACCAACTGGAGGGTCTCTGATAAATTTTTCCTTGAATTTCTGCAGATTATCTGTCACATGGAAACTGGACACAGTTTTGAAAACACCGTAGGTGAGGCAAGCGTGGAGTCGGGAGCTTCAAGTTCTTCAAGCCCTTCACTCTCTTCAAGCTCACTAGATGGGCCATACTCAAGTGACGACCAGCCTATTACCCAGCCGAGCAGTGCCTCAGGAAGCAGCTCCACCACCAGACAGCCATGTGGACGAAGACGGCGTTGCCCTGTGATATCTGACTTTCAAAAATCCCTGCTCGAGGAACACAGACTCCTGAGGGAGTAGTTCGACATTGCACACAAGGAAGAAAGGGAGCTGAGAAAGAAGCAGATAAGACTACAAGAAAAGCTTTATGATGTACTCATAACCTTCTACAATAAAGACATGTGAATAAGACAAAACATGGCTGAAGCTGAATTTTTCTCTGTCAGCTCAGTTCCTTTGTCTATAGTACTCAACCAAAGCCGATCTAACACTTGAACCTTCTCCAACTGCAGCTCCCGTCGTGTACGATGGCTGAGGGAATACCACATTGTCCTGCTGCAGTTCAGTCAGCCACTGCTGAGGGACGTCGTCACTGAAGTATTCACAGATGTTGTTTAGTATGCAGCATGTTCGGATGACTAAGCGAGCATTGTTCACATCACAGTCCATCCTTCTTGCTGTGTATCGGAATCTCGCCTTCAGCCTTCCAAAGGCGTTTTCGACTATACTTCTTGCTCGTGAGAGATGGTAGTTGAAATTTCGTTGATCATCAGTCAGTGTCGTGTTATGTCCAAATGGTTTGATCAGGTTTGCTGTTAAAGGAAAGGCCTGGTCGCAGAGTATTACAAGTGGAACTGCCGTTCCAGCTACCAAGGCAACTGGAGCTTGCAAAAGGGGACTGGCCACTATGTGGGACAGTTGTGACCTTCGGTAGACATGAGCATCATGACATCGTCCAGGGGCACCAACACTTATGTATCTAAACCGGTACTTGTGGTCCACCAGAGCCATGAGAATGATGCTGTACCTTCAAAAATGCAAACATGGAAGAAATGCTATAAAGGCGAACAAAACAAGATAATTTATAATGACAGGGGATATTGATAATGGCGATAAATGGATAGCAGTCAGCACCTGAACGAATACTGTTCTCAATTTTAATACATACAAAGGATAACCAGAAAAAAAGACATTACCAGCCTTTATAATTATGGTAATCTGTTGCATCGTCCTTTGGTGGTGATACGGGAAAATGACAGCCGTCAAGGGCTCCTACGCCTTGAGGGAAATCGCACACTGCTTGGAATTCACGAATGTGGTTCTCCATTTCATCAGCTGTCATCATCTGGAGCCAGTCTCGTTCCAGAACAGCTATGACGGCATCGCAAAATTCCCTGTATATTCCGTTGACTGTCGAACGCCCAACAGCGAAGACATGCGCCACTGTCCTGTCTTCTGCCGATGAGCAGAGCTTGTAGAGAGCAATGGCGACAACCTTGTCAACTGGAATGGGTTCGCGCATGTTGGTGACTGTCCTCTCCAGAGCTGGTCGTAACCTCTCCACGATGAAGCGAAACGTTGAAGGGCTGACTCGGTAGGATTGCTTGAATATTTGATCACCAAGCCCAGGAACTGTGTCTTCAAACCACCTCTCATTCCTAACGAGAGTCCACATTTTCCTAGTTACAACTCTAGCAGGGAGTGAGGATGCCGCCAGCATAAAATTGTTCAGGAGCAGCTGGCGCTTGATCTTGTCAGACGCCACCCTCGCCGCATCTACCTGGTTTTCGAGAGCGCATATAGAAGCTAAAAGCAAGCTTATTTCTTCCCTGGCGGTGTTCATACCGGTGGTTCCGCGTGGATATGGAAGGTGGATCCGCTGGAGTGTCGTCCACATTGAAAACACTTCGGCGCCCAATACTCTGGTCACCCCATTTCCGGTGGCGCTCCGCAGCTGACAGGAAATGCCGCTATGAAAGGGAGATTGGCGCTGTCGTGTGTCACCGGCACGAATTCCTTTCACAAAGATGTCCTTTGTCGCTGTAAAGGACCCCTAACGGAAAGGAGTTCAAACATGCCCGTGTGTCAGAGGTATAAGAATAAAGGTGCTAACTATGCTCCATTTTGCGTGGGACGCGGTATACGCTGCTCGTGCAGCAAAGCCTGTTTTGGCCTCCGAAAACCACGGTAGAAGCGTCGTGCAGATATACTAGGTCCGTGAGGAATGATATACAGGGTGTTTCAAAAAAAACGGGGCGACGGAAAAATACGGGGTAAAGGGCACTTGTGTGGCAACTGAATTTGCCATCTCGCAAAAATATTTTCATTTGATTTTAATTAAAATAAATTGAATTTCTTTAATTGAACTCCAAAATTTCCCAAGTCAACCTAACGTTTTTTTTTTTTGTTTTTTTTTACAGAATTAGAGAGCCCGTAGCGAACTTAGTCAGATCCACTAAGAAATCCGCTCGATATTGCAAATGGAACTGCCCAAAAAAAGTCCCGAAATATAGGCCTCAGAGTTTCGGGTATTCAACAGCGCACCAAATCAGTCGGAAAAATGCGCGGAGGGCAGGACATGCTCCTGCCCCCATGAAGCTAGAACAGCTTATCGCCGGACCGGCGTGCAGCACAAGACGCGCAGATAACAAGGCAGGTGACATTCCACCATACGTTGATAAGCGGCAAACAAAAATGATTCCGCCTCTTTTTTCCCGCCCTGTGTTTTTTCGACCTTCTATCTTTCATGGGGGCAGGAGCATGTCCCCCTCTCCACGAATATTTGCGTCTGATTTGGTGCGCCGTTGAATACCCGAAACTCTGAAGCCTCAACTTCGGGACTTTTTTTGGGCAGTTCCATTTGCAATATCCAGTGGATTTCTTGGTGGACCTGACTAAGTTTGCTACGGGCTCTCTAATTCTGTAAAAGAAACGTTAGGTTGACTTGCGAAATTTTGGAGTTCAATTAAAGAAATTGTATTTATTTTAATTAAAATCAAATGAAACTATTTTGTCAAGGTGGCAAATTTAGTTGCCACACAAATGCTGTTTACCCCGTATTTCTCCGTCGCCCCGTTTTTTTATAAAGTCCGAATGACACGTTTTTTGAAACACCCTGTATGTGTACGAGGGCTTGAAGCTTGCATAGTGTCATCCTATTTGCACGAGAGCAAGCACTCACATGTCGTGAACAGCTTCGCAAGAAAGGCGACATACATCATTACAAGAACGTGCGTATTTTCTCTTTTTACTCCGCATTTTGATGCTTTTAGGGACTTAAATGCTAGCCTAACTCTAGCGTTTTCACTGCCTAACAATCGGAGCCCTGCTCATTAGTAACACCTCACAAAGCTGCACTGAATTCGCGGTTCCGCCGCGTCTTTAAATTTTTTTTTCTCTTTCGATTACGCTGCTATGATCACATTTCAAAAGAAATCTAAATGGACATATCTTTACTCTTCCTAACGTCTAGCTCTCGGGAGCTTGGGTGAGACAAACGCTTATCGGAAAAAGAACGATTGGTCCAAACGGCTCTCCCATCGTTTCAGGGTTCATTATTAGATAAAGGCGAACGTCCGTGTCAAAGGCTCTCATTCTGCGACACAATACCGCATTAAGCGCAGGTGCCACGAAAGAAGAAGAAGAAGAAAAAAAACAGATAAATTTTCTATCGACGTCATTTTGTGGTGCTGAAATGGGACACTTTTGGGGAAATCTGATGTGGTTTCAGAGAGCGAACACCCCATGTGCGACCGCGAAACTTGTCGGGGTTATCGATTCGAGTATACTTGCCTGGTGAAGGGTCCGTAGCACATGAGGGTTCAGTCTCATCCGGAATAGAATGGTTACCCTATGGCTTTTCTGGCTATTTGGGAACTTAAAACCAAGCGGTGTCTGTTTTAAGTTTGCGTACTATCGCATAATCGTTCGCACGGCGCATCAGTCGGCGGTCTCCTGTTAGGCCGAATAGTCGAAAAATTGATCGGGACATGCTTATCCCCTTTTCTCCATTGCCCACACTATCAACCTTCCCGAACCGTACTCTCCGGGTCCCTTAAGGAGCTGGACTCTCGCCCCTTCACTCACAAAAAATTGCTTGGTACCTGGCCACATCTAGCCCACCAGCGCTCTGTCCTCAAAGCTCTCTTCACCTTTCTGGATACCACAGGACTTCGATTCAGGTGAAGGGGCTCATTATTTCATTCCCCGCATCACCACCAGCAATGGGGTAGAGTATCGCTAATGGCTATGAAACTCCCCATTCACTGTCTCGAAATAAAGTTGTCGGTATCGTTGTTGCCCTTTGCTCGCTTCAAGGCCAAACTTTTCGAATACTACACATAGCGTAAATGGCCTCCATTGCAGACGCCTCCCTTTCCCTAAAGGGGGATACACGTTGTTGTCCAAAACAAGTAAGATTGGACGAAAGTCGGTTTGCAATTCTTTCAACAAAAAAAAAAGGGGGGGAACAAATCATGGCGGTGGTCGTGCTTCTGAAAGAGCTCGCCGTTGCGGGTACACAGAGGTGAGCGACCTCACGACTAACGCTCTGGAGGAATGCGCGTCCTCGGCCGACTTCTAAGGGAACTGTGCGGACGTATGTCAGACAGTGTCTGAGGAAAACCCAGGAAGAACCCCAGAGAGCACAGCAGCTAGCGGAATTGAAAAAAATCAAGAAAAATCGAAGAAACGTCATCAACCATTTAGGCAACGACAGCCAAGGTTTTCTGGAACGGGCTGTGCACAAGCCTTGAGACATTTTTTCCAGCATTCAGGCTGTACCTACTTTTTGTCAAGGTGTCTGGCGATCCTGATTTCCGAGTACTGCAACAGTTTCACGGCCTGAGGCTGTCTCCCTTTGTGAAAGGGATGGTCTTGCTCCGATCAGGTCCCTTGTTCACCTCTTGATCAGCGAAACAGTTGCATTTTTAGGTTCAGACACCCTTCCTTTTTGCCACAGAAGCGGGGACGCGCAAGGATTCTAGTCACCCTGCTTACTGTGTCTTCAGCGTCGTGTTCACTGGATAGCGTTCGAAGGAGTAATGCCCCATGTGACTATCCGTCATTGTCATAACCGTGCCCGGATAGCTCAGTCGGTAGAGCGTTAGGCTTTTAACCTAACGGTCCGGGGTTCGAGTCCCCGTTCGGGTGGTGGTACAGTTTTTAGTTATTTGGCGTCTCTTCGCCGTTGAACAAGTATTTTGAGGGAGCGTGAAGATACCTGCCAAAAAACCGAGCTCTCACTGGACAATGGCTTTGAAGGAGGACTTTTATCTGAAAATTTTTGCCATATCGCATTCAGCACGCACGCACGCACAGAGAAAGAGAGAGAGAGAAAAGCGTCGACCTGTAGCTTGACAGGCCACTCGCAACATTTGCTCACTCCAAGGTTTCACCAAGCCTGCCCGTCTGCGGGGAAGGTCTTCTGCTTGAGTCGTCCCATCTAGTTATGCCGGAAACGGTCGGATCACCGGGGTCGCCCCGTTTCTTTTCTTTTTTGTACCGTGCGTTTTAGTTATCATGGTCGTTAGTCTAACCAGTGCTTGGTTCATACTCCCCATGGTGAATGTATTAGCGTCCAGGAAGGCATTACATATGCCTACACACGTTTTGGGGATCTTTTCATGGTTCCTGTAAGGCAGCACTCAGGTGGACTTCAAAATTTGTCTTTTTTTCCGCCGCGACGTGTTCTGCATCGAATAAAATGAGCTCCTGCAAAAGAACAACAAGCGCTGGTGACCTGCAGCGTCCCTCCTTGGATCGCCTTTCCTCCAAAAAGCGTGTCGGAGAACGAGGGAAGGCGGAGTATATGTCGTGACGTCCTCTATCCCCCTGGCTCAGCCGATCATGTGACTCGTGACACAAGCTGGAGCTGCTCAAGCGGGTACAAGGAGTGCGTGTGCAAAGAAGAAAGGTAGAAAAAATGCATTGGGACTAGCTGACGTCACGCGAGCCTATCGTGCCAGCCATCCGTGGCAGCTTTCTCCGAGTGTTATTTTTCTTCTTCTAAATTTGACTACGCAATGAAAATAGAACACGCCGCGCAGTGAAAATATTTTGAGTGGTGGCTCCCGATGGCAAACTTAAAGGATTAAACAGGGTTTTGAGTCATGTTAAATGTCATTTGCCACTTTGGTGATTGTCTGCGGCGAACCTTCACAGCAGCATATTTTGACTACTGTCGCATTATGTATTCGTTAGGGAAAGGGGGATCCATACGTGATATATTTTAAACGAGTTATCTACTATTATTTAGAAAACTATTTTTTTTTTAGTTTCTGCCACAGCTCCTCGAAAAGCCTGCTCACACTAGATGAACAACAGCAGAATACCCGATGAAAAACACGTGCTCTCAGATGTTTTGCATTTATGCGTGATCGTATCACGCTGGGAAAATGAGAAACACAGAGCAACAACAGTGCTGGCGAACATTGCTCTGCAAAACATTTCATGTTCTGCCTGTGCTTTGCAACGCGTTCATACTGCACGAGCTCTCGTAAAAACGCGATAGGAAAACAATCCATCATTGAAGACACTTTGACGGTACCGGCGTGCTACGTGGCGGATGATTCCATGGGCAACGACGATGGTGACAGTTTGGGAGCACTTGCGCTGTACAAATCAGAAACGAGGGACAACAATGACAAGGCAGCGCGACAACGAAGATGGTGGGCCAGGTCATGGTAGAAATGCATTCTACGTTCTAGTGGTATAGGCAACTTCTCACTTCAACTCAAATTCAGTTTATTTGGGTTACGTGTCTACGTACAGATCGTATATACGGGTGAAAGAACCAGAAGTTTCCAATAAAACATAATGGGACAAACACAACACAAGCAAAACGATCATTCCATTCAACAGTGAACGAGCGAATCATCACCATAGCTGGAGATAAGTACACAACTGGTGTTCAATTCCTTTGCCTTTTTAATGGACATGTGCGAATATTCGAAGTTAGTGAGTACCGAAGGGGATACTTCTGTATATTCTTTTGTATTTTCAATCGATTCGATGTTTCTTCCGTACCGAATATATTGGAATAGTACCGAAGCTGCACACGCAAGGTCAAAACGACAAGAGAGGGCGTAAAACAAACTGACTGCTACTTCATATGGTGATCCGTATGTATATGTCACCCACACATGCTGTAAACATGTCTACAAACGCAGGGGGTCATGCACGCAGGCTAGTTCCATCTGAAATCGAAGAATCAGGTACACTTGATGTCTGGAATGAACGGGGAAAAATATATGTTGAAGCCATCGGTGAGTTAGGAGAAATAAATATTCGCATAATAAGCATTCGGAATATTCGGCTTCAACATTTTTTTTCCCCCGTTCGTTCGAGACCTCACCAGCTCCCGTGGCATAGTGGTTAAGATGATCGCTTTCCACACCGAGACACAGGTTCGAATCATGTCACCGACTGTGCTGTCTGAGGTTTTCCCTAGGTTTTCCGAAGACTTTCCAGACGAATGTCGGCACAGTTCCCCTTGAGGTCGGCCCAGGGCACATATTAACCCCCCCCCCTGTCTGCCACGACTACTTGCTGTCCTCTGTCCACGTCTGTACGCCGCTCATAGCCACAGTTGCTTCGCGGTGCTACACGGAATAAAAAAATAAAATCGAGACATCAAGTGTACCAGAGTGTTCAATTTGAGATGGAACTAGTCCGTAGTAAGACGAAAAGCTTGTAGATCTTTGTAATTTTGTATGGGAAAGAAAACTTCACATTTTTAACGCACGCTTTCATTATCGTGCAAGAGGACGTTCCAACAACTTTTCAGGACTTCTTGGACTTCAGGAATTGAAGATTCTGATCTAGAACAGGGGCGTATTACTGCGGGTTCACTGCTGCTTCTCGTGCATGAAAATGTAAGTAGGTAAGTAGGATGTTGCCATCCACTGGCTCGGACAAATCTTGTTCTATACTGGCCATACAAAATAAACGTTATTTTTGAAGGGATGTTCCGACAGGCGACAGGTTGCGAAAACATAGAGACCTAACTCTTGTAACTTTGTACGCCAAGCTCGGCAGAGTGTTACAACCAGTGGGGGAGTGTGATACCAAGAGCATACAACGAAGTAATTGATGCAAGTTCAACTTCAAACGTATAGCTAGGCTCGAGGTGACTGCTGGCGGGAGCGCACTCTGGGATAGGCAAGACGTCAACAATATCACTCTCATTTAGCAGTGCCTTATCAGGAACTTGGGGGTCGACAAACGAATTAGGTCTTGCGCTCCCTCGGGAAAATAACTTCGTATTCCCTCGCGGTATTCTCTCCTGTCAGAAACACGACTTTATGTAGAAGCGGTAGGGGAGGGGGAAGGGGGCAAGTTGAATTTTTTTTTTACCGTCCTAATTCGAAACGTACTTGGGGGTGGGTGCGTCTCAGTGCTTTAGCAGCACTGTTGATGCTTCCGGAAACTGTTGAATAAAGATGACGCGAATGTTTCATGAAATGTCACCAACAACTTTTAATACGCAACAGGAGGCAGAGTGTTTTAATATGCCCGAACCTTGGGGCACGTCGCAACAGGCTACGGATATGTTCAAACAATTGGGTATTGCACAATGCAGGGATCAGGGATTTGCCGTGCAGTCATGGCAAACGTATAACACGTCTTTGTTACTACAATCCCAATGTGACCAGCCTTTGAAAACCTTGCACTGAACCCAATTCTGGTTCGGTTCGTACTGCTTATGTCACACCGGACAATAATGCTCCATGAAGTCATCCATGCAATAGTATTTGTGCGCCGTTTATTTCTAGGCGTCCTAGGCTTTCCTCTGCTCAATGTTTGCTGTGTCTTGCTTTTCTCTACGTACATAACACATTTACGTTTCCAATTTGAAGCACTTGTTGCAATCTTCCCCATAACGGCGTGGCACCGGTAAACGCCATTTTGCCGCCGAGGGAGATTGAGATAAGTTACTAGAGCTTCGGAAATTAAGGCTGCGAAAGAAGGAGCTACAAGTACATCCCAACTTTAGTGCTTCTTTTGCAAGTATTCTCGAGCACACAGAAAATAAGTGTGGACAGAAAAATTTCGCTTTTGAGGCCAGGAACCACTTTTTGTTGTCTCGGAGGCGATCCGCCCTACACAGCACCGCGACACTGTTCTGAATGGAGCAGATGTGTGGAACGATGCTGTCGTCGAAAAGTGGAGCTGCTTGCGCCAGAGGGGGACCAGAGAATTTGACTCTTTCAGTGTACCCCGTGTTTCAACGTGCCCCCTTTCCCCTAGTATTCACCACCGATCGCATCACCGATGCGCGTATCAGCACGTAGCTGAACGGGAACAAACAGCACGCCATCTTTCGATTCTAATTTTGAGTGATTCCGCTTTCATCTGCTACAGTCGTAACGCGTAGGGTTCAAGCCACTGTTGTTGTATACCACAAAGAAATGTCATCAGAATACTATTTCTTCGTCGAAATACATCCGCCAATACGATTTGCATACCGATTGCAGATTGCATGGTGATTTGCGTGAAGTGATGACGATGTCGCACAGTTTGACGGACACAGTTACAGTGTTGCTTTTCTAAGGTTCCCGGATCAGGCAGATATCGGCAATGTAACACTCTGCCCCATGCCTCACTGTGCCTCACGTTCCCCTACATGTGCCGCAATTGTATACGGCACGGATATACAAGGACTCGCTTGGTATTTCATTCAGTTTCATAACTATTCGCTTCGTATTTCGCTTCATTTTAAAGTAAACATTCGCACATGTCTATTGTCTATGTCACATGCCTTTTGAATTTCAGTTAGCTCACCTACGTTCAGCCACGTTTTTATTTCAACGAAGGTAACCAGGAAGAGCGGGAAACAACAGCGACTGTGTACACTCTAAATCTTGTGACGGAAACGTGCCGCTTATTGCCTCAGAAAGTGCAGCCGGTACACAGCCGTAACCGCCTGGAAAGAGCCGTAACGGTTATCAAATAGCAAGCACAGTGATCCTCATTGCCAAATTTGAGCAGGTACAAAGCCGTCACGTTGGTATGAAACGGCTTTGTGCCCGCTGAATTTGTGCCTCCTGAACCTTGTACTCGTGTGCTTGTTGAATAACGCGTGTTCCGGCTGAATACGCGTGCCTTCGTTGGAGCATACTACGTTGCTCCGCGTTCCGCCGGTGCGGAGTGACATGGCACCGCGTAGTCTCCCGCAGTGCTTTCCTTCCCGCTTCCCGTTTTTTTGGCCGCTGTCTGCGTTGCAACTTGCCTTTGAGAGGGATGACACCTTGCTTTTTAAGTTCACGTCTAATGTTTGCTTAACCCATTTGATACCATTGTTCCAATTTGGGAACGAAAACATTGCCTTAATCTAAGCGATCCCGCAACTTTATTAACGCCGATATGATGTCCAAAACAGCTTGCATTGTATGCCAAGATACCAATACTCAAAAGTATGACCTGAAATCGCGCTTAGGGGTTTGTGTTTTCTGTTGACAGGAAGATTCGTCTGCCTCATTTACCAAAGTTGCAATTTTTGCTGGCAATTGAGTTTTTATCACGTGCTGCAGGTGCGTCACCTTCCCGTTGTTAATGTAACTGCCAGTGGTGATTGCAGGGAGACAAATAAACATATCTACATATCTGTGTAGTTATAAAAGTTCACTAGTCAAATATTCCAATGTGAGGCAAAAATTTCCTCACTTGTTTCCACTTGGGAACAACGGGTTCAAGTACATACTATCCTGTACTGAACGGCTGGGCGGGCAACGCTTCTGAATCTCTGCCGATATCTTCTCGGACATTAGTAGAAGCCTTGGAAATGGTTCTAGGAATCAGCGGCGGACACGAGAAAAATAGTGTTGGGCTATGCACACCCAAATGTGAAAGGAACGTGACCTATGAAGGCGAACACTCTGCCAGGAGATGTAGCGGGCATGTGGAAGGAACAAGTGGAAATTGCTGTGTGATGTGGGTCCACCACACCTACAGAGTGCACGTCATGAACCCCTAAGAAAGAGGAAGAGGGGCACGGCCGGTGCAAAATCGGTAAAACGGGAAGGTTGCACTATCCTGGCAGGCCACGAGTCAGCCTGCAACAGTCTCCCCCACTTGGTGATTTGTCGGCCTCTATACTGCTCAAAACATTTTTTTGCATCATGAGTTCCCACAACTTTGTTTCTGTTTTGGTCAGTATGGAATGGTAGGCAGCCGAACGCAGTTTTTCCACAATTAGTGCAACCGTAGCGAAATTGGGACGCCTGCAATAGCTCCCCGAACCTCCCGTGCGCGAAACACCCTCCTTCGCCTTCACGATAGGCACGTGATGAGCGCAACCACGCGCGTCACTATGTGACGCAAGTGGTGAGGACGCTCCTCATTGGACCTGGGATCACATGGTCGAGGTAAGCAACATCGCGCATGCAACATCTGCTACCGCTTCGGAGACGCCATGCGTTCTCCGGCTACGTGATGTCCGAAACGGAGGGTCTGAAGGCTGTCCACGACACAACCACTATTTTTTGGGACCGCACACACCACGGGAAGAACGAGTGGTGCAGCCCGAAATTAACTGCGCTTGTACAGCGAAAACCCCGTGCTTCCCGACAGTGTGAAGCCTGTCCGACCGTTTTCACCGCGCAGTTGGTTCAGTGGCTAACAGATGGCGCCACAATACCGCCGCCATCGCTTGCTTTCCGCTACTGTGAATTCTGAGATTGCACAGAAGCCACGGATATATTGCTATTGTGATCGTAATCTTATTTTCTCAGGCTGCATATCTGCTTTTTTTTTTTTTTTTTTTTTAGAGAACGTGATATAAATCATATAAAGGGTAGAAGTCAACAAGAAACAGCTCGCAATGTTCGTAGCAGACTGTTTTTCTTACGAACGAATGAGGGGCTCTCTACCACCAACATCACAGTAGAGTGGGTGTGGTCTACAGTTGGAGCGCTCCGTCCTGTCACCGCGGCAGCGATTTTCCAAATTAATTGCACCGTGGTGAAACAATTATGGACAGAAATAATTTGTGGGAATGCTTTTCACATACTGCTTTACAAGATGACAGCAGTTTTTGGCCATGTTAGATACCCCTTTAATGCTCCTTTAAGATAAGTCAACCTAGCTGTGATGCATCGTACGACGCCTGAGTTTTACTCGTGTTTAACAATCGAAGTACATTCTGTTGCAGACGGTGGACGCATTGCAATGGCGGCAGGAGAGGATCGGCTGCATCGGTGAAGCGACGATGTACAATACAAGCGAGGTTAATTGTATTCTTTTGTTACAGGTGACCGTGGGACTGTATCGATTACGAGGACGTGAGTTACAAAATTGTGTACTATTCCAGCATTCACGTTGGAAAAATACCAGCGTGATATTCACTTCGGTTTCTTTACAGATTGTTTCCTGTCTCAATGGTCACACATACGTGTGCCAAATTGAAACTGTTTTTCACATCGAATTGATTGTGTCTGTCGCCACTTGGTTGGACAATTGACCCTCGGCCGTTTCGTTTCAGGAACTGTTGTGTTCGTCACTAAGGATGATCTTCATTGAGCTTTGCAGTGCCAGCCTGTTCGAAGTTTCGAGGATTGTGTGTTCGGCGTTTGGAGGACTGTGTGGTGCATCCGATGGGTTCTGTGTCCGTGCAATGTGTGCTCCATATGTGTGTGTTGGGAGTAGTGAACCGTGTATGCTCTTGCAATTTAAAGGTATGTGCAAGCGAATAAAATTTGGTGTTTCATGTTCGATGTGCTTGGAGCAGTTTCTTCCTTGCTTTTTCTTTTTTTGCGAAGCCTGGGGGTGATTTTTCTGTTAGGGAACTTGAGAGCCGCAATGTGTTTCTCATATTAGTGAGTACAATTATCCCTTCAATACGTCCGGTACGCTTCTGGCGTCATTAAGGATGTCGTACCAGTTGTTTCAGGGGGCACAGGGCACCTGCAGCTTTTGCAGGCACAGCGTTCCCCTTGAAGTCATCTGACACATTTTTGTTTGTTTGTTTGAAATGTGCCAGTTGATCAGACGTCACCTATCCGTCACTGGTTTTAGGGTGTAGCGGCTACACCAACGCCATGTACGACGTCGTTCCGTGTATTCTGCCTCTGATCTTTCAGTTCAGTTCAGTTCAGATGTTTTACTTTTACAGCTTGTATAGAGGTAATGCCATATAAAATGGGGTAAAGAAATTGAATGCATTATACGGCACGAATTAGAAGGATCAAACGCCATAGGCGTCGAATTGATCTAGTATTATATGCATGCAACTCAAGCTGACACACGGCAGTGATCGCTAAGAAACACACACACAAAAAAATAATTAGTATTACAAACGACTCATACAGGACCAGGACCTTTCGATCAAGGAAGAAAACACCAATATCAACAACATGAAGAGTCAACACCTGATATGTAAACCACCAACGACAATTACACAGCGCTTTCACCCATGAAATAGTCATTAATCATCTTCCTGAGAACCACTAACGAATTACAAGTATGAATATAAGGTGGAAGCGAGTTCCAAACTTTGGCCGCGAAAGACTGGAACGAAAAGTAGCCATAGTTGGTTCGAATACTAGGCAAAGTCAAGACAAATGATCCCTGATTCCTTAATGGGATTACGCAGGTCTTGGCCTGTAAACTTACGAACGGTACGGAAATTAGACTATGCCGCGGTTTGAAAACAATTACACATAATCTACGCATAAGCAAAACCTGAACCGACGGCATATTGAAAAGATGATATGAGATGATATTTCAACTACGTTCTGCCCATGAGACCCTGTTTACCGCTCTCACCTACGACATAAAATGCTTTCCTCCATTAACAGGGGTAAATCCAATTGTGGAACACTATAGTTAAAGGGACCTTGTTACCTGCCGGTTGGCCGTAGTCGAATGCAGTGCTTTAAGGATGGTGGTATAATCTCATGTCTCCAAGCTCCTTCTGTACAGTGACCGCATTTAATTTTACAGACATTTCCACGACGTTTATTTCAGAGACAAAGTCAATACTAGTAACGCAGAACGAACGAAATGAACAATATCGGAGAATTTCAGTTGACGGCTTGGATGTAGATAACTCAGGTAATTCAGAAAGGAAAATTGTAATCGTGATGAGATAACTAATGGATCCGTACATATCATAAAAAGCGCCTACTGGTGGTTTGATGAGTTTTATGGAAGTTTCTTCCAACAACGCCTCAAGATTACTTCCATGTTGTCGAGGAAAGAAATTATTCACGCACTCTGCCATAAATGTCGGCCGTTACACTTCTGCGAAGAACGTCTAAGGGTGCACGTTGAAAGGAAAGAAGGAAAACCAGTAGTACCCGCACCCCTCAAAACACCTATAAAAAACAGAGAGAAGCTTTAATTGACATGAACATAAATTTTTGAAGGTGATCCTACCCTCTGCGCAGTTCTGTTAGACAGGGGGCCAATTTCCGCGTTCATAAGTGCACACTGGCCAGTTTTAGTGGTCCTTCTACAGAGACGAGGCTTTATGTGCCGTACTATTGACGTTTCAGAGAATCGGAATCGAATCGGTGTTCGCATGGTTATGCTACCCTCCTACTAGATTGAATAGAAAGGCCGTGATTGCACAAAGATTAATTGTGGTCCCTTACCATTGACACCGGCCTTCTGACGTAACCAACACTGGAAGGATTACACAGTGACGTTTTCATGAGACAGAGAAAACACAAACTGAAAATCCCCACCCCCCACCCCCATGGGATCCCACCTCTCCATTTTGTTACCGTGCAAGAGCAGTTCTATGTTTATAAAAAGCAAATAAACGTATATTTTGCACATCAATAGTCAGTGTAAAATATCAATATATTTAGCAGTTTTTTAGCAAGAGCTCCCGCGTGCTTCACGAGAGCACAATCGACCAATTGTACCGCATGCATATGCAATAACACTACAACACATGCCACGCATCTCTGTGAATCAGTTGGAAGCGAAGTTTTGCTGACAGTAGCGGTAGAAACGCGACTTTCGCTGTCTGGTGACGCCATCTAGAAGAAACAGTGCCTGATCGACGCTCATGCGTTGTGTAAGTCTTATGAATATTTCCAGTCACAACCTCGCTTTCAGCGGCCATAACGAGGAAGACGAGTCCCCTTCAGCTTCATGAGCCCACTCGCACCCGCAAGATTTCTGCGTTTGAAATAATGTGCGTCGATTGACTGGAGCTGACAACACTGTAACTGCTTCTATATCCCTGCAAGGCGAAAGGCATAAAGTTCCGTCGAGCAGGGCCTTGTATGGTCTCGAAGTAATTTGATGATTATTGTTTTACCATTATTTGGTATCCGTTGTTGTCCTTGCCTTCCGTCTTTGGTTTCTTTCTAATCGCACTTCTTTCTGGTCTTTCTAATCGCACTTCCACTGACGTGACTGTACCCTACTAGTTCGCCTTCAGAATCAGTCACCCGCGTCGGTTCCGGTACCGCTATGATGTCAGCCAAGTACCATACACCTTCTTCAGACGTATATATATATTCCTCGCGTGTGTTTCTGCCTCTTGTTTGTTTCTTTCTGTTATTTTTTTGGTTGTTCTTGGATGTACTAGGGATTTTTAGTACATCCAGAGTATTCTGCGAGTAATCGTATTAGTGCAGCCAGAGTATTCTGCATAACGCTATTAAGTGTGTAAATATTCGTGTGTCCCAACCTCAAAATCTTCCTTTCATCTACCTATATTAGAATTACCGAATATTCTACACAATCTCCACATATTGACATGAAGAGATATTGACCTTTGAACAGAAAGGAGAGATTTCCAGGCATTATCTATTTCACAGAAAGATCGCATGGACACGGAAGACTTGAAGAAGTCCAATGTCCCACGAAGTGGCTTTTCTTCACGAACACCACCAGTGGGCGAATGCAATTTGAAGCTCGATCGCCTGCCATTTCGACGCTGCAGCTCAGGCAGGCTCAGGACACCATTTGTGGAGGACTAATAAGGCGGAAAAGCGACGGTTGAAACGCTTCCAAGAGCTCTCACAGCAGTCATCACGGTTGAAAGCTGTTTTTCTACTTAGAGATATACAGTTTGAAGACGTGCGTCAGTTTCCGCGTAGCCGCTATGTGTAGCGCTCCTTCGAAAAATGCATCGGACGTAATAGCTCGTGACTCCTTGAAAGGTAAAACGGAAGTGCAAGGTACCTACCGACAGCTGCCCTGCACTGGTGGCCGATGGAGAAGTGAATGCAGTCCACCTTTGAAAGCTGTTCATGAATCGGGATGGCGCATTCAGATACCGCACGCATACACTGGGTCACTTCATGGTGTCATCACTGGACTCTACAAACAGGATTACTTTCATATTTATGCGTTCAGTACACGTAAAGGCCTGCATGAGCAGGCTATGCCCTATACTATGCTATGTGCCTAATTATTAGCACCAGGAGGATCTGCTTCTAATCAGCGATATACTCCACTGAGACTGACACATATGCGCTTGATACGACAATAGCACACCGCACAATTCTCCCAATGAGCTCGTCAAGGAGCGGCGACTCAAATTAGGCGCTGCCGAGGGTTCCACAAAGCAATGCACGCTTAAACATCAGGGATTTTGTTACGGTATCTCCAAAGTAATGGCCACAGCCAGTAGTGATAGGGCCATCAGCTTGCATTTGCCTGCGCCATTTCGGCATGTAGCATGTGCGTTATGATCTGGTCTGGGGATACCCATAATAGGAAGATACTCAATGAACCAAATGTATACCGCTTACACCACAGAAATGTCCATCGTACCTGAAAACGATTTTCTTCAAGATAGCCTTGTGATGGTAGTTTTCAGATAATATGGGCGCAAGCACACATATTATGGTTCTACCAGAGCTGTTCCGGATGCTTGCCTTTGCGAACGCCGTAGCGGGGACGTGACCTCGGGTATACATTCGAAATCGCTGGAAAGACTAAGCTTTCGTTATTATCGTCTGATTGAATGAGGAACGACTCCACCTCTAACCTGCTTTGCTGTCAACATGTATGTCAAAAATTAGGGAATCCCATGAATGGGGTATGACTAGCAAAGAGAAGAACTAGAAAAAGAGTGCACAAGTCCGAGTGATATTCTTGAACTGGATCCGAGCCTAGCCTGCGGTCGAAGTCAATACAACTGTGTGAGTCTAGGGTTCGGAGCAAGGGATTCCGGGACCCTGAAATCCCGGGATTTCGCAAGACCATATCCCGGGAGTTCGGGATTATAAATTTCGGCTTTTCTGACAGCAAATACTCGGTGGTACAAGTGGAAGGGAAAGAACGGTGTCCAACCGACTTTTTGTTTCAAGCGTTTCTTCCCCGAAAAATGTGATTCGCAATCCGAAACCGAATCACCCTTATCGTCCACGACACATTACAACGACGTTAGCTGCTGACTCATGTGAACTGCGCAAGCCATAGCGGAGAACAGCCCTCAAATAGCATAAAACTCCCATGAAATCAGAAGGAGTCTTCCGATTCTACAAGAAATATTGCAGAATGTCTCTCCCTCTCTCTCTGCAGAAACTCTCTTTGTTCTTTTGACCCGCGCGAAAGTGAAAGTGAAAAAAGAAAATGGAGACAGCCTTTTCAGAAAACTATAGACTCGACTACCAGATTAGAACACAACAGTCACTGTCGATGAATGAAAGGCAAGAAGAGCAAAACGCAACATTGCATGTATTAACACAAGCGACATTCCCCAGAATACTCCAGCGGATGATGCGAAATACGTCATTGATGTTAGCAGCTGCCTAAGCGGAATTGTTGTACGTCATAAGTATGTATCTTCTCGTGCACTACTAACTGCGAGAAATATACTGGGGCGCAGCCAGAAGATTTTCCATAGCAAACGACAAGAAGAGACGCATTTCATTGCGAAGTCGACATTCTGGCACGATGCGAATGCTCAATGTAATGCGCAGGTTTTGCCCCTGAGCAGTTTTTCTTTTCTTTTTTTTTTTGCTTTTTTTTTCTCACTAGAATGGTCCGTGGGGATGGCAGAAGACGCGAACTATATCGCAATTTGTGAGAGCATGGTTGCGAAAGTGGATACAGTCCTATACGACATCATGGCTATAGTTGCGAAAAAATCCCGATCTCGTCCCGGGATATCGGCATCCACATTTCGAAATCCCGAAATCCCGGGATTGTAAAAACGGCTCAGGATTCCGAACCCTATGTGTGACACAACCGCACCAAACGGACCGAGTGGGGCTTCAGCTTTCGGGTCAGCCCGCTTCCGTGCAGTGCTCTGATTGCGTTAGCTCCCTACATTTTAACGTAAAACAGAGATATAGTACATAGCATGAACCATCTCGAAGAAATCTCTGAATCTCTGCTTCAGGTCGGTTATACCTGAAAAAGCGTAGGTTCTACGTGAAAGCTTGTGCATTAAAATTTTCTTCAGGGTGCTTCATACTGTGCACTAGATTTCATTTCATCGTTTGCCTTCTGGACAGCGTATTTTCTTATATATCTTCTGTATATGTAAAAAAGAGTGTTAACTTGCATTTGCGGCAAGTAACGCCTTGATACAGCGAATGCTTGTAATAGCGTTCTCATAGTATATGGCACCTAGCATACCATAGGCAAATAGCCTATACTATGCTTTGTGGAACCCTTGGCTGCGCCTAATTTGAGTCGGCGCTCCTTGATGAGCTCATTGGGAGAATTGTGCGGTGTGCTATTGTCGTATCAAGCGCATATGTGTCAGTCTCACTGCAGTATATCGCTGATTAGAAGCAGATCCTCCTGGTGACGGAAAGACGAGGCACAGTTGTCGACCGCCGGCTATCCGTGACGAACCACGCCACACACACCAGGACTTCGGCTTACCTACTTAATTAGTCATTGCAATCTACTGAGCAATAAGAGAGGGTTAAAAAAAGGAAAAACGGGAGCACGAGTGCTCGAGCAGAAATCGGTGAGTTGCTACGTATGGTATCCACATTGTTGGATTAAGAGAACAAAATATTAATTCTAGAGAAACTGATGAGACCGACGGCTATGAGCGAAACACATTCGAATCGTTCATGTTGGAACTTTCAAGAGATTTCACGACACAATCCTTGATTATCTATGCATAGTATGTTAGAGATGGAAAACTTCCGGACAAGGTGGAAAAAAATGCAATTTTCGCTCGAGCACGGCGTACATACTCATAAGAGCACGTTCGTTCACCAAAAAATAACAGCTGGAATATTTTTCATCTAGTCTAAATCAAAAATGCTCAACATACGATGAAAGATGGAAGTCACAGAAAAGGTAAGCCAGCTGTAGGACACGAACCCACATCTTCTGTATTACCGGACCAGGGCTCTACTAGCCTAATTGAGCTAAGCTTGTTGAATCTTCTAGTTTCTAAAACGTAAAAACAGAGCAGAAACGGATTCGTGGAAACTCCTCCCACGCAGGGTCCAACCGTCCAAGGAATGTGACCGTCTCGTGTTACACCAGAGGGAAGCGTCCCCGTACGGGATCATGTTACCGAGTGTGTGTGTGTTTCTCCGTGTAACGCATGTTGTTTTGGAGAGTCTGTCTTGAGTTGGGAATAAAGAAGGTTGGTCCATGAAACCAGTGTCCCTTGTCTAACGCAATATTCTAGAAAGCTAACACACACCCCCAGCGACTTCCAAGGGTGCGACCATCTGAAGGAACAAACCAGCTACTCTCTCTCACTCATCCTCCTTTCACTAATACATCTTTGCTCACTCATACAGACTACAGTCACTATATAAGTACTGTAATACACACATTCATACGACGGGATCGACGCAAGCGGCAACTGTTGAACATGAGAGAACTGATGTTCTGAGGCTGGAACAACATAGAAAGGACAAACACATATATATAAACACATACGTATGTGTTTGTCCTTTCTATGTTGTTCCAGCCTCAGAACATCAGTTCTCACATGCAAACTATAGTTTAGAACATGCCAACTCACGTTAAGAGAAAAATAGCAATAGTTGACGAAAACGGCTAAACAGGCAACCATAGCCTGAGTTGTGTATTATATTTCGTCAAAACTTTGTTTTTTACGTTCATTGGAAATTTACGCATTTATTTACGTCGAGGGGATAAACGAGAAGAAGACGTTTTATTCGCCTTTTTTTAAATATTTTCCTATCTCTAGATAGGTGTCGAAAACCCTCTGCCAGCACAAACGTATAGATTTCACTTCCAGCTACAGCGCTTCCTCTTAATTATCAACCGGGACATTTGTAAGGCAACGTCTCCTTCGCAGTTTGCCTCTAACACGTTTCGTGCAGTTCGACGCTAGTAACGTGCTTTGGTCGGTTCTGTAAGGTTACGTGAGACGAAACAAAACTACCCAATTTGTGGAGGTAATGACGCCGCTCCCCCCTTTTTATTTTGACAAGTCCATCTATCCCGTTACAAATAACACGTGCGGACACTAGAGTTAACTGTGTTGCATTCTTTATTTCTCTCTCATTTATATCATGCGTACGATACATTTTTGTTGTCCACAAACAAATGCGATCTTCAGGATTTTTTATGAACATGGCATGAATAGTTGGGTCGGACGACAGCAGTATATCTGAGTGAGCTGATATTAATGATTTATTTTCCACACTTACCGATCGGAGACTGAACAGCTGATGCAATGTTTGAGATCACCACACGACATTGCCTAAAGTTTCTACGTGTGACCGATGTTTCTACGGTCTCTGGAAAGCAAGTACTTTGATTAGAGGAATTGTATACTACAGTGGTTCCCATAATCCCCGCGGAATAGCGTGGCATTTGTTTTTTTTTTTCTAATTTGTGGGCCGCCTCGCGACTCCAATTTGAACACGTCGCGACCCACAGTTTGGGAACCACAGGTGTACACGACGCTTTCTTCCACGCAAAGAGGTGCAACAGGCTGATGTAAGTAGGATTGCCTGTGGAGGTCACACAGTAACTAGTACGCTTAAGGCAGAGTAAGGCAGAGTAAGTTTGTAAAGCGGCACTGGACTCATTTTGGACTCTGGCGCTGGACTCTGGCAAGCCTTCACTCTCCAGGCATGAAGAGTCCATTTCTCTTTCAACACATGCACCAATAATGACGATTCTAAATACAAAATAAAGAGGCCACCCCCCGTAGACGCATCTTTCAGTAAAGTACCAAGCTATGAATCAGCGCCTTTCTGTGAGAGATAACGCCAAGGAAAAATGCCGCGTTTCGCAACGCGTCTCATTTTGCCCCACCTCATACAGGTTTCATGTATCTATTATATTGTACTGTTGGGGGCACGGTTAGCTAAAACCGCCTGTCAGTACTTCGCCGACCCATTTCACCTCTTTTGCGCTTGAAAGTGTTGTGCCAATATTAATAGTCTTGCAACACCTGGAGATTTGAAATGAGATGAGTATACACCACGGAGTGCTGACTTTAAGCAACCGTGTTGCCTACAGTACTTAACGAAGAGCACTGCAATGGCGTGGTTGTATGAATAAAAGTTGAGACTGCCAAAAAAAAATCTCTTTCGACGCATGAACAACTGTTGTAACTTCGACGCAGCCCACGGTACTCCCCACAAAAAACAAGTAACCAAACTGCGAGTAAATTGAACAAAATAAACTTGAAATTTGCCCCTAGGTTACATAGTTGCATTAAAAGGAGCGAATTTCTCAAAAAAGCTACAATACCTTAACAGTAACGAGTTAGGTCTAAAAAAAGTTACAATAACCGGAAAAAAGAAATGAACTTGGTTGCATTGCATTGCATTGGTTACACTGCAAGATGTTCACTAAACAGAAACGAACCCTCTGTTGTCCTACCGAAATGTCACACGCAAATGTTCCAACTGAAATATCTTTCCCAACGAGTCAGAGGAACGAAAAGGTTCGTCGTTGATCATCCGATGCACCTGAGAGTATTTCCCGGAGATGAGCACGTTTCTACTAATGTTTTAAGTTTCATTTAGATATAGAGTTCACACCCCCACAAACGACAATACAAACAAGGATAAAATTGACGTTTCTGTGTTCATACGAGCTCCATGGGACTGGAAACGTCAATTTTATACGAGTATTTATTGTTGTTTATATCAGTGTCAACTGTATAAGTACATAAAATGCTAGCTCCAGGCTTCTGGACCATTTTGGAACATATTTGCCCGAGACCGAGTACTACCATTTAATTGAACTGCTCATGGTAATGCGTACTCGAACGACTCTACGTGCATAATCAGGTGTACGGGTTCAGCGGAACGGAATACAGTGCTGATGCTCTGTAAAATGCTGTTTGCACTTTAAAAGAGATACGATCACCTTCGTCAGCTCTTAAGTGCCATTCACAAACAACTCCATCGATCGCTGGAGATCACAAGCACGGGAAATGATTCAAGATAAATCGTTGTTACCATGCTCCCCACGTCGTTCACCGCGTCTCGACTCTGTAAGAATGAAAAACATACAAGCGTGCGAGCATCGATTGCGTGTCCAAAACTTTTCCAGATTGTCGGAAACGATGTGCATCCCCTGATGTGACGTAGTGCAGTGGAAGGGCTCTGATGTGCCCCATTGAGCAGTTCGTTTCTCGTGTTCTTTCTTTTCTGTTGTGGTCTCTGTCAATCAGTGCATTTCTTGTACGGGAAACAAAGAAGAAAAAAAGGTTAACGGAGGGGAAGATGAGGACAACTGAGTTCGATCACCCGCAGCTGCACATGAATAGACGCATTCACTTTGGCGGGCGCATAACAAAGAGCAGTGGGACACATGACAACGAATGGATACTGGCATTAATAGAATAATGCTAGCATCCTCTTTGTGTCTTCTTTCTTCCTGGTCTAACAGAGCAGGTGGAGACATTTTACTTGTCTAAGACCGTTTTTTTTTTTAGCCTGAATGGTTCATCATTGTGTGTATACGTTTCGTCCTTTCTTTTGAGCGCTTTCCCAACCACCGGCGATCATCCTAACCACAACGCCACGCGAGCTGGTGTGGCTGTTTCAGGGTGTCATAACGTTTAGCTTCAGTAGAGGCTGATTACAAATAGTTAAATGCTGTACAACGTTCCATGTGTTCATCTGAAAAAGGGACCTCCTTTGCAAAGGAGCAGAGAACCAACCTTTCCATCACTTAGCGTCCGGTTGCTGAAGATGCCTGATGATCAGCCTGAGTTCAAGTATTTCAAGTAATTCAAGTATTCAATATTCAATTCTTGCATTATTCGTGCGTTACAATGCCATATTCAAGACTCACAGTGTTCAGGTATTCATTCAGGTATTTTGCATTACTGCTGCGACGGTCCTGGTGCGACGTTGAACAATCTCGCAGTATTAATTATTAAATGGTGGTAATGGCAGTGCGTTACCATTCCGAAGTAGCGTCATGTGGGGGGGAGGGGGCAACGTCAATATTTCGCGAAGCTAAAGTTGGCACCAGCTCCCGTGGCACAGTGGATGAAATGATCGCTTTCCTCGCCGAGGCTGGGAGGTGAAGCGGATTCGAATCTCCACACGCACTGTGCTGTCTGAGGTTTTATCTGTGTTTTCCGACAGACTTTCCAGACGAATGTCCGCACTGTTCCATTTCACCAACAGCGCTAAAAACAAGGACAACACGCCCACACAGAGCGTCCCCCGTCAAGTCGGCTCAAGACGGTTACTGACCATCCTGTCTCCCACTCCTTCCTGCTGTCCTCTCTCCACCTTTCCGCGTCTGTACGGTGCTCATAGCCACAGTTGCTTCGTGGCGCTAGCACGCAATTAAAAAGTAAATAAAGATAAGCAGGGCTTATCATGAGCTTGACAAAACTTGTACTTTCGGTGCAGTTAAATTGTTCGCACCTTGGATTGTCTGAGAGGTCTACCATGTGAACGACTACCCAAATCAGTTGAACTGACACGACCACAACCAATGAACTAGCGAAGAGACATATGATCGGCTGGTGGTTTCAGGGCACTTAAAGAAGCCTCAGGTGGGCAACATCCACTGACCGACCATTCTGGAGTTGCTTATGATCAGAACTGTCGTGTTTAATTCAGTCAAGGTTGGATCCTTATTGTCGGCGTTCCTGTGAGGCGCCACCAGTAACGTGCAAGATACTCACAAACCACATTTAAGTTAAGTTACTGAGTACCAGGCGAAAAAGTAGCTGAGTAGAGTACTAAGCTTTTTATGTATGGAACAGAGGAAATACAAGAAGCGTCTGCCCAGTGAGGAAGACGTAGATGCCATCGCATAATTTGCGCACCCCACTTTTTCACTAAAAAAAGTTGTGAAAATAAAAACTCGCATAATTTGCCCACTCCTACTTTCGTGCGCAACAGAGGTCGTTCATCCCCTGACGCTCTCGCGTCACGGGGCGCATGCTGCTCCGTCTTTCGAAAAAGGAGGGAGATCCTCACCAGGAATTACCTACATCGTGTTGCATAATGCAAGCAATGACCCTCCCTCGGTGAAGGAGAAAAGATCAAAGGGATTACCCGGTATGGAATCTTATCTCTGTTTTGACCTTTTGTCCCATCCCCAAGCAGCTCAATGTACTGAAAGTCGAGTGCAATATGGATGGATGGTATGTGTCTTATCAAAGTTCTTTAGTTTCAGGAATCTGTTCAAGGTCTTCCACCTACCCGTCCACCCCTATTGCACTTGACTTTCAGTACATTGTGCTGCTTGGGTCGCTACAATAAACCGCGAAGCTGTGTGACATCGTGCTGGCTTAGGAAAGAACGACCAGAACACGTGGAGGGAACATACCAGGAAAACTGGCGGCAACATACGCGTCAGCATTCCGCAAGCTGGCTTCACCAAACGCACGCGTGCTTTAGGAGAAGCTCGCTTTAGAAAAAGCGTGGAAAGCACGTGCTGGGCCTTTTTGAACCATCTCGCGAATTTTTACAGCATTGGCCAAAAACGAAGAGAGGTATTCAGAAACAAGTGCGTGACATGACAACGGCTAGTTGGGTTTGAGAAGGCTTGAGCAGCATCCTACCAAAGAATTTGGTAGGTGCAATAAAAGCTGTCGAACCGCAGTACCTATTTATTTATTTTCCCCTCAGGGCCTCAGTGACATTGACTCTAAATATATTTTTCCTGTGACCCCGATAATTTTGGCAATCACAGGCAGATAGATTAGATAATCCTACTTTTCATGCACTTGTGGTTGGGGAAGACACAAGTAAGCAATCCATCGATAACAAAAAGCCTGAGACTGGGCGACACGGAGGACAAAAGTCACAATCACGGGCAGTTCCTCCGTGTCGCCCAAGCTCAGGCTCTTTCTGCTATGAATTTTGTCCACCAGCTCGTCTGCTTCAATGCTATCTCATCAGTCAGTAAAAGCATTTCCTTCGCACTCTGACCAGTATGCTTAGAACACTTGATACTCTGTGTAGCTCCCCGGTTGAGCGTCGTTCAGCTTGAGACACGTCTACAATACACGGTGTGTGTTTTTTTTTTTTCGATACAGATTTTTCGTAAAAAAAAAAAAAACTATAAAGGCTATATACATGCTGTTTTCGGTCAACCGTCAAATTACTAATTACCTAAAAATAGTTAATTAACTTTTTAATTATAAAAGCTATGAAGTTGCCCCATGAGAACATTTGTTTTTTTTCGGTGACCTGATATCGTAGCCGTTTTCAGAACAAAAATCCGTTCGATAGATCGTCCGCAAAAAAATCGTGAATGAACCCCATTTTTTTCTTTATTTTGTTAATTGCACATCTTCGGAGACCCATCTTTCCTTCACCCCCAATGTGAGAGGGGGAAAGAGCACACTGTTGCCTCTTGCGTCCTGGAAGAAGATTAACAGAAAATTCAACCCAAGAATAAGGGCTGTTCCGATAGCGTCACCCAATACATATGTTTTTGTTTTGTTTCCACAACTTAAAGCTCATCTTCGACGCATGAAGCGGCACTGTGGCGGCATCTTCGATGCATGAGGCTCCTTCACCATCTCACGTTGGAGGTGAAGGAAAGACCGTCTCCGAATATGCGGAATGAAAAAAAATAAAGAAAAAAATGGTGTTCCTTCACGAATTTTTTGCGGACAAATCTACCAAACGAATTCTTGTTCTGCAAACGGCTACTATATTAGGTCACCGAAAGGAACATATGTACTCATAGGCACAACTTCTAGCTTTTATAATTAAAAAGTTAATTAACGATTTTGAGGTAATTATTCATTTGACGGTTGAGCAACGTATGGCCGAAAACTTCCCCCCGCTCAGAGATGATAGAAGTGAAAACAGCATGTCTATAGCCTTTAAAGTTTTTTAATGAAAAATCTGTATCGAAAAAACTCTGTATAAACGTATGAACGTGCTGACATAAACGTTCTGCGACAGCTACTCCTGAGGCGCACCTTCGTACTAGCGTAGAATTAGTAATAAAAGTTGTTGGAGTGGGATCATACCTTTGGCAATTCGGGACATAACTCTAAAGGAACTAATTCTATTTGAGCAGTAATTTAATTAGTTAAAAGGACAACAACATTCAAACACTTCATTAAGTGAAAAACAAACACAGTACAGGGTCCATTAATTTCTCAACAGCCTAGGTTTTCAAAGCAGAACATGACCACTTTCGATCTCTTCTATGATGTTAGTGGCAAGCCACGTTTTGATATGTTCAGGGGCACGTTAGAGCATAGCTTCAAGTCCGCTCAAGACATTATTTTTGTTCATCGAGCTTGGACACTCCGGGTAGTATCTACCAACGTCAAGTTCATGTAAACGCGGTCGGGATGTTGCGCCTGCGGTGTTATTCTGCGCTCTGCTCTCATGCGACCGTGATCACGACCGTAAACAACCAATATCTATAGCTGCCGCTGATACGACTCGACTCGACGCGGCGATCCTGCGATCGACAATCATTGGCGCGAGTTCGCGTAAACGCAGTCCGGTAGAGTTTGTATTGCCAACTGTAGGATGGGACAAGCAAATCAAGTGGACAATCAACTCGATCCACTCGTGCAAGCATGGCTGTTGAAAACTAGTAAAATGCAAAGAAAGAGAGAGAGAGAGAGTGCTACACAGGAGGCGTCCCCATTTCATTAGCAATCCGAAACTATGGAAATCTACGGGCCTTTTCGAAAATGTGCAGATCACTAAGTGATCCCATTTAATACGCTGACTACTTAAGTGTGGTTGATCGTTCTACAAGATTGTATAAATTACATTCTCTGTTCCTTACGCTACACTCACCTAGAAAATAGGTGCGCATGGCATTTACGGAAAACATATTACAAACAAGGGAGGTACCGTTTATCATTGCGCGCACACAGCTCGAAGGGTTGTAAGGTATAAATCTGTTCTTGACACTTCGGAGCATTACAGTATAGCAAAACAATATATGTGTCGATAACAGGCAAGATTCTGCGCAGCTGCGCGCGAATAAGGACAGTAGGCGTAGGCTAACGCAAGGAAAAAGGAAAGGCCAGAAAACGTGGAAAGGAGTAATATCTCATGCTCTCTCTAGTCAGCGTCCCAACCACTGCTGGCAGCCACCCGTGGCCAGGTGGGAGAAGACGCTCACTGTTCGGAGCACTTTGGTGCAAAATCGAGATTTTTATCAGGATGACGCAAACAATACAGTTTGGCGCAAAATGGCGTACTTGGCGCAGGAATATAATCACTGAGATAGGGAATTCCGGCATACTCTCAAAATACGACGTCTTCTCTTGTGATGCATTCTGTCGAGTAACAGCCAAACCACGCCACTCTTTCACGTTGGATTTTTGATACCATGGTTAGTGGTTCACGATGAATGAAGTGATACTGTTGTTCCGACATCAACTGGAACGGATGCGACCATCCCTTTAATGACCATTTCTCACCTAGAGCTGAACATTTGTTACTTATTAAGCGTTTGCGTTTCTTCAGTGAGTGGCCATAATGGGTCAGTTGCGGAAACATGACATCTATGGCGCAGACCTGATTCCTGCTAGCACACACGCCGACATCATGGCCACTGTCACCATGGTGAAAGTTTTTTTTTTCTTCGCAAGGCCTGCAAGAGGCGATATATTAAATTCATCAGTTCATACGTGTTGAACTTGGTCTATAACTCCAAGATGTGAACCTCGCTTCCTGTTTAAGCAAAAAACTGTACTAACTGCGTATTACGAAGCACGGACGCACGGCTACACGGTTGCACGAATAGAGAAGCACACTGTGGCACATGCACAGAGGAGCAGGATACTGATGGGCGCTGTGTAGTCGCTCTTTTCGTGATAGTGTCGTATACGTACGGGATGTGGAACTGGTTCTCCCATATTGAAAACTATTAGTACACACACAAGTCGTATGTATTCCGTATATATATATATATATTTTTTTTATTTTTTTTTTCGATTGTACTTCTACTACCATCACCCAAGGTGAGAAGTTGGGCTAGCTGGTACATTTGATACATACTGAAAAAACACGCCAAAAAGCCACGGACAAATATGCGCCCGTCCTGCTCGCCTCGTCTCTGTCCGTGTCTTTTTAGTGCTTGTTTTTTTTTTTCGATATGTATCATTACCCAAGATGGGGAAGGTAACTGTGTCGATAGGTCTTGCTTGGTACTGCCTCTTGCTTGCGCTACCACTTTACATTTACCTTGATGTTGGCGTTACGAGTACCGCGTCTGCATACAACCCTGGCCTTCTTTTTTGCCATTACTTCAACAGCAATCGCCGCACGGCACTCACTACCGAGTGTTGACGCTGCTGTATCCCCCAACCATATTTCATGCCTCGGTCACACGTATCGGGCACGGCAATTTATAGCGGAGACAAGAACACGTGCGCAGAGCGTCCGACAGCAAAAAAGAAAGCTCATAGCGAGACACGTTGAAACAGATGTCGAACATCCAAAGGCTGACTGAAAGACGCATCGCCGACAAGCGTTTGCGACATCCGTCGAGAAAAACCCAGCCGTCTTTCCCCTTGGACATGCTAAGCCCTCCTCATCTTGATAGGGCCCTCAACATCTGTTTTGAAACGTCCTTCCTTGCCCATTTTGTTTTTGATACCATGACGCTGTTTGGACGGCCAAGCGGAGGACGTGCATGTCGTTCGCGAGCCATTCGCATCAATCAAAAAAAAAGAAAAGAAGAGAAAGAGAGAGGGAAGACGAGCAACTGGCGAAGAAAAAAAAGTTCAGCAAGCTTCCCAGTTCGAAGGCTACGAAGGCGTTGTCGCTGTTGCTTGTAGGCAGTGATGGGCAGTACTTGAAGTACCAAGTACCCAAGTAGTACTTTAAGTACATTTCAGTGTACTTGTACTTTACTTTAAGTACACTTCAAATTGTGTACTTTGTACGTACTTCACGTACTTTTTTCCGAGTACTTTCCCATCAAGTACCCAAGTACCCCAACTTGGACTGCAGAAAAAAATCACAAAAGAGTATCAGAAATGCACCCTACTAAAAGCGCTAAAATGACAGCAAGCAGACGAAAACACACAGGTAGGGCTATCTCTGAGTTTTCGTCGTCTTTCCGTCATTTCAGCGCTTTTAGTAGGATGCAGTACCAAGAGTCCCAGTCTGACATTTTACGAAAAATGATTTTTGTGCTTTTAAAGAGCATATTTGTTGAAGCAAATCTATTGTTGAGAAGCTCGAAATGTTGAAAAGTAAGTAAGAAAGGTCTCAACACTTCTATGATACTTGGTTGATTGTTAGTTCAGTTCTCGCAATGCAGTGTTCTATGATTTTTTATATTGCTTCCTTCATTGGCAATTTATAATCATTTTCTATCACATTTTATGTGTGATTGCATTACATGATGAACACTCTGAAAGACACACATGCTTTCTTTTTTACATTTTACGTTTTTCTAATTGGTCACACGGATTACATTACTGCAGATCACAGTCGTATAAAAATTAAGGCTTACATTTTGCTTCATCCTTTTTCACTTTCTTCATATTCTTTTTTTAAACATGTTGTATTTTAAAAAGCAGCAAGGAATGCCCTGAAATATATAATCTCGTTTGGCTTTTACTTATTTTCCCTTGAAATTTCCTAGCCTGTTATAGCAGAAGATTAGTACCGGAACACCACACTAGGCGGGTGATCTTGGATCAGTCAGGGTGTAATACTATTTTGCATTATCACAGCACAGCTGACTGATTACCCCTCTACATGTAGCTGCAAATTATGGCATACGATTAAGTTCACATTCACGGGTTCGCACTTAACCTATAGGCCTTTATGGCTTCAGAGCATTTGTCAAGAGTACCCTCTACAGTTATGCCAAAAAAGCAAGACACAGATACTAAAGAGTGAAATGCAAAGTGATACAAATTAAATTGGCAATGTACTTGATGGGTACTTGAAGTACTTTGCCTAGAACGTTGTACTTTACTTTACTGTACATTTGGAATTGGGTACTTTGTACTGTACTTGAAGTACTAATGACACCAGGTACTTGGTACTTTACTTTAAGTATAATTTTGAGGTACTTTGCCCATCACTGCTTGTAGGTGATCGTTTAATCGTCTATGTTAAGTGTTTATTCCAGAAATGTTCTTTCGTGCAAGATAGTCGCATAGCTGTCCTGAAGATGGTATAACACAGCACATAGGAGATATGACCACCGCGATGTGTCCCTCACTGCCTTTCATGTCCATTCAGAGTACTACATTGTTGTTACGTACGCACGTCTAAAGGAAGCATTTACATAGAAATGCGAACAGTGCTTTATCCAGAAGGGCCAGCGCGGGTGTTCAAAAACAAAAGAAAAAGAGACAAAAAGGTATGATGTAGGGGAGGCTCATTTTTAGAGTCGTAACAGCTATATGGATCATTGCCAACATGTGTCTATAATTGAAATGATAAAGCCCGTCCGTCCCTCGGCACATGGGAAAGAAAGAGAGGGGGTCACCATACATGGGGGGGGGGGGGTGACACGATAAATCAGTGAATGCGAACAAGACAAAAATTTGTATTGAGTATCTCCACAAAGTGGGTACGGAGTTGACCAGGCAGACCCTTGTTCTATGACTTCGTGCATAGACATTGCTCGCAGTTCGCGTTGCTTTCAATGTGATTTCTGGTGTTCGACGTTATTTAAAGTTCCGCTGATTTATACACATATGACTCACAGTTTCGCGCCATATTTAACGTGTTCTCTATGGAGCTTTGGCGTGAGAAATAATTGTGATGTCATGGTTGCATTGCAGAAGATGATCTTGTCTGTTTCAATCTAAGGATAAGGTGAATATGCAACGAATTGTGTCGTTTATGCACCTCACCAATTTCGGTGCAATGGCAGGCCACAGGACGTCTCCGACCTCTAATCGTCAGATCCGCAGTCAAGTCACGTATCAGAGCTCTCCTCCCGATCCTTCACACTTCAGGACAAACTAATTCCCAAGCCTTATCCGTAGTGATCGGCACGGTTCTCCAACAAGGGAGGCCCCACATTGAATTCGTCGCGGTCACTTCAGGCCACAATAGCAATAACCCGAGAAGGGCTGCTATACCCCAAGATTTATGTTTTGCACATTCTCTTCAACAACGCTCCTTTTTTTTCTGAGACTTGTCCGAGTTTTGCCCAAGCGTGAGTTCTACGCCAGATATGGAGGATAGTATGAGTTATAACAGAAACTTGGACGAGTTGATGATGCATACTATAAGGAAGAGGTGCAACTGAAGACAGACGTCGACGAAACAAGCACTTTTACTACAACTGAAGATATACAAAAACATACACAGTGAATGGGGAGAATTTGGGTCGCCATGGACATTACTTCCTTTCTATAGGAAGGCCATCTCGGCGGAGAGTAGCATGAATCGGACTATGCCTTATGCAATGGTCCTTAGCCTTGCTTCGCCTTTCCAGGAGGGAAACAATGTCCATCGTGACCCCAATTCTCCTCTCTTCGCTGTCCCTGTATCTTTTTAGTTGTAGTAAACGTGCTTGTCTCGTCCGCGTTTGTCTTCAGTTGTATCATTTCCTTGTAGTAGAATTGAACAAATATACGAGGGCAGTCGACGGTAAACGCGATTTGGTACTCACACTCGTGAGTAACATGGCTAAGACGATACCGGCTACTGCTATCATTTGACGTCGCTGACCGAGAAACTTCAACATGCAAAAAAAGGGGCTAAGGAAGAGTATGTATTGCGAATTTGTGCTTCCGAATGTGCTGCTCACATTGGTTAAATGCCAATGTAAGCATTTCTTCTTCTTCTTCTTTTTTCTTTTTTTTTGCAAATGCTAGTTATGAAGCCCAGCTAGTTGTGCTTGCCCATGAGTATGAATTGTGACAGGTGACATAATTTCCGTTTACAGCTGCTTAGGCAACCAGCTGTGCTAGCAACAAATATTCTTGTTTCCTGATTTATTCCTCCTTGCGTCTCTTGGTGGACTGTGAAAAAGGAGGACATCATTCCACTTTCTTGTTGAAAAATATTGCTTCTAACACAAAATTTAGTCGATATTTTCAATTTTCGTGTCTTTGCATTTCCACTTCTGTACTTGAGTACTTGATACGAAAACACTAGAGAAAAGTAATCAAGGTGCCGTACAAAGCGGACAATTGGAAATGTACCTAAAGTAAAGTACAAGTACTCGGAAATGTACTTAAAGTAGTAGTCGAGTACTTGGTATTTCAAGTGCTGCCCATCACTGGCTAACGTACATAATCCAAGTCATGCAGGTCATGTGAGGTGTGTCGTGGTAGCAAGCCGTTATGACCACGTCTACGCTGCTGGAGTATCATATATAGCATAGTAAACATTTGTTCGTAGACAACTAGAGTACGCCGTGGCAATATGGATCCCGTATCAAGTATAACCTTAATAATCGTGACCTGAAAGCAGTCCAGGGTAGGGCCATTTGATTAATAACTCCTAATCAGTCCAGGCTTACAAGCGTCACAGACTGATTGAGGTGACATCGGTATTCCTCCACTGGAAGTTAGTCATAATATAGCACGGCTGTCTCTGCTTCACATATCATATCATATTACCTACTGCGGATTCCAACCGTCGACCTAGACATGCCTACTCATCATCGTCGACTTAACCGTGTACAATAACATTTGCCCTAGAGAATTCGTACCTTATTGAGCTTTTCGAAGTCATTCATCCCATTAGCGATTTCCGAATGGAACATATTACTCTCATCTCTCCTCACGATCACCAATACTGTGTAGTTTAAAAGAGCTGTATAGGACCTACTTAGGTATATGATACGCCGTATCATATAAGCAGGTGTATGTGCGTTCGTATGAGCTTCGGTATATGTGCGTTTCGTTTATGTGTATTTGATATGCTATGTGCCATGGCTGTTTCAAATATTGTTGTGAACCATGCTGTCAATCTACTTCAATCTGTTCTAATCGCTCAGTCTCTCGTAATGTAATGAGCTTAAGAACCTTTAAGGTATCAGATATAAAAAAATACAGGGCAGTTACGACTCGTGTAACGCGAAATTCAGCCTCAGCTGTGCGTGTGGTGAAATTAGGCGGGATGAAAGTGTAGAGACAAATTTATTTAAGCGTTCTGAGTATTGATTTGTTGTGGCTTAAATGTTCGGCGACGTAAGTGGTGTCCGGAACGAGGGTGCTGTTCTGGAACATCAAGTCTATGCATGAGCCACGTCTAGTTGTGGGTTTGCGGATGTCGGTGCACAGCGGACGATCCTGTTGTTGGGACATATCACATAGGAAAATGGCGACGTCAATGCGACGACATTCTAACGAGATGAGGGCCGTTCCCTTGGCGCCAGGTTCACGTGACTCCAATCGGTTGATTGATTTGCTTCGATTTGCTTCTGCCGGGGAATTCTCCGTGTCCCGCTGAGGAGAATACATGGTGAGGAGGTGGGGAAAGGACTTTCGCGTGTGATTACGGTGAAGACACGTCACGCAATCTTCACACAAGCTGGTGGGGAGGCTCTCGGGTTTGCTGCTCCCGGTGGGTTAGGGTCTGCTGCCGACTTTCGCCACAAAACACACGCAACGAGGAGGGCGCACGGAGGAGAGTTCTTCGAAATCAAACTCTCCTGCCGGAAATATTTATTTCAATCACACTATGGAGTGAGGTGCCCCTTTAAACCGACGTTGATGCACGACATAGCTGCTACACATATGTTGACGTAAAAATCTTAAATCCTGAACGCGTCGTAAAAAATTACAGGACGGTTACGACTGGTGTAACGTGAAATTCAGCGTCAGCTCCGCGTGAGGTGAAATGAGGCCGAGTGAAAGTGTGCAGAGAAATTTATTTAAGCGTAATGAGTATTGATTTGTGGTCGCTGAGATGGTCGGCGAGGTAAGTGGTGTTCTTGACCAGTGAGACCTCCACGTTGAAGTCTCCGACAACGAGAAGCTTGCGAGTACATGCACGATAAAGTCGCGGATGCGTTCCGCGTTCCGCAGTGAGGAGGAGGATCCGGCGCCGGATCCCCCTCCTCACTGCCAGTGCTGAGCGCATATGCGACAACAGTTTTGTGGGGACATGCGAATGCCGACGACGCCGACGCGATCTCTGGAAAGTAGCACACAGCCACCGCGAGCCCCGTAAGAGCTGCACGGCACAAATTCCCCCGACGTTGTCCTATGAAGGGTGGCTTCATGTGGTTTAACCAGTATTCTCGCACGCAGGTAAATGACAACTCCGGCCACTCGGTTGCCGTTGCTACTGCGACGCGCCCAGCAGCAGCACTTGAAGCTGCCAACTTGTATCGGTCTCTCCGTCTCCATCCACGACTCGAAAAGACACAGAAGTGATGTCTTACGGAGGACAGTCGTGTGCAACGTCTTCTGCGTGGAGCTGTACGATGATTGCATTTAGGGCTGCGTGTGAACGTTCACGCCGCTCCTGTGATAGTATCTTTCCCTTGCCGTCGTTTATGTGCGGACATGCGAATGCCGACGGCGCCGACACGGTCGCGGGAAAGTCTCCACTATATAGCTGACGCTGTAATAAATACATTTCTGGGAATTAAGCTGCCACAGCGAAAGCCGTGAACGTTAAAACCAATAGCCCTGGGGCCGATCAGGACATGAAGGAAGAAATCGAAGGAGAGATCCCTCAAGTGAAGTTCAAATTTGGGGCCGGACAGGAGACGTCACCGTTACTTTTCAGGTGTTGGTTTTACAGCTGTCTGCATAGCCGTCGAAAGGGTTGTTCGGGAATTCTCGGATACATGCGCCGGTAGCCTGTCAAAATGACCACTAAACTTGTTTCCGCGAAGCTCTTTCGTTGGCCTCTACAGGTAACGAAAATCCAAAGGGTTGTGACATCGAGAGGAAGCTATATGAAATGTTCTGTGCACACCGCCGCCTAATATGATACAGCAATTCGACAGCATCAGCAGTCATCAAATAACCTTAGTTTTGAAGCACTTTTCGAGTCCAGGTCACATTTTAGAAAATGCTCGTGTTCTCGATCTCTTGTCCCGTTTTAATAATGGTAACTCAAGCAAACGGGAAGACAGTCGTCTTATCTGTCATCTCAACACCACTCATTCCGGAAATCACAATGAAAGACTTGTCCTAGGATTCTAGTTTTGTGGGCTGTGCTGTCACAACCCCGTCCTAGTTTACGCGGCTCAAGTGTTAGCCCCCTAGCGCGGTAGGCAGCACATGCGATACACCACCCGACGATATCTCATGCTGTCCCTCACATCTGTAGCAGAGTATTCGCCCGAAACGCCATCTCTTATCGCTTCCTCCCCACCTTGATACACTAGTCTTGCTTTTTTCTTTTTTCTAGAGGCAAAGTTTACCTTCAGAGGATCTAAAGCTCGTCCCATATTCCCAAACGCCGTTAAAAATATCTTGTAACAGGGAGAAGGGAAGGGAAGACTGGTGATTCTAAACCTTTCTGTGTTGCGAAAAAAGAGAAAAAAGAACAGAAGACTCAATTGGCGGTGGTTACAAGACAGCACGTCCAATCAACTTGTCGCATTGGATCATCTCATATGTAAAGCGGACGATTCACTAAGGAAACGCAACGAAAGGTAGATCGAGATAACTACCACTGCAAAAGATGCGCATTTGGTAGAGGTGACGTGTTATCGGAAGGCGTTCGCTGACACCCAATGGTGCCACTTTTCCGTCACACTTCAAGCGCGAACATGTGGTGACGCTTGTTGGAGTTGGAGTTCGATGCGTTTCTGAGGCATTCATGTAAATGTGGCAATAGAACATGCTACATGTTACACACAGTGCAGTATGACACGGACTATGTAAAGCAACTAACACCACGGTTCGTCACGTAAATGTAAAACAGTGTCTGAAGTTCTACCAAATTCAAATCAAACCAAGCCAACCACGTACCCAAATTCACAAAATTATCTTGGGCATTTCTTTCCCCATTATTCATTTGTTGCGCAATGTAGACCCTCAAATATTATTATTACTTCCCCATTATTCGATATGAAGTTCGATACACACTTTGTTCGGCATCTGTTTACCGTCTAAGCCTGGGTAAACAAAGAACAAGAATATTCTTCTCTTGTTTGTGTAAGAGACCTCAATATCTCTATCACATCGGCTTTGGAGTACGGCACTTGATGATTTGATGAGGACACATGTACTAGATCCGCTACTTCATCAGCCGCTACATTCCCCCGTATGTCTCCATGCGTACAGGGCGACGTGTATTCCTCGTTGCTCCATCAACAGGGTGTCTACCAACCTGGAAAACCTGGAAAACAGGGAATAGTCAGGGGATTTTGATGTGACTGGAAAAGTCACGGAATTGTCAGGGAATTTGGCTAAAAAGCAGCTGAAGTCAGGGTAAATCGCAGACAAGTGCCGTGATGATGCGCGGCGAATCGCGAGTGCTGACCGGTGGTTGAGACGCGATGCCGCAGCACCGTTACTGCGAGTAGCAGTTCACCAGTATGACAAGCTCTGACGCAGAAAAGTAGGGTAGGCTCACTAATACTTAATAAGTGGTCTGTTTTATGTTGGATCTGGTATCAAAACGTATGAGCAGGCACCAAGTTCCCTTTTGTTTTTGTCAGGGAATTCGCTTGAAATAGTCAGTGAAAACCTGGAAAAGCCAGGGAATTTGAAGGCTGCAGTTTGGTAGACACCCTGATCAAGTTGACCGGGATCGGGAATTTAGAGTTCCGTCCACGTTACCTCGCTCTATCCAGACGCTCTTGCACAGGTTCCGTCTGAACGTGCCATACGAGAACCAATTCCTCCATAAAATTGGGAGACAGATTCTGTGAACTGTACACTTTGTGCAACCGTGGAGGACACTTAGCACGTTTTCGTGCGCTGTTGTAGATACGCACCTCAAACGGCTACCATGAAATCTGCTCCCGACCGACTGGACAACCGCAACTTTGACCTCATAAAAGTGCTGGGTCCTGGGCCACCTGACAAGAGGGATGCTGCCTTGTCAGCGCTTGTGACATTTATTCAGAGGTGTGCGTTGGAGTCCGTCTATTAGGACCATCTAATTCATTCTACGCTACGTTAACCGGTGACTTTGACCTTTGGCCGATGGTTATCGCGAAAGTCGGGGTGGGGGTGAGGGGTTCCCGTTTATATTTTTTCATCTTTATGGGGGGGGGGGGGGCTTCTGTTTATGGGAGTAGCCGAATTTGTCGTGTGACGAATTCAACCTCATCCTAATATTTTTTCTTCGTCAACATCAACACCTTCTCTTGTTTGTTGTAGTCTTGGAGCTATTTGGATTGCATTGCTCCGTTCATTAGAAGAGGAGTCAGAGCAAAACTTCCGGCTCTTACACCGCAGCCGTTTAGGTGGCCTCTGACGCAAACAAAATAGTACTACTGACTTCTCGTGCTGGAATTTTTCGGGGATGTAAAAACCAAACTGCAACAACGAATCTAACTTTTCCGTCGCTCTTGCACGGGGTACACTAGCCATTATTCCTGCTTCCGAGATTCTGCTGCTGCTTTACTAGCTGAGGCGAACGGTCTGTTGTTCGTCAAAGTCTACCCAGACCCCTGCGAGTCTGTGCAGCCGATAAATATCGGACTGCGCGATCACTGAAGCTTCCAAATGAAGTGAATATGATGTCTTTCTTTTCTGCGGTGTTGCCTTTTCTGTGTGGTAATCGAAGACGCACTGGCAAATGGAAAAAGCAATCGGCTGATGCATCGCTCGCGTACGTTCTGCAAGCCATCTGGAGGCTACCCTGGTCTGTGTCTCATTAGAGCAAAGAAGGGAGATACCACTATCTCTCCAGAATGAGTACTTGACTGCAACCGTTCTATTATCCGACCGTCGGGAACACGTCTGCAACATACTTTATGTCCAACGGCAGTGTTGACATGTCAGTTGCACAATGACTACATCCTTTATGCCACATCTAGGAATCGCACATGTACGGACGCAATTAAACGATTTACGTTGCAGTGTTTTTGTCGCTGTAGTGCTCCTAACACGTCGCCATCTATACTACGAGACGACATAAGTGCTATAGCACAAAGGTGTATCTCGGTCGGTGGATAATGTAGTCCGCACATAGAGAATGGGGCATACGAGAAGACCGCGGAGGCCAGCAGGCAGACGAGGAAGCCGATTTACATGTTTTGTTAACGCGAACATTTTACGTGTTTGCTTTAAAAGCATGCAACTACATGTTCTACGTACATCGCTTCCGACGTGTGCTTTTGTGACATGAGCAGTGCACATGCGATAGCAAGAAGGAAGCAGGCGTAGTACGTTGTGACTCAGAGGCATCATGCTTCGGCCCAAGCCAACCACAGAGGTCTTTAGATTTGGGGGCGGAGTTGAAATTGACTTGTCCCGAAGCAACATCCCTGAAAATTTCGCCTTACACACAGCACACAAATGAATGAGTCGTTTATTCACACCAGTCATGATGTGGGGAACTGGGAGCAAAAAGCTGCGTATTGCAACTCAAGAAAAACGGATCAGTATCTCAAACTGGGTGAAAAATTGTATAATATCCTAGCTACATAACTACAAACAAAACGAACTGTAGAACAAAATGAGTTGATAAAACGTCTAGTGGCTACAAACAATGCAAGTCTAACAAGAAAAAAATATCGGAAGAAACGCAATGGAACGCATTAGTTTCGATGTTTAAAAACGAGCACGCAGACGAGGTCGGACAAACACAGAAGGCGTTTGAGCCTTCCGTGTTTGTCCGTCCTTGTTTGCGTTCTCGTTTTTCATATGGACTCTGAGCAACTTACGCGCACTCAAGGAAGCAAGGCGGCTTAATCCCTCAACTTCTTTCATAATTCATTTCATTCATAATTTACTCTCCAAGCACCAATTCGTGGATTTTTGCTTTAATGTCGCGAATTTATTGCCCCTGAGTTGCTTTTCGTTTACTTGAGCGGTACATTTTGTTATCCGCATTAGAAATAATTAAAATCAACGCAGTTTGAAATTCCTTCACAGCAATTGTATGCCCGACCTCAATGTGACGGCATTCTAACAAGATGAGGGCCGTTCCCTTGGCGCCAGGTTCGTGTGACTCCAACCGTCTGATTGATTTGCTTCTGCCGAGGAATTCTCCGCGCCTCACTGGGGAGAATACGTGGGGAGAAGGTGTGGGAGAGGACACTCGCATGTGACCACAGTGAAGACACGTCACGGAATCTTCACACGAGGTGGTGAGGAGGTTCTGTAGTTTGCTGCTCCTCTTGGGATAGGACCAGCTGTAGGCCTTCGCGACAAAATACAAGTAACTTCGTAAATTACATCCATTTTGAGGAGGACGCAGTCAGGAGCGTTCTTTGTTCTTCTTTCCTCCAAGGCATATGTATTTCAATTACACTATGGAGCGAGCTGCCCCTGTAAACCGACGATCATGCACGAGATAGTTCCTACATATTTGTGGACGTAAAACTGTAAAAATGTTACACATCGTAAAAAAATACAGGACGGTTACGACTCGTGTAACGCGAAGTTCAGCGTCAGCTGTGCGCGTGGTGAAATGTGGCCGGATGAAAGTATGTAGACCAATTTATTTAAGCGTGATGAGTATTGATTAGTGTCGTTGAAATGGTTGGCGAGCTGATTGGTGTCCTGAACGAGGGGGCTGTTCTGGAACACCTGGAAGACTATGCACGGCGTAGGTTCCAGCTGTTTGGACATATCACTTAAGAAAGTGGTGTTCTTGGCCAGTGAAACGTCTACGTTGAAGCCTCCGGCGACGAGAACCTTGCTCGTGCGTTAAAGCGCGAAGACGTACACGATGAAGTCGCAGATGCGTTCCGGTGCGACGCGTGGGGACAAGTAGGACGCAGCCACCACGAGCCCTGTGGGAAGCTGCACAGCGCAAATTTCGCTGATGTCATTGTCTTGAGCAAGGGTGACTTCAAGTCCTGTAGCCAGTACTCCGGCACGCAGGTAAATGGCAACTCCGGCCGCTCAATTGCCCTTGCCAGTGCGACGCGCCCGGCTGCAGCACCTGAAGCCGTCGACTTCTATCGGTCTCTCTCATCCACATCTCGGAAAGACACAGGAGTGATGTGTTACGGAGGATATTCGCGATTTCAGGGAAATCGACGCCACCTTGTTGACGCGCGCGGGACCATCCAAACCAGGGTCTATCACGTATTGCGTCGCGTTGTTATGCGGCAACATGGAAAGCCTCAATCTCTGCCGTCGTACCACACGATTTTCTATAGTTTACTAGGAACGCATCATGCCTCCAAGAACGCAAGCATATACTCACACTTGTGAATTTTCGAAAGAGAACCTTTCTGAGAACGACTGCGCGTATGACCAACCACCACAAGCAAGAAGTCATCGCCTACCTGCATCGGCTGAACAGAAGGGAAGCTCAAAAGACTTGTTGCGTTCCACAATGTGTCTCAGCAAGGTGGAAGAATCAAGGCCTATCTTTTCATAGTTTTCAACATGAAGACGAGAAGTGTCAGAGTGATTCATGCCGCCGCACGAACCGTCGAAAGGTATCGATACAGAGACTCCGGATTGGGAAAATTGTCACAAAGCGCATGCTTGTTTGCTCGAAGCATTTCGAGGCGCACGGCTACGTCCTTCCAGGTGAGTCACAGTACTCAGTAAATGCTTTCGTCAAGGCCTAAATTACAGTTGTGCTGTAAGTCAGTTCGCGTTTCTTGTGCCTCGACTACTTCGTCTGCGTTGACATTAGTATAATGACTTGTCGTCACCATCGTTGCGACGGTGACCTAAAATCACCATAAACAAACTCTTCATGCTGTCTGGTTTGCAGTGAACCTGGTTAATGCAGGGGCCAATACTGGATGTGCACTCTTAGAATAGCGTTGCGACGTCAGAATAGTGTTCGATGCTCATCACCGTAAGTAATTATTTCGCTTCGTGGTGTGCCAAATGAGCAGTGTTGTTGCCCACTCCCTCTCTGAAAAATTAAGCACCGAAGAGACTACACATAGTGAATAGAGCACATCACACTGACTGTTGGTAGTGGTACGGTCTTGTTTCTCGAAACGTTCATGTATTAAAAAGCCCAATCAGTCATCTTAATGTAATTTTAAGTTCCGTCTGGTAAATACAGGAGTACCGGCCAAGACAAAAAAACGGAGGCAGCAGAGGGACGAAGCTAAGCACCAACAATACATGGTAAGTGGTGCAATGTGCTTCTTCACTGCTGGAAATACTGATCAGAGGCAGAGGCATGCAGAGAAAACAAAAATTCAGAGCTGCATCCAGAGTCGATGAGCATCTAATATCAGTGTTTCAATCCCACACCCCAGTGTACGGAGTGCATGGGCAGGGCTGAAGGTGATACGTCAGAAAAAGGGGATCGATTGAGGGACCATTCAGCTTCTGAAAAGGAGGTTGCAGAGTTGCTGGCCAGTCTGCAAGACTGCGTGCCCTGTCCCAATGACAACCATAAGTGCAATGCCACAGAAGACAAGGGAATACAAGTCAAGTCAGGAGACATCAGTGTGAAGTTTGTGTCAATGCTGACTGACTCAAACATTGTATCAATCACCGGCCTTCCATCTCTGGACTTGCTAGACACACTTGTGTTATGCTATGATGAAATTGTGACTCTCTCGGGAAAACACCACCTGACAGCAAAGGACAGGATTGTCCTCACGATGATGAAGCTAAAGCACAACACGTCACTTACGTTTCTGAGCAACCTCTTTGGATGCTCAGTCTCAACTTGCTCAAGCATAATAACGGATACTGTGAAGACCTTGTCAAAGATTTTGTCATCTGTGGTAGTCCTCCCTAGTAAGGAAGAAGTATTAAGGAACATGCCAAAGGCAATTTCAGAAATACCAGAAAGTGCCCATAGTTCTAGATTGCACTGAGATATACGTGTCCCAACCAAAATGCCTAAATTGTGCACAAAGCGTGTACTCCTACTACAAAAAAGGGTTTACGTGCAAATACATGGTAGGAGTTACCCCTGGCGGGATTGTTGCTTACATTTCAAAAGGTTATGGTGGCAGGGCATCTGATAAGAAAATTTTGGAGAGAGTGGCCTCATTGAACAGCTGCCGCCACTTATGGATGCAGTCATGGTAGACAGGGCCTTTTTGATAGACGATGTCTGTGAAGCCAACCTGATTGATGTTGTTAGACCCCCATTTAAGAAGCAGAAAAAGCAACTGCCCAAAAATGAAGCTCTCCAAACCCAGAGAATAGCAGCCGCGAGAGTCCACGTTGAGAGAATCATCCAACGCATAAAGATTTTTCGGATACTGTCTACGAAGGTTATGTGGAGCATGGTACCAATAGTTGACGACATTGTGATGGTTGCATCCAGTATCGTAAACTTGAGCTCTCCAATTGTTGCACCACACAGGTTCCTGTAGTAGATATTTGCTGTTCAAATCTTGTCAATGACATATTATGCGACCATTTATGCATGGACATAAATTATATACAATGAAAGTACAAAGGTTCATGTCTTGTGCAATACAGAATATTAATTTTGGTATACTATACTGTGATACATTTGCGATACACTGACTCCATGTTCTGTGCAATAAAGCCATACTAAAAATTGTGCCATTCCTATGTCTAGCCACTCCGTGGCTATGGTGGGAGAGCATCCAACAAAAAATCCAACAAGAAAGTGAATGCGACTTATTATGCGTCACTCCTGCACCGATTGCGAGACGCCATCAAGGAAAAGAGGCGGGGCAGGTTGAGTCGAGGTGTCCGGTTGCTCCAGGACAATGCCCCTGTCCACACGGCTTCTGTTGCCAAGGCTGCACTGAAGGAGTGCGGCTTCGAAGAGATCCACCACCCACTCTACAGTGCAGACTTGGCACCGAGTGACTACTTCCTGTTCTCAAACTTGAAGCGGAGATCGCAGAGGACGGTGATTTCAAAACGATAGTGGGGTGCAAGAGGCAGTTTTCCAGCATTTTGCGGACAAAACATCGGACTACTTTTTCAAGGGTATAAGAATGCTGGTTGAAAGATGTCAAATGTGCATCGAAGTTAAGGGTGACTATGTCGAAAAGTGATACACTTGCTTCGTCTCTATGACTATTAAAAGTAGGTCGGGCCGGAAACTTATGGAACCACCCTATATGACATGATGTAAGGCAGAGACTGAGGGTTGGTACAAACATAAAATAAAAATAAAAATATATATAATAAAAGAAAAAGATACGACTCTATCAGTTTCGAACAGACTAGGGATGAGTTGACAAGACACTGTAGCACTGTTCCCCTGAATGTTACCCGTTTATGTCTTTTGTCCCAAATACTTACCTCGCCACCGTGGTCATTCACGTATTATGCTACAGTGTCTTGTCAGCTCATCCCTTGTCTGTTTGAAGGTGAAGGAGTCGTACCTCCTTTTTATTTCATTATATATGTTTGTACCAACCCTCGCGCTTTACCTTACAACATGTCGATATATTCTGGAATTTTGTAACTTGATGTTGGGCCCGAAGAACTGCATCCTTCTGCACGAGAGTATCGTGTCACTAAGATTTACACGCTCTCAGCCGTCTTCTTTCTGTTATGCAAAATCATTATCAAGTAAACATGACTATCCATTTCCTGTCACTATATTCTTTTCTTTTTTTTTTCTGCGGTGGTGAGGAGCCCTGAGGACACATGGAAGAAAATGAGTCTTTTTGGGATGACGAACTCCCACCATCTCATGAGGACTCAATTGTTGATCAATGGTTCTGTTATGAGGCACATTGAAGCTTCAACAAATAATTCATGAAAAAGCCAACGAGTGGAAGTCCAGGAGTGAGTCAACTCCCACCAGGAGTTGAACATGAACCCTTCTGCTACCTGTCAGGGATGTTACATTTTAGGCACTCATTGACTTTTGTTGTATTACATTTGTTGAATTTGTCCCAAAGTGGAGATCTCCACAGCCCATTTGCCTATCTGTTAATGTTGCGGCTTGCGTTGTGTTTTTCTGTCTGTGTGTTCCAGGCTCAGGAGCGTTACTTTGGATCAGGTTAGGTACGTTTCATCTAGACATGGCAAACAGGAAGCAGTGTTTCTCAGCACAGCCTTGCAGTGGCCTTGCTGCATTACTGCTTTGGCCATTAAGCGTGAACGGAAAGCCGCAAATTATATTCACTGTACTTTTATTTTGTTCTATGTAATGCTGTTCAATCTCTGTCAAAGGAGCGTGTAATGCCACGCAATGTAGTAATATAGTTCAGTGCATCCTTGAAGTGGGAGGAATGGCAGCGCATGAACGCGGGAAAGAAGCTGTCATGGTATGACAACTGTAAATGTATTGCACATTTAACTACTTACTATATTTCTACCTTTCACCAGCATATCGTGTCAAGCCATGTTGTATCAATTTGCAACATATTACTTTTAGTAGGCAGAACAGCTGTTACACAGTGAGAATATAGCCCGTGTGTGTTTGTCTTTTCCACCCTGCCCCTTGGTTTTTCTCACTGACGCTACACATGATAGCGATAAGTTCTAGAACGGGTAGCTCCAGCCAAGTGAGAATTGCCTTTCAGGGGATTATCATGCTGGCATGTGAAATATATGATTTCAACTATTTGGATAGGGATTGCGTATCTTCACAGGAAAGCTACTACAACTATGCTACGAAGTAAGAGTGGTGTAAATCAAGCTTTCTTGTATTACTGACATTATCACTCAAGATGTAGTATCCATGCACTATGATCCTTTATATGAGCGTAGGTACAGTGCAATCAACAGGTACTATTTACAAATCTGTGTTTTCTACTGTGTTGAAATGGGTTGTAGTTTGTATCTGAAAGCCATAGTGAAACACAGGCAGCTAAGGAGAGAGTTTTGATGCCCTCAGGAAACTTTGCAAGGGACTCTGGGTCTCCCCGAATTTTCAGAACACAAAGATCAAGGCAGCATTAAACAACAAGTGGTTAGAGAAATCCAAGACAGATACATGTGTAAGCAGTCCGTGGTTCACTCTAAAACCAGAACTTCATCGCATGGCACGTAGTGCGCCAATCATGGCCGAGAACGATACTGTTATATGTTTCGATTCGAGGAGAGAGGGAGGCGTACGCCCTTTTGTGGCAATTACAATATCTCCAAATTGCCATATAAAGGCGTACGCCCCCTCTCTCCTCGAATCAGAAGCGATAACCCTATCATTCGCGGCAATGGTTGGCGCACAGCGTGCTATGTGGTGAAGCTCTGTTTTTAGAGTGTTGGATTTGCTTCTGTCCATCATGCGTTCATCTATGTTTTTGTTGTTGTTGTCCGATATACGTTTTCTCAAAGGGGACGCACGGGACCACGCAGGGTGATGCCACGCCTGCCTGTGAAAGAGAATGAGGAGAGCTGGAAGATATATCACTCTTTTTTTTTTCTTGTCTGTAATTCTATTGGTTAATTTGTCATTTGTTTAGCAACATGCGTGTGTATATTCCGGGGTCTGTTAATATATCTATCAGTTGAGGGCTAGCAGTTGTGTTCCACCTGTCTCATCCTGTCCTTGGCTGCTTGTGTTTCACTATGGCCACGTTTGCTGTTGAGAAAAAAGAAAGGAAATACCATAGAAAAACACGAAAAGAGCAACCTGGAAAGTTGCCTGTTCTAGTGCTCACACGGCGGCAACGCAATGAGGTAACATGTTCCATTCATGAACTGTACTTAGTAGTACACATCACACTGGCAACCAATTATTCATTTTTTTCCGGAACTGTTTAGTCTCTTGGAGCTTTCATTGTTCAGCCTATCATTGGAGCTTGATGTGATTCCCTGTCGAGATATTTTAGTATTGCTGATCCTGTACAGTGCGTTAGCTTTGAAGCTGTGCTCTGCGGATGTACAAGAAGAACTGTCATATCAGCATTTGAATATATAGGAACAGTTTGTAAATACTTTCCTTGTTGACATTTATATTCGAACCAAGTCCCAACGTTGCTGATTGATGGAAAATGTAAATAGATATATTTATTTGCTTGCTAAACAATACACAAGTGTCGTGTTTTCTGGTGAGATATTCCCTGTTCACAACACATAAAAGTTGCAAAGTTAAAGGGGCACAATGATGGTAGAGCCTAGCATTGTTTTTGTCACTTCAAATATATTCACTGCTATTCGTGTGCACATGTATGACTAGGAAGGTACAGCATGCGCATAAAAATAATTTTGTATGCAGCCACATATACGGTTCAGAAGATTAGATGATGCACTACATAATAGATGTCCAAGCATATATAATTGCACTTCATGGTTATGCTACAGCATAACTTCCATGAAGAGTCGAGTTACACGGGCCCTGTAACACTGGCCTTCACGAATCATTTGGTAACGTGTCTCTAATTTTAAAGGTAACATGATGATGATGATTCGAGTTTCTCTGGCGCACGACAACAAAGGTCATAACGCGGCAAAACATTGATAGCCATGTGACTAATTAGAATTAAATGCAACTAGTGAGATGAAATCTGGAGATGTCTGAAACTCTCAATATAAAACTACAGAACGTTTAAAATTCCAATATCTGTCAAAAAGTTAAAAACTCTGTTAAAAGAGATTATCGCCTCATCACCAAGCAATAGGGCTGGGTGAAGAGGTAAATAAAGCGCATAAAACCATCTAAAGTGATGTTGAGGGTGGGCCTTAAAATGAGGACATGAAATGAGTATGTGTATTACAGAGAAAAGTTCACGACAGCGCTCGCATTGAGGTGGCTCCTCTCCGCGAAGTAAAAACCCATGAGGGACGAATGTATGTCAAGTATGCGTAGCCTTGATAGTGCGTCACAGAGCAGACGATATCCTGAACCCCTTCATGTCTTTGGATGTTAGGTTTAATGAAATGGAGCTTGTTAAGTGTTTGGGTGTCCCACAAGTTTTGCAGTTTGTATAAATTAATTTCATTAGTGCAGATGGAATGTCCGGTTAGGATAATTCGAATGTGGTAACATCACTAGAAACTACAGCTGCAGCAGCCTTGTTTGCCAATTCATTGCCCCGTATGCCAGTGTGTCTTGGCACCCACCATAAGATTACAGAATAGCCTTTCTTGTTTATCGTGTGCGCTATGTACTGTGCTCGCTGCACAAGAAAATTCTATTGCTTGCGTATGCTACAGATAGCATTAACGGAACTGAGGGAATCTGTGTACACATCTGCTGATTTTATGCAGCTTTCAAGAATGTAGTTCAGTGCAAGAATAATAGCATATACTTGTGCTGTAAAGATGGATGCATTGCTTTTTATACGGTGGGACCTCTTGCATGTACCAAAAACGATGGCGCAAGTCACTCCTGTGCTAGACTTGGACCCATCGGTGTACAACTCAACTCATTGATCTCTCAAGTTTTGCTTCAAACGTTCAAACTCTTGTTGTAGTACAGGCATGGCGGCGTTATGTTTTCTGTATTTCGTCAGTGTAGTGTCAGATATCGGGGGCGGTTCCCAGGATGGTATCCTCTAACTACATTCTATAACTAGGGAATTGTAATAAGATAAATCGTGAGACTCACACACACCCGCAAGTCGCATACAGAATGATGGAGCTGGAACAAGTGAGTGTTTGTTAATAAAGGGCTGTTCGAAGCGTGTGCTTGTGACACAAGGCAGTGCAGGGTGTTGTGGATGACTTCTTATACTTAGGTAAAATCTGCGTCTCGTAAAGGAGTCTTCATGAGATTCAACATACAAACTTTCAACAGCGGTAAATGTAAGAGAGAGTAGAGAATGCTGCAATAATAAATGCTGCAATGCAACGTGTGCACTAATTCCTGCGAACGGAATTAGTTCACAGGCTGACCACTTATGTCACCCTTGATGACACATAAATTGCCTCTGTCACTTTTACACCCGATGGGGTGAGTTGTGAGTTGAAATAGCAGTCTACAAACGAATATAAGGTGCACCCGCTGATTTGATTTCTAGGACCTATGCTGTGCCCTAACTCTTCAAACCCTCGAAACAACATTTGTATGTGTCAAGATGTGCACTGGTATTTCTTCTGCGTCTGCATGGGGTGCGACCACATGGCCTTTGGAGCTTTCGTGTGCGTGTTTTTGTGCTACGGTGTTCATTGAAAACAAAATCCTGATGTTGGACATGAAGTGCAGTATTTTGTACTGTGCTACACGGCGCAGTATGACATGGGAATGCGTAATTCAAAGAAAGCTTCTGGAAAATGCACAGAATCCCGCAAATACTTTAAAATATGATTGGTATTTTGTTTTACTCGCTCGTCGTTCCATAATAATGTCGACGGTGTTACACATCGATAAATGGCACGTAAGACTTGTCCCGTGGCATTACGCAGTTTATCATACACACAGCACGTTTTTTTCCTGTAAAAATAAAACGTTGTCGGCGTTTTGTTGCTAAAACGGCTGTCGCAATGCCTGTCAATTTCCCTACACTGGGCAAGTGCTGTAAAGAGGCTAACGCAGACGCGAGTTGATACAAATTGTTCGAGGACACGCGCAAGCACAAGCGACGAATTCCAGTCACAACATCGCAGCTTGGTTCACGAATGAGTTCGCAGCTGCTGCACTGTTTACTCATCGCGGAACCAGTGAAACCCGGCTACCCGCCATCTTCAAGCATAGATGCGTGATGCCACGAAAAGCCGTAGGCGGAACCGACTGACAAGTACAAAGGTGCGTACACGTGCGTGCGTGCGTGCGTGCGTGCGTTCGGGTGCGTCTGTTCATAAAACATGGCTGTGCCCACGGAATGAATTATTTGTTTTGTGGACATGGGTACTGTACCCAACTGGGATAATGAAGGTGCATTTTGGAGAGAGTTGGATGTGGGGTTTCAGCATATCACAACCGTTTCGACTATTTAGGATACCGGCGTAGCAAACCTATAACGAAAGAGTCTATCAACAATGTGGTGCTGACCCAAGCTGAAGATACACGGCATGGATGCATAAAAAGTGCACATGGACAAGTGGACAAACTCCATAGTGCAGGGGCCTGAGCCTGGGCACAAACAGAACGACGACACCAACACAAGTCTCAGCGACCGTACCGGCTCGCAGAATGTACCGCATGGTTAGCGGTGTACGTGAAGACACAACGTTGAGTGCTCGTGCTCACGTGACAACAGAAAGCTATCATGTCTGTCGCATCTTCCGCTAGGGTATTCAAAGAATGTCGCTCTTGTGAGCACGAGGTAACCAAAACAATCCACCGCTGCCGCTACCTCTTCCCACAGCATGGCATTGAAATTTACATTTTTCTTGTCAGGATGCTGCATATCTCACAAAATGCGTCTTCTCTCCAGCTCTGAAATTATCTTCTCTTTTCCTGTCTCTTCTGCTGCTTTTTCATGAGAGTAGTATTTGCTAAAAGGGATGTGGGTCGGTCCTTCTTGTTCTTCTTCGTTCAGGACGGTAGCCGAAATGTCTTTCCGCGCTCTGACTGGTTGCTATGGGCGCACGTGAGTGACTGTTGCGTGAAATATCGAATCTTTTTTGTTATTTCCCTGTTATCGACGCGAAGCAACTGTGGGTATGAGCCTTGTGCAGATGTGAACAGATGCACAGAGGACAGCAGGAAGGAGTCGGGGACAGGGGTTTAGTATGTGTCCAGGTGGACTTCAGGGGGAGCTGTGCAGATATTCGTCGGGAAAGTTTTCGGAAAACCCAGGGAAGACCTCAGACAGAACTTCGGGTGTTAGGATTCGAACCCACCATCTCCCAGTCTTCAGCACAACCTTCGCTACCACCAACGAGCGGGACGCCTTAACCCGCTCGGCCATGCCGCTAGTAATATCAAATCTGCTCTGACGCGCTGAATCACGCGCTGCGAGCAGCTGCGACGTATCAAATTTTACGCTCTTCGCAAAAACGCAACTTTCACGCATGAAATACGCACCATGCCGGCCCGCCTTTAGAATCAGAAATGTGGGCTTACGTTATCAGCGCACGCCCTGTGTAACAATTGGGGAAGACGCATTGGCGATCTTGTGTACAGTAACCGGCCACTGTGGGGAACATTCAATCTAAAGTGATGGAACACTCTCTCTAGGAGGAATCCAACACCCGCTCACTTTATGTCTCAGTATTCGCCCCCACGCGAAACTGTCGCACTCCAATTATTTCTCTTAGAAGGAGGAGACACGTACGTGTGTCTTTTTTGTCCCTAAATTAGTACATTTTACGTTGCGCCTAATAGGATAATCGGGGTACTACGGTTAAGCCCTTCATCGATCACCCGTATTTGGTCTCTTCGCTGTCATCTGCGCAGTCCTCTACTAGTAAAAATGATTCAATTTGCGTTCCTTTAATGAGCTCGAGGGTAATCAACGAGCAGTCCATGTCCAATAACAAAAAATGAGATTAAAGGCAGATTTTTCTGCAAGGGAGTGTCCCTTGGAATGCTTTGGACCTGTCAGGCGTTTAATTAAGTTCAACTTATTACACATGTATTGAGCTTCTTTTTCAGTTGCAAAGGCCCAGGGAATAGCGCTATACATTTGGTGTGACCTGACAAATCTAATTTCTTTTGCAATGCGTGTGACTTCTTCGTTTGAATGTTGGGTTTTTCTGTCATATAATTAGACCGCATTATGAAATTTGTTAGCTGGAAATGATAAGGATAATGGCAACGGAAACGGTTGCGGGATTGTGGGAGTCTCAGCAGGGAACAATATGCTGGATCCGAACACATCTCACACATATTTTCATAAAATTCCAGTAAATTTATGATTTCACCAAAGCCAAATTACGGATGTACGCGTAGGGTAATCTGAATCTGTGCTCGCTCAGAATTCCCAAGTGCAAAAGAAAGTGCTGTAATAATCAAGTCAGGCCTAGGTCGACTGCAGCACACTAAATCAAGACGCGTCCGCTCCACAAAATGACTGGCGCTTTGTCACGCTTGGCGTTTTGAGAGCAAATGTATGCTAACTGCGTAGATAGATTCCTGGTTCCGTGCTTTACCATTGAAGATGAAGCCTGAGCTTGGGCAAACACGGAGAGGCCCAAGATAAACTCAAGGCCGCTCAATGTGTTTGAGATGCTTGAAGTTTCTTCGTGTTCGCCCAAGCACATGCTTCATCTTCAATAGATTTTTTCCACCAGCTTGCCTCCATCTATGCCATTTTATGAGTATCGTACTTTACGTGTCGCGCTGTGTGCTTCGTTTGCCCATTCCACACGGGATGACGCGCTGGAGACAAAACGTGCTGGATTCTGGGGTTTGTTAGGAACGCCTGAAACTCTAAACGTAAATGGCAATACATTAGAGAACTGATGTTCTGAGGCTGGAACAACATAGAAGGGACAAATACAAACAAAGCCTCAAATTGCCTAAGGAATTAACGATGAAAGACGAAAGTCACTGAAAAGGTTAGCCAGCTGTAGGGCTCGAACCCACATACTCTGGATTACCGGTCCAGGGCACTACCAATTGAGCTAAGCTAACACGCCTCCCCAGCGACTTTCGGGGTGCGTCATCTGAAGGGACAAACCAGCCACTCTCTCTCACTCATCCTCCTTTCACTCTTACATTTTTGCTCATTCATACATACGACGGGATCGACGCAAGCGGCAAATGCTGAACATGAGAGAACTGATTGATGTTCTGAGACTGGAACAACATAGAAGGGACAAATACAAACAAAGCCTCAAATTGCCTAAGAAATTAACGATGAAAGATGAAAGTCACTGAAAAGGTTAGCCAGCTGTAGGACTCGAACCCATATCCTCTGGATTACCGGTCCAGGACTCTACCAATTGAGCTAAGCTAACACGCCTCCCCAGCCACTTTCGGGGTGCGTCATCTGAAGGGACAAACCAGCCACACTCTCTCTCACTCATCCTCCTTTCACTCTTACATTTTTGCTCACTCATACACACATTCATACGACGGGATCGATGCAAGCGGCAAATGCTGAACATGAGAGAACTGATGTTCTGAGGCTGGAACAATAATCCGGAGCGGTAATCCAGAGGATGTGGGTTCGAGTCCTACAGCTGGCTAACCTTTTCCGTGACTTTCATCTTTCATTGTTAATTTCTTGGGCAATTTGAGGCTTTGTTTGTATTTGTCCCTTCTATGTTGTTCCAGCCTCAGAACATCAGTTCTCTCATGTTCAGCATTTGCCGCTTGCGTCGATCCCGTCGTATGAATGTGTGTATGAGTGAGCAAAAATGTAAGAGTGAAAGGAGGATGAGTGAGAGAGAGTGGCTGGTTTGTCCCTTCAGTTGACGCACCCCGAAAGTCGCTGGGGAGGCGTGTTAGCTTAGCTCAATTGGTAGAGCCCTGGACCGGTAATCCAGAGGATGAGGGTTCGAGTCTTACAGCTGGCTAACCTTTTCAGTGACTTTCATCTTTCATCGGCAATACATTGTCGATTGCCAACGTATACGGTACCCTGTATGTAACAAACAATGTTGTTCGGTGGCGACAGGTAGTTGTGACCGTCATTGTTGACACCAAAACTACTTCTCGCCACTTCGACACAGAATCGACTGCAACTAGAAACGTATTCCCGTCAAAAGATCCCACGAAGCAAGCGCGTAAGTCTTCGTATCAAGGCCATAGATGCACTAATCGCAGCAGCACATTTCGCATGCAGTGACACGCCGCGCACTTGCCTTTCTTTCGATGCCAGGACCGAACTCCGGCTACGAAGGGTAGCCCCGTGCAAACGCTTTGCTCGAATTAACCATCGATGGCACATGTACACTAAGGAAAGAAGATGTTCTCCGCGGCTCTCGGGAACCACTTCACGGCTTCCTCACAAAATATATACCGGAATAATAGCTCACTCCGCAGTTGCCGCCAATTTGATGCCCCTCGTTCGTTATAACGCCTGTCATGCAGTACCTCACGGATCAGTGTTTTTTGCACTCGGTCTTTCCCTGCTGGTTCGGCACTAGTATGCGCGATCTGAGGCGATTGTGCAGGGCTCCTAACGTCAAGACTTGGGGCCGTCCTCAGCGCACTGCAGTGCGCACACTTTCACAGAGAATAAGGTCATGAAGGCAGCACGTTGCATTTACGTTTACGGCTTGTCTAGTGCAGAGCAGCGGGTTACAAGCTCCATAGTAACATATTCGTGGCGAACTCGTCGCCAGTGTAGGCTTTCCAGGGCTGAACAGCCCTACTAATGTCGAGAATCATCTTTCTTCTCCTACTAACGCCTTCAAACTTTCCTTCACGCGTTTGTTTTCGATGGGCGGTGTTTGATAACCCGGCACCCAGCTCTTACGCAGATGTACGATAATCACAGTGATAGTAAGAAGGCGTAGGGTCTGTAGTGGACGAGGAAACGTTCAGATCACAAGAGCTGTTTTGTATGTGCAACGCACCAGAATGCTGTTTTATCAATTTTCACGCAACACTTTTATAAAAGAGACGAGGCAGACACAGCATTCAAGAGCATCATTTGCAAAATAAAAACAAACAGACAAAAGAACGGTCACTGCGTCTTCCTCATCCTAAAATACATTGAAACCCTGTGTTCTTCAAGGTCTGTTTGGAAGAATCCGTACACTCTGTGAGTTTATCTGTAATATTCAGGAGCAGCCCAAATGCTGAGAGGCAATCGTTTTTCTCGCGATCTAACGAACTGGGTGTTACACGGACTTGTCCAAATACACCAAATACACCGACTTGTCATCCATCTCTAGCTGCAGCTATATACTAGGTACAAGTGGAGCTTGCAGAACACTTGTTCTCCACTGATAGTTCCACATATTTCCTCTGCGGTGGGCAACAGATAATGGTGCAATTGCAGTAGCCTCTTGCCGCAGGTTGTAATCCCCACAGGCTCTCAGAGCTCAGTTCTCTCCTCAGAGGTCCAGTTCTTCTGAATTATGGCACTATCAGTGTTGTAAAACTTAAAAATACAACCGACTCCAAAATTATTTCTCTGTTGGTAGGTTGCAATGCCTCACTCACTTTAGCGTGCGTGACGTACGGTGGAGGAGGAAATATCTATTTATTTACAAACGTTGGACTTTGGTCACACCCGTCAGGAGTCTGCTGCTCATTTTCTTGAAAGCGTTTTAATTACGCGTGAATAAAATAATAGACATACAGAACAGAAGACACATGCGACAACTTACGCACACAAATACGTATGAACATTACTTGGGATGTGAGGTACCTCCCGGTGCCGATGTGATTTAATTTACATGCGTGTTAGTAATGGGTGATGATACGGGAGTCTTCTAAATAGTTGCACAATGCTGCTAATGTTGTCGTCTGACGCGTTTCGTTTTGCCAGAATCCCATGATCTTCACGAAAGAGAAAGGTCGATCGTCCAGCTTAGCGAGGATGCCCTCAAGCCTTGATCGTTCTGTGGAGTACTTTGTGCACTGCATGATTATGTGTAGTGTGTCCTCGGTGGCGCCACACGTGGGATAGTCTGTGGAGGCCGATGGTCTGTAGAAATTCACAACACTATTGGTTAGCAGCGCACCCAGGCGAGTTTGGTGAAGGGCTCTCTGTAAGCTTCGTGGTATGCTCCGTGGGAGTGTGAAAGCTAAGTCTGGGTCTATGGAGGTTAAGTTGTCTGTTGGACGAAGATAGGATTTCGGCAGTTTGACGGATTTTTCCTTAGCAGTTCAAGTAAGGAGACATTTCGCATCCTCTGGTGTGAACTGTTCAAACGACACTGTTACCTCACGGTGAGCGATTCTTGTTGTGGCTTCCGGAGTTTCAGTCGCTGGTATGCCACAATGGGAGGGAATCTACTGGAGCATAACCGTTTTTCCACCATGAACTATTTTTTTTTATGGGCAACGTATATTTTGTATGGCAGGTTTCTGGTCTGTGCAGGTGATCCAGGTGGGATTGTCTGTTGTGCTCATATACTTCAATGTCTTGTAGATGGCGTGGAACTCTGCTTTTGTTGAGGCGGTCCTGTGCGGGAGCATGTAGACTTCCGTGAACGACGCACAGGGTATTGCACTAGATGATCCTGTGTCTGCGCATGACCAGTCCGTAAACATTTTCTCAGCCTCTGAGTAAAAGTCGTGAAGGTAGGCGGTTGTTGGCACCTTCAGAGCAACAGCCAGTGTCCATTTTCTTTTTTATGCCGGAAATATCTAGCGCTGTTAGGACAGGATGAAGTGTCCAAAGAGAAAAGGGTTGTATGCTAAAGGATGAGAACTGTGTCTTTTGATCAGTCGAATGATGTGTCTCTGAGACTCCTGGTCGCGCATTACTTTTATTGGAGGTTCCCTAGCTTCTGCGGGGACCAAATTTGTTTGGGCCAGTCTTGATAGCCCAAGGATGGTGCGCTGACTTTGAGCGATGATAGACTGAAGCTTCTTCTCTTGAAAGGGCGAGAGACCATGTATGGCAGACTTTGTCTGATTAGGGGACGGTGAAGGATGCGAAGAGCTGTGGTGTGTCCTGATCGGTATCCTCCCAATGCTCGTATGGCATTAAAGTAGCACAGAAGTCATTTTGAATAACATGTTTTCTTTAAAAAGGGTTAAAAATTGGGCTGTTCGGATTTCTGGAATCATGATTAAAAGCGTTAAAACCCCAGTGCCGCATGTTGGCAATACAAACAAAGGACAAAAAAGTCGTTGACCCCTTACGGGTCGTGTGTTTCAAAAAGTGTGAAAAATTCAGTTGCAAAATGCGTAATAACTAATGCCTTGAATAGAACATGTATCCATAGGATGAAAGCGGGCTATGAAGGTCAGATTCAAAGACTGGTGGAGGCAGGGTACCCTGAGGGAGTGATCAGAAACATATTGAAGAGGATGATAAGGGATGTGTTTAAAAAGAAGCCAAGAGTAGTGGAGAAAAAGAGGAATACTTTTGGGGTGATCACGTATACACATAAAGCCTCACATAGGTTCAAAACAGTTGGAAATAACTACGACGTGGACGTTGTTTTCAGGAAAAAACCGGGGTTGGGATCTTTAATTGAGACAGTAAATCAGGAGAGGGCGACCGGATGTACCATCAAACATGAAAACAGGTTTATAGATTGTAGAGTGGGGGCGGTTTATTGCATACCTCTGAAATGTGGGCGCGAATATATTGGGCAGACCTCACGATGTATGAACACGAGATTCAAAGAGCATCATTATTCTGTGAATAGGGGATATGGTACGCTGGTAGACCATCTGAGGGTTTGTCAGGGTTGTTTTGCCAAATTTGAAAATACAAAGATTATTTATAAAGGAAGGAAGGTGGGCGCGTTATTGTACCGTGAAGCATTGGAAATTAAGAAATCTGGTTTAAAATGTGTAAGCTCGCCATCTGTGCATTTATCAGACCGGGTTCAGGGGTTTCTTCGTGATAAGGATCATTCAGCTATTGATAGGAAGGAACAACAAGGCCTTGTTAGAACACGTGATCAGGCAGATCAGTTGGAGGAGGGACAACCTTGAGAAGAAGGCGGAGCTGAATCCGAGAAGATCAGGTTTAAGCGAGTTTTGAATGATAATAAAGTTCTTAATTCGCCAGTCAGTGCATGTGTTTGTGTCTGTCTTTTTAGCTCCCCGGCACTAGGGTTTTAACGCTTTTCATCATGTTTTCTTCCCATAAAACTGTCAAGTAGACGAGTGAGGTGCACCATGGGAAGTAATTCACACTACAGAGTCATAATTATCGCAGAAATTGAATTTAAAGAACGCCGCAAAAAACAACTGTGCGATCACAGGATGGAGAGCAGCACCGGCCTGTGATCTTCCTGCGACCTCGCGCTGACGGTACAGGGTCCGCGCTCGCTGATTGGTTCAGAGAAATGTCTCCTACTTGGCTGTTGTCTGCTACTCGGCCGTTAAGGGCTCTGAAAAAGGATTGATCCTGGCTCGGTCATGATTCGGCCGCTCCTTCTATCCCCAACAGATGAGTTCAGAAAGTCGCTGAGTGCTTAGCGTCGCTTTAAGCTGTGCGAGTTTACAAATACGAAGAAACGGGTGTCCTCCAAACTGTTCCGACTTCTTTCCTACCGGTCCATTGTCCACGACGTGTCAAGGTCAGCGAAAGCGAAATGTGAAGGATTATTTTTCGTTCCCCCGCTCAGCAAGCGCCCAGGATGCAATGCGTGCACAAAGAGCACTGCGATTTTCTGAACTCCTCTATTCTCCTGGGTAACTGGCAAAGCTGGCATACGGCTGCAAAGGGACAGGGCGCTGACCCTCCCTGACCAGCGAACCAGAACTCGTGGACCCTGTAACGCCATCGGTGACGTGGGATCAGGCTTCTCCTCCTCGTTATACGCGAAGTGGCGAGTTAAGGGTGAACGCGTGGAGCTATGTTTACATGAGTTTTCTTTCAGGGAAACAGATTGCACACATCAAAACCTTTCGTGCAATGCGGCAAATTGACACACACACTTCCATCGGACGTCTTAATGAGAATTTTTTTGGATGGTCCTCTGTACTTTTTTAATTAAGATAAGTTAAGATACGGTTTCGTAAGAAATACGTATGCGCTCTATTTGGTCTGTCCAGGTTAGATTTCTCTTAAGTTGTATGCCGAGGAATTTGTGTTTAGTTAAGGGCTTGACTCACAGTAAATTCAAAACCGCCCTTTTTGGGTAAAAAAATGTGTTTTTAAGCAAATACACAAATTCCACAAAGTTAACCAAAGGCCGGAAAAAGTGCGCTAAAAAGGTGTACGAAAAAATACACTCTTTATTACACAAAGTGCGGTATCAAAAAGGGTATTTTTATGCGTTTACACCTGTCTCTTCCTTTATACACCCTTCAAGTAACACTGATGTAGAAAATTGCGTTTTTTACGTAGCAATAACGCTGACCGCTTTCTGGTCTAGCATGGTGCGTGCAGGAGGTCATGTACAGGAAAAAGCAAAGGCCACTGAGTGTGAAATTTAGCACTTGGTGTCCAACAAGGTTGTTTTACACTTTTGAAACACAATCACGTAGCAACAAGCTGACAACAATGCGGTTTGCCTGCATGGTTTCCCTGGATCTGTTAACTCGAACTTTTGCAGTCGTTTAGCGGTGAATGGTAGGTACGATTTTACTCCGGAGATGCATCCATCGCTCTCTCTTCAAGGAAGAGCTCAATCCATGTCAGAGCGTCAGAGCAATCCATGTCGTCGACATGACGTAACAACTAAGAGTCAGCTAATCAGGATCGTGTTTTCAACGGCGGTAGCCAATCATGGATGAGCTTTCACCGGTCGTAGCCATGGAGACGAACCGCCGTCGTCTACACTGATCTTTATGTATAAAGGCTGGATAGCGCGTGGGAGAGGGGCTCGTGGAGGAGAGGCGTACATTCGGGCCGCCATGTTGGGAGGCCCTAAAGCGTAGTGTGTACCCATAGAAAACAATGGGAGGCAACGGGGATTGTGAGTATTTATTGCGCTGCAGGCGTTGGTCGTTGTTCGTCATCACACAATTTTGTAAGGTACCAGTATACTGATGTATCGTAACAGTGTTTCATAGGTGTCCTGCCGTTCGATTCTTAATTACGTTATGTTTTGCATTCCGAAACTAGACCATCACTGCAGTGCAGCGCTGGGGATTGTACTACAGCACGTTTCCCAGCCAATATTTCAATAAGAAACGATGTGAGGTTAACAACAACCACTTATATAATCTCCCGTGCTGCGTTCTGGACAAAAATTGTTCCATAACGAACAGTCTGGGAAAAGGTATACTCGCATGGCAAAAAGAGATCGTTCTGTAGAAGCACAGCCGTTGTTTTAGCCGTGTATTCGTTTAGTATGATTTATATCAAGCATCGCCGCAGATAGAGTCTTTTAGTCAACGACAGCTGTGCTTTGCCTCGCAAATATGGACACACCGAAGCAGCCCAAATAATTAGTTCACGTAATTAGACCACGCTCGTTAGGACAGTTAATCAGGTAGTGATGTAAGCTTAACCAATTAAGTTACTTAGAAAATGGTAACACCTCCTTGAGACACAGGACTTATCTATTTTTGAAGTACAGCCCTCCTATGTTTGTTTGTTTCTTCCTTCATTTCTTCTGATTATTTGCAGGCGCTGTTGTGCCAAACTGAATGTCCTTCTCGAGTACTCACATGCTTTTACTGAATACAACTGCAGCGTGAGCAAAGCTGCTTAGGGACGGGGGCCTGCTATCCAGTACTGACTTTGTCATGCTTGTTATGTGGAGCACGTTCCAAAAAATGCAGCTGCATATCTGAAACTCCAATCAGTATCATCGTCATTTCAAAGGGAGTGTCGTAGCACCGTTGTGAGACCAGACACGCTTTCTGAAGATCTTCTATGGCACCTTCCACGGTTTGCATAATTTTGTTCAGCATCGAAGTCTCTTATAGGAACCACTTTGCATTAACTGTGACTCCCATCTTACATTTTGATGTGCAAGGGCCCTCTTGCACTACACACGTATGGTCTGCATATTGCAACAGGACGATTTGGAACTTGAAACAGTCGTGATTTTGTCATTTTGGCCCTCGTGTACCTCGTCTGTGAAATGTAAGCAAAAAAGTCTAACATGATATGCTTTTGTAAACAAGATCACTGATGATCAGTAAAGAGAATATACAAGTTCAAGTTTATTCAACATTTTATATCAAGTTTATACAACATCAAGTTTATTCAAGTTCAACATTAATTTCTTGCGCGGATGCGTTTCAGGATACAATGAACCTGCAGGGAGGTCGTAAAATACTACATTTATTGTTTTGTGACCTTGCTACAATGACAATAAATATTTTACGAATGACAATGGACAGGTACACTCTCTAAATTTGTAGCACTCAATTTTAGGGTGGAATGAGCAATGAATAGCAACTTCCCTCCGGATATTTTCTCATGTATGCTGAATTTTAAAGATCAAATATGTGATAATATAATAACATATATAATAATAATAATATATAAGAATATAATATGTGACAAATGAATGTGGTCCACAGTAGATGTAAACAACATCAGTAGCCAGAGAAGTGCATTTTCAATAAATAATTTTCTTCTTATAGCCTATACAGGGTGTCCCAGAAATGTGTCATTGAATTATAATAAAAAAACTACACCACCTAGAGTCATGCGGTCAATGGCATTTGTTCTTACTGGGTTTTTGCCACCTCCTCATGTGAATGTCGTATAACGTAAGTTTAATTATGTAAATTTTTGCGAGCTTAAGTCGGAAATTTGCCTAGTAAAGGTCACTTTTTTACCCCACCAATGTGAAGAGCGTGTCTAATTTAGTCAAATTAATGATAATTGACAGGAATATTCAGAAGCTATCCTATCGGAAAAAAATAGCCGAACATCATGCTCTACGGAGGTCGCACAGAATAGCGCACGATGAATTTTTCAGCGTGATCTTTGTCAGTCCGACGAAAGGAGGTTGGAAACCCAGCCCTCCCCGACATCGCAGAAAGAGATAAAACAGGCACGGCTTATCACGTCCGACTTTCGCTGGGATAATACTTTCCCTCTCCCAATTTTAGGAACTGTTACTTTTTCTACTATCACTCTGTGGGCTGGCTTCGGAACCTCCTTTCGTCGCACTGAGAGCGATTGTGCTCAAAAAGTCATCGCGCGCTATGGTCGGGTGCTCCGAAAAGCATGATATTCGGCTATTTTTGCCGATGGGATAGCTCGTGAATATCACTGTGAATTACCATGAATTTGAGTGAATTCGGCACGTTGTTCATATTGGTGGGGTAAAAAAGTGACCTTTACTTGGCAAATTTCTGAGTTCAGTTCGCATTAAACTTGGAGTACATTACATTCACATTAGGAGGTGGCAAAAACCTAATAAGAACAAATGCCGTTGACCGTATGATTCTATGTGGCGTAGTTTTTTTATTATAATTCAATGACACGTTTTCTGGGACACCCTGTACGTGCATGCCTATTAACTAAACCTATGTACTAAACGGGAAAATTTTAAAATAAAGCGCAAAACGGTCCCATGTCTTTCTCAAGACTGATTTTCTGGAAAGCGTGTTCCTCTTTTTGCCTTCCAATTCAGGTCTGCAGGTTCCAAGTTGGCTGCAATCATTTGTGAGTTCGTGAGTTCGCAGAACAGAGATTCGCAGTAGCAGACGAATTCTGACTTTATATATCCACGTAGCGAAGGAGGGAGAGGAGGCAATAAGCAAGCCTTCTGTATCTGGGTGGCGTTGGCTCAAGCATGAATGAGCGGTGTGTGAGCTGCGAAGAAAAAAAAAACGAAGGACCAAGGCACAGAGCCTTCTCCACGTCACGAGAGAATCCTGTCGGCCTTCCGTGGCTGTGTTCTCCGACAGTTTTTTTTTTTTTTTTGTATATTCGATTGCCAGCGATAATATACCGCAGAGCCATATATTTTGAATGGTGACTCCTGGTGGACAGCTTGACAGACGAGGCAGGATCTCGAGCGATGTGAAATGTCCTCTTATTGCGCCTTTAGGTTAAATTAGGATCAGTAAAGAGTCAGAAACGGTCGACCAATGTATCCAATAGATTTCAAACGACTTGCTTTATTTGCCTTTGGGAACGTACACTGCTACTGCTCCGTGACGAAGTTCTGCTGGCAGTTTTCTGGCGACTGGAAGTGCCTGTTTTGTCCACGTTCTCTCAGGATTGTCTCGCAGGTTTGAATAATACGCTTTGAAATGTTGCTTGGTTTATTACGCATCGACCTGGCACCCGAGTCACTTTCCATTCGGACGTGCTTTTCGTCGACACATAAAGTTACCGCAATTCGCACCATGTTCGTTCGTTCGTTCATTCATTCATTCATTAGGGGACATTAAGACGTGCACAGTGCCGCAACTGCCATACCGCATAGACTCGTTTGATGTCTGCGTGCCGTTCTCGTTGATACGTAGTAAGCAGTTTCCAAAAGCCTTCTGATTTGGCTCACTCCAAGAGCATCTGCCACAGGTGGCTGCAGTTGACTTTTCTCTAGTCTCCTGATAACTCTTCTTTGGCAAGCTATCTACAAACGTCCATGAACGCGCAAGAAACGGTGAAATCGTCACTCTGAACGAAACTGTGTTGGAAACCATTATCCCGAATATCCTAATGTGTCGAGAACACATGAAAAACAACACGGAAGATTTCTGGCAACAAATTTTACATGTACCCTACATAGGCAGTAGTGGGAGGCAAAATGCTTGAGCTTTCTACAACGAAAACAAACAAACAAACAAACAAAAAAGACGCCAAGAGATATAACTTGTGCAAAGTTGATGACTTCCCTTACACTGTGTTCATGCATCAGAAGGAAGGTCACGAAGGAAGGAAGGTCACGGTGAGAACGAACAGCAGCAACAATGCACGTGCAGGAGTAGATCTACATTTAGATGTCACTATCTGTGACATTACGCGGTTTTAGCAAACTCTTGGTAACGTTAACGCGCCCGTCGGAACCAATTACAGCAGTGCATAATCTTATCCACTGATTGGTTGCGGTTGATAGGGTTCTACGCAATCCACGCTATCAACGGTTTGCTAAAACCCTGTACTGTGCACGACCAGGGCGATTATGTTTTAAGGTCACGTGGGACCACGAAGGCTGAGTTACCACTGGTCTCATTACTCTGACGCGCCTTCCAAGCAGCGACGGCTGACGCGTATTCTTTCTGCGCTCAGTTACAATGCTAATCGCAAAGGTGCAACGGAGCGTGCGACTCAGTCCGGCGGCGACATCAGATAGGATACTGTGCTCCTTCACATTCGAAACAGCACGATCTAAGCTCGTCTGCGAGAATGATTAGTTGTATGTTCAGATAGAACAACCACGTTGTTTCTTTGTGTGTGCGTATATGTGTGTATGTTTTCATGAAAACTCGCGACTGTTCGGTGTTGTTAAGATTCACCGAGAACGTAAGTTCGCAGTGATACACAAGAAAGGAATGACAATACAATGTACTTGTATTCGTCCAAACTTTTTCGTCTAATGTCGATATTTTGATCGAATTTGTGGTAAACACTTGTTATTGCTGCTTTCCTATCATAGAAACATATGCGACGTAGTCGTGAAGTTGTATCCGTAGCACTTGTAGTGTCCATTGTATCCATTGTCCGTTGTATCCGTTGCGCAGAGGCGTCGGAAGTCCTTCACGGTAGAGGACGCGAGCCCTAACGTAACTTAACCTCCATGGTTCTAGACTGAGACGTGCGGCTGATACAAAAATGGGAGCCATGATGCGCTTATTTAGAAATGACTATTGTAAGCAATCCGATGACGGTGAAGGTTGTAATGCAGATAGGGAAGACCATCTCGCGTTCTTGGTTACCTTGAGGCGAAAAAGAAATTAAAAAGGGTGGCTAGATAGTTTGTGTGAGGCATATTCATCTAGCATATGTTGCATGACGAAAATTCATGTACTAACCATGAAACTATGGCATAAATTTTTGTGCGATTATACCAAAACCAAGGAAGAATCTCCCACGACTCCCCCGACCGCCCCCAGAGCGTCCCCAAGTGCGTCAACTGCCAAGGCAACCACCAAGCAACGTCGATCGATTGCCCTAAACGCAAGCAGCAAAGGATTATGCGTGGTTCACACTACAACTTCTCTCCGTTGCGGTTACGGTGCGGATCCAGTGCGGAGGCGGCTGTCGTACGACACGCTGTTCAGACATATGCGTTCTGGATACGTCAAACGCTTGTGGTTGACCAATCACGTCTCCACTCCACCACGTCTCCATTCCACAGGCAGCCATGAACGGGCAACGTGATGTGGTCGGCGAAACTTTAAATCTCTGAATGAATCTCTGTACTCGGCTCGGCGTGGGTCGTAGAGCCACGGGTATTTCTCGACCTCAGAAATTAGAGCTTCTTGTTTTGCCAACGTGCTTTCACCGGAGGCAGCCATGTTGGAAAAGCACGCGACAGCACAGCAGTGATGCGCTTGCGCGGAGCGCGTTCGCTCATTGGTCAGCTGCATCTCCGCAGGTAGCCAGTACCGCATGGACTTCGGTCGAGCTCAACTCTTGCGGTGCGTGTGCTTTTCGGAGTGTCGTTCTTCGTTGTCATGACAACCGTGTCGCGCCGCATCCGTAACGCATGAAAATGCAACAGTGTGAACCAGGCATTATTGCAAGGGAACGCTCGCGCTCCAACAGCAGCTACCGTGAGGCCAAGGCCAAGATTCACAACGAAGAACGCCGCAGGCACCGTAGACGACGGAAGCGGCGACACCGGGCAGGCTCTAGGTCCGCTGACCAGGTAGCTGGAAGGCCACCTATATGGAACACGGGTGACTTTCCCCCTCTGCCTCCTTTGGCCTCTCAGGACGCCCCTCACACAGCAGCGATCCCCATCACCACGCCCACTTTAATAACGACGTCTGAAGCCGCTAGCAGTCAGGCAACTTATACTCCGAAAGTCCGCCGAGAGCCTCCGGCCCAAACAACGGCCCACGACTCTGTCGATATGCAGATGGTGGTGGTTAAGCTGCTCTTTGCAGCTCTGAGGGCCCTCATCACTGCATGCCCCGAGTGCAAAGCGCTCCCGGAAGTCCGATCGATCTTGCAGTTAGAGAAACTAATTGCCCCCACTCCTGAGTACCCGGCACATGGCCGGTAGGCCCGGCCGGATCCAGCTACCGCTCTTTCTCATGCTGCATGGCTGTACAATATCAAACGACCACGATTTTCCAATGGAACGCAAGAAGCCTTCAGACGAAGCTCTCAGAGTTCCGCCAGTTCGCGTGGAGGTATATATTCCCAGTAATGTGTATTTCAGAATGTGGGATTCGGGACGACTTTCGCCTATCCAACTACATCACCTTCGTGTCCCAGCCCAGCAACGCTAGAAGCCGAGCGGCCATTTTCGTCCGATCAGACATACCGGCTGTGAAGAGGTCCCTTGTAGAAACAAGTGGAGGGGAGTATGTCTGCTGTTCAGTGCGAGTGGGTGCGCTTGACTTCACTGTGATTTACCTGTACTTGCCCCCAGCGACCCGATATGACGTGAATAACCTCAGGAACATTCTGGACGGCCTGAACCACCGTTTGTGTTATGCCGGGACTTTAACGCCCACCACGTCAGCTGGGGGAGCGCGCGCTCGGACTCACGGGGAGAACGACTTGCTGTGCTCTTCGAGGAGATGGACCTCCACCTCCTCAATGATGGCTCCCCGACATTTGTACAGTCGCCGCTGATATCATCATGCTTGGACCTCACAGCAGTGTCTGGCTCGATTGCACAACGCTTCACCTGGCAGGTCCACGCTGACTCCCTTGGAAGCGATCACCTTCCCCTGCTAATCAACGTCCGCGGCGCGCCAGGGGCTCAGCTGAGGCGCACGGTCAGAAAGACTAACTGGAGCAACTATAGGGCTGCCTTCAAGTCTAGTTCCGCTGATCTTAGGGACGCTGGTCACCACGACTTCTGCCGCGCGGTGGTCAGCGCTACTCGCAGTGCCACAAGCGTCTTCCAACTTCCCGTGAAATTTGCCGCCGTCGACACAGAGTACGCTAAGTTGCGTGCGATACGCCGAAGGGCTGAAAGACGCGCCCGCCGTTCCCGTCTCCCCGCCCACAACCAAGAGGCCAAACGAATACAGAAAGCGGTTCAGAGGCACCTCTACAAACTGGCTAGGGACCACTGGAGGAGATTCGCTTCGTCCTTATCTCCGCGCACACCGCTATCCCGAGTCTGGACGGTGCTAAAAGGGCTAGCCGAGCCGGTTACCCAACGCAACCCGTTCCGCTCATTGTCTTTGGCCACGGGTCGCTCAGAGATGTAGCTGGCCGAGGAATATTGCGGCAGACTAACATCGTTACCTACCGACGGTTTAACGTCTGCTCGAGACATACCTGTGGCCGATGTCCTACCGGCGGAAACTTCGCTTCATCATATGTTTTCGCTTCCTGATCTGGAATCAGTCTTGCGACATTCATCACTACATACCTCCCCAGGCGCTGACCAGATCACCTACAAGGCCCTTAGCAATCTTCCCTTGCGCGGACGCCATCATCTTCTGCAAATCTACAATGATTCGTGGCGCACAGGTACGGTGCCTCCAGACTGGAAGTCCGCAGTGGTTGTCCCTATCCTAAAACCCGGTAAATCACCTCATGATATTGACTTCTTCAGGCCGATCGCCCTCACCAGCTGTTTGTCGAAGACGATGGAGCGCATGATTCACTCACGGCTAAGCTGGTTTTTTTGAAAGTATGCGGTACTTCCCGGAGGTCATGGCTGGATTCCCGCAGGGCAGGTCATCCATCGACAGCGTGATCGATATCGTCTCTAGTGCCCAGCAGGCGCGGTCTGAAGGGCAGCTCACAGCAGCAGTTTTCTTAGACGTCATGAAAGCATACGATAGCGTCTTCCACAGCGCCGTCGTCGCAACTGTGCAAGAATCTGGTGCAGGCGCCCGAGCCGTCTCCTGGCTCCAGGACTTCCTATCTGATCGCACCCTTTTTGTGCACACTGCTGACGGCGACACAGCTCCCTTCCCTGTAAGCCGCGGGGTGCCGCAGGGCAGTGTGTTGAGTCCATTGCTGTTCAACCTTGTCATCGCCTCACTCCCCGCACACCTACCTGCCAACGTCAAGATCACAATTTACGCAGACGATGTCTGCATTTGGACTTCAGGCACCCGGAGAGACGCGATTCAGCGGCGCCTGCAGCAAGCCCTCGACGTCATTGAGATATATATCGCCGACAGAGGCCTACGTGTCTCCACAAGCAAAACAGTCGCCATGACATTCACCAACCGCTCATTTAAAAACTACGCACTCTACGTCGCGGGAACGCCACTTGATTTCGTCCCCCGCTACAAATATCTCGGGGCCATCGTAGACAAACGGCTGTCATGGTTCCAGCACATCAAGGCCCTCTCTACCAAGACGAAGAAATTCGTGAACCTGCTACGGCGCATCTCTGGAGCGTGGTGGGATCCCTCGTGCAGTGATCTCCGACACGTCCATAACGCACTTGTGCTGGGGCTGCTACGGTACCACCTCCCAGCGCTCCACGGGATCAGTAGGACGGGCGAGCGGGACCTCCTCAACGCCCAAGCGCGCGGCCTCCGGGTATGCCTTGGACTGCCACGCACGGCTGAAACCTACACCGTACTTGCGGAGGCGCAAGAGACGTCCGTGCATATTCTACGGGACCGAGAGACGCTCCGCATCATTGCGCGCTTCCTCACGCAGCACCCTTGCCACTACCTGCTGTCCATTGAGGATGCCCGCCCCGCATCGGCCTTTGGCGGCGCCGTCAGCCGGCTTAAGGCTATCCTCCCGGATCGCCTCTCAGGTGTATCCTACGCCCCTCCTTTATGGGCCCTTGCCAAGCCCCAGGTATTGACCAGCGTCCCTGGCCTAGGCCGAAAGAGGGAGACGCCGTTAGCCGTTGCGCGTCAGCTCGTCCTCGAATACCTATCGGCGCATCATCAACAGCGTCAAGCGATCTATACAGACGGATCCGTAACACTTGATGGGGCCACTGCAGCCATCTACGTCCCGCAAGGTAACATCGAGCAAGTTTACAGGCTCTCCCATACCACCTCCTCCACCGAAGCCGAGCTCTTCGCAATCCACGCGGCCCTCCGGCACATCACAACATCGCCCCCGGGAACCTGGACGATCCTGTCGGACAGCAAGGCGGCACTGGAGACACTCGACTCACACTGCACCAAAACAACGGACGACCTACACACAATGGCAATGTCCCTAGCCAACACCGCCCTTGCTTCCGCCCAATATACCCACAATATATGTCTCCAGTGCATACCCAGACACATTGGCCTCGGCGAGAACGATCGAGCAGATGCTGCGGCCAGGCGCGCACACGAACAACCCGACGCCGCGGCGCGCATACCGCTCACCCCTTCGGCTTGCCGCATCCAGATCCGCCGCTGGGCCGCCCAAGAGGCGCGGTGCTTCATTCGAGAATCCGCCCGTTTCAACGACTTCCTTCGCTCCATCGACCCGGCGGTGGAGTTCTCCCCACCACGACGTCTCCAAAGGCCACAAGAGACACTCCTCCACCGACTGCGCCTTAACTTGGCATACACGCCACCGGTCCAGCGCATGATGGGGAGGCAGATCTCGGCCCTCTGCGATGTTTGCGAAGTGGTTGCGGACACATCGCACCTCCTGCTGACCTGCCCCAAGTGCACCAACCATCGGGCTACCCTTTTCCGCTACCTCGAACGTTTCGGGCACAACCAGCTCACGCTGGCCGCACTTCTTGGCCCTGTGCCTCAGCACCAACAGTGGGCCGTCACAACTCCTGTACTGCACTTTCTGAAGTGCACTGGCCTGGCCTCTAAGCTCTGAGCTGCGCGCTCCAGGAGTGTCACCTTCGTTTTCTTTCTTCTTTTTTTTTCCTTTTTCCTCTTTCTTCTTTCTTCGTTGCTATATTTTTCTTTTTCCCTTCTTTTCTGTTTTTGTTTTTCCTCCTGTTTACAGAGACCTGTGGCGGCCCGTGTGTGATGACGAAGACGTGCCTCTGCTGCCACGCGCTACGGCTCTGGCACGGCAGTTCTACCGGCACCGTCCTAGCGTGAGGCCACGACCATCTGCCCGCTGGGACATTCCATCATCGCCGGTCAGGACTCATGTAGAGGGATACCACCTCCTCTACATTTGGTGACCCGAACTATGAACACCATGTTCGGCGTAATTCGGCCCAATACCATCCGAAATCCCTGCAAGCCCACCTCTGAAGTCATCTCCGAAGGTACGGTGCAACGTTCTACCGACACAGGTCCAGTTGAACAGAGAAAAGAGAAAAATTACGAAGCTATTAACACCCAAATGCATCAGCAGCACCTGATGTCATCCTGATTTACAGATGGGAAACTGAAAGACTATACCTCCACATTTGTATTCCCTTTTCTAGGGAGCATACTTAAAAAAAAGACAGACGCAAGTATACTTTGCTCAGACGTAGCGCTATAGAACAGCATCCCATCCACAACTACGCTCCTTGCTCCTTGGCATGCTCCTTGGCAGCAGCAGCTACATGTCTGTCGACTACCCCGTGAAACAGCTTAATTTTACTGTACTGTGCTTTAATGAAATCGTGACTCGCATTAATAAACACATATTTCTTCGTTGCAACAAAGTTGTGTGTTGTACTCTCATTCACCTACGCGTTTCCCTCTACTTCGTGGATTCGAATAGCTATTCTGCCTGAATCACGGCAGATTGTGATATCGCACATCGACCTACAGAGCTCTGTGCCAAATACCGTCAACATGCGCAATTCATTCGATGCAAACAACTTGATGCATCTGTTAATAGTTGGATAGACCTCTCCCTGTTTGTAAACACATGACGTCATAGTGTTCGACAGCGCCACTAGTTTGGTAGAGTCGAACTATGCTCTTAGCTAAGGGGCGAACAAGGTCGCGGCCAAAAATCACGGCCTTGAGGCGATTACGATAATCCTTGAAAGGGACGCGACCTTCATTCCTACTTTTCTTTCAATAGGAGGCAGCGAACAAGTGTCCATTCAAGGAAACCAGCCCTCCCATTACGATCTGTTTCGGTTTCAGTCTGTCTACCAACGTCATGATGACGTTTCTCCGGTAGAGGTTTATTGCATGATGCAGCTAGCACGACGATCCATATGCTGCGTACTTCACTTCGCTAAACTTGAAACGAATTCACAAAAACGAACGCAGTTCATCATAGAAGTGGTAAATGGCACGCAAATGTAAAGGCCACAACACCGACAACACTACTCCAACAAACGCGACGACGTAAACAAGGCCTGAAGCCACAAATCACCAATTTCACAAAACTGTGCAGCATATTGTAGATCAAGAACTTAAAAAAAATACGTTTCCTCAATTCACAAATCGACGATTTCGCATTATCTTCGCCTTCGCAGTGCTTATTGTTCACATTAGGAGCATATAGGCTTGGCTTGGACAAGTTGCCAGTTGGATGGCTTCGATTGAACCTGTAATCCGGTTGGATCCAAACAATCATCCAACTTTAGGCACAGTGTGCCCAGACACTTTATACTTTGCGCCAAATATGGGGAGATAAATTTCTGTGCTAATAACTGTGGGACGTCTGATGACTGCCGCCGCCGTTTGACGCGCTGAATAGGGAGAAATGCATGGGAAAATGGCGACTCACTCCCACCTGCCTCCACATCCGGACCTGCCCGGACTGCTGCTGACTTCTTGAGGATCCATCCACCATCCCAGGATCACCGCATTACGGACACTTCATCGTCCACTCACATCATCATCATTCTCCATCACATTTCTACTCGCACTAAAATTCATTCCCAGTTTTATGCAATGTGCAATGACAAAGCAACTTCGTGAACGGCCATCTAAGAATAGGCTGTTCGAGGATGAGTGAACGGATTGGGTAACGTTGTGTTGAGGTGTGCACCACATCACCACTGAGTATCTTGAGCTTTACCGTGTGCAAGGTTGCGCAAGCAATTTTAGGATTAAACATCGGAAAACACGTGCCATGCTTTGAGAGATTTTGTTAAGTTTGGTGTCTATTTCGACGCAGAGGTTTAGCAATGTACTTCAAAAAAGAAATAAAAGTGCAACCCCAGATGTTCCGTACGCTGCCCTTCCGCATGTATTTTAACTAACTCCGTCTCGTACATTCCCACTAAATGAAAACTGATGTCCATATAGTTTTTCTATACCCCCCTCCTCCTCCTCCTTTGCGAGTCTGAGGACTTCCAGAATTGTCACTTTGACGTTGCTAGGGTGTAGTTGGGGCCGTGGTGAACTTGTGATTGAAATTTCACTCTTCTATCTATTCTTCATGCAGACGCCATTTTGCGCATCTCATATAGAGAGGCTACAGATCCCCGTACTAACAAGTTAGCCAAACGCTAGGCCCAACACCTACTAATGGACATAGACGCAGTCTGCATCCATCATGCCCAGGTCACACACACTACAACATCATCTATACCGCAACTTAAACAATGCACCAATCCTCAGCAAGACGTTTTCTGCGTTCAATGGGATTTACCATAGGATCCATAGCTGCGTTAAATTGAATACAATATGGTGCATTTTGCGGGCCTGTGGTCGTTGGTCGATTACTCTGTGGAGAAAACGATGGTGCAGCATGTTTTGACTTATAGTTTTTTTTTACAGTGTCAGCTGTATAGTAGAGACTTTCAAGAGATCGCGTCGTCGACATTCGCGTGACGGCATATAGGTGTAATCGTATGTGCTCACGGAGCTGGGAGTTAACAAGAGAATCCCACCAGTTTCCAACGGCTACCGATGGATAAAAAAGGATAAAAACTGAAGTACGTCACTGTTACAGTGTCAGCTGTATACACCGTTTTACAGCCAGCATTACACCCAGCGCTTTCGTACCCAGCACACTCCAGCAAGGCGGAAAGCGATGCCAGGGAGGAAGCACACGACACGTGTGCTTTCCTTCTCTCTGGCATGGGCAGTAAACAGTTTTCAACGTGCTCCCCGGGCTAGATGGCGCTGCGCTTTCAATATGGCGGCGTCCACGAGAAAACGGTGTATAGTGCAGACACTTCCTAGGTCGCGTCGGCGGAGGCGGCGACATGTGGGGGTAAGGACGAAAACCGCACTGGTTTACAACCGGTATCGGTGCTATCACCGGACTTTTAATATATAGCCGAAATGATGATGACAAATTTTAATATGTACACGTCAAAAGCCAACGAGAACCTATTCCCGCTCTTTCAAACCATGTGCGCGGGGCTCCTGTCACCACTAGGATGGCTCGCCCCAAGACTGTGAAAACATCAGAAGCAATGGACGCCGCGCAGGCCAAGCGCCGAAAGAGAGAGAGATTGCGAGTGCAAACGTAGTGCGGCCGGAGTTGCCATTTAGCGGCGTGCCGGAGTACTGGCTACCCCACAGGATGTCACCCTTCTTGAAGACGATGACGTCGGAGAAATTTGTTCCGCGCAGCTGCCCGCAGGGCTCGTGGTGGCTCTGTTCCACTTCTCGCCTCGCCTCGCGCCGGCCCGGAACGCATCCGCGACTTTATCGTGTATGTACTCGCGCCTTATCGCACGCACAAGCTTCTCGTCATCGGGGCCTTCAACATGGACGTTTCACTGGCCAAGGACACCACTTTCCTAAGTGATACGTCCGCACAACTGGACCTTACGCTGTGCAGCGACATTCGCTAACCCAGAACTAGACATGGCCCATGCATGGACTTGGTGTTCAAGAACAAACACCTCGTTCAGGACACCACTCACCTCGCCAACCATTTCAGCGACCACAAATCAAAACTTATCACGCTTAAATAAATTTGTCTACACACTTTCATTCGAACTCATTTCACCACACGCGCAGCTGACGCTGGATTTCGCATTACACGAGTCGTAGCCGTCCTGTTTTTTTTTTTTTTTTTGTGTGTGTGTGTGTACATCTTAGATAAATTATTTACCGGTAACATTTCAGGAGTTACAGTAATGTAGACTTACATTTGGTCAGAGGGGTATGCTTCATTGGACTGTGTTATTTGATTGTGTTTGAAGGCTGCATGCAGGGGTGGGCAGTAATGCTAATACTCTGTACTATAATACTGTTACTGTAATACTTTTGATGATTATGTATTATAACATTGATTTTCGAAATGTATCTGTATTGTAATACACAAAATCGAGGTATTACGTATATTATAACAATTTTGTAGGTGTAATGCTTTCCCAGAGGTCCTAAGCACGACCTGCTGAGTGTCACCTGTGCAGTTTATCAGTAATTTCTGGTGTCCCACCAACATTTGGACACCGACAAGGCCATTATTATTCGCCTGTCCCAAAGTATCCCAAAGCGAATGACCCCGGGGCCATATGTTACTGGAGGATGCCCCGCATTTCTTCCATTTCAGAGTCCGAAGGATGAGTCATTCCACTGCAAGCCCTTTGTGGTATGAAAGAGTGCGCCCAGTCCAGTCATCCCTATACGCGATTGCACTATGGACAGTCACATGCTTTTGAACGGTCCACAATTTATCGTCCAGACTGGACGAAATCAAGGATGCCATGCAGTGGTGGATTTGTGCCATCACTGAGAGCAAGCTGTTCACTGTGACCGAATTGATCTGCGCTATCTCATCATATTTGGGAAGGCCATGCCAAAAGAGGACTACCCCTTTGAGAACAGGCTGAAAATGTAAGCACCTGAAAGAAAACATGATTGGAAGATGACTGGTCTCGATAACTCATGCACAAATTGTATATATTTCGGTTTTCGTCTACCTTTCTTGCTTACTAAGTTACGTATCAATGTGCTACTAGTATTACTCGTGTAGTACGCACAAGTATTAGTAATATGTATTATAATATTTTGGGGGTGGGAGGTGGGAATTTATGTTAGGAGTAGCAGAACAAGTCGGAAGACGAGTTCAAGTTCTCTTCTTTTTTTCCCCTTACAAAAAGGCATACCTGAGAATTAAAGTATTAGGTATTAGTATTACAATACCGATTTCTAGGAAGTGTTATGTATTATTATAACACCGGTTTCTAGGAAGGGTTATGTATTATTATAACACCGGTTTCTAGGAAGTATTATGTATTAGAAGTGTAATACAAAATAGTATTACTGCCCACCCCGGGGTGCAAGGAACTTTGGATCTTTCAATAAATATTCGTGGAGAAGTGGCGCTTCGCACGTGAAGAAGCTACAGCTACGTGATTGATAGATCTTTCAGTCTCTTCAAAGCAAGTTTTTTTTTTCATAGGCAGGAGCCATCCTATTTACATTTAGAGCGAAGACGCTGTTTTCCCAGAGCTGTATGGCCTATAAATTGATGAGGCAAAGGCTAATAATCCCCTTTGCTCGCAAGCTTCAATCACAAGCTGCGACACTGTGTCAGTGAATGTCAGGTAAAGCATGGGACGTAGCTCAAGGAGGGATTAGGATGTTCTGCGAAGGCGCATAGTAGTAGAAAGTGCTTTTATCCAAATCTTTTACCCACATCATACGGGGAGGATCTTATCATCGGTGAGCATCGGTGCTGCGCGGACTGCTTTAGGGACTGAGCTAGCAGCGGAATTGCGTATTCATCCCTATCTTCAATGTCTTGCACTGTTACAGTCACCCCATATATCCTTTTACGCTGCTGTAAAAAAAATGAACGTGAGAGGTGTAAGGTACACATGTGGGGTATGAGTACAACGTATAGTAGGACATCGTTTCATAAACAAGTAACACTGCAAAGCACGCCAGACCGAATGATGTCATAATTTAGGCAGGACGTTAACACATTTTCTGTGTTTGTAAGGGGCTACATGTTCTGGAGCCGTGCTTAAGGTTGTAGCAGTTCGTGAACAACGATGACGGGCCATTAGCGTCAAGCGCCAGCGTACCATCTGCTGAATTTTATCAACATAGTCCCGAATGAGGGCGCCGGTAGAGGGGTCCTCCAACATCCTCCGCCACGTTCCATCACCGTTTATCAGGTCTTATGTAGAAAATAATAATTTAAAAAAACTATGAGTCATCCTTAGGAACGATGAACTAGAAGTAATGTAGGAGAGCGTCTAGTATAACCTCTGGACATAATATCACTCTTTTGAAGAGTTTTGGGTAAGAGAATAGACAGGGGCCTTTCATGTATTTAAAAAAATAACGAAAATGACTGATGAAGTGCATTGGTCTCTAGGTCGCATTTAAGACCTCTCAGAAGTATTCTAGACTGTTAGACTACAGGTAATACTTAAATTTCACGCGTTGTGATACAGATACAAATGCATTCGGAAAATGAGTGTTATAAATAATACGTGGGAGCAGAGGCACGTCGTCATCGTGGCCCGTGGACGACGATGACGACGTGCCTCTGCTGCCACGAATACATAGTACAAATACCAAGAAGTATTACCGTTGTAGAGGAGGTGGTGTCTCTCTACATCAGCCCCGACCGGCGATGATGGTATGCAGCGGAGAGACGATGACAGTGGCCTATCTCCATGACTGCGCCGCTGGAACTGAGACCGGTGCTCCATGTGGCGGGGGGGGGGGGGGCGTGGCCATCTTCGTGGTAGTCCACGGCACGCCACACAGTAATAGTAGTATAATACAAGGTATTAACTGCCCCCCCCCCCCTAGTGTGGGGAAGGAAACGAGGAGCTGGATGCCTTTCAAGCGTTAAAGCGCCATTTCCAGCCAGTGCATAGGTAATCACTTAAGCTCTGAGTGAAGAAACGCTGTCGCGGCTAAGGGGAGCAAACGCTGTGGCTTCGCCTCTCGAACCGGAAGATGAACAACCGAAAAACCTTCCGCTGCATATCGCTTCGCCTGACATACGTAGTGCAGCATCTAGAACCCAACGACGACTCCTTGTGATACATTCACAAATAGGAGATCTGGTAAATGTATAGTGAAATGTACTGACTGGATGTGCTTGTTTCTCGCACCACCTGTGGTTTCATAAATTGCGTAGCTGCATCAAGTATAGTGGGTGAAATTCCTAATTTCTGGAAGGACTTATAAAGCTGCCATACTCAGAATTTATATATGTATGTATTGGCACCGAAGCGGAAGTCCAGTCATATGGACTGTCCCCCGTTGGACCCTCTCAACAACCTAGGGCTAAAACTAGAACTAGTGCAATACCAACTCCTGCCTATGAAACCACATCACGTTAAGTATTGCTGTCCGTGTTCGTCGTCACCATGCGACAGAACAAGACTGCGGAGAGTTACGTACGGGATAACGGCACGAAGGAAAGTAATGCTTAGCAGTGGACAACGTACGTACTGCTCTCGACACGGTTGTCTGAAATCGCCGATCAGTGTGTCCGCATTCCGCGCTTCCTTGTTTGCCCTCCGAAGTGTTGTGTCAATACTGTATTTAACGATAGGCCGCACGCTGCACATGTTTATTACTCAAAACTAATGGCCTTGCAACACGTGGAGATGTAGGATGGGATAAACAGCTTGACGCTAATTTGAGACAACCGTATCGCAAGTAGTATCTTCCATGTGTTTCTTCGAAGCGTACAGACGAAGTTAGCCAGCGTCTCCCGAACTCCACAGCATCAAGAACTGCTCTCTCCCTGTGTAGAACTCTGCGAAAATCCGCTCGAAGGAGGCTAAGAACGTATGACGGCCCCCGAGCGCGACCGCTTTGTACCGCTATGCAACGCGCTATCCACACTTGGTAGTTGATCACTACGGCTAAAAGAATGAAGTGCCGTCTATTCCGGATTGGAACGGGGACTTGAATGAGCGTCTAAATGGTGCTCCAGCAAACCTGTGGAACTCCATAGAGCTCCTCAACTCTGTGCCACGAAATGTCAGGAACGAGACACTCGTGAAAAGCGTGCTGCGCAGTTTCTTGGCTAGAGCAGAAACGAGCACTAGAGCACTACGTATTAGCCTTGCTCATGCTTTGAACACGTGAAGGAATGTTTGGAAGGGTTCATCTACTAATTGCACTCCAGTAAATTCCGTTCTACCGTTTCATTCAATGGTCATTCTAATCCTGTTTCCTTCATCGATTGCTTTCACGTGTAGTGGATATGCCAGATATGCGTCGTTTCTACCTTCGATGCAAATGGGCAAGAGCGAAGAATGGGAAGAGCGAATGTTCCAGCTTCCTTTTTCGATCAATTGTGCTTCTTACCATGTTTCCCGACTTTAGTTATAGTATTCGTCTTTACAGACACAGCTATGTTGTTTGGCTCATTCTTATAGTCATCTAAACAAATAAATATCGCACATTATTATACTGTAGTAAAGCAACGACGACAAACGCCGAAAGACACATGGGGCAGGCTGCCTTTTGTCATTGTTTGTCGTGGCTGCCTTCCTACGGACTAAATAACAACCTGCTCGCTCAGTTTCTGCGTTCAATTGCGGAAATCGACATTGACAGTATGCTTGCGAGGAAACATGCAATGTGCATCCTTTGTGTCGTGGTATGTCATTCGGCTGTGGCGACACTAGGAAATAGGTTTGTGGATCAGGATCGACAAAGGACCGTGCTGTTGTGGTTGAGGAACTGACATCGAAAACACACTGACACGTAAAGTCTTCGAAGTGCATGTAGCACCAACGCTGAATGGCTGAGAAGCTTCAAGAAAAAAAAAAGTATATACCTGTACCTCAAGAAGGTCAACGGAAAGAAGCAGAAGGGGCTTTAGGTTAAGAACACGACACAGCACAAGAAGCTCCGCGGTTTTAGCGACGAATACGAAAGGACTGCAGAACGTGTCTTATTTCGCAGCTCCCTTTGTGACTCTCGATTAAAGCATCGATAATCAAAGTTGGCATCTGTGTTACGCCATCACAGCGTAATAATACGCGCATCTTATCATATGATTTCAAAATACTAACAAAGTTCAAAACATTCGTAAGTAAAGCGGTAATATATAATCGTCCCACATTTTATTTATAGATAGCTTCATGCAAAAGAAGTGCGCAAGTTATAATGCGCTTGTGTCTGTTTTGTTCGGCTGTCGGCAAAATCAATCAGTTGTCACGGAGGGAAAGTTGGAACTGCACTCGTTGTAGGAGCATGTCAGCAAGATAAGTATTTAAACAGATTGAAATATTTAAATAACTTATTCTACTAGAGAAAAAAAAACTTTCGGACGAACTCCGTCCCAAAGCTTGTTCTGTAGTAAAATAAATGTGTCAGTGAATAAAGAGAGAGGGCAGAACGAACGCTGAAACGAGACGAACACGAAGACGACGAAAAAGTAAACACGATCTGTCTTTGCGCATAGGTAGCCTAGGGGCTGATCTTTAAGGTGTGGATATAACTATGTAATGATCTCACTAATGGACAATGTAATAAAATACAATGTTTATTTATTCGAGTAAACTAGAGGCCATCTACTTAGATAGCGGCATAATAAGTGTAAATGTGTACAAACTGATAAACATATATGCGATATCCTGCCAGATATCGTACTGGATGATATGGATCTAGTGTGGGATGTCAACACTGTATGCCTCTGCTTCCAGGGTCGGCGGATGCCCAGCTGTGATATCTTTATACAGTGTCACAAATGGGGATGCAGCTAAGGAACGTAAATTGTATATTTAAACATTATGTAACATGCCGACCTGCCGACTGCCGCATGTAAATGCAGCTTAACATACGTGTTTCTGGCGCACGCAGAAGTGCGACTCTTTTTTTTTTTTAAACCTGTGTATTTGTACAACATACAAGGCATTAAGGTGGTATAAAATGCAAACTTTCTGACGTCTCATCGACTACCACATACAAAACCGAGTTTGATGTGACGAAACGAACCTATTTTGATTTCTGAATCACATGCAACTTTAAAATATTCTCTCTTTTTTTCAGTGTGAACAGCAGTGTGTCGATCGGCATGTGTTGCAGGTTCTCACGGTTCAACTTCAGGGTGTCCCTTTTCAGCATCTCCAATTTTTACGATGTACACCGTGTCGAAATTTGGTAATATTCCATAAGTAGTATTCAGTGTGGCACGGAAATGCATGGCAGGGCAGATCGGACTCTCTAAAATTATCAGTGCAGTCTCGTGACGTAGTTATTGCCCTACACAGCAGAGTACTGGGACTTCCCGGAGTGCTATTGCCATTTCCGCAAAGTTCAAGCGCGTATCGTGTAGTGTGCTCACTTTATTTATTCTTTGGGAGGGTGCATTTAGAATACAAATACAGCATCTCCTCAGGCTGAGAAGTATGCAAAACGCCAACGAGTTCGGGCTTTCGTTTCAAGGAACGATGCGCAGACAGTCCAGCGCTACTTGGACGGCCTCTTATTGCTAGCACGACGGAAGAGCAACATTAGCTGTGCATACGCCTTAAACTCAGTCGTCTTGAGAACCACGATGTCGTAATAAACGTATAGAATTTGGAAAGCCATCATTGGATATTTGAGACATCAGACGACATGTTTCCAATTCCGGAAGAGAACAAGGCAAACACGGACCTTATGCTGCACCCCATCATCGTCTGGTCTGCTACCTCTGGTTCGCCAATATCATCGTCTGTTCATTGTATCCTGTGCTTGGCTGTTACGCCTTTCCAGAGAGCGATATATACAGAGGTTCCCGCGCTTCCCTTCACCGCGGAAATACGGCTATATGTAAACAATATTGCCACTTCTCGGCCAATATTCCTTGACCGATGGCTATATGTACACCACATTGCCCATTTTCATTCAATATTGTTCGGATGTTGACCACATTTCCAACTTTCATGGAATATTATTTGACTGACAGCCATATGTAAACAATATTGCCCGATTTCAGCCAACATTCTTTGGCCGGCGGCTATCGGAGACCACACTGTACACTTTGAGCCAACTTTGTTCCATCGCCGTCTATATTCGGACCGCATTGCCCGCTTCCATCCGATATGGTTCGCTCCTCGGCTATCTGTAGACCACCTTGCTCTTATTCAGCTGATATCGCCTGTTTGCTGGCTATATGGCGACCATTTTTTCAGTGACCAGTGAATAGTGACCGGTTGGTGGCAATCTTGGATCAATATTCCCATGCTGCAACAATTATTGAGAGAAAAATAGTAAACATCATCCGTAAAGGACCGATAGTTCCAGTGTCCCAAAAGTAATGGATCACATTAGTGTGCTGCCTGCAGGGTCTCTTATTTGCCGTCAAACAAGGTCACCTAGAGTCGTCTCACAGGGTGGACGATTAACACCACGTTTAAGGAAGTCTGATCATGGTTTAAGTGTTGACTGCGGTTGGTGAAACCGTGACGAAATCTAACACACACAAAAAAAAATATACTGTGAAATTCTAAAGTCACAATTGCCTCATTTTACGCCCCACCGTCGGAGCAACATCGACAATCGAAAAGAAACAGTTAGGCAAACTTTTTTAACGATAAAAAAAATAAAAGAACCAAAGGGATGACGCTTTTTCTTTCTTCAAGTAATCATTAGTTACCACTCATCATTGCGCTTCGTTCGAGGCAACGCGTTTTAGATCGCAATGAAGTACCGCCAAAAAAATACAATAATTTTTTATTGTGCGCCGGTGGACACAAACTCTGTTCAGAAAGGTGCAAAATCTCGCTTTCTGGTGCCTTCGTTCCTGTCCATATTTCTTTCTTACTGCTAATGACATCAGGATTCAGTCCTAATGTCACTTCGGAGCTGCCAATTAGGCGCGGGTATATGGTATATCAATCAAATAAAGTGGCGTGGAGCCGTTTTCTTGTTACAGAAGCCTCTTCCAAGCGGTCGATAGCAGAGGGCGTCACATCCTCCTGTACGTATACCGTCTGATCTGCTTTTGCGGCTGCTGGGCTTCTCTTGTTATTGCAATCTTCAATAAAGGACGAAATCTCTTGTCTTGAGAGTCTTAAACGAACGAAAAACCGCTTTCAAGCCAAAATCCCTCGCAACGAATAAAATGTTATGGGAGACGGAATCGTAAGACGGTATCACAACTATGGTGTCGGAAGATGATTTGACATTGCTTGGTTGCTGCACTGGAAAAAATTTCACCGTAAAAAAAACGGGCACATGCATGGAAAGTTGGCTGCCAAACATTGGACGTTTTTTTAACGGTGGCCCCGTATAAGTTGTGCCTGTGAAAAAATACTGCATTGGCCAGTAATTTTAACAGGCATACGCCGTGTAGCATTACTGTGCTGTGGTCGTTAAAAGAACTGCATTAGCCAGTAATTTTAACTGGCATATGCCGTGTGCCCTTATCGTGCTGTGCCCGTCCCTGGAGCCCCTCTTTCTTTCTTTTTTTTTCCTTGCTACATATAGTCGTAGCAATGAGAGCAGTTTAAGCAATGACCATGCGCAACAGATTGTGATGTTTGTCACATTGGGATTTATTTTCTATGTACATAGTGATGAAAATGCGCCAGTCACCTCTGGCATCAAAACACTGCAAAGAGAAAGGGAACTGTTACAGGGAGCCGAGCAATTGACATGCAATTATACTCACCGTTTATTTTTTTGAGAGGAAGAACATACGAAGGAACCATGTGCACTCATCAGTCAGCTCTGGCATCAAAACCCTGCAAAGAGAAAGGAAACTGTTACAGGGAGCAGGGCAATTGACATGCAGTTATACTCACCGTTTATTTTTTCAAAGGAAGAACATACGAATGAACCATGTGCACCCGTCAGTCAGCTCTGGCATCAAAACGCTGCAAAGAGAAAGGAAACTGTTACAGGGAGCAGGGCAATTGACATGCAGTGATACTCACCGTTTATTTTTTCAAAGGAAGAACATACGAGGGAACCATGTGCACCCATCAGTCAGCTCTGGCATCAAAACACTGCAAAGTGAAAGGAAACTGTTACAGGGAGCAGGGCAATTGACGTGCAGTTATACTCAGTTTATTTTTTCAAAGGAAGAACATACGAATGAACCATGTGCACCCGTCAGTCAGCTCTGGCATCAAAACGCTGCAAAGAGAAAGGAAACTGTTACAGGGAGCAGGGCAATTGACATGCAGTTATACTCACCGTTTATTTTTTCAAAGGAAGAACATACGAAGGAACCATGTGCACTCATCAGTCAGCTCTGGCATCAAAACACTGCAAAGAGAAAGGAAACTGTTACAGGGAGCAGGGCAATTGACGTGCAGTTATACTCAGTTTATTTTTTCAAATGAAGAACATACGAATGAACCATGTGCACCCGTCAGTCAGCTCTGGCATCAAAACCCTGCAAAGAGAAAGGAAACTGTTACAGGGAGCAGGGCAATTGACATGCAGTTATACTCAGTTTATTTTTTCAAAGGAAGAACATACGAATGAACCACGTGCACCCGTCAGTCAGCTCTGGCATCAAAACGCTGCAAAGAGAAAGGAAACTGTTACAGGGAGCAGGGCAATTGACATGCAGTTATACTCACCGTTTATTTTTTCAAAGGAAGAACATACGAGGGAACCATGTGCACCCATCAGTCAGCTCTGGCATCAAAACCCTGCAAACAGAAAGGAAATTATACTCACCGTTTCATAGTTTCAAAGGAAGAACATAAGAAGGTGCGCACAAAACGCGGAGACGGCACGGAACTACTTCTGGCAGCGTCCATAAGGATATCTGGTCATGGCCCTCTCGTATGTGCTGCTTCATATGTGACAGTACCTCTATATTTGTAGTGAATAGACGGGAGCACGACTTGACGTGACATACTTTCGTGGTTTTGGAGAGCAAATCAATTCGAGGCGACCGTCCTGGTGTGTCCTTGTAACGTCCCAAAATGTGACATCTGAGTGTTGCATAGTTCGCCGCCGTGTACACACATAATGCATGACAGCACGGTATTCTGCTCGCTTCATGTACATGTCTACAGTGGTCAACGTAGCCCATAAGAGTGTTAAAAACACAAGGGCAAGGATACATTACAATAAGAGCGCCTCGATGACCCTACGAGCCAGGACGCGTGACACACGCAGATCTGAACTAGGGAGACGCTTCACAGCAAACGCGAGCCCCGATTTACTGGTGTCCCATAAGTTGAACAAAAACCAGGCATATGGTGCACCAGGCTCAAATCGCAAAGAACAGGATGTGCGAACAGAAATACTTACTAAGCTTACCTGACTACGTGCATTCACGAGATTTAGCACAACCATTTCGTCCTCCTTCATCGACGATCGTCCGCGCACGATGTTCCGCTTCCGGCGGTTGCGAATGACGGCAATGTCCCGTACTTGGCTTGGCCTTGCCTCCGCATTCAAGTTTTTGGCCGGCACATGATGATGGCGCCACAGTTTTACGTAGTTTTCGCAGTATTTGTGTTTACGGTAACACGCCGTCGTCAGATACTGTATTTTTTTACAGTGTGTCCAACCGTACATCAAGCTTGCGTATGAGAATAAGAGCCCTGGAGGCAACCATCTGCATGTCATAGCCTGCCTGAACAAATGTGTTGATCTGCATTAACTTCACGTAACACAATAAGAAAACTTTTCGAAGAAGCAGCGTTTAACAGGCTTGAAATGATCCCAAATTTAACGAACTTAGAATGTGCACTATAACAGGGGATGATAGGTTTGTTAGCACCGTTACCATATTGCCAGCATAGACTAGAATTAGACACCAAAGTATGATCAAGGCATTTGAACAAGCAGCTTACTCAACAGAGAATTTTGAAGTGCGCCGCGACAGACACGGTAACACCGGCAACAATGAAGGGTGACAGTAATGGCCGATTATACATAACAATAATGTCGTCATCATAACGGCGAACGTATATCGAGCTAACTAACCGCTGAGAGTCACAGAAAGACCGAATATAAAAAAGGACAAAGCCGCTGTCATCTCAATTCTCTGCCGTAATCAAGAAGCTTAAAACCTTGGATTTGAAGCTCCTCCAAAGTGATAAATCTGGAAAATTTACTGTCCTCTCTAACCAACTTTTCAAGTCTAAGGTGGATACTACCCATTCGTCACTATTTAAGCCTCTTGATGGTTCCCTGAAGAAGTCTAAGTCACTCATCATGAATCTACGTTCAAGCTGTGAACACCCCCTCGCGCCTGCTATCCAGAAATGTAAGCCCTCCACCCTGGCTTTGAAATTCGTCCAAAGATCCAAAGCCGGACATGCCCTTACGTATTGTGGTATCTGAATGTGGTTCGTCGCAGCGAACTGTATCATATTTTCTTCAGCGAGCTATAAAATCCCGCTCTGTACCCGGTCAAGCAAGGTGAGATCACATTTGTCCAATTACCACTGGCGGTTTCAGCCTGCACCCTTCTTGGGCTTGCATGGCCTGATAGGTCGTCAAAAAGAACCAGGTTTTGCAAAAAGTGTCGAATCACACGATTACAACGCCACCTGCGCGCCATATGGGAACAAGCTTCGAAGAAGCAGTACACGTTGGAACAAAAGTTTACGGAACACGCGAGTGGCGTACTTTTTCTTCGGTGCAACACCCTAGCGGCTGGCGAAAGCGAGTGAGTTCACTGTTTGGGAGGAGTGGAAGAGTACGCTGTCAGCGACACACAGCGGTAGAACTTCCCAGAGAGACCCAAGTGACACCGGAACTACTACTGTGGTCATTAACAGCACACACACACACAGTAAACTCACCCGCTTCCGCAAGCCCGGGTGTCGCACCGAAGAAAAAGTACACCGCTCGCGAGGTCCGTAAACTTTTGTTGCAGCCTGTACGTTGACCTAAAAACAGCACCGATTAACGGACACAGAGACACTGCAGTGACGACTGTACAGCCGACTACGAAGAATTCCTTTTAGGGGGCTTCGCCCTCTCGCCCCCTTCGGGCCAGCACTGGCGGGAACCCAGCATAACAACTTTGATCATTATTAATGGCATCCCTGTAAGGTTCCTTGCGGCGATTATTTGACAGGAGTGTATCGCCATCCAGCAGGGCGCATACGTATGGGGATATAACACATAGAATTGGGCCTACACGTATTCCAGCTCTATGGCCTTCGTTCTGGAGCACAGCTCAATACAAAGGGGGATTGTTGCGCATACCCGCTAGACGATCCGAACGATCTGGACCTCTGGAGAAGTTGCTTCGAACGCTACTAGAGGAATCTGACTGAATTCTATCTTGCTTGCGTAATCGCCTCGCATATTGGTGGGGAGAACGGCCTATGTGTCGCGCCGCGAGAGTTTCGAATAGTGTGGATCGCTCATTAGGTCCGCATACAGTTCTAAGCGGTTAATAAACCCAACAATTTCTGGCTTGAGTGTTGTTTGTGTGCGTAAACAAATTAGACTTTCACAGCTTACCCTTCTTTTTGAGTCAGAGGCGAGCAGGACTCTGAAATTAGCGAGAGCTCGCGTGACAAAGAATATGTAGCACGTGTTTTCTCGTAGGAAGTGAACTACCGCTATAGGTAGCTCTCCTGCTTGATGACAATACACACACATGCCAGTACCCCTGGGCAGTACTTGTCGTGGGAAGAATTTTCATAACCTTTCGAAGTGACTTTTTCGGACATGTTGGTTGTCTCTATGTTTCTCTCACTATATTTTATTCTGTTTGCTTTCTAAAAGGAGACTCCGCACAAAAAAAAAAAAAACGTGTTGAGGTAATTCGTACCGTAAGATATTTCAGTGAACAAAATTTATCATCCCCAAGTGGCATAGATAATTAGAAAATGAATAGTTTCCGTTAAGTGATTAGGCGCTCCTCCATGGAAAAGAAGTCCAGCAACACTGGGCTTCACCTCACCGGTATTCTTCGTGAACGGCTTTCTGTAGGTTTTGTTTTTACTGCTGGTGGATATTTAGAACGAAATCGAGGAAGCAGATGACTGGTCATCCATGTGGCGCGAAGAAGTGACAAAGCGGGTGCTCGAAAAACAGCCGGTGGGCCGCCCGAGACTACCGGTGACGTCACGCATGGTACAGGATGTAGGAGAGGGAACCTTCATAAGTTTCGGTTTCGTTTTGAGCTTCCGAGCTCTTTTGGCAACTAACGAATCCCCGACTGCCAAACCTTCTTTCTTTCTCATTGCGGAATAATGTATGGAACTTATTTACACAGCCGTTATAATAGTTTCGAATTGACCCGGAGTCTCTCTTTAAGCTGCCGTAAACTGCCACCCTCATTGTTCGTTATGGCAAGTACCAGAAACGAACAAAGAGAAACACAAAAGGAAATGTGTGGTCGTCGATGTTCAAAACAATCAAAAAATGTCTCACTCCCACAGACTTCCGTTCACCGTGGATCTGGGGCTACTCTGCATTGTATAACATGCAATAAACCAAGGTAAGATTAACTATATACCTGTAGCTTTTGTGTTTTGCATCACGCATACACACAAGCTAAATCTTGCCAGGGTGTAGCCAATGTAAGCTGCCGAACCCGCTTTTTAGCATTTTGTACGGAGTCTGTATTGCATAATGTCTATGGAATAGGGTGTCAATAGAATTTGTATGGCCCATGATTACACAATAGTACATACATCGCAAATCAATATGAAGGACATATAGATTCTATGTCCCGGCGTCGGGAACTTGGCGCCCCCATCGTCCGGCGGCAGCCGCAGTAGCCCCCTCCTGCACTTACGGTTGGGTCGCCGCAGGAGGGAGACCCCCACGTATGGCTGTGCGTGGCTTCCCCGTGTCTGGGGAAAAGGGGATCCTGGCAGCTGAGTGGACTCGGAGGTTGGTGTGGACCCTTCGGGGCCACTCCGGGAAAACAACACACTGCTAGTCACCATCTCACTTTTCATTGATTTCTCTTTATCTTCTCCCCTCCTTGCTCCCTTTCTCTTTTCACCTTCTTTGGCGGCAAGGGTCAATCTTGGGCAGTTCTTTTCACGCTCCAGAAAGCTGCACTTGGGTATCATGCAGAGGTACCTGCTACTGCGTTGTGTGCGGTCCCCTGGTTGGGCTCCGTGGTGGGCGGCAGGACATCTGCACCGAATGTCATTCATTCTTCTTATGGACAAAATCAGCTCAAAAAAATCTGATCGGCGCCTGAAGAGGAGCCGCACCGAAGAACAAATGTTGAATTTCTTTGATCTAAGTTGTCCGGAACCTCCGTTTGCCAAGTTCCTGGTTCTCCACTCCGATGACGAGGCTAGACAACTGTCTAAAGTATCTCCTTTCCTTGTTGCTACGGCACTCGAACACGAAATAGGAAAGTCCTTTCAGGCCAAGAAACTCAGCTCAGGAGACATTCCGGTGGAGGTCAACAACAACGAACAAAGCATAGCACTGCAATCTTTAAAGAACATCGGGGAGATACCTATCTCAGTGACAACGCACCGAACACTGAACACCGTTGAGGGAGTCATTTCCGAAGAAGAGTTAATCGAATGCAGCGAAACTGAAATCGAAGAGGGCTTGAAAGAGCAAGGCGTCGTCTCTGCCAAACGTATAATTATGCGGAGAGATGGAAAGGAGATCCCGACAAAGCATATCATCCTGTCGTTTAAGCTGCACACACTTCCCTCTACTATCAAAGCCGGTTATGTCAATTGCCATGTCAGGCCATTTATTCCAAACCCTCATCGCTGTTTCAAATGCCAGCGGTTTGGGCACAGCTCCCAAGTCTGTCGAGGACAGTTTGTGTGTCCCAGATGTGCTGGCAAAGAACATACTCCTGAGTCGTGCACAAAAGACTTCCACTGTGCTAACTGTGAGGGGGGGGGGGGGGGCACCCGGTCTATTCTCGGTCCTGCCTACGATGGAAAGAAGCAAAAGAAATATTCAAAATAAAAACAGAACAGAACTTAAATTACAAAGCAGCACGGGCACAGCTCGAGTTCAGAAAGAAAGGAAGTTTTTCCGACGTGGTGCGTAGGGGAGTGGCGCCACCGAGGAAGTCCGTGGAGACACAGACCTGTTTTTGGGGTTCTGAGTCCCCACTCTACACTCCACAACCTCAGAAGGCTGGAGACACTCCGGTGTTTCTCTGGCGTGACGGAGGCCAGCCGTTCAACTGGCCACAAAGAAACAGCCACGGCCTCCTCTAAGGTCGATGGCACACAGTCAGTTTGGGACGGGGTCGTAAAAACCACATCCTAAAAAGGCACCCAAAGTATGGAGGTCGACGATGACGACTGTATGTCGCAGAAGTCATCGTCGAGCCTCCACAGCATTCCTTCACAAGGGAAGGAAAAACGAGAAAAAGGACGAGGAAGGGGATTCAAAGGGAATGACCAACAGAAACAACCCCCGCGAAGAGTCGAACCCCCCTAAATGGTACAAGTCTTTTTATGTAGGTGTCACCAAGTGCTGCGCTTTCTTTCCCTCCTTTTTAGTGTGACCGTTATGAACCACTTCCTCCAGTGGAACTGCCGTGGTTTACTTTCTAACTTAGACGGCATTAACGATCTCTTCGACAAATACAATGCAGCGTGTTTCTGCCTTCAAGGAACCTATTTAAGCACACACATACCAAATCCAATCCGTAGACACAATATATTTCGAAGAGATCGAACCGACGCCACTCGCGCATCTGGCGGTGGGGCTATCGTCACACGAGGAACTGTTCCGTCCAAAGAAGTCCACTTGGTTACAGACTTGGAAGCCATAGCTGAGCAGATGTGTCTGGACAGAATTGTCACCATCTGCTCGGTATCATCCGCTATGTGCCACCATCAGGTAGTTTTGCAGAGGGCTGTAGAACACTTAGTCGGCCAACTTCCAACTCCATTTATACTCTTAGGCGACTTTAATGCCCACAATCCGCTTTGGGGCAGTGCAAGAACCGACGGCCGAGGAAAAATGCTCGAAAGGGTCTTGTTATCAACCTCCATCTGTCTTTTAAATACAGGAGCACCGACGTACGTCCACTGTTCAAGTCAGTCTTTCTCGGTCTTAGATTTATCGCTTTGCAGTCCATCTCTATATCAAGATATAGAATGGAGCGTGGAAGAAAACCCACTTGGGAGTGATCACTTTCCAGTGGTCTTAAAATACATCTGTGCAGTCAATAGTCTGACAGCATGCCCCCCTAGATGGAAGCTCCAACATGCTGACTGGAATGCTTTCTCGAAAAAATGTGACCTGTCGTTAATCCCTGTGGGGAGGATGACGATTGAAGAGGCCAACAGTGTAATTACCAACGTCATCCCCGATGCAGCAACACAATCCATTCCCCAGACTTCCGGTCGTCTACCGAAACGACCGAAGCCATGGTGGAACAGCGAGTGCAACGAAACTCGTAAACTTCAAAATCGTGCGTGGGGTACATTTCGGAGGTACCCCACATCACAAAATCTTCTTTTGTTTAAAAAGGCGAGAGACAATGCCAGATGGACGCGGAAACAAGCAAAGCGGTCATCTTGGCGCAACTTCGTGTCCTCCCTATCTCAGAGTACCCCGTCTGAAGTGGTGTGGGACAGACTTCGTAAAATCAGAGGAGATCACCGCAGTTATACAATAACTCTTTTAGAAGTCAACGAGCAGGTGTGCGGAAGCTTACAAGAACAGGCGGATGCGCTTGCGGATGCGACAACATTTTGAACGTATATCTGATTCATCCCACTACAGTCCCGAATTTCTTAGAGTAAAAACAAACGCTGAGAAACGAGAAAAATTCCAATGAGTGGTGGGGATGAGTACGTATACAATCAGTTGTTCACGATGGTGGAGCTTCAGCGATCTCTATTCGCTGCTAAAGCCACCGCTCCAGGCCCAGACAGAGTAACCTACTCTATGCTGTGCCACTTGTCTGATGATTCAAAAAAGTTGTTGCTCCTTTTCTTTAACCGTGTTTGGGCAGAGGGAACATTACCATTATTAAGGAAGACTGCGACTGTCATTGCCCTTCTCAAGCCAAGAAAGGAAGCATCGAATCCAGCCAGTTACAGACATATCGCCCTTACGAGTTGTATTGGGAAGACGTTTGAGCGAATGATCAATAACCGGCTGGTTCATCATCTGGAAGAAAATAATTGCCTTTCTGAATTTCAATGTGGTTTTCGAACGGGGTGCTCCACTTTGGATCAGCTTGTTCGGCTAGAAACCACTATCCGTGAAGCCTTCGTCAGAAGACAACATTGCTTTTCCGTTTTCTTCGATTTAGAGAAAGCGTATGACACTGCGTGGCGATACGGTATTCTGCAGGATCTTTACTCATCTGGCGTGGAGGGCAGACTCCTTAGATGCATTTCAAACTTCGTCCAGCACAGATCCTTTAGAGTGAGACTGGGAACCACTCTATCCCGCCCCTTCGTACAAGAGAATGGTGTCCCGCAGGGATCCGTTCTCAGTGTTGTTTTATTTATTGTGAAAATCAACTTTGTGACCAATGTCATCCCACCCTCCATATCTTTCTCCTTGTACGTGGATGACATTCAAATATCTTGTCGCTCCACGAACCTGTCAATATGCGAACGACAGATGCAGGTGGCCATCAACAATATGGCCAAATGGTCTTCATCAAATGGATTTAAATTCTCAGCTGAGAAAACTGTGTGTGTCCATTTCTCTATAGGATTAGAGGACTGTTCCCATCACCTACGCTGCAGCTTAACCGACAAGATATCCTTGTTCAACCGGAAGCCAAATTTCTTGGCATTACTTTCGACTCGAAGCTGACCTTCAAGGCTCATATCCAAAACCTAAAGATAAAGTGTGTCGAGTCACTAAACATTCTAAAAATCATTTCTCACAGATCCTGGGGTGCAGACCAGGAAACACTTACCAAGTGTATACTGCATGTATTCGTCCCAAAATGGATTATGGGTCCTTTGTCTACGGCTCTGCTCGAGAGTCGGTGTTGAAAGCCCTGGACCCTGTCCATCACGAGGGGCTCAGGCTCGTGTTTGGTGTCTTCCGAACGTTTCCAGTACAGAGTCTATATGTTGAATCGAAGGAATGCTCCTTGAAAAGACGCCGTTCTTACCTCGGTACGTTGTACGCACTCAGAATAAATAGTCTACCCCGAAATCGAGCCTCGACTTGCGTCAAGCACGCACGCTTTAAACAGCTGTTCATTAGCAAGCCCTCTGTCGTCCCTCCATTTTCTTTGCGAATTGCATCAGAGTCTGATTGCCATGGTTTCTCGTCCTGTGACCTACAAGTTGTAGAGTGTAGCAGAAAGCTCCCACCCTGGGAACCACCTCCAAGGTCTGACATCTCTTTGGCAAAATACAAGAAACAAGACAGTGCCTCATCAGTACTTCAACAAGAGTTTGCACACTTGAAAGACAGCTTTAATAACCATACTGAGATTTACACAGATGGGTCCAAGTCTAGTGCAGGAGTGACTTGTGCCATGATTTGTGGCGCGCACACAAGGTGTCATCATATAAAAACATTTGCATCAATTTTTACTGCCGAGGTTTACGCCATTATTTTGGCTCTCAACTACATCCTTCAAGATTCCATAAAGTCCTCTGTTATATATACAGACTCCTTGAGTTCCATTAACGCAATTTGTAGTCAGCACACAACGAAGAACTTTCTTGTGAAGCGAGCAAGATCTTTAGCCAGTTTAATAAGAACAAAGGGGTACTCCCTCATCCTATGCTGGGTGCCCAGCCACGTAGGCATCAAAGGCAATGAGTTGGCAGATCAAGCAGCTGCAGCTGCTCTGCGAAATGACATCACACCTTTTGAGATGTCCGTGCAAGACATGAGATCGGCACTCAAGAAATCACTGCACAGATTGTGGCAAGCCTTTTGGAACACACAGACAAATAACAAGCTCCACTTGGTTAAACCTCACATTCAGGATACAGGAGACCGGCTGGAAAACCGCCTGTTGTGCACTTTACGAGCAAGGTTACGTATAGGTCATACGTACCTTACACATGGGTTCTTACTTCGGGGAGAGGAGCCACCTCAGTGTGCGCACTGTGGTCGGCTCCTGTCTGTTGTACACATACTCATCACATGCACACATCATGAATTACATCGCAAACATCACTTCAAGGAATTTTATAAACACTTCTTACCTCTTCACCCAGCCCTATTGCTTGGTGACGAGGCTCTCGTCCCTTTTACAAGCGTCTGTGATTTCTTGAGAGACGTTGGCGTTATTAGCCTTTTGTAGTCTTACACGTATACACTCATATTTTATTAGTCATCGTGTTTACTCTTAAATAACCATAACATCACCACTGTCTCAACCATACCTCGGTTTATGGCGCATTATGATCTTTGTTGTCAATGTGCCATTAAACTCCCAATCATCATCATCATCATCATCATCAGATTCTATGTACAAAAGTGAAAAAATGAGAAATTTAATAGAATGTCAATATAGTACATAGACGCAAAATAAAGAGTCAATACAGAGTCAATGTTTAGTTAACTAAGTAAGGACATTTAGATAACATACGCAGAACACTGCACACGACAATCGTTAATATGACGTGAAGCAAAAAGCTGCTGTTCCCAAAGTGCTCCATTAGAGTGAACAATGAAAGGGGCAATGAAGCTAAACAGCAAAGTGAACAACAAGTGTTTAGATCCGTCGACAGCATGGAACGTTGAACGAATTTCTAAGACTATTACCACGATCCCTCAATACTCTTTCTGGTCGGGAAACTCCCGCGAAAAATTCGCTTAGGGCGCCTCGACGACACGTGGCGGCGCATCGTCGCTCGGGAGGAGACTTTCGTGTCCGCCGCTGCCAGCGCGTATCGATTGCATGTGTTTCTGCGGGTGTTTGGAAGTGAGAACTTTTTCTTTTTTGGTGCTTGGCGTTTTGCCTGCGTAAACAGAGGTTCATTTTTTTAAATATCATTGAAATTTACTGCAATCTTTGCACTCTGTTCGTGTGTAAGAATGATCTACACAGATGAAGGAGACTGATACGAGCACGCAGCATTTTGGAATGACTATATTCCTCAGAGCCTTAACTTTACGAGAAGTGAATGAAAGTATTTTTTTCTTTGTCTACAAAACAGCGATGACTTGGTATACGGGAATAAATACAAACCATTCGCCAATAGCCTTATTGGAGGTGTACTGCGATGAGCGTGATTTGTGGAGCATAAAACACTATAAGAACCGTAAAATTTTCAAATTATAGGTCTTTCAACATGATGTCAATACAATAACATTTCTTATTGTACAACTTGCGAGGAAAGATGCAGCAGTAAACGAAGTTAGCTAATACCCGTTTACTCGTTTACGCACCCGTTTACATACCGGCTTATATATTCGTTTTTGCTGAATCGGAAGCGGGGAGAGGGAGGGATGATGTTTTCACCCCCCCTTTTTACCTTTTCATTTTTCTTTTTCCTTTCTGATCTGCAATACGTGAAGTTTTTCTGCGGCCTATACACTACAGACTCTAGAGCTCGTTCATGGCCGTGTATAGTGCTACAAAATATCGTTTCTTTGGCTTCATCATTACTTTCAAGCGAAAGACTGACTCATAAAATTTTCTGCATTTCTCCTTACTTATCTCTTTCCGGTTATTATATTTATTTGTCACCAGATATTGCAACGTTTTTCTTGTAAATGTAGTTCTTGGCCAGTCCTAAAATTTATTTCCGAGCTATGAGAACAGTGGCCGCTCCCACATAAAACTTCATTCTGTAGCAGCACACGCCGCTACAATTTTATCATTTTAAATAGTTTGTTCATTGGAACGTCCTGGAACTGATCTGACTGATACGCCGAGGCTATCTCCAACGCGATGAATTTGGCACCTGAATCTTGTCAGCCAATTTCTACAGCTGAAAAGTGCTATTTAGGGCCACACTTCAGTAAGCGGAAATTCTATCCTGTTAATTTAGTAACCCGGCTTAAATCATGTTGGAATCTCCTTATTACAACTGGTTGGTCAGTCAGTCCAAGCCGCAAAAATAGTGGGAATACTTGAAGGGTTCTTCAGAAATATTATCATGGGATGATCACGTGCATTATGTTTAAAGGGAACGCATGAGAGCCATTGCTATCTTAAGTCGATACATCTTCCCAAAGTGTGTAATGATATCTACAATACGTTAATAGTGTAATATAGATCAGTTATTGTCAACTACATCGAAAAACAACATAAGTTTATTTCTTCACCGAAAACGATCGAGTCATGCGATTTATAGCATGTGCATCCCCCGTCTCTCATACCACCAGAGACGACTTTCAGATGATCATGATTACAACGCAGGATTTCTATAAGTACTTCTTCGGAAGTCTTATGTCTTCTCTGAAATAGAATCACCTCGTAATTTTATCTCTGCTCAGATTGCAACAAACTGCATGCTACGAGGAAACCACGCGTTTGGAAAGTTTCGCCCTCACGAAATAACTACCGAACGCGGCATTACTTTATAACACACCACTATAGTTCGTGTGATTGTGTAACAGAATGACTTAATATGTTTCTCAACCTTCATTGAGAGATATGAGTGAGAGTAAAATCAACATTTTCCGTGCCAGAAAGAGACAACAACGAAAGTTGCAATCTACGCGGACAATCTGCAAATTTACGCTAACTGAACTAAAATGTACGGGCTGAACTCATGAACCTATTCGAGAATTATTTCTGCTCTAAACCCGAAATGAACTTTAAAAAGTAGCTGATCAAATCTTCCCTAAAAACACGCAGTGCTATGGAAACGTCGTCTGCTCCACGAGGGTGTCTCCTCCCAAACGACGCGATCGCCCCATGCGGGAGCAATTGTCCCTAAGTGACATTGTCTATTGTATTCGAGCGGAGTTTCCAGACCAGAAAGAGTATTGAGGGACCTTGCTATTACTCATGAATTTTGCTAGCAACTCACAGGGCTAGGCGCGTTCTTTTGCTTAATCGTTCAGAGTTCGTGTACCGAATTAATGCACTATGAAGGCTTCCAGGAATGCATTGAGAGGAGGAATAAACACGTTCACCGTCATTCAGGCACGCAAAGCACCTAGCAAACAAACGCTGCCATGTTACAATTTCGTACCGTCAAAACGTGACGTGTTGTTCCTGCTCACCACGTAATAGCAATTCGTATATCCAGTGATATATTGACTATATATTGAATACTCACAGAGCATTCATTTTCTGTTACCATGTTGCTACGAAAGACCACAAAAGCAGGGGGAACGCACCGAACGTAAACCATGCAATGCGAATTGCCCGTGTCGATCAACACTGTTGACGGTTTCCGCTAAACGCCGCGTGATGGCGGTATGATAGGTTCTCCTCGCGAATAGAAGATTATCTCCCATTCATTGTGAATGTGACGCAAATAACAAACTGAGAATTCAGCTATCCAGTGAAAGTACGTTACCGCAAAACTCACCGGCAGGAGTCCCCTATTGCATTCCGAATTTCGCATACAAGACTGCCATATCAATGGAGTGGTGTACAGATATGCCAGCGCCAGTTGCTTGCGCCCGATTGGTACTCCTCGTGCACTTTTGACCCAACTACTGGATGCAGGCATAACGAACCTCGCAATAATTAAGGCCTATTCAGTTCGAGTGAGTAGACGCGATACACATTTTCTTTGATTTGTGCCTAATTTTGTTATCACTTCCCTGCCGCCCAGATCGGTGCTTAAAGGGGCAGTAAAATGCGAAAACAACTTGCTCTGAAATGAAAGTCTGTGTTTTCAATTAGTGTAATACAAGCAAAATTAGTTCACGCAGCGCTACCGTTTAGAAGAAAAACTCAGTGAAAACAGAGCCGTCTTTGGCGGCAACGAATGGGATTCCCAGGGAAGCAAAGATTGGCGGCATACAATGAGACAGCAGGAGAAGCGCGCGCTTATCTATTGTGGCCGTGTGGATTTGGAACGGGTCCGATCGTAGTGTTCCGTATATGCGCGGCATGATGCGCATTGCTTCATTTTTCAATACCGATCCGCTGAATTGTAGTCCACAACAGTTCTCGCGAAGGTTCCACTGACAACATTTATTTTCACGTCCCTCGGACGCCAGTGCGCTTCGCAACCCGCACTATGTTTTTCGCCGGGGCTGCTCCATGCACGGATCGGAACCGGATCAGAAACCGAACCGAAAACCGGAAAAAAAACGTTAATTTCCGACGAACCTGAACCGAACCCGAACGATTTTTTTGCTTGTCCCGAACCGAACCGGAGCTGAACCGAAAAAAAAATTGATACGGTTACCGGTTCGGGAATCGGATCAGAGGTGAAATAATTGTACTACTAACCCACCTTTTTTTGTTTGTTTATTTATTTGTGTACGATGCCAGATGCGAGTAAGAGTTGGTGACTACAGCGCCGGTTTTTTACCAGAGCAAAATAGGGCGCTGACCGGGTGCGACCAAAAAGATTCTAGCACTTCGCTTTTCGTTTTCAGCAGACGACCACGTGAGTACAATACAGTAAAATATCAGGTAAATAATAAATGTGTTTATGTCTTGTGTTTTGACCTGCTTTCCTGAAAGGTCTTTCGCCTGAAACGGTTATCTCACACCATTCTCTTACAACCGTGTACGGTGAGCATATGCTCGCTTTCATGTAGCAAAATTACTGTCCATGAACCAGTTAAACCGAGACCGAAAAAAGTAACTGTTCCAATCCCTGTAAATGTTCCTACCGCTGACCGATTTTTTTTTTTTGTCTCTGTGTGTGCGGGAGGCAGGGTGTTCTCCCTGAGTCAAACACGAACCGAACCGATATACCTGAACCGGTTCAAGCTGATAATTTCGGTTCAGCGGAGCTAAACCCGAACCGACCCAATATGCCTGAAACCGAACCCGAACCGGACGGAAAAAAAATACCGGTTCCGATCTCTGGTTCCATGGCGTGCATGCGGCGCATGGACTCAAAACACCGATGCACGAGCTGAAACGACGTCCACTGCTTAGCTCTGAAGCAAGAAAGAGCCCGGCATAATTTCTTTTGTAGCTCCGTAAAGGAATCAAAGTTTTGAATTATGATAACAAGTACGAAATTAACATAGCGTGGAACGTGATTTGAAGTGAACTTGTTTTTGCATTTTAGTGCCCCTTAAAAGGACCATTTTTATCCATCTGTTGCCTTGGCTTTACCTTTTACGAACCGGTGTTGTCTGCGTTAACCGACGTTTTACCGTTGGCAGGCAGTAAAATATTCAATACTATTTGCGGACAGTCCTGTTGTTGCGATGTCTCGATATGTTATTTGGTAGAACCCGTGGAAACCTGCTGCGTTCTCAGGAACTAGGGATCGCATCGATTCTGGAGGCACTCATCCGTCTAGTACAAGTAATGTGTTTCAGGAGCTTTACCATTTATGCCGATATCTTCAGCTCTAGTTTCCTGATTTCCCCTAAGTTAGGCAGCATGCCGCCAACATTAGCTTCTGACGGCTGCAACTCTGTCGATCCTCTGCAGTAGGATTAAGGAAAAACCGATATCTGCTAAGCTGTACGGTTGGAAGAAATAATCCTTCGTGGGGTTCGACCGTGCCGGAAACGTTATCACGGGCTTCCGCTATATTATTCGCTAGGGAAAAGGAGGGCCGGCTCATGCGCATGGCTGGAAGTTTTGTATTAACGCATGCGCCAGTATGATACATTGAAGTCTAGAGTCATTAGAGGGTTTTCATACGAATGCTTAGAGCTTAGAAAACATACTGGGGTGTCTTATACTGGCAGCCATTAGATTGCTTCGGTTAGGATTGTTTGGACCACATGATCCGCTACGCCTTGCGTGTCCTTGTGACGCACACAGCTCCGTATACTAAATCGGTTTTAAATGTAGCTCAGGTTTCGTGGTTGTACTTCGCATACTGTATCGTTATCATATGTTCATGATTTAGTTTAGTTTGTTATTGTCTCCGCCGCATGGATAGCTGTTATTCATGTGTCAGTCTGTATTGCTACATAATGTCACACGCGGATGTTCTGATGCCGACAATGCGCTGTGTGGCCTTCCCATGCAGTGATCTGAACGTCGAGGGTCAAACTAACATCGCTGGGGTCATAATTGCGCCAGATACTTTTGTGAACTCCATGACCTTGCGGATGAGATAGTTTTCTTTTGGATATACCATAGGTATATCCTTACTTTTTGTAAGTAACAGTCAAATGTGACGTCTACAATACAGACCAGACACGATTACCTTATGAGAAACCTATTTAAACTACGATGCTTTGAGTACAGCATCATACGCAAGTAGGTGCAAAAGGATTTATACAACAAGATCGTCAATCGATGCTGCACAAAACAAACGGAAAGTTGTCATTCCAGATAATCTGATTGATCCAGATAGCTATGCAGACACCCACGCAAATTACTGGCGCTGACCATGCAGCAAGGCGTGCTCGCAAGTGGACCAGTGAACACCAAGTGAACAGTGATCAATGGCACTTCTAGTTTCTTCATACGCTCGTTCTTTCACAGTTCTGTTTTGCTTTATTCTTTTTTAAGGACTATAGCAGGCCGACGGTAGCCTGGCAAACCTTTTTTCTCCTTCGTATCACGATATCTACTTTCCCCTCCCAGGTAGTAATCCACATCTTTTCCATGATGTTGGCAATAGGCGCATATCCATGGGTGTTCTTATAATCCATGGTTGATTCTTTATTATCCTTCATTATGGTAATTCCTTATCTTTATTAAATCTTATGTTCCATGTTGCAGTAGCAGGTGATATATCTGACATGCTTAACAAGCTTAATGTGTGGCCGAGGGACTGCATCTTCAGACCATTTTTAGTATGTTGTCTGCACTTCTGGTACAGCTTGGGACAAAAGTTTATGGAACAAGGCACTGGCATATTTATTCGTCGGAGTAGCCCCCTGTTGACTACCACAAAGACATCGAATGAGAAACAGGTGACCGACAATTACATCCACCTTTCAGTATGCGTGTCCGCTCCTGTTTCCTTCTAGGGTGTCGCTCCAATGGAGAAATGCGACACCCCGGTGTTCCGCAAACTTTTTGTCCCAAGCTGTACTACTGTTAGCGGGTGTGAATGACCCACCATATCATCATTCCATTCATGTGTGTGTGTGGCACTGCTATTCGGGGCAATCAGGATCAGGATCGATCTTATCAACAGCAGTGAGAGTGTAAATCTTACATCGGATATTAATGGGAAGGCGAAGAAGCATTTTTACTTTTTTCTGAAAAGGCGCGTGGACAATCTTCTGAATTTTATAGTGCAGTGGTAGGTCACTGCTATGATGTTATATGCATGTCTGAGACTTGGCTACGCGAAGCCATTTTTGATAATGAATATTTCCCTGCGGATTACACCCTATTTCGTCCTGACAGGGATTTAAAGATGACTGGTTCGGTAGAGGAGTGTTAACTGCAGTACGTTGCCAATTTCGACCTCAAAGACGACGTGATTCACAATATTATCTGGAATCCGTATAGATTGAAATTCCTTGTGTCGACGGAATCTATGTGTTGGTGGGGAACTATTATTTTCCACAAGGCTTTGACCAGAGTGTGTTTGTTGCCAGTATCGATGTTCTGGAAAGATTGCGTACTGATGCCGATAATCGTATCTTGATCTACGGGGATTTTAACCTTCCGCGTGTCGACTGGTGCAATGGAATGACTAATTCTGCTGATAGCCGAACACGTAAAAAATTTACCCATTTTGTTGAATTTAAGAGTTATTTTGAGCTTGTACAATGGTAATACCGCTACTAATATCGCCGGTAACACCTTGAACTTGGTTTCGTGTAACATGTGTCCCCCAGTAGAGGTGGTGTGCGAACCTTTGGTTCATGCTGATGGTTATCACCACCAATTTCTGTTTCCTTCCAACTTCCTAGACTACTTCGCAGACGCTTTGAAGGGACACACTACAGCTATGAACCAGGAAATTATAGTGGATTGCATAGATAGCTTTGCAGTAGTTATTGATCACCGGTACAACGAGAAGGGCGTGTTAACCGTGCGGTCAACATGTTGAAATCAATTGTGCGAACTGCTATGGCGATTTGTATACGGAGGGCGAATATTGTCAATCGAAGCATCATCCATGGTTTTCGAAAGTACGTATTATTATCACATTCCTAAGGCCATACACGATGATATTTCCTATCAGCGTTACGGTCTATGCAGGGCGCTTGTCAAAAAGTTATATGACAATGAAAGAAGGAAGCACATAAATACACTCGTACGTTCACTCTATTATAACGCGAGGCAATTTTAGTCCCATGTAAAGGCTCACAGTTCATCAAACAGCGATATCAGCGTTGTTCGGATCGGCACCACGTTGTGTGCGGACCCATCTGCTATCAGCAGCCAATTTGCTACACATTTCGCTTCATCGCTCTGTGCCGAGTCTGCTAGTCTTTGCTCGCATACCCTGTGCAGGGACTTGTTTGACAGCTTGGAAGTGATATTGTAACTCATGTAAGTCTTTCTGGCAATGAAGTCAAAGATTAGCTGTGGTATAGGTGGCCTACCTAGTTTTATTGTAAATGCTTGTGAAGAAATGCTCGTCCCAATTTTATTGCAGGTACCTGATTTATCGCTACGCTCTAGTATTTTTCCTGTGACTTGGAAAAACAGTTATTGTACCGGTGCATAAACCTGGTGATGTTGCGGTTGTTGATAATAATGAGGGCTCGGGATCTTACACGTTTTTTCCGATGTTCTTTTAAAATGTTTCCGTTTAAACGTTTTATACGCCGTTTAGATTAACGTATGGTCTGGAAAACGTTTCCTTATGAAACGTTTAGACGTTTTGTTTAATGCGAAACGTTTAAACTTTTTGTTAATGCGAAACGTTTAAATGTGCAGTTAATGTGAAACGTTTAAACGTCTTTTGAATACGAAACGCAACGCCATTTGAAACGGATAGCTATTTAAGCAACTTCTTATCTTTATTCGTGGGCAACATGGACGCGCCAGGTATTACGGGGACAGAGACAGCAGTTGTTACTTCAGTTCATATTAGGCTTAAGCAACCCCATATTTGTGTTCATTTTCGTCGTACATTTCACTATGAACCGACATGTTTCACTATAGTTTTAAATATGTCGAGCTCGTAATGGCGATGATGACGTTTGAATCTTTTGGGTAGTTTATACTAAAAATTCCGTATTTATCTTCTTTACCCGTGTAGTATTTTGGTGAAAAGGCCAACGCCGAAGATTGCCACCGTGAGCGACTACTTTAACCTGAAGCATGTAACCTGCTTTTTTCCTACTGGTTCCCACTACCTGCACTCTAAAACCAGAACATTTGCCAATTACGCGTTAACAACCAATCACTGCCCCGAATGATATCATTCCTGTGCCATGTGGGAAAAAAGGGATGAGCACGGCTTTTGCGGCATGATGCGCTGACGCGAATTCCCACAAAGAGCTGTACACCTCCCGTTATGAACAAATTGGGATGGAGAACAGGATAACACCCAGAATTGTAATGCTGCCGGACGATGTCGATGAGATAAAGCTCCGTTTTTGGAGTGTCAGCGATCCCAGTGCCATGAGTGTAGGCGGGGCGGAGTTCGGTGTACGCTGCGAACGGGGTCGTGGCAACGCTCTATTAACCATCAAGAAACTGAATAAAATGCGTCCTGCGCTGTGACTGTTCGGTATTAAACATAAGAGGGTCAAAAATGAGCGGGACAAAGTAACATGCCACTTTAACGATACCCTGCACTCTCCTTCAAGGAAAGTATAAGCTGTAGTGTTTAGAGGAGGTAAGAAAACGATTAAAAACGATTATGTAAAAGAAAACGATTAGACGTCTCCTAAGAAAACGTTTATATACGAATACGTGGCGCTGTACGTTTATGCAAACGAAAACGTGTAAACGTATCCTGGGAAAACGTTTAAATGCGTATACGTGCTGTTGAACGTGTTTCAAACGTGTTTTAAGAAAACATTTAATCTGTGAACCGTGTTACAAAACGCGTTTCTTAAGAAAACGTTTAAACGTTTTGACGTTTAAACGTCTAACATAGAGCTCTAATAATTATAGACCGGTGTCTTTGCTGTGTAACTTTTCCAAAATATTTGCAATAGTTGTGTACGAACGACTATATTATTATTTTCATACTAAAACAGCTGATGTACAGCATAGATTCACGCGAGAGAGGTCAGTCCAGACGAATGTATGCTCCTTCCTGAATAATTGTGCACCCGTGCTTGCCAATCGTGGTCAAGTAGATGTAGTCTATCGTGACATGCTAAGGCTTTTTGTAGGGTGCACTACTTTGACCTCTGGAGAAATTGTTTCGATATGGTGTTGCGGAAGTATATTGTAAATGGCTTAAGGATTGCTTAACGAACCGAACGAATGTTGTCCGACTGCGGAATTATGTGTCGTCTCAGTACCGATCACTGTGGGGAGTACAACAATGATCTCGTTTGGGCCCGCGACTCTTTTTAGTGTTTGTCAACGGTTTGTCTTCTGTCATGCAGCACTCTCAAGTGCTTCAGTTTACAGATTATTTTCTTGTAAACTCTTGTCATTTATTTGACACTTAATGCTATCAAGACCGAGATTTTGACGCTGAGCTGGACGGCTGCCAATATGCTTTGAATATGAGGTAGACTGTGATGTAATTGAGCGGGTGAGGTCTGCTCATGACCTGGGTGTTGTCATTGACGGTACATTGACTTTTCGACAACATGTGAATGCCACCGTTTGTTCGGCGTTGATATTTTTGCGTTTAATGGGTCGGACTACCCCTGAGTCCAAAGTGTCTGCTTGTTTTGTACAAGAGCCATGTTCGTAGTAGACTGGGATTCGCTATTTCAATCGCTCAATTTCAATGTAACCGAATTGAACGTGTCCAACGTAAAGTTTTGGTAAATGGTAAATTGGTAAACGACAGGTACATCGGGAGGGCAACGTATTATGAATACAACCGTACTCATGACGACATAGGATTACAAACGCTGTCTTATAGACGGCTAAGTGTCGACTTACGGTTTTTGCAGCGTGTACTTCTCTGGAATAATGATTGCCCCTCTTTGTTATTATTCTTTAATTTCCATTGCTCCGGGAAAACCATATCCCGAAATCTGTTCTAAGTGGACCCACTTGCTGTTACTTCACTTATGTCGCGACTGCGAAAGCTATATAACGACTATGCGTGTGTGTTGTATTGGACATTGTGCACCCCGTGTAAGGTGAAAGCGCGGTTGAAAAGTTGGTGAGCGCGGGTTTAATAAATAAAATAATCATACTATTAACAATAGTTCAGGTACCGTAAAGCTTCACGCAGAATTGAAGTTACTTAGCATAAATGTATATCAAGATGAAGCAGTCCGTGGGAAACAAACCTCGCAAATAATACTGTCGGAAGCGATGTTTTTTTTTTTTTTTTACAAATAGTTTCGGTACTCGGAGACTGTATCCGAAATCTTGGATGCAAAGCGCGTAAGCTTCAGTTATACATGCCCCTCGCGCGTTTTCTGTCTCTTTTTGTACCGGATTTCTGCAACGCTGGATGAGTGTTGCGGCACTGTTGCCCCTGAATTTAATGGTGTGCCCGTTGACCGTGGAAGTTGATGGCCTTCGGAGTGCACCTGATAAGTAAGGGCACATGTCCACAACAATCATGCCTGTTGTCTCTAACACCCTAGCGTAATAGCTAACCCAGTAAACATATACTATGCTAGCTGACGACACCCAAGTATCACAGCATTGTGTGAAACACGATTTCCCCTCCGAGGCAATAATAGTACCGGTCCTTCCGGCGCGACACCGACGATAGGGGATAGGTGGGCCACCGGCTGGAGATTCCAGACAAATATGTCGCAAGCAGTACGTTTTCCCAAGTTGTCAACACGTTTGTACAGACGTAAGTAAGCCGTCTCAATTTGATGTTCGCTGTCCACTAAGCACGCACCGTGTCGCACCATGACAGCCCTGGGAAAATGCGTGGAAGGACTCGTCGGTAACGTTCTTGAGACGTCGGGCGCAACTTCTTTTTTTTTTTTTGTTATTCTGTGTTACCGCCGCAAAGCAACTGTGGGTATGAGCGGCGTACAGATGTAGACAGATGGAGAGAGGACAGCATGAAGGAGGGGGACAGGGCGGGTTAGTATGCGTCCTGGTCCGGCTTCAGGGGAACTGTGCCGACTTTCTTCTGCAAAGTCTTCGGAAAACCGAGGGAAAACCTCAGACCACACAGCCGGTGGTCGGATTCGAACACACCACCTTCCAGTCCTCAGCACGACCTTAGCTACTACCAAGGAGCTGGATGCCTTGACACGCTCGCCCATGCCGCTGGTAGGCCCAACTTTCGCAGTCGTTCCAGGGAGCTTGAGACCATTAAAGCATGCACTGGTTGATAGTGACATTTTCACTACGAAACGCGCAGTACATGTATTATTGCGATCTCTCGCGCTTCCTGCACCTTCCAGCTTTTCTTCTGTGTGTATGTGTTGAGAATACACTGTAAAGAACTGCCGTGTTGTCAGCGATGTAATTTAGATTGCTGAAATTAGTATCTTGTAAATGCGACAACAAAGCGCACACGCGGAGAGGAACAGATCAGAACACGTGTCCGTGTGTGCCCTTCTCGCGTTTACTAGCTACATGTACCAACCAGCTCCATTTATATTTCACTCAGCTGAATGTGTGCCAGAATTTCCGTCCTCTCAACGATGGTAACATATTTTTGACTCGTAGAACGAAGCAGACACACGAATACAAGGGGAACGAAAGAGAGGCAGCTACTGCCGGTTCGATCGACCGCTGCGCATCGCTATAACATAATCGTTCACAGTTCTTGGCTCATTAAAATTTATATCATTATTTCTCCTCCATGTTTCTTCGTGTTTTATCTCTCTTGTTGGGCTCCCTCAGCCGCCTTAATGACCTGCTCAGACCCTTCCAAAACTAGAGAGCATTTGAAAAATAAAGATCAAGAAGTAGAGGATGGGTTCCCTCCTAACGACCGAATGTATTCATCATTTGCCTTCTTCTGTTTCCCACTCTTCCGCGAGTCATCACTTTCGTAGCTGGACCGCAGATAAGAGCTACTTCCATTATTTTTAATAATGGTGAATCACTTAGCTCTCTCAGGGGATTCAAACCTGAATAAAATAGACAGCCATGATTGCAACAATGGCGGTGGTCGTGAGAAGACGATATACCCGGATGACGACTTCGTACGTTGACGGTCCCACTACTTTAGATTGGCTGAGTAGCTGATAGATCCAAGGACCGCAGTTGAGGAGAAGCAAGCGTGTAGCGGTTGTGGGAATCGAATCAATACACCCTTAATTTCCACATTTTTTAAGTTTCGTTATTATTACACTACGCGAGCATTGCGGTTTGCTCTGCGAACGCAAGGCCTGGGGCGGATGACTGGCCACTGCGACGGCGCGTCGACCTTAGCGTGGCAACGCTTATACCGTCTGCCAAGTGCACGCAGCCGACGCACGGTCGGAAATGGTCCGTAAGGTCATCGTCAACCGCTGGGTAGGCGAGGCTCGCCTGTGAGGAGGAGCGATGCTACTCTCGATGGCAGACGAGAAGCGAAAAGCTTAAAATTGACAATAGTAACTTACTATGCATTTATCCTTAATAAATTTAATTTTATTCAATATAAATTTTATTACCGTATGGAAAGAAGCCTTCTGGCCCATACTTCGCTAGATATGCAGCTAAGGCACGTATCGGCCAATGCGAATGCAGTGCTGTATCGTCTGCTGCCGTCGCCGACTTGAGGGGAATCTTGCGGTGCTCGGAGCTGTTTCTTTTCCTTTTGGCTCTACACATGTGTTGATAATCAATTCAGTCTTTTATTTTAACGTCGCATTCGTGGAAGACCAGGACGGTGATCTGCGCCCTTTATACGGCGTGGAACATCGCTATACATTACCTGAGCCCCTACGTCATCGATTACGTTTCGCCGCCGCGCAGAGCATGCTGGTGGTCTCCTATCAACCCTATCAACCTTATCAGGCCTTTTCGACCTATCAGCCGACGCGTTTTTTTCCCGCTTCTTGTCCATCATAGCAAAACATAACCTCGAACCGGTCTTCTCGTGACGTCACATGTTTGTAAACAGAGCGTCGTCTATTGGTGCGAGTTATCTGCAGCTTCCCTTGCTTTATGGTAGTTGCTATACTGACGAGGATCAAGCTATTTCTGGACTTTTCGACTGGTTTCCTCCTCCTTTTTAGTTGTACAACTAACATAGTCTGTGCTTCAGGTAATAGGGTAATAGGTGCTTCAGGTAATCATTTCCTCTCGACCTTGCTGGTAAAGGGACCATGAAATGATTTTCGTGAATTCCGAGTACTCTGCAGGAAACAGTTCTCATGATGCCTCGCTGTCGTACACGCATCGTCTTTTAACCGTATTCAGTACAGCGGGGACGCAGTTACCAGGTAAAAACAGTGGGGCGCAACCGCCGTATAGATGCCTTCGAAGAGGGGTTACGTCATCGCCATCCAATCCTTTCAGCCAACTGTGAACGACGAGGAGGACACACGCCGCGGGCAACATGGGTGCATGGTTTCAGTTTGGACAACAATGACGTCGTATATCTGCCGTGGAAATCAGTTGAAATATGGCGAAACGCCAATTGTTAGCGATATAGGAAGAGGTTATGCGACTAGGAATCGTTCGGAACGCAGGAGCAGGTAACCGTGTATTCACACGAGCGCCTTTTCTGACTGCGCAGCGACTGAAGGAGGAGAGGGAGGTATCAGCGTAATCACCCAATCATCCAACCATTCCGTCGCGCGCGGGGCTTATCGTACAGCAGAATCTAGGAAGCGCGCACGTTCTTATCTTATTTTTGGCGAGATATGAAAAGCGCCTTGTGCAACATCACTGCGCTCGGCAGCTCCGTCCGTCAGAAAGAACCACGCGGATAATTTGTTCGCGGGGCCAAGAATCTGACGACTGACGCGCAGAGCCTTCCAGGAGGACGAAAAAGAAAAAAGAAAGCCACCTTATCTTGCCAATGTGACAAGCTCTTTTGTTTTTATCTAATACACCTGGTGGAGCAACACTCGATTTTGTGGAAATTTGCCGATGAGCAATACCGAAATGTACCATGGAAACATGCCATGTGAGAACGCATCGTTTTTGAAATGAAAAAGAGGCACCTGGATGCCGAAGCAACGGTATGTATGTACACCAAAACACGTTTTGGGTCCCTATATTCACGGCGTAGTCGTTGTATCAGTTAAGAACGTGTTAATTATTAATAACGAGTTGGCTGCATGCTCGCATTCCATACCAAAAGGTATCGGCTCAGGATGCTGGTGGTTTCGTTTAAAAGCGAGAAAATGTGTGAGCAGTATGTCCAACGCCAGGTAAGCCAAAGGGGCTCAAGATTTAATCCACGAGTCGGCCACTGCGGAGGTCGCGCATATTCATAGTTGTCTTGCATCCTAAATTAACCGTGTAATGCTATAATATTTTAGGGCTGTAATTACACAAGCTTACAGGTAGCACCCTGTGTTCACCATCACGTCTTGCAGTGCGTTCGCGGGAGGCCACTGTGTGCATACATTGTGTCCTTACAAGCATCAACGAGGACGAACAGTTGTAATAAACGGCGCCAGTTTTCCTCGGTTTCACTATTTTTGCGTGTTTGCCATCCATCGCGGCCACAAAGTTTGGGAACTGCCACAGCGCTTCAAAGTAACGTGTTTTAAATCTGGATAAAGCTAGTGCTAAAAATATAACATATTGACGAACTTACGTTATAGCGTCTCGCTTTGCCATAGCATTATTTCGTAATTATTCACTGGGGGAGCTTCTTATACAATGCGATATGCAAAAAGTGCGAATTCGTAAATTTCGTTTTGACTCATAATTTTATATGTATGGATGGGACGGTAACGTACCCCCCCCCCCCCAAAGAAAAAGAAAGGAAAAGATCAGGAAAGATCATAACGGTTGTTTGAGTGGGAGAGGATCATTTCCAAGAGATGTTCTTCTCCCGTTCTAATTGCACTACCAACATTGCGGGTTCATGGTGGTGAACTCTACCTCGCTATGCCACCGGTACATGCGATGAACGTTTTACTGCAATGAGTATTGTACGAAGGCAGTAGACACAAAAACATGGCCTGTCCAACGCCTAAAGCAATGGGGCCAATGAAACGCAGGAATTCGAAGCTCCCAGAGGAGGGGATCGTACCTGAACCATCCCATTTCTGCACTCTAAAAACTGAACTTCAGGGCATAGCAGGCTATGCTCCAACCATGGCCACGAGCGATAGGGTTATCGCTTCTGATTCGAAGAGAGAGGAGGGCGAACGGTTTTTCGTGTCACTTATCATATATCCGAATTGACACAAGGGAGGGGCAGGATGGGAGGGAGGGGCAGGGAATTGGCAGGATCGGCTGGCCGTTGTTTTCCACAGAGAAGTGGGCGTCGTCACGACTTTAGCAAAAAGAAGAAAAGAAGCAAGCCGGATGGAGGATAGAGGTGCGTAGAGGGTGCATGAGGTCGTCGCGGGGAGCAAACTGTTAGATGGGTCTTGGAGCAAGATCTGCCTTCTGCAGAAAGAGGACAAGGTTCCTTGCTTTAGCAGAACATGCGGCAGAACTACCACACACACACACACACACACACACCATTGAGACAAAAAGGTGTACGCTCCACTGCGTCTTTGAATAAGAAGTGAGCCAGGGCTATTATTCGCGGCAATGGTTGGCGCAGAGTGTGCTATGCGATGAAGCTGTTTTTACTGTGTTCTGAAGGTGCGACCTTTACGCCACAGCAGTCTCTGCTTTACATCACACTCATCACCGTCACACTGCTGCGGCGTCACGGCAGAAAATGAAGACACACAGCTTTCATAGCACTCTCTCCTACACTATTTCCCGCTTAGTCTTATTTACGAACGCTTTATGCATTTAAAGCCAGTTCTCACATACAGCGCTTTGCTTTATAGCGCTGGAAAATAGCGCTCAAAACCTGGCGCTGTTTTTCCGGTTGCCGTTCTCAATACTTCCGAGCACATGAGCGCTATCCTGTTGCAGTCACGGGATATCTCGTTGCCACGTGATGCACCGGTACCACCGTCCACAACGGACCACCTAGTACGCCTTGAGACGCAGCTCCGAGAGGCATTTGTACAGAGCCAGTACTGCCTTTTAGTGTTTTTCGATCTTGAAAAGGCTTATGATACCGCCTGGCGACATGGCATACTGCGGGACTTACAGTCATATGGTATCTGTGGGCGCATGATGAAGTTCCTACAAAATTTCCTCCAGTACCGCACGTTCAGGGTACGCTTGGGATCCACTCACTCTCGGCGCTTTGTACAGGAAAACGGTGTACCTCAGGGATGTATTTTATGCGTTACACTGTTCATAGTAAAAATAAACTCTATATCGCAGGCTATTCCACCTAGTGTGCCATACAGTCTTTATGTAGATGATATTCAGATATCATACAGATCATCAAGCCTCTCAAGAGCGGAGAGGCAAACACAGTTGGTGATAAATAAGCTAGTCAGCTGGGCAGAACAAAATGGCTTCCGCTTTTCCACTGAGAAAACTGCGTGTGTGGTATTCTCCCGTAAGCGTGGAATCTTTCCAAATCCTGTACTGAAACTAAACGGTCAGGAAATCCCAGTCCAGAAAGAAAGTAAATTCCTCGATCTTATCTTTGACCATAAACTGACCTTTATCCCACATATTAAAGGTATAAAACAGAAATGTAGCAAAGCATTCAACATCATGAAGGTACTGTCGCATAAATCTTGAGGAGCCGATAAGGAAACATTACAAAGAATATATACATCTACAATACGCTCAATCCTGGATTATGGAGCAGTTGTGTATGGCTCTGCTAGGAAAACACCGCTTAAAATGCTGGACCCCATACAATATCAGGTCCTTCGACTTGCAACTGGACCATTCCGCACATCTCCTGTAGAAAGCCTCTATGTGGAGTCTGCTATTAACAGCTTAAAGAAACGAAGAGAGTTTCTGTCCTTTATGTACTCAGCAAAAGTGAGAAGCTATATCCAGAAAATCCGGCATATACGTGCGTCATGGAGACGCAACACAAAAAGCTTTTTGAAAATAGATCTACTATGATCCCTCCTTTATGTCTTCGACTAGAACAGGCTTCCCAGCATCTGGACTTCCCAGAGTTTCGGAACCAACTTTTCGAATCTGTAGAAGATATGGCACCATGGATATAGAAGAGGGTGCCATGTAACCTCCTTTTGACAAATTATGACAAGAAAACAGTGGCTCCAGAAGTTATACAACAAGAATATTTACAGATAAAGGACAGCTTTGGCGAACATAGAGAATTTTACACCGATGGGACAAAAGGTGCATCTGGAGTGGCATGTGCTTTTGTCGAATCTATGTCCAAGAGACAGCAAAAATTAAACACTAGATGCAGTGTCTTATCTGCGGAACTATATGCAGTCAAAATGACATTAGGTTGCATTCATGAACAAAACATAGAAAAGTCAGTTATATATACAGATTCGTTAAGTGCACTCCAAGCAATAGCAAGCACGAAACAAACAGCAAACCACCTCGCCAAATCTGCACACAGAGCAGTTATAGATATCCTAATGAAGGGATATATGGCAATGCTTACATGGATACCAAGTCATACAAACATTCGTGGGAACGAACTTGCAGATCGCGAGGCTTCACGGGCACTACAGGGAGATTTGACAGAACAACGAATTTTGTTACAGGATTATAGAACAACACTAAAAAAGGCTTTATATTATGACTGGCGGAAAAGATGGGACAAAGAGACAAAGAACAAGCTGCACTTCATTAAACCAACCTTGTCAGGGACTAATGTTCCTAGTACCATGGACCGGAGAACACAAGTAACATATAGCAGATTACGCATTGGACACACATGGTTTACCCACCCTCACTTACTGAGAGGGGAAGACCCACCATGCTGCAATCTCTGCGAAACTCCCCTCACTGTAGTTCACGTTTTTCTTGTACGCCCTGCATACCATGCACTCCGGCTTAAATACTTTAAGATGACCTACGACTTGCATATGCCACTCCATATGTCCCTCCTGGTCGGTGATGAACCACTCCTACCTGTTGAAAATATAATAGGCTTTCTCCGAGATGCAAAATTTATCTACGCTGTTTAACGCTGCGCTGACACGCTTTGAGGTCGTAGGAACAAGCTGGTAGGCCCTCGCCCAGGTGCACCCCGAAGTCCTTAGGACAGAGGAGGATTGGCGACTCCCTCGCCGGGGGTGCATCTGGAATCCCCCTTCGGGTAGAGGACCCGGTGATCCCCTCGCCTGGTGTACCTCCGAAGTTTCACAATGGGAAACAGAGGAATATTTGGTGACTCCCTCGCCTGGAGGTACCCAAAGTTCCGCACCTCAGTATAAGTGGTATCATTACCTATGACAAAATAACCACAGACAATTGCTTGAAAATTGACCATACGTTGCTCACTACATAACATTACGTGAGGAGAACGCACACCCAGTGATACAACGTTATGGGCAATGAATCAAACCAGCTAGCCTTCAATAAACCAACATAATTAGTACGGCGCAGCATGATCCAGATATCTTTGCGCCAGAAAGTCCCAAATCAAACTCAAACTCCAACTCAAACGCACCGGTACCACCGTGATCGTTTACTGTCAGTGTAACGCCTGCCAAGCGCACTACGTAAGCGAGACGAAAACGTCTTTTAGAATGAGGTTCAATAACCGCCGATCAGACGTGACAAAAAACCCAATCCTCCAGTTTCGCGCAATTTCAGCCAACCGGGCCATTCAATTAACGAAGTTTCAATTTTTCTTCTTCAATCAAACTTTGCTTCCGATCGATCACGACAACAACGGTAATCTTACCTTATCTACAAATTCCAGTCCGCCATTAACGAAGACCCTGGTATATTCTCAACACTAAGAACTTTAACTGCTTAGATAAAGTTCTGCTTCCTTTTCTTTCTCTTTTCAGCCGGACTCCTGATACCCGTCCGACCCCAAGGACGATGACCTCACGCCTCGACTTGACACAACCACATTCACGAGCTTAACCCCAACGACCGCCAGGTGGAGCGAACCCTGACTGTGACGTCATGCTCCACATGTACAAAAGCTTGAAGACACCCTTCTAATCTCTTAGTCCTGACGAAGGCGAAGCTTCCGCCGCAACGTTGACCATACCCCTAGATACCTTTCTATTAGTTTAAATTGTAATAAATCACCCCCTGGTTTACTTCCCCTACGTTCGTTGTTTGCCTTTCATTCCTTCATAACTATATATATATATATATAGAAGTTCAAAAAAAAAAGACGCGGAAACAGATTTTAGGGAAGTTAAAAACACTAGTTTATTACATGGGGAGACGTTAAAAAGTAAAATGGGCAAGGGGTCGACGTTTCGACAGTGGCACTGTCTTCGTCAGGACAAAAGATGCGTAGCTGATTACACATTTCTTAAATAGGTTTGCTACATGACGTCATAATCGGTACGGGCACGCCACAGGCGTTTGTCAGTGAGTCAGATTCGGGAATATTCCAGAAGGTCAAGTCCGGGTGGTGATGTCATTCGCCGTAGGTCACTGTCCGCTTTGGGGAAAATTCCGGGAAGGGTGAGCGCTGCTTCAAACTTTACTGAAAAAAAGAAAGAAAGAAAGAGAAACAGAAGGGAAACGAAAAGGAGGAAAGTGTAGCTCATCTAGGCGGCCAAATTTCTTACCGTTGAAAGTGCTCCCAGATCTTCGTTAATGGTTGATTGGAATTTGTAAATGAGATAAGATTCGCGTTGTTCCCTGCATCGATCTGAGCTAAAATTTGACTGGAGAATAAAAAGTGACACGTTATTTAGTGAATGACCTGGTTGTTTGAAATGGCGAGAGACCGGGAGGTTTGGCTTTTTGGTAACGTCAGATCGGTGGTTGTTGAACCTGATCCGAAATGATGTTTTAGTCTGACCTACGTATTGTGCTTGGCACATGTCGCACTGAATGACATAAATGACGTTAGATGAATTACAGTCGAAGTCACCATTAATTTTGACGGAAAAATTGGAATTAGTACTTTTAAGTACTTGGGTGCTTTGCATTAATTTGCATATTTGACACCTTCGACTATCGCACGGGTGACAGCCGTTTCCTGGATGCGCTGCTTTGCTAACTTTAGAGCTAACTAGATTATCGTGCAGGTTGCGCGCGCGCCTGTAGGTTACCCGCGGTGGCTGAGGGAAAATTTGTCCCATGCGCTCTGATTGGAGAAGGATACTATGATGACGGTTTAGTATATTGTTAACGCTTGGAATATTGCTGCTAAATGTTAAGATGAGGTTTACGGAACCATTATCTAACACGCGTTTTTGGTTTTCGAACAGGGATTTGCGATCTGCTTTGCGGGCTTTGTTTAGAGCGTCGTCAACTAAGCTAGGTGGAAATTGACGACCGATGAATGTTTCCCTAAGTTGAGCTAGATTTCTGTCCAACCATTAACGAAGATCTGGGAGCACTTTCAACGGTAAGAAATTTGGCCGCCTAGATGAGCTACACTTTCCTCCTTTTCGTTTCCCTTCTGTTTCTCTTTCTTTCTTTCTTTTTTTCAGTAAAGTTTGAAGCAGCGCTCACCCTTCCCGGAATTTTCCCCAAAGCGGACAGTGACCTACGGCGAATGACATCACCACCCGGACTTGACCTTCTGGAATATTCCCGAATCTGACTCACTGACAAACGCCTGTGGCGTGCCCGTACCGATTATGACGTCATGTAGCAAACCTATTTAAGAAATGTGTAATCAGCTACGCATCTTTTGTCCTGACGAAGACAGTGCCACTGTCGAAACGTCGACCCCTTGCCCATTTTACTTTTTAACGTCTCCCCATGTAATAAACTAGTGTTTTTAACTTCCCTAAAATCTGTTTCCGCGTCTTTTTTTTTTTTTGAACTTCTGTAAAACTTCGTGGCCGTTTGATAATCCTTTTACCTCACCCTATATATATATATATATATATATATATAAGCAGGAAAAATCAGAAGACGACAAAGAGCTTACAGGAAAACACAAAGGGGAGTTTATTAACACATATAGGGATTGTCACATTCTCATAGATCAGAGTTAGACAAATTCCTCCAAAAGAAAAACATCCACCTGAAGCTCCGAAAGCAAAAGAAATTATTTAGAGACAAAACCGATTGCCCTCCAACTCATAATACTTCCACAGATTCGGCACCCCCTAATTCCGAAGCCCGTAGCAATACTTCACAACTATGTGCAGATACCCCGTTAGACAGCAACAGCCAGTTTGCCCCCGACATCCCCACACTAACCAAATGTAGCGTAGTGAACCTTTCTTCCCGTGATCTTACACCCGCGGAAATCTCTCTACTGGAGAAGGGATTATCGTTTTGTCCCAATAACAGTAAAATCGATGAATATCAGCTACATCTGGATCTTGACAACTTTGCGCGGCGACTACGCCTTACGGAATACTTCTACGACAAACCGCAATCAAATCTAAATCCTTTCCGTATAAAATCCGATTTTACTCCCAACCCGAACCGAGATAAAAGTCTTGATATGTATATCAAAGCTGTTCAGAAAGATATTCTCAGTACTTATGCAAGCTCAAACAATCGGAAATTCCGGCACAATCTTACGAAAGCAGAACAGCAAAGCTTGTCCGCGCTAGAAAGCAACGAAGGTATCATCATCAAACAGGCTGATAAAGGAGGTGCCATAGTCGTAATGGATAAGCAAGCTTATGTGGCGGAAGGACTCCGTCAACTTAATTGTGCAGACTTTTACAAACCTCTCGAATCCGACCCCACTAATGAAATTGCCGCAGATATATGTAAAACACTAAAACGGTTAAAGACCACTAAGAAAATTGGCGATGCGCTCTACGAATACTTACTTCCTAAAGACCCTAAACCAGGCCGATTTTACATGCTCCCTAAGATACATAAACCAGGCAATCCCGGAAGACCAATTGTGTCCAGTAACGGTACCGCTACAGAAAATATATCGTCCTTCGTCGATCACGTTCTCAAATCTATCCCCCCTAAATTACCTTCCTACGTCAAAGATACCAACCATTTCCTTCAAACTGTATCGCAAGTAACCGTCCCCTCAAGCTGTCTCTTGGCAACGTTAGACGTCACGTCCCTTTACGCTAATATTCCCCACGCAGATGGTATAGCAGCGGCCGTTTCAGCATACAAAAATCAACCTGACCAGCCGTATGATCCTACTGTCCTCACCGAACTGCTAACACTGATTTTGAACTCCAATAACTTTGAATTTGATAACAAGCACTATCTGCAAATTAACGGGACAGCTATGGGCACGAGAATGGCCCCCAACTATGCAAATATCTTCATGGCATCCCTGGAGGAAACATTTCTCGAATGTTCCGTGTTGAAACCACTTGTGTACAAGAGATTTTTAGATGATATTTTTATCATATGGCCTCATTCTGAAAGCGACCTTCTCACGTTCATCAACCGGTTCAACCAAATTCACCCTAACATTCAATTTACCTCCCACAGCTCCGCCTCCACTGTTACCTTCTTGGATGTGGAAGTCAAGTTACAAAACGGCGGCATCTCAACCAACTTATACCGGAAGCCTACCGATGCTCAGCAATACTTATCGTTCCGCAGTTGCCATCCAAGGCATACTAAGTTAGCCATACCTTATAGTCAGGCATTGCGCTACCGCAGAATATGCACTAACGATGCCGAACTAGACAAACATCTCCAACGACTAGAACAAACCTTCATTGATCGTGAATACCCCGGCAAACTTGTTAAAGACGCTATAGCCAGAGCAAGATCCACAGATCGCCAACAATTGCTCCAAAGATCTCCTCGAGACAATGGAAATTCTGCAGTAAATCTCACTGTCACATTCAATGGCAGCGTTCCTAACATTAGCCGGATACTCAACCGCCACTACACAATTCTTTCACAATCTGATCGGATGAAGGAAATATTCTCACAGCCACCGCGCGTAAGTTATCGCCGGGCGCGGAACATCCAAGACAGACTAGTAAATGCCAAAATTAACAAACTTCCAGAAAATAACATTGGCTGCCACCCTTGTAATGCAACTAGATGCCAAATTTGTAAATCAATGCAAGCCGCTAACTCTGCAGATAGTACCAATTCTAGTTATCGGGTCAACATTAATGGCGACTTTAACTGTAATTCTTCCAATGTTGTCTACCTTCTTCAATGTAATGAATGCAACGCCCAATATATCGGACAGACAGCTACTTCATTTAGAACGCGATTCAATAACCACAAATCTGACGTCGCGAAGAAACCTAATCTGCCAGTGTCGCGCCATTTCAGTAAACCAGGACACTCAATCACCAATATATCTATTTTCATCCTGCAGTCAGGCTTTCTTTCCCAGCGGCTCAGGGAACAGCGCGAGTCTTATCTCATTCATAAATTCCAGTGTCAGATAAACGAAGATCCAGGAATCCTTTCTACTATTCGCAACCTGCATTCCTAATCCAGCACAATACATACACTCTTTTGTCTCTTTTTCAGGCTCACGGGTATTTCCTCAATGTCCTGCTGCACAGACCCGGCCATTCCCCTTTCACTTAGTCACCAACCTATGTTAGTCATGACAAAAGCGCATGCGCTGCTCTCTTTCCCTTGTACACAACCCTCTCCCATATATAAAGCTTGTTCTTGTCACCAAACCCCAGTCCCGTCGAAGGCAGCGCTGACTGCCGAAACGTCGACCCCTATCCCTATATGTGTTAATAAACTCCCCTTTGTGTTTTCCTGTAAGCTCTTTGTCGTCTTCTGATTTTTCCTGCTGGACAAAAGTCTACGGAACGCGCGAGCGGCGTACTTTCTCTGGGCAGAGACACCCTAGCGGCGAGCGGATGCGGGCGAGTCCACGCGTTCAGAGGGATGAAAGAGTGCGCTTGTGGCGACACACCGTGGTAGTAGTGGTAACTTTGTTTTTGAGTGTAACGAACGCCAAAATGACTTCGTTTTCGGTCTGCTGCACCGAGCGCGAGTGGAAGTCCCTCCGCTATCGGAGAGATAACAGGGCGCTAAGATGAATTGAGGTGACAACGGGCTGCAGTGCCTAGCTTGTTTCTTTTTTTACGCCTCAGCGTAATGCAGCTGACATGGCCTGCGCAGAGCCCGGACTTAAACATCATCGAAAACGTCTGGGGCAGCCTGAAGAATAGGATGAGCAAGAGACGGACGCCTACAAGGAGCAAGGACGCACTCTGGGAATATATAGAAGCAGAGTGGTCCTTGCTACGTGAAGACGTGGACCTTGTCTGTCGGCTATACGCTTCCCTTCCTGTGCGTATGGCCCCAGTTATTGCTGCGAAAGGGGGCCGACAAAGTATTGAGACAGTATCGTCTCCCCCTGCCGCTTTTTTGTGTGTGTGTGTGTTCAAGGGTATACGCTCTTTTCTTCTGTTTTTGTCTAATAAAAAAGAAAAAAGCTAGGGACTGCGAGCCCGTTGTCACCTTAATTCATCTTAGCGCCCTGTTATCTCTCCGATAGCGGGGAGACTTCCTTCCCGCGATACCACTCGCGGTCGGTGCAGTAGACCGAAACCGAAACCATTTTGGCGTTCGTTACACTCAAAAGCAAAGTTACCACCACTACCAGGGTGGGTCGCCACAAGCGCACTCTTCCATCCCTCTGAACGGGTGGACTCGCCCGCTACCGCTCGCCGCTAGGGTGTCTCTGCCCTGAGAAAATACGCCGCTCGCGCGTTCCGTAAACCTTTGTGCAGCACAGTACCACGCATTGTTGAAAAATGCGTTATTTCCTCTCAGTCCACGTGATGTTATATTCGCGGTTATTTCCTATATTTCCGATTTGACCTCTCAACACTGCCTTCATCTGCACAAACCTGGATGCAGAAACAAATATATTTAATCACAATTAGTCGCGTACGTGGTGCGTAGTCCACATATTGTTGGTTTTGTACTTTCTCACGATTCATAGCGCGAGAACTAAGGTTGCTTCATGTGCTTGCAAAACGAGCATTATCATTCCTCGGTATTACTTCGATGTTTCTACGGCGCGACACCGCTGACGAGATATTCCCTATAGATGCGCACAGTTGGGTGTTAATTCCTCATATTTGTTAATTAAGCCCCTTGAGCAAGCAGCTTTGAACGGGTTAAGTACGTGTAATTCTGAGCAGTTGCGACTCAAACGAAATGGTCGAAGAAAACAGTCACGGCTATCCATAACGCAAGTTATTAACGCCATCAGCGATAACCAGAGCAGGGATGCATTTCACCAGCAATCACCATTAACCTGATAATTGACGCATTTACATAGATGGTAAAAACAATAAAAGGAAAGACAATCCCATTCATGAAACAAGGAAAAGAGTAAAGGCGACATTTTGTAGATCCATGAAGAAGAGCGAGAGACTCGGACACAGAAGACGACACACGCATGTTCTCAGAACATGCTGCAGAGAACATGCGTGTGTCATCTTCCGTGTGTCTCGGTCCTCTTCAAGAATCGCATTCGCTTGTTACTTTCGGGTATGACACATCTCCTGTATCATCACCATTCAATTACATCAGGTACTCTATCGTGATCCCGATTGTAAAACTTCCGCCACGTATAACAGATTTAAGAGAAATGATATATACGGCAGGAGCGAAAGAAGTGGAACAAGTTTCTGAGTTTCACATATAAGAGCTACGCGACAAAACCCCGACACACATCAATGAAATGGGAAGTTGAAATTTTAACGACAAGGTTAATTCTAAGGATAAAAGCGTGCGGCTGGAGGGGCTTAAAGGCCTATTCACTTTTTACGGCTGCGGAAGGAGATAGAGAATGTGCAAAGTTCCCTTTAGCGACAATTCGGCGCAATCGAAGCGGGCAAAGCAAACGCTACAGCGATTCTCCCGAGTATTGGTGCAAACTAGGATTACAAGGCTTGCGACACATATTCGCAAAAAGTACAAATGCCTCCTGCAATCGCGGACCAGAAGGGCGATTCCCGTCTTGCGAGTAAAAGGGCTGCTTGCCTAAGTTGCCGGTTTGCGGCGTCACGTGCTCCGCCTAATAGTGAGATTATTTTGTCACCCGCCTTTTATTTATTTATTTTTTTTTTGCGATTGTATTTGGCGCCGCCCGTCCGGCGTCTGACACAGAGGAGTCGTCGGATGTCCTTTCTCCCTCACCACAGGAGACGATTTCCCAGAGAGAGAGAAAAAAAAAGTGCTCGATGACCTGGAGTCACAATGAGCCAGGAGAAGGTGCGAGCGAATCGCTGTCGCTTTTGTGCACTGTGGGCGCTACTATATACGCTAATTTTTTCAGGAAATCCGCATTTGCCAGACGAAAGATTTGTAAGATTTTGCGTGACAGCTCCCGAAAGTAGCATCTTCATATCATGCGGTAAAAATAGTGTGTTCGAAGTGCCTTTAATACTCCTTCAACATTAGCGACGAAGCTGCCGTACCAGAACTATACCACTCGTCAGAGCCGTGTATTATACACGGCTCTGGTACGCGTTGCTCAGACACACCCTCTTCCGGAATGAGGCGAAATACGGTGCGCAGTGTGGCGAAATTTCGGCGCACGCCATATATAGCTCCCAAATTTAACTCGCAGATCAAGCACTGTGAGCTCGCTCATGTTTATAATTTTCTAGCGACGTAACGTCATGAACTGCGAATTAATTATCAACGCACACTTTCCCAGTGCAGTTTGTGTTAACGCAACCTACTTCACCCATTGCATAGAATGTGAGGTTTTGGTTGCTGCACTTTGCACATAACAACATTGCATAACTTACACAGGTTACTTCCGCCCTGTCTTTCTTATAGTCATGGACCAGCTCTTGACAGATTTGTGCTTTCTCTGATATATGGTGCATTTTGCACTAATCGACTTCCAGTCAGGGAGTTTATGTAAACTCCCGGGATACGCACCCACTGTGCGTTCCTTGGCTTGCTGCCGGGTGACCATATTGATTTCAGATAATTAAGTGGAGGAAACATTTTGATCCATAATGGGCGGGACTTGTTATCTTGAAACACTTCTTGAGTTAGTGTTGGAGCCCCTCTGGAAACAGCCTGGAGCTATGGGCCATAAAAATTGAGGAGGGATTGTGTACTCTGGCAGCTATACTGCGCAAACTGCACGAGAACTGTGAGGCAGATTGTACACACTGTATCACCGGAGATCTTTCTTACCATGACATCGTGTCTTCTACATTGTTACATTCTGTTCCACTGTTTTTCAAACATTTCAAACAGAGCAAATAAGGGGTGACACGTGGATTAATAGTACGTATAAGTGCACGTGTCTAAGTAAATGACCATTGATCAGTGCCCCAGTTTCTTGTTTTGAACGCTGTCGCCCGCTTTGCATTCATATCAAAGTTTACATTTCACGCTATATCGCTAGCTAAAATGCATTAGACTCTGATCGACAAGAAGAAAGACTGATGTTTGCTGGGGAAAATCGATGGGGCGCTACTCTTGGTCACGTTAAACGATTCTTACTTGGAGTATGAATGTCGCTGAGCCATTTGGCGATCAATTCTCTTGTTACTTATTAGGCTTCTACGCACGACATGTTGTTTGTTCGCTTTCCTGCTCCAGACTTGAGAGTCGAAGAACCGTCCTTCGTTGAGAGGTTTTGTAGAGTTTAGCGAAGGAATGCTTACGGTGAATGAATCAAATGCTCCAGGTCGGGACGCACCGGTATTTCGAACAGATATTGTCCTTGCACATGAAATATTGGCGGTTCTCCACCCGAGGGTTTTGCTTCACTGTATCTTCAAAGGATCACTGGATTTTCCAGTTTTCGGAATGCTTACGTTGTTTGGTTTCGGAACCCCGTACCACTGGCTAGGGTCTCGCTGTTTCACTTTCTCCTGTTTCGTTTTTGCTGACGTTGATAGTGAACGGTGTATTAAGAAGCGCACGATGAAACTGAGCGGTTTGGATGCCTGCAAGAAGGGCAGTCGTCTTCCTTTCGCTATTTGCACACAGAACCTTTGCATAATAATACGTATCATTTGGCAAAGAGATTATACGTGCTTACCGAAGTTACATATTAACTTTGGGAACTACTAGACGAATTTTAGCGTATAGACGGCCCTTTGTTTACAAACATGTGGCGTCACGAAAAGACTCGTAAGAGGTGGCATTTTGCTGTAGTGAGCAAAAAGCGGGGAAAACGCGTCGGCTGATCAGCTGATAGTGCCCACCAGCATGCTTTGAGCGGAGGTGTTACGTATTCAATGACGCAGGGGCGCAGGGGTCGTCTATACTTCATGTAAGCATATAGCACTGCCTGCCCCAAGGTAGGTGTAGAATTCCGTTGCTGTTTTTTGGTGCGTTTTCTTTGGCGCTTACCGCTTGAACGCTGGAATCCCCGGCAACGGTGACCCCTTACTGGCCGCGTTTATGTTCGTCTTTAGATATCCCGAATCCGAACGTTCACTAGGCGCTGATTATAGCTCCTCCATCCTTTCATTGTGCGTTTCCTCTACGACACACGGAGACACCGATGGGACTGTCGGATACGCCTGTTCGATGTCTTTTTGACTATTGCCATATTGTTGTCGAATCCTTCTGAACTGTTCATTCGAGGTGGTGCAGGTTTTCTAGCATTCGAACGTGTCTCTAAAAACGTGTTCTCACGTATTACGGGGGCAAACTGATCCAAGGGTGTTCCGATGACGATAATTATCTAGTGAACAGTTTAATAAACAGCTAACAATATTTAAACCGTTTTTGAGGTCCTGGCACGCTGACACGCAGCAGCAAAGACCTCCTTCCAGGGGGCCTTCCGTCACCGTCAGGAGCAGGAGGCAAATGTACGTGAGAAGAGATATAGCGATTGGACTTTAAAGGGGGGTTGGAACACTTTTATAGATGTGGTTAATTCCATTATGGGCGCTTTGTACTGCACTGCAGAATATTGAAGGAAAAGTATTCTTCTGCTACGTGCCCCACTTGCCAGATACAAGCCCTCGAACACACTCGCGAGCAAAGCGCAGACGCCACAGAGTCCGCATTTGCGTCTATTCCTACTGGCAGCCGTAAATACGTGACTTCTTTTGCGCTGCCTCACTGGTGGCAGCGAGGACTGTGATGTCAGAGCCGCATGAGTTTCGGTATTCGCGGAGCCCATTTTCTCGGCGTCAATTACCCTCTTTGCTGTGAACCTTTCAACGCAAGTTCACATCGATGCAACGAACGGTCTTTTACGTTTATCTGGGATAACCCGGCATGACATGTCGCAACCCCTTTAAACTTAGCTCGAGTGACAATCTTTAAATATTGGTCGCACCCTTCTGCTGCTGTATCTCGTCATCTTCAAGAACTACGGCAATTTAGCTCTTCACATCCACCAGGACAGATGCCTTTGAAGTCAGCAAAGGAGGTAAGACACCCGCCCTGTCGTTGGACGGAGATGCTATGCGCAGTGTGGTCTTGATGCGTCGTTTATGCTTGCTTGACTGTAGGAGAGCAAGTCGGAGCTCACGGTTTTTTTTGTACCAGTAGGATGGCAGAGTTCATTGAGCATGCGATGGTCGGTGGTATATCCACAGTCATCCTGAAGACTGGGACGTGGTAAGTTCAAATCCCACCACGGGTGCACTGCCTGGAGGTTTCCCCTCGCTTTTTCTCTTCTTTTTTTTTTTTCTCATGATTTTCCGGACGGACGTCGGCGCGGTCACCGCTGGAGTAGGCCAATGCCACATCTTTCCCCCGTGTATTCCACTCCTTTTTTCTGTCATTCTTACGCGTGTGCACCTCAGCCTAGCGGTGCTAAACACGAAATAAAACAACTTTTTTGTGTCGTTCGATCTCTGTGTAGTCATTTGTCGGTTAACGACGCGAGGCGGCGTCTACCGGGTCTTGGCACCAAAACAATCTCGGAGAAGGCCCCAAGAACCTAACACAAGCTTTGATGCAGAGGAGGTTCAACGATGCAGAACAAGTCAACCGACACACTACGACGAATAAATGAACAATAAGCAAGCGAGCTCGCGTGTACGTGAGGAACGTAACATCTTCTTGAGACTAGGGAGTGGACACGAAGACGGGAGCGGTAACGGAATAGAGAATAACAGGGCGAGGTCGACCTCTTGTCCTCTGTTCCGTGCCGTCCTCGTCTCTGTCCTCATTCCTCAGTGCCATGGAGATGCTACCCTCGAAACAAACTACCAATACGTGCATGTAAAGAGCAGGAACCCGCGTTTTCAGTCTATTCCTTTCTTGCTCTCCTTCTATCTTTCTCACAGGGGGAGCTCAATAATCCTAATAAGCTCCCTCTAACCCTTGTAGAAGTACAGTGTAACGTTTAATACGCAGTACGCCTATTTGTTATTCTTCCTACTACTGTTTACTGCATCTAATCTAATTTGTACCTACATATGTGTACGATATTTTTAGCATTTTTCTATACTAAAAGTATCTCTTAGTCTTCTCGCAGCAATAGCGAAATTTCCAAATCCTCTTCTGCTTGATAATCGGATTAAGGTCTTATAATCTGCGCCCTATTATGTTTAATAGTGTGCAAAAGAGATTTCTTTTTCGTTTCAAGTTATACTGCGCAAGGTTTAGAAACTTAATTGGAAGCTGTTTGCCCTTTCAACTATTTTATTTCCAGTTTATTTTCTCCAAGAAGAGACTAATCATAACAAGGTTATGGTAGCGTGAGGGAAAATTGCTGAATGTTTGCACACTGGAATGTAGCAAAAGCTGGAAGTTTAATACTGTGCAAGAAGCTAATTAATGTGATCGTATACTTGACGGCTTGGTTTGGCTGGAACTGTTCACCCTGTACTTCTCAAGTCCATTGATTTTATTTATCGGCATCTTCATCATGTAGACTGTCGCTCCGCCATGAAGTGTGGAAGGTTAGGGTGCAATCGCGATGTAAACATTGACGTTTGCCTGGGATGTGGAATCACGAACGTTCCTTCACATTACTTAACGACTTCAGAAAATCACGGAAAGGCTTTGCGTGACTTTCTGGAGCTTTGTTTTCACATAGAAGGAGGACGACTCCAACTGATTTCGATTTCTGCGACCACGGCCCATAGTCCACGAAGTGTCAAGCCCTTCACGGGCTAGGCTAGCTCCTCTTCAATCACCACAATAAAAACGAAAGAACAAGGACAACGAAAACGAGGATGTCAAGGGATATTTTCTCTCTCGAGTGAGGATAAGCCATGCTACGCGTGAGTAAGGATCACTGGGATACATGGAAATCCTCTACCACAGCATTTTTTTCATATCCTGCTTCCTCATTACAAGCGAAAAAGACGTGTAGCAGACCATAGAAATATTCATTCTTTGTCTGCCCCTCTTGTGGGTAGCTCGGAAGGAAGGGTGACGAGCGCAATTTACATTCCTGTCATTTCTAATCCATTACACCAGGGTTCTCGTTTTCGTTTTCGTGAGAGGTGCCGGACAGGCCGAACAGGGCAGTCGCCCTCGGAGCAGGGAAATGGCGAATACGAAATCAAACGTGAATTCCGATTTTCCGTCGGATCAACCACAGCTGAAATGGCTATATATATGGATATATCCATATGGAACATATGGATCAACCACTCCGGCGCGATACGACTTCTCAGCGGAGGCGCCAACAGTCACGTGACCGGAGCCCTGCAAAACCTCACAACTGCTCTGACCCTGCAGTTGAGAGCGACCAAGAGTGCTCCAAGACGGAGAAAAGTGCTTGAAAACAACCATCCAAATGTTATGCGTGCGCCCTGTTTCTGCCAGCCGAACAGGGAGCCAGAGCGCTCTAGAACGGTCTGAGGCGACCAGTTGAGGATACCATTAGTAGATGGGAAGGTGCTCGATAACGGTTCCAGAAACATGATAAGCCAATCGCCCAACTCCTTTGGAGTGGCTGTCATCACGTTGCTCTTCTTGGATTTGAGATACTCCTGTATCCTAATCGTATGCCTATAGTGCTCCCTATCTACTAAAATTCCTAATTTGTTACATACCATTCCTCGCAATTCATTGATTCCTTCGTATCGCGTACAGGCCTTGTTACTAAAGGTCGCAACTACGAATTTAGTTTTAGTTTACCATGTTAATATGTTTATTTTATATGTAATATTATTAATACCTAGACATATTATTCAATACGGCCAATATGTTTAGTTTAGTTTAATGTATTATATACCATTATCATTCCTCGCAATTCATTGATTCCGTTGTATCGCATACAGGCGTTGGTACTAAAAGCCGCAACTATGAATTTAGTTTCATGTGCATTGCTGAGAGTACACTGTGTGCTCATTTTAATTCGAGTGTCTGACACTGAATTTGCTGCAAAATTAGGTTAGAATTTTCACAAGAGACAGATGTCGACAGGAGACTCCGCGGAGACGTCGTGTGTTTCCAAGTGAGAATAGAAGGGTTTGTCACTCGACCACGTGGAAGCCACACGTGCCGGCGTACGAGTAAAGCCACTTAGTATTTGCCCTACTGGAAAGCACCATTAGCGAGCCCCGCTCTAGGGAATGATTCTCTGTTGATTTTTTCATTGAATATGTGACATATATGATCTCTTGTCGTTGAAGTGAATGGGGGGGGGGTCTGCAGGCGTTCGATAATGGGCGCTTTGCTGGACGCTGTGCAGCGCTCTTGTGGACGAACAGTGAATATCCTTGAGCCGGTCAGTGTTCTGCCATGATGACCTAAAGGTGATGATGATGACTGGAGTTTTGGTGGCGCATCGACAACAATAGACCTGACGAAATCGAAGGAAATATCGATGTCGGGATTGCAATCCTGGGATACTAGCGTTCTGCTGCGTGACATTGTAGCCCAGGTTGAGTACAACGATATCTGATTCTGTCAGCAATTCTGCCGTCGATCTGGGAGCTGAACGAATGAGCAGGGAGCTGAGCGGGGGATTAATGAGCATGTGTTAGCGGAATTCACAAGTGTCGACCTATGCCGGCAAGTCAGTTTCATCACTCTATACTTGCGCCAAGGCTCCGCAGCACACCGGCTACGCTGTAGCTCTGCGGCGTCCGTGTTGCCAGACGACGTGAGCGACATCTAGCGAGACTCGCTGTGCAGACACTGTGCGATCAGCGACATCACCGAGTGGGTAAAAGTGTCCGTTCATTGGTAGTAGCCAAGGTCGTGTGGAAGAGTAGGAGGTGGTGGGTTGGAATCCTACCACGTGCTGTTGTGTGCTAAGGTTTTGCCTGAGTTTTCTGGAAGACGTTCGAGAGGAACGTCGGCACAGTTCCCGAGAAAGTCGATAACGGCAGCGCCCGATTGAAGACAGGGAGAATAGAAAACAACAACAAGGGCGCCCCTGAAATCGGCTCAGGGCGCACGGCAACCAATCTCTCCCTCACTCAGTCCTACTGTTCTCTCTCCATCCGTCCGCGTGTGCACCCACTCAGAGCCACAGTGGCTTCGCGGTGCTAGTACTAAATCGAAAAGACGCGCACGCTAGAGCTGTTTTCAGCATAGCGGAAGCGCCATACGAAAGCTACACGATAAAGCAATCCGACAAAATAAAGATAAGCAACGTGATCTCAGCCATTTCAAAGGGATACGAAGGCAGAAAAAATAGGCGATGTCAAGTTGCCGGTGGTGAGTAAATCAAAGAGTGATATTAAACGGTAGGAACAACTTATTTATTTACACATGGTAAACAAGACTTTCGTGCACGAGACTGCACTTCTTCAGGTTACCTGAAGAAGTGCAGTCTCGTGCACGAAAGTCTTGTTTACCATGTGTAAATAAATAAGTTGTTCCTACCGTTTAATATCACTCTTTGATTTACCATTTCAAAGGGATTAGGTGATTCGCTTATCATGCATACGGGACCGTTATCATAAAGACTTTCCAATCTGGCAAATCTCCCGACTGAGCCGGCGCCGCTGTGAAAAAAACAAACGAGTCCGTGCATAGCGAGAGTGAGGGGCCCCTCTCCGTTTCCAAGCAGCGTGACGCGACGTGACCGAACCGATGCCCAAAAGTGAGTTAAAGAAATTTTATCGCATTTATTTTTATTATTCCGTGTTAGCTCCAAGAAGCAACGTGGGTATGAGCGGCGTACAGATGTGGACAGACGCAGAGAGTACAGCAGAAAGGCGTGGAGGGACAGGGGTGTTACAATGCGTCTTGGGCCGACTTCAGGTGCAACTGCGCCGGCATTCGTCTGGAAAGTCTTCGGAAAACCCAGGGAAGGCTCAGACAGCACAGCCGGTGGTAGGATTCGAACCCACCACCTACTAGTCTTCAGCACGACCTTGGCCACTAGCAACGAGCCGGACGCCTTAACACGCTCGGCCATACCGCGCATATCATAACTGTAACCATAACACAATGTAAGGAAGAAGACGCACGGCCTGATACACAGGATGCCCAGAGTGCCCGGAGCTAACGCAATCTTGCAAACGTGCGATACAGTGTCCGCGTCCCAATCGCCTGACCGTGAGGACTTCAGTCTCACTAGGCCTGTTCTCCGTTTCGCTGCATCTTCTCGCGGGTTAGGGGAAATATGTATTGCGGAATGGCAGCACAATCCAGAGGTAGGAGTTCGGGAACTTGAGACCACAAACGTGACCCGACTCTGAGGAGACATCTTGGGAATGATGCCTGCACACGGTATCCCTCCATAAAGACCTCGTGGGGAAGAAAGTGTTTCTTCCGGGACAGCGTATATATGCGGAAGAAACAGTAAGCTCGGGCGGTTTCGACGGTTGTTCGACGCTTCAGTTTTGTATTATCCCATGCTGATCGGATAGCGCGCTTGTTGTGGAAGACTCCATGTCGGTTGCTCGTTGTGTACGCCACCCAATGTCGATTGCTCGTTGTGTACGCCACCCAATGTCGATTTCTAAATATTGAAGAGGCTGAACGACACTGCGATTGTTCCGTCAACTCTTTTGGACTGTCGTCTGGCTCATCTTGCTCTCAATGCTACGCTGGTTCTGGAACTGAGTATAGCGCAAACACGAAACACATCATCTATCCGTGTATCCGTTTCGTGTTTGCGCTACCTTCAGTTCCACCAGATGCACTACTAGGCCCAAAAACGCATACCGATGCTCCTTGATATTAATCCTTGTATATTGTATAACACTGCCGAGCACAATCATTCGGTATTTTGTATGGTACGCGACGAAAAGAAAAGATTTTCTAAAGCAACGAAGGGTTGTCACAAATACGAGTACATTTAAGGTTAAAGGAGGAACTCTTCCTGATGGTTGGGTGAATAAGCAACGAGTTAGACTACATTTCACGAATTATTTCCAGGCTAACCTGTGTGTAGAGTAATCTCGTGGAATAGCCAACAGTGTCGTACAAGTCGCGCTTCGAATACAGTTCAGGTTCGCCATGAAAGTACACGTCTCCTGCATAAACGAGACGATGAATATACTCTTTGTAGTATGTTCTTATACACTGTGCACTCCGAGTCTCCAGGAGGTTTCTCATCTACTCTTGTGGGTGTTCTTGGGCTTGGAGTAAAAAGGTAAGACATAAAATACTACTATTCTACGGTCAGTACACCAATGATCACTTCAAAGAACTCTAGAAAGTCAAACGAGACAAGTGGACGAAAGTGACGTCATAACACCAGACGGCGTAAGCATCACAAGCACGACTTGCGACACTGCTCAAACTGCACGTTCAACACGACGAATTCGCAAAGCCAAGCCTATGTGCATACACACGTACAGTCAATACACACTATTAATCAGCAGTGTACGTACCTTCTTTGCATGGCACGATCTGCACTTGGGTATCGACATTTCCAATATCCAATACGTTGCCCGCAGCAACTTTAATGATTCACCAGTCCAATAAATCATCGACATATCAGCGTTTGTCAAGGCGAACAAAAAATATACAGTAGCAACAGAGAGCATGATAGGAAGGAGGACAGCAAAAACTACCATTTCCACGGGTGAAGCTAGGAGGCACGTTAATTAGAATCGAATTTTCGTTAACGCCGAGGCCACCCCGCTTCGTTGACCGATTTTTTTCTCTGACATTTTCTGTTTCGATAAATTTTTCTCGCTTCCCATTTTCTACCCTCCATGGTTGCCTTTATAAGTCAGCTCTTGTCTCTCGTATCCCCTCGGAGCTCATTATGTTGTAACGGTTGCGCTTCTTTCCGGCGCTTTTGGCTCATTTAATTTGCAGCCTCGTACGCGCTTTCATGGCCTGCAAGACGGGTTGAACACATGAGAGCCAATTCGGAACAGGGTGAATTGGGACGAGAATAAGGTGATTAGGAATAATGCGATTTCTGAACAGGGCACGACGCCAAACTTCACATAACTTCATAGCATTTACAAATCGTAGCCGCATAGAGTAATGCGCTTAACGGAAATAGCCTTTGCCAACTGTGTACAACGCGTGGGAAACGTAATCTTATTATACTACGAACGACCACAGAATTCGTGATAGTGAGTGGCAGACGCGAAAAAGAGCAGACAGCGAAAGACGGCGAATCAATGAAATCTTGTCGTTCCTATGCCGTTTTACCTTTCCTTTGAAGAGACAATCGGAAGTAATGCTATCATTGCGTGATGCATGTGTTGCGACCTAAGATATCGAAACAGTCACGTTTCCATTTGTTTTGTTTCCTCGTGCTCTGGTATTACGGACGTACAGTGCACTCAAAGAGCTGTTACTGGTAGCGTCGGAGGTGCAGAGTGCATGTCATGCTTGGGCACTCCAAGTAGAGCGAAAGAGCTGTCCTCGGCTGGGTGTGCACGATCAAATTATAAAGATATGCTTAGCGTGCAGCCACAGAGCTTCGGCTAGTTTTCTTTTGTATATGCACATGCTGGCTTGCACTGCGGCCTCCACAGGTGACGTAGTCACCGTGGAACACTGATGTCTTGCTAAGACACACTGTTAGCGCCGACCCATGATGGTGTGACTTCCCTGCGCCTGGCTGGCGAGCTCCAAGTAGAGCGAAACAGCTGTCCTCGGCTGGGAATGCACGATCAAATTATAAGCATATGATCAGCGTGCAGCCACAGAGCTTCGGCTATTTTTCTTATATATATATATATATATATATAAAGAGGGGGGGAAAGCCATGAAAAAAAAATAAGTAGATGACGCTGGACGTGTTTGAAATTCAAACTTACAGGTTAAGATGGCTTCTATGGCTGCACGTAGAAAAACAGACACTCATGGAACGATGCGACAGCACCAGAGGACACGTGTTTCGCCGTGTTTGCGGCTCGTGGGCCCTGGGTAGCTGCGCGCAGCTACCCAGGGCCAACGAGCCGCAAACACGGCGAAACACGTGTCCTCTGGTGCTGTCGCATCGTTCCATGAGTATATATATATATATATATATATATATACTTGAAGGTCTTGAAGATTCAGACGGCGCCGTATTAATACACAGAAGAAATAAGTTCGCACAGAGCACCACCAAAGGAATATTTTCAGATGACTTCATTTAATTCATTTTGAAATTACACAGACACGACGTTTCGAACGGTGGACCGTTCTTTTTCAAGTGAAAAGATATAATGAGTTGGTCAAACAGAAAACACTCACTTTCGTGTGCTTCGACAGTGGTGGGGGAAGGGAAATCGCAGTGCGTTGAGGTTGCCGAAGGGAGGTCATAAATTCTGTGTGCGGGGTCCTGTCGAGTGTGTTTCGCACGTGGGTGGGGGTTTTGTGGGGGGGGGGGATCTTTCCCTAAGACGCATTTGTGTGGAAAGGACTCGTTTGCGTCGCGTAAACGGGTGTAGCTTCTTGTTGTGTTGTAGGCGTTATTATTTCTTCATGTATTTCATAGTGGACAGCGATCCCGGGTGTTCGTTTAGTGCCGGATTGAATTTATGTATTAAAAATGATTCCTTCATTTCACGATCCCTATGGAACGTGATGTCCTCCCGTCAGGGTGAGAAACTGGGCTTTCAGAGGTGAGTTTCTCACCCTGACGGGAGGACATCACGTTCCACGTGACCTTTCGTCGCCACTCGCTCAAACGTCGCCCACCTACGCATTGCTGATGAAGGCCCAATAAGGCCGAAACAGCTGTCCAATGCTGGTGTGGCGACGTTTGGGACTTATAAACATATGTTCAACGTGCAGCCAAAGAGCCTATGCTATTTTTTTTCACTTAATACTTTACTGGCTTCGCACTGGGTTTCAGAGGTGAGTTTCTCACCCTGACGGGAGGACATCACGTTCCACGTGACCTTTCGTCGCCACTCGCTCAAACGTCGCCCACCTACGCATTGCTGATGAAGGCCCAATAAGGCCGAAACAGCTGTCCAATGCTGGTGTGGCGACGTTTGGGACTTATAAACACACACATATATATATATATATATATATATATATATATATATATATATATATATAGATAGATAGATAGGTAGATAGATAGATAGATAGACAGACAGACAGACAGACAGACAGACAGACAGATAGATAGATAGATAGATAGATAGGGGAGAAAAGACACCAGAGACTGAAGTAAAGAGGGGGAAAGTTATTTATTAAACTGGCATTTAAACTAAGGGTCTGGGGAAGTCTACGTTTCGGCGGAAGCTCCGCCTTCTTTGGGACTGAGACGAAAATCTATGTAGAATGTCTTTTAAAAGGTTACAAAGGTGTCGTCACAGCCGGTACAATTCCACTGCGAGGCAGTCGTCAGTGAGTCATGTCCTGGAAGATTCCGGAAGGTTCCTGGGTCATCGGCCGGGGAGATTACGTGTCAGAGCCTTGGAGTTCCAGAAAGGTCTGGGGTCGCGCTCGTTGAAAACCTGTTGTCCGAGGTGTTCTTAGCGTCATTGTGTCCAGCTGTAAAGAAAAGAAGAAAAGAGGCAGCGGGCACTCCGACGACACACAGAAAAAAAGTTATCCGGATATGCTTCTTACAGTTGATAGCACAACTTTATCCTCATTTATTAAAGATTGGAATTTGTAGATCAAGTACGATTCGCGTTGCTCTCTGCAGCGATCGGATGTGAAATTTGACTCTAAAATAAAAAGTGCGACGTTATTAATGGAATGACCGGGTCGACTAAAATGGCGGGAAACCGGGAGGCTGCCCTTTTTCGAAACATCTGATCGGTGGTTATTGAATCGAATCCTAAATGAATTTTTACTTTGACCTACATATTGCGCGGAGCATGTTGTACATTGAATGGTATAAATAATGTTACTGGAGTTACAGTCAAAGTCGCCATTAATTTTAAGGGAGAAGTCGGAGTTTGTACTCTTGACCGCTGCCGTGCTTTGCATTGATTTGCATATTTGACATCTTTACCATTGCATGGATGGCATCCCGCCGTTGGTGCTAATGGTTTGGGACCTTTTGAGTTGGCTAGTCTATCTTGAAGGTTGTGGGCACGTCTGTAGGTAACTCGTGGCTCCTCGTCAAATATTTGTCGTGTCCGTTCAGATTGCAGAAGGATGCTATGGTGGCGGTGGAGGATACTGTTAATATTACCCGCGCCTGCACCAAAGGTAAGAACAAGGTTTACGCAGTCGCCCTTGGGTTCGTCGTTGCGTTTACCGAATAAGTTCATCCGATCTGTTTGTCGTGCTTTAGGCAGGGCGTCTTTTACTAGACTGGGTGGAAAATTACGATTAACGAAGGTCTGCTCTAATTCCGCGAGGTTTTTGTTTAGAACATCGTCGTCCGAGCAGATCCTCCTGTATCGGAGTGCCTGGCTATAAGGAATGGCGAGTTTAGTATTGTGCGTAATTTTCCACCCAGTCTAGTAAAAGACGCCCTGTCCAAAGCACGACAAACAGACCGGATGAATTTATTCGATAAACGCAACGACGAACCCAAGGGCGACCGCGTAAACCTTGTTCTTACCTTTGGTGCAGGCGCGGGTAATATTAACAGTATCCTCCACCGCCACCATAGCATCCTTCTGCAATCTGAACGGACACGACAAATATTTGCCGAGGAGCCACGAGTTACCTACAGACGTGCCCGCAACCTTCAAGATAGACCAGTCAACTCCAAAGTTCCCAAACCATTAACACCTACGGCGGGATGCCATCCATGCAATGGTAAAAGATGTCAAATATGCAAATCAATGCAAAGCACGGCAGCGGTCAAGAGTACAAACTCCGACTTCTCCCTTAAAATCAATGACGACTTTGACTGTAACTCCAGTAACATTATTTATATCATTCAATGTACAACATGCTCCGCGCAATATGTAGGTCAAAGTAAAAATTCCTTTAGGATTCGATTCAATAACCACCGATCAGATGTTTCGAAAAAAGGTAGCCTCCCGGTTTCCCGCCATTTTAGTCGACCCGGTCATTCCATTAATAACGTCGCACTTTTTATTTTAGAGTCAAATTTCACATCCGATCGCTGCAGAGAGCAACGCGAATCGTACTTGACCTACAAATTCCAATCTTTAATAAATGAGGATAAAGGAGTGCTATCAACTGTAAGAAGCATATCCAGATAACTTTTTTTCTGTGTGTCCTCGGAGTGCCCGCTGCCTCTTTTCTTCTTTTCTTTACAGCTGGACACAATGACGCTAAGAACACCCCGGACAACAGGTTTTCAACGAGCCCGACCCCGAGACCTTTCTGGAACTCCAAGGCTCTGACACGTAATCTCCCCGGCCGATGACCCAGGAACCTTCCGGAATCTTCGAGAACATGACTCACTGACGACTGCATCGCAGTGGAATTGTACCGGCTGTGACGACACCTTTGTAACCTTTTAAAAGACCTTGCACATAGATTTTCGTCTCAGTCCCGAAGAAGGCGGAGCTTCGCCGAAACGTAGACTTCCCCAGACCCTTAGTTTAAATGCCAGTTTAATAAATAACTTTCCCCCACTCCCTACTTCAGTCTCTGGTGTCTTTTCTCCCCTATCTATATACAACATCCTGGTCGTTCGAACCTCCATTTTGTAGTATATATATGTATATATGTTTACAAGTCAAACGTGCCACAAACCCAGCCGTGGACGGCCGGTTCGAGCTTGTTGGCTCTCATTGGCACAGCGTAGGGATGTGACACGCTCTTGGGTCGGCACGAACACTGTGTCACTGCGAGACATCAGTGTTCCATACTGCAGATGTTGGGACGTGGAACACAGGGACTGAAGGAAGCACACAAACACAAGCGTCATATATATATATATATATATATATAAGGGGCTTGGGGTAGCGAAGGGCTTGGCTGTAACGGATGGCAAGCTTGCCATCCCTTACAGCCAAGCCCTTCGGTACAGGAAAATCTGCTCGAACGATGACGATCTTGACAGGAATCTAAATCAGTTGCAACAAACATTCGTTGACCGCCATTTTCCACCGAACCTTGTGAAAGACGCTCTCAACAGGGCCCGAAAGATAGAGCGCCAGTCACTATTCGGTACGCGAAAAAATAGCACAAAAGAGGACGCTATCAACCTGATCGTAACATTTGCTGGAAATATCCCAAACATTAAAGGGACTCTGACCAGAAACTGTGGGAGCTCTTTCGTACTTGTAGTCGATAAAGCACCCAACAAGGACTCTCCATGCGAAAATTCACGCATTAAAACCCCACGGTTTCTCTAAACTCGAATTTTAAACATTCGACTTCATCCGAGTGCAGCACGCCTAGCGTCAAACCGAGAAAACATACGTTTATATAGAATATCCACCCCGGCCCACCATCAAGATGACGTCAACACGGGGGCCACTCGCAACACCCACAATTGGCTCAAACGCGTCACGTGGTCACGCAATATCTGTCAATTTCCTTCATGAAATGGCATTTCTACGTTAATATATTTTTGATACAGAGCCTCAAAAAGAAAAATATACCCTGCATTTATCACCTGCAACAGTTTCTACGATTTTCTTTTCAATCTGTACACGGCGTTCGATATATGCTTCCGTATCCGGTCAGCTGTAATGGATGCCGTCTGCCAAGCTTGCGAACTGCGAACTTGTGTGACTCCCGGTTCATCCTCTTTGTTCGGGTCATTGGGTTGGTGTTGGAGTTGGTCACCATATTCTGAACGTTTCACCTATCGTTGTGGTGTACTGTTCTTGATCTGCTGCGAAGCGACGAACCGCAATGGCAGTCACTCGCCTCAGCGAACTTCTGTCTGCATCTCAAAGGAGCATGGGGACCTGATGATACCTTCAACTAAAGAAACCAAATTTGCTCTCGTGTGGTCCTGACGGAAAAGTAGTATCAACAAGGTTAGCACATTTATTTTTCAGTTCCAAGTCTACGTACTGAAAACCAGGCAGGTGCAGTCGATCATTCTCGTAGCTGTTGTGTAACGCGTATGCTTTCTTACATATCCCACAGAACCCTCCACTTTTTCAACCAAGTTATCTTTATGAGATCCTTCTGATGGCTTCTTACTAGGCTATGCCGCTCCGAAGCATTGAGATGACGAAGCGTCGTGGTAGCTGCACCTCTGCCTTCGAAAGATGAATCAGTCATTCCACACTGTGCTTACTGGCTTTGTATAGAGTCTGGCAAATCCGACAGACTTGGACTACCTTTTTCAAGAAAGTTTGAAATGTAAGTATGTGTATATTGGTTTCACATATCCACCACATATTGAGCGTGTGTATGATTGTACTTTATATGCTACAGCGTACATTATTATTCAACACGTAGTGTGGCAAACTCGACATCAGTCACACAAAGCCAACAATTGCCTTTTCTTCAATTGCTTATTTTTATCACATCATGTTTTTGTCTATATCTCAATTTACCAACCAACAAAGTATATTATTTTAGTATAATCGTTTGATATTTAACGAGTCACAGTTTTACCATGGTTTTGGCGCACTATAGCCCGAGTTGCTTATGCGTCATTAAATTGAATCATCATCATCTTCAACTGCCATTATTCAATTGAAGTGCAAGGTGGATATAATGATATGGCGAGATATATTTTTTTGCTGTCATCCTGGAATTGCTCATTTCAGAAGAATAGTCACCGTGAAGTTTGTTTTCGTTTTCAGAAACATTAAGAGGACTAAAACCAAACACTTTTCTTTCAGAGCATCCCTTATGCACCTGCATTTCAATTCCAATCTGTATTACAAGAATGACAGACCACTCAACAGAGATGAACATCTGAAAGTGAAAGAGCTGGAATGAAGATATGTTAATCTGTGTCGAAGGTTCTTAGTATGTGTGCGAGTCGAGGACATAGGTCTCAAGCTTATTCCTGTCTTCAGAAGTGGTGACAACTATGCTCCTTCTATCTATTAACCAGCTCCAGTTTTTAGGGTTCCCTGTAAACTAATGGAGCACATCATGTACTACCACGTTGTCAACCAAGTTGAGTCTGTCGATTTCTTTTTTTAAATTCCAGCATGGCTTTAGAAAAGGGTATTCAGGCAAAACTAACATAGTGGAATTCGTTCACAGCATTTCAAACTGTCTTGATTTCTGGGTCCACGTAGATGTAGTATTCTTTTTATTTTGTAAGGGCTTTTGACACTGTGCTCTATGCTCGCGTGTTGGCCAAAGTAGCCTAATTAAAATTTGATCCTGCTACCTGGATATGCAGTTTCTCAACTAACCGTAACCGTGACGACAACTCGTGAGGAGAACCTATCATATCGCCACCATGCAGCATTTGTTATGTTACAATTGCTTCACATTTTAATCTAGTCAAAAGCAAGGCCTTTTGGTGATCGGTCTTGTATGACTACGTGCCCCTCCGTTATGTAACACCACACTGGGTTCTTCAACCTATGAGAGATAAATAAATATATTGCCAAGTAAATTGTCTACAAGGCTCGTTGTTCCATTTCGCCACACTACCACAAGCAATTGTTAGAGTAGTGGCCCAGGGTATGAAGCTCGCCACTAATCATCATTCAAACAAAGTTCATAATGTAAAATCCTTTACTCAGAACACTGGCTTAACACAACAATTATGAATAAAGAGAGTAAACGTTTCATTGCCTATCCAGGTGGCATCATCCCTCCAACAGAGAACAATCAAAAACAACATCAAAGGAGTCAAATCGGTGGTCCGCATTCCTTTCATCCAGCGTATTTCATACGCTATTTGGTGGGCACTGTGCCCATCAGGCATTTTGACTGTGCATATCAAGTTGAGTGCATAGAATGTGGTGCAACCTACATTGGCGAGATAGACAAAAGACGTGGGACAAGACTAAAAGAGCCAGTTGCCAGGGCTACTAATGCTTAGCTTAACTAAACAGGACCGAATCAGTCTACCACTGCTGTCCTAAGGGACATATATTTGATGGTGCAGTAACCTTTGCTCATGACTAGCGATGGGGCCCTAGAAAGTTCTTAGAATCCTGCTTTATCAGGCGTGATGCTTCAGCCTGTAATACATACCGTGGCCCCCTATCGGATGTGTAAGATTCCCTCTTAGATAGGCTGATGTGCTCATCTTTGGCCTCTGTTGTACTGATGATGCCACCCGGATAGGCGACAAAACGTTTACGCTCTGTTTTTATTCGTTGTGTTGAGCGGTGTTTGCAGTAAAGGACGCTACATTATGAGGTTGTCACCCGGCCTTTGGAATATATTTTCAAATAAAGTTGTTGTTTTACAAAGCTCAATACATTGCAGAAATCATTCTTGTTGCCTATTGTTTTGGGGGTGCCATTCTTGCAGTCACATGAAGCACTGAAGGGCCAATTTAAAAAGTAAAGGCAGTCTGATTTATGTTCTTGCCGACATGGCACAGCGTATGTACGAGGTAGCTCCATTTCAGAAGCCTGAGAACACTCAAAGCAATTAGTGTGCTAGCATCAGATATGGTGTACAGCATTACATATTTGCTTTTGCTAGGGCAACTAAGAAGGGTGGATAGAAAGGCGGATAGAAAGGCAGTTACAACCTGTTTCCACAAAAGACACTCAGATTCATTAGCAATTTCCTCCAAGAGAGCCAATGCTTTTTCTAGATTACTAGAACATGGGTACCTGGTTATAAATAACAAGAATTCATCTACCAGAAGTCAGTGTTTCACACACCCTGCTTTCCATCAACACTATTAAAAGCTGTGTCCCCCAAACCTGCACAAAATTCCTGGAGTCTTTACTGGACATTGTTGCTGTCCCTCTCACCAGGTGCTCTGTATGAACCCGATTCACAGTTCTGGATGCACTGCCTGAGCTAACTTCAGCATGCTTTCCCAACACGAATGGTAACTGCTATGAGGAGTGTTGTACTTACTGAAAGCAACATGAAATGCTGTACCTTGTCAGGTAATGTTAATATCCTTCTTAAGACCGTAGAGAGATGTTCCTTGCTCCCTTTCTTCCAAATCTTACTATCAGACGCAAGCCCACTTGCCACCAAGCCAATGAGTTGTGCCTCACAGTCAATGCAATCAAGGGAATCTATCACTGAGGCTCAGAAAAGCTGTTTTCCATCGGGATCTGATCCAGCACTGAGCCGTGAGTAGCCCCGTGAAAGTACCAAGGTTTCTTCGAATTTTAGATGTGCCAGGGTTTGTTTTCCTCCCCTCCTTCTTTTTATGTAGTAGCTGATTACTTTAGCCTTGTACTGCTTTGGAGATTAAAGATGTGGAGATGATGTAAGCGGTGGAACTAGGCTTTATGCAAAATGAGGCAAAGTGTGACTATGTACAAATCTTCTGAGAATGTTTATGTATCATTCACACAAAGCGAGGATACGTGTTACATCTTCTTCCGGTTTTGATATTTATTTATTTATGAATATATCTCAAAGGCGATTGCAGGCATTACATGAGGGGGGACATCAACATGGGTCACTCAACAAATACGGAAGTTACAAGGAACATACATATTTGGAAGACAAGACTCTATTTTTCGTTCGTTCATCAGTCTTGCTCAAGAAATTGTTCACTGTAGCAATGGTACACAATGTCACGAAAGGAGTGCTCATCTATCGTTCCGCAAGACTCATTAAAAAGGACTAGTGTTGTGTTTCAACACAACATGTTGAACTCATGAACCATGCATCACCCTGAGAGCTATAGATCATCCTAAATACAGATGCTGAATTATTTTAAATGTGATAGGCGAGCTGTGCGAAGAAGTAGCCCCAGTTAGGATCTTGGGTACTTGAAGCCTGTGGCATTTTCTGTGGGAAAGGCTTGCCAGACCCTCTTCACTGCACAGGCTGGGATGACCAAGATCTTGTTTTTCCCAAGCTTGTGCCATACTCACCTTGCAAACTGGCGATACGCAGTGTATCTGCATCGTCTACACAGATGTACATAAAATATAGTTTAGGCAAATAGGTAACCAGTTACAGTACAATGTGTGTGCAATGTCATTTCTACATGTACCTGAGAGCAACTGCAGTTTACCTGCCCACACCTTGTACATTACTACACATGCTGCGTTCTTTTAGAACCCAACATTGTTTTACTTTTCACTGAATCGACAATCAAGAACACTCAATATCGCTAAAAACCTACGCTAAAATCCTATGCACAGGGCAATACATAAAAACGTGACTCAGGACACAGACACTGACAATTACAAAATTGCCTATATTGGTTTTCTCCAGTTCAGAGTCGTGTACTGTATAGCCTTTTTATGTGCTGCGCCCTGTACTGGAGTTTTTAACGACTTTATTGCAGGACCAAACCAGTTTTGGGCGCCCAAATTTTAACATCGTTCGACAAGGACACATGTGACTTACTTGTGAATATAGTCGCTCATAGGTTCGCGCTGCCCACTGAGTTCAATATGCGACCTTCAGGACAGTCATATTGAAGAATAGAAGTTGGAAATCTTTGTGGGTTGTAATGCACTCATACTGCAGCCATTCGGCAGTGTTTTCGAGCTCCTTGCAGCACAAGCATTCGATCTCCTTCGGCATTATGACACACCAGCCACACCGGCACCATGAACAGCAAGTGCGCATTAGATATCAGAACACGAAATTTCTGAGAACGTTTACATGTTCGATCACAGTGCGCGTTAAAAAGCTCATCGCTTACCTGAAGACAGGCGACTCATGCTGTTTGCTTCATCTGTGACTAATGTTCGTAGAGCTCTATAACTTCGTCTCGCATTCGCGGCATCGGCGACGTTTCGAAAGCCTGCCGAGCTGTTCAGCACGCAGAATTTTCTTCTCGATCGCAGAAAGGTCAGAAAGAAGTTCCGGGCTCGAAGTCTCCGCATTTCTTCCTTCGACGTCCATATTGAAGATCGCTTTACGGACGGATGCCGGCGCTCTCACAAACTCACTAACAACAGAACTTCCGGTCCGGGCGCCCAATGAAACGTGGCCCTCGTGATTTCGTCACGCACACGGAAATTGGCGGATGTCCACTGCAAAGAGGCTAGATTTCGGCCCCGATTGCGCGAGTTGAGGGGGAAAAGCGAAGCCGGTTTTCAGCTCTCCGTTTGGCAAACTTTGCCTCCGCGCACAGCCAAAATATTTCGCGTGCGGCTTGGAGGCATATTATACCTTCGTAATAGATGCAAACGAAATATTTGTCGAACTTCTGGTCAGAGTCCCTTTAAGGGTATACTGAATCGACACTATAGCATACTTCAGCAATCCGAGCGCACAAAGGAAATTTTTCCGCAGGCACCTCGTGTCACCTACAGGCGCGCACGCAATCTGCTAGATAGCTTAGTTCATTCTAAAATCAACGAACCAAATGATTCACCAATGGGTTGTCACCCATGTGAAGGCCGCAGATGTCAAATATGCAAATCAATGCAAAACACCACCATAGCCGAAAGTACTAGTTCTCACTTCAGAGTGACAATTAGAGCAAACCTAGACTGTAATTCTTCCAACGTTATCTATCTCCTTCAATGTAACGCATGCCAAGCACAGTACGTGGGCCAGACAAAAACCGCATTCAGAATCAGATTTAACAATCACCGATCGGACGTGATGAAAAAAACCGAATCTTCCAGTTTCACGCCATTTTAGCCAGCCAGGGCATCCAATTAACGATGTTTCAATTTTCCTTCTTCAAACAAACTTCAGTTCCGACCGGTGCCGAGAACAGCGCGAATCTTACCTTATCTACAAATTCCAATCTATCATAAACGAGGACCCCGGTGTACTGTCAACAATAAGAAACTTATCTGCTTAGATAGTGTACTGCTGCTTGTTCCCCTTTTCTTTGCAGAACAACAGTCCACAGCCCTTGGATTCCATCCCACCTCCCCGACTATGACCTCTTCACCGGACATGACTCAACCACTTCCTTGTACTTGACCTGCTGACGGCCGCCAGGTTGCGGGACCCCCCGATTGTGACGTCATTGTAGCACTGTATAAAACTCCAAGTGGCATTTCTCATTCTTCAGTCCTGACGAAGGCGGAGCTTCCGGCGCAACGTTGACTTCCCCCTTAACTTTCCACTAGTAAATAAATAACTCCCCCTTTTTCTACTTCCTACATCTTCGTTGTCTGCCTCATATTTTATTAGTACCTATTTAATTTCGCGGTCGCCCGAACCCCTTTTTTCCAGTATATATATATATATATATATATATATATATATATATATATATGTGACGACGAACAGAGAACGCACAGGTTCGAATCCTGTCGACTAGTGTGACGACGAACAGAGAACGTCCGTTCCCGATGGAGTTGCTTCCAATTAGTGTCCATGCGCGCGCCCGCTCAGTGCCTCTTCTTTCATATGTCACACACACACATATATATATATATACAGAACAAATAGGTTAATATATCAGACGGCTACGAAGTTGAATAAAAGTGAAATAATAAGACTTGGACTACAGATCACAGGAACATTAACAAAAACTAATTTATTTAATGGGCAATTTAACACGTAGATTAAAAAAAGAATGGTCGACGTTTCGACAGTGGCACGTCGACCATTCTTTTTTTAATCTACGTGTTAAATTGTCCATTAAATAAATTAGTTTTTGTTAACGTTCCTGTGATCTGTAGTCCAAGTCTTATTATTTCACTTTTATATATATATACAAATAGACTACATATATTGTTGTGAAGATGATGAGGAGCTAAGGAAGATTATGAGCAACAGACCCCGCGCGCCTGCCCCTTGTCGCAGAATAAACTAGTCACTGACCCGTGAACACGTATCTGCTTCCTTCGCGCTAACATAATTGGTGGAGGTGCGAGAGCTTTCTCCCGCCCCCTGTTTCACACGTTCCTACCTGGAGCTCCGAAGTGGAAGGAAAATACCGCTGATGACACCCCCTGGGCAACAGCAACAGGCAACGGAAGCGGGAGTCAACCGATGACGGCTGCGCCGCCTCCGACTCGAGTTTGCTAAATGCGTCAACGGGACCCGCCGCCCTTCAGCGGCGCAGCGGATGACGACGTGAACGACTGGCTTGCCCAGTACAATCGAGTGGGCTGTCATAACAGCTGGGACGAGACCGCCAAACTCGCTAATGTGGTTTTCTTCCTAAAGGGCACGGCCTTACAGTGGTTCGAGAACAACGGGACCAGCCTTACATATTGGCCCACCTTCGCAGACTCGAATACCAAGGTATTTGGCCGGCCGTCCCAGCGGAAGCATTACGCTCTCTAGCGCCTGTCCACTAGAGCGCAACTCCCTGGCGAGACCTGCATCTGCTATGTGCAGGATGTCCTCTTCTTATGTCGTCGCGTCGATCCGGCCATTACTGAGGTAGATAAAGTCAATCACATTTTGAAAGGCATCGCTGACGATCTCTTCGGCTTCCTCGCGCCCAAGTCACCAAAAACCGTGTCAGAACTTATAGCGGAGTGCAGCGAGTTCGAAGAAATGCGGAACCGCATACTTTCTCCTGGGTTCCATCGCCTGCCGGAAACACTTGCAACCTCGACACCTTGCGACACACGGTCTCTCCTTGACCTTGTCCGTCGTGTTGTTGCCGAAGAGATCAGGTCCATTATGCCGTCGGCTCATTTTACTCTCCTGCTTATTCCACACCTTGTGACCCCTACCACGACAAGGTCCCTACCGCCGCGGCCTCTGGCGCCCACCCTGACGACATGGGTTTGCCTGCCGAGTCCATAGATTGAGAAGTTACCCGTCAAAAAGAACTCGTTACAAGTTAAGTTACCGTGTGCAAAATGTAACTAAGTTAATAACGAAGTTCTTCAGCCTGAACTGTAACTCGCAGTTACTGAGTTACTTTAAAAAAAACGAGTTACTTCCAAGTTACTTTGATTTGTTTCGATTTCAGTCTGTCTACCAATGTCATGATGACGTTTCTCTGGTAGAGGTCTATTCGAACGCTAGCATCTTACTCCGTGTGGGCGCACAATGGGTCATCTTCATTTGAGTGGCAGCGGTTCTGACTTCCTGAATAAAGAACTGTCCTTGATTGAATATCACGTTTTATGGCAAAATGCCATGAAGGAACCGGAGAGAAAGCAAGAAAATACGTGGACGTGAGTGAAAAGCGAGATAAAAGTAACTTGGAACTTAACTTAACTTACTTTGGCAAAGTTACCTGAAAAAGGAACGAGTTCCTTTGAAAGTTACCACGCCGCAAAAGTACCGAGTTAAGTTACAAGTTACCAAAAAAAGGAACTTAGTTACAGTAACGAGTTACTTGTAACGAGTTACCTCGAACTCTGGCCGAGTCAACGTACGCTGCAAGGCCGACATACGCAGACGTGTGTGCTTCCCGCCTATGGCAACCTCCTGTCCCACATTGGCCCGCAGTTCGCCCATATCGGCCCACGCAGACACCTGCGGACTACCAGCCAGCATTCGACCGCTTTTCACGCACCAACACGTGGCGCACGGCCGACGGACGCCCCATCTGCTATTACTGCCGCTCACCTGGCCATATCCTGAGATACTGTCGCCGACGACGACCTGACACTCCCCCGCCTGGCCCGGTTTACTATTCACGCCAAATGCCGCGGGACTCTGCTAACGACGCTGACCACGCAGATGGCGAACGGCGCTCACGGTCGCCGTCGCCGTACCCCGTCGTCGGCGGTCGTCGTCGCCCGTGACCACACCGGTCCCAAACTAATTCGTGCAGCCTGCGGTACCCTGGAAACTCCTGGAAAACTGCAGCTCCGAATCCGCCGCTATATTCCGCCGTATATTCTTTCGGTCCAAGCTCCGCCCACCCTGTCGCTTTACGCCCACAACGCCCCAACCATATCTCAATCCTCCTGGACAGTCATCCTGTGCTTGCCCTAGTCGATACTGGCGCCACGACATCATGTATGTCCAGGGAGTTCTGCCGCCGTATCCGGAAAGTTTGCATGCCGCCGCCGGTCGGACAGTTCGTGCGTATGTGAGACGTCTCTCTGGTCTGCCTGATAGCAACCTGCGCCGCTAGGGTGTCTGCTTCGGGATCAACGGATGCTGTCTCCTTTCTGGTCCTGCCACAGTGCATCTGTGATGTGGTACTGGGCACTGACTTCCTGTACGACACTCGGGCCGTGATAGACTGTGGTACCATTAGTTGGGATATGTTACCAAACGCGACCTTGTTTGACCAAAATCAGCACAGCACCGTCCGGTTGTGTGCCGGAGAAGATGTCGTTCAATTCCTTAACGCGCTGTCCCCCGTACGTCTCCGCGCCTCTATACCTTGTCCTAACGGGCCCGGTTTAGCGTCTTGTGCGCCGGCATTGCTCTCCAAAGGCCTTCTGCTCCCTGCCAGCCTGGTATGCATGACGTCATATAGAACAGTTGGCTGGGTCCTCAACCCCACCACATCCCGCAAGACATGTGTGTCGCCACTCTTACAGCCGTCGCCCCCGAAGCAATATTTCTTGCATCACACGAGGCCTCTACCAGCACCGGTCTGCAGCAGACTCCTCCCTCGGCTCTCCCGTCGCTCCGTAAGGCCATCGCCGATGACTTGCAGCCAGATGAACAGCAGCAACTATTGTCTACCCTGGGAAAATTTCATGACATCTTCGATTGCGATGCCTCCAGTCCTCACTTACCGGTTACGAACATGGTAGAGCATCCTATTAACAGCGGCAGCTCCCCTCCGGTTCACTGCCGCCCCTATCGGGTCTCGTCGTCGGAGCGCGATGTCATCCAATCGCACGTCTCCGACATGGTCAAACGCGGCGTGGTTCAGCCATCGTCCAGCCCGTGGTCTTCCCCTGTTGTCCTCGTTAAGAAAAAGGACGGTACCTGGCGGTTCTGTATTGACTTCAGGAAGTTAAACAAGATCACGAAGAAAGACGTGTATCCGCTACCCAGGATTGACGACCTCCTCGACTGCCTCAATGGGTCCGAATACTTCTCCTCCTTGGACCTCCGCAGCGGTTACTGGCAGATCCCCGTCGCCGATGCCGACCGTGAAAAAACTGCATTTGTTACCCCGGATGGCTTATACGAGTTCACGGAAATGCCATTTCGTCTATGCAATGCTCCCGCTACATTTCAGCGGATGATGGATACTATCCTGCGAGGGCTGAAGTGGCAAACGTGTCTGTGTTACCTGGACGATGTAGTAGTATTTTCTTCCACGTTTCAAGACCATATCGACAGGCTATCAGAGGTCCTCTCCCGGTTGCGGTCTGCTCGGCTTCAGCTGAACTCGAAGAAATGCACCTTCGGTGCTCGTCGTGTCACAGTCTTGGGCCATGTCGTTGACCGCGACGGCATCCATCCCGACCCTAAAAAGGTGCAAGCGGTTCAGGATTTCCACCCGCCCTCCTCACTCAAGCAACTACGAGCGTTCCTTCGCCTTTGCTCCTACTTTCGGCATTTTATACCACGCTTCGCCGACATTGCCGAACCGTTATATCTCCTCCTCAAACGCGATGCGCCCTATACTTGGACAGCCGCTGCGACCTCTGCTTTCGAGGAACTCAAACAACGTCTCATCACGGAGCCCGTCCTGGGATTCTTCGTTCAGGACGCCTTGGCCGAGCTGCACACCCATGCTAGTGGCACAGGTTTAGGCGCAGTACTTGTCCAAAAAGTTAACAGTGTGGAACGAGTCATCGGCTACGCCAGCCGTACCCTCTCCAGCCCAGAACGCAACTACTCCATAACTGAAAAAGAGTGCTTAGCGATTGTCTGGGCCATCTCCAAATTTCGCCCCTACGTTTATGGCAGGGCTTTTACTGTCGTGACAGACCACCACTCCCTTTGCTGGCTGTGCAATCTAAAAGACCCCGGTGGCCGTCTTGGACGTTGGATACTAAAACTACAAGAGTACGACATCACCATCGCGGACAAGTCCGGACGACACCATTCCGACGCTGACGCTCTCTCCCGCCTCCATCCCTCCTCTGCGGACGACGTGACGGCTTCAGCCCAGTTCACCGTCTGCCCTTTGTCTACGGTCGGTGTCGCAGCCGCACAAAGCCAGGACCACAATATTGTCCCTCTCATACAACATTTGGAGAACCCCGAACGACCAGCCCCCCGGCGTCTTCAACGAAAAGCGAAGTTGTACTCTTTGCACAACGGTGTCCTCTACCGAAAGAACTACCATCCCGATGGGAACCGCTGGCTACTCGTCGTGCCATCATCCTTACGCAACGACGTCATTCGGACCTGCCATGACGATCCCTCCGCCAGCCACCTTGGCTTCCTCAAAACATACTCTCGCTTGGCCCATCGTTTCTTTTGGCAAGGCATGTACCGGTCTGTATGGAAGCATGTTCGTGCCTGCCTTTTGTGCCAACAGCGCAAGCGTCCAACGGGACTTCCTTCCGGCCTCCTCCAACCCCTCACGCCCCCAAGCCGACCGTTCGATCGCCTCGGCATCGACTTCCTAGGCCCCTTCTCACCATTAGCCAGCGGCAACCGCTGGATTATAGTTGCCATCGACCATCTCACGCGCTACGTTGAGACCAAAGCTGTCCCCGTGGACGCCGCAGAACAAGTCTCTCTTTTCTTCCTTCACAAGATTGTGCTTCGCCATGGTGCGCCACGGACCCTCCTCAGTGACCGCGGCACCCCATTCGTCTCCACCGTCGTGCGCGCACTCCTAGACGCCTGCAGCACTGTCCACACTCTTACTACGTCTTACCATCCCCAAACTAATGGCATGACTGAACGATTCAACCGCACTCTCGCCGACATGATCTCCATGTATGTCTCCGCCGACCACACAAACTGGGACGTCGTGCTACCGTACGTGACGTACGCCTATAACACCGCGTGCCAACGCACGACTGCTTACAGCCCGTACTACCTCCTATACTCCCGGGAACCCACCACAGTCCTGGACACTCTGCTACCTTGTCCCCCGCCCGAGGGGCAGCCCACTCTAGTCTCCGACGCTGTCGCTGACGCCGAGGAAGCCCAACAGTTAGCACGTCTGAGAACATTCGCGGCCCAAGAGGACGAGCGTTCTTGTTACGATGACCGCCACCGAACTGTCGAATACCATGTCGGTGACGAAGTCCTCATCTGGACCCTCACCCGTGTCCCCGGCCGCTCTACGAAACTCCTCCGGAGATATATTGGACCCTACCGGGTAACACGCCGGCTCTCCGCTCTAAATTATGAAGTTGCGCCTCTCGTCCCACCGCCGGACCGCTGCTTCCGGGGAACGGAGGTCGTGCACGTACTCCGCATGAAACCGTTCGTCCCACCACACACTCCCATACCCACCCCTTTCGAGGGAGGGGGGTGATGTTGTGAAGATGATGAGGAGCTAAGGAAGATGATGAGCAACGCGCCCCGCACGCCTGCCCCTTGTCACAATATAAACTAGTCACTGACCTGTGAACACGTATCTGCTTCCTTCGCGCTAACAATATATAGACTACAAGTAATGAGAGACTTGGGAGGCCGTATAAGGGGTTAAAAACACTTGCTACTTTTATTGCATTATTAATTAAGGGTGTACTAGAAATAGATTTACAGTTAGGGGTCGACTTTTCGGCAGTCAGCGCTGACTGCCGAAATGTTCTTCATTACTTGTAGTCTATTTGTTTTCGAGTTCATCTGTATCCAGTTATACATTCATATATATATATATATATATATATATATATATATATATATACTAATGGAACGATGCGACAGGACCAGAGGACACGTGTTTCGCCGTGTTTGCGGCTCGTCAGCTCTGGGTAGCTGCGAGCTGCTTGCTCTCTGTGTGCAGCCATAAAAGCCATCTTAATCTGTAATTTTAAATTTCAAATACGTCTAGTGGCATTTACTTGTTTCTTTAATGGCTTTTTTCCCCTCATTATGTATATATATATATGTCCGTAGTGGGAATCAGAAAGCACGTCTTGGTCAGGTAGCAGGTTGCATCAATATGGTACCCTCGAGTTCGTTGAGAGGCGGATCCCGGATAGATTGCGCTTCGATTGAGGCTTTTCACGCGGTGCAACAGATGCTCTAACGTCCAAACAGGTTCCATCCACAGAGCCGCAAGAGAACAAAGACCGGCGAAAGTCCGCTTCTAAAACGTTCTGCCAAAAGTTGCGCATCAGCGCCTGTGGTGGACAACCCTTCATGTCTGTGCCGTTTCCACGAAGTCACAGACAGCTTGCTTGAAACGGCGAACTATGGGTGCCGTCACACTGTCTTTTGTGCCCATTGTTGCAATCCCGAGGTGTGGTTTTCTGTAATTGTGCCAATTGTAGCTTGCTTGATTGTCAAATGAGATACTTGAGCTCACAAATTCAGACTTCTTGATAATAATAAAAGGTACAATCAGTTTGTTAGGATAATCTTTTGCTGATGCTTACGGCGCTCACAAGGAAATCAAATCTGTTTTTACTCTGGACGCTCGTATTCTTCCCTTCTTCTTCTGCCCCCGTTTTGCTTCCCGCGTCTGAGAGCTAGGATGTGGGTTGTGCCTCATATGCACCAAATGCTCATAACCTCCAAACGCAAAAAAATCCCCAAAGCCCATATCCACCGAAAAAAAGTTGGTGGATTTGAGCGTTTGGTGGAAATGAGCAGGACGGGAGAAGCTGCTCATAAGCGCCAAGCGTGCAGAACATCCGAATGCTCATATGCACCGAAAGGCGGGCGACCACAAAGGCAGGGTCTTCCTCTCCCGCATTTGAAACAAGGTCATAGGGTGACAAAGGTGGAATGAATGGCGACTACCAAGGCCGCTTGAGGTGTCAACTTCAAGTTGAATGTACCAGCTTGGTCCTGCTTGTATGTAGCCAGAACGAATAGCGCGTTCTTGTTTATGGATTGATGGAGCTTTATTTCCATAAACATGGAGGCAGCCTAGAACAAAAGACTTGATTCTAGCTGGAAAGGCACTCGGCTTCCAGGGCTGTAGTAACAAATAACGTAGCCCACTCCGAACATATGTCCGGGGTCAGTTACAGTACAGATACTGGAATACGGTATTTATGTATACATAGGCTCTGAAGGAAGAACGAGGCGCCCGCTCCGCTTCTAAGACGAAAAATGTTGTAATAAACTAAAAAGCGAAAAAGAGCAAAAGGGCGAATATGAGCCCGTGATCACGAGACCCACATCGACCTCCTTTAATCCGCAACATCATCTTCGGCCGCGGGTGACGAGACGTCTGCTTCCAAACGGCAAAGCCTTTGAACTGGACGGGTTACGGTAGTGCCTCTTGGAAGACGTACTGAGCATGCCTGCACTAACCCATCTCTCCCTGGTATCAACTTCGCTATGCGCCTGAGCTTCCAAAAAGGTGGACGGACATTATCTTCCTGAAGCACCACTACATCCCCCTCGTTGAAACGACTTTGGGCAGGAGACGCAGTCACGTGGGCAGTCCTCAGCTGCAGAAGGTACTCGTATCTCCAGCGCTTCCAGAAGAGTTCCTTCGCCTTCAGCATTTCTCCGAAGTTGTGCGGGAGGTCCTCCGCGTGAGACTCTGAGATGGCTTCGAGGCGGACTTGCACGCGTTCACAGTGGAATCTTCTGGGGTGGCGCGTACGTGCGAAAGAGAACCCGGATAGGTCCTCTTCATCAGTGATTTGATACACTAGCTTCTTCAACAGATCGCGACGTATAAATGTTTGTTGAGTACCCGTGTCAAGGAGAAGCCGGATTCGCTTCTTGCCTGCAGGTCCTGCTGCCCAAACCGACAGTGTCTGAAGGCGTGCCATTCCAGATTTTGCACGCACGTTCGAGGGTGAAGACATGACCGTCTGTGAGACGACTTCGCCCAACACTTCGCGCGGTGCCTCCACGATTGCAGTCGCGGGGAGAGTGGTCGAACAAAGCTGAGCCTCCGGACGTCCTTGAATGTCACACAATGCGGAAAGGTGACGTCCGTGGCACTTGGCACATGACAATCCAGCCACAGATCGGCAAACCCGTGCAAAATGTGCGGATTTACCGCACCTGAAACATCTTCCCGCTCTAGACAAACGATGGCGCATATCGGCAGCCGGTAAAACTGCCGTGTAGGACTGCTGCGGATGGTCCGGCGAATGACACAAGGGACAGGGTGATGAACTTGCGTCAGCACTCCGCTTCGGAGGTGCGGCGTTTGCAGCGGCTAGGGCAGCGGCAGTAGGAAGCTGAACCGGCTCGTTCGGACTCTTGCTGCAACCAGCCGAGACTGGCGAAACTGCTCGAGTGAGCAGCACCTCTTCCCGAGTCCCCACCTGCACGTGAAGAAATGATAGCAGCGCCTGAAGATAATTGGCGGCCTTGTCTATCCCAGTGATTTCATTGTTGCCTTGGGGTTGAGGTATTGCGGTTGTATCCCTTCTCCGTTGATGATAAAGAACATAGAGGTTTTCGGGCAAGCACCGTGTGATATGACGCGGTACTAGATGACTGCATATTTGTCCTTCGTCACCCCCAAAGAATACAAAGCTGCCATTCGAATGGTCACATCGTCATGAAGACGTCGAAGCTAGGGAAATGGGAATTCGAGATGGGACGAAGAGCAAGCAAATGGTCGATGTGCTTTGCTGTAAGGAGTTCCGGTCTACCGTACCTGTCTTTGAGCAGAGTAACCGCGAAGTCGTAGTTGTCGCCGCTGATCCTGATGCTTTCGATGGTTTATTGCTTAGCGTCGTCAGTGAGGTAGGAGACTAAGCACTTAAACTTCCCGACCGGAGCCAGTGCTTGGTGGGAGTGGATGGTGGCATCGAAATGCCAGAATTGGTGCCATTCCTGTAATTTTCCCGAAAACTTGGGTATCTGAAGCTTAGGGAGAGCGACCGATATTTGCCCCAGAGGAAGCTGTTGATCCAAAGGTGCAACATTCTGCTGCTGGCGAAGCGACGTGCCCTTGTGATAATCCACTCGAGACCTTCCTCGTACTGCAGTGCACTGCCAACTTCAGCTCCCAGCTGACATTCGCGGGTTTCCTGGGCGATGCTACTACCGAGGTCATGAAGCGATTGGCGTTTTGTCACCAAATACTCCAACGCAGCTTCAATCCCTTCGACGGACGACTCCTGCTGCACCAGCAGCTCGGAGAGCCGTGCGCCTCAAGTGTGCACAATAGTCCACCTCTTGTAGGCTTCAAACGTTCCATGGCAAGTCACGACGAGATGACCTTCGAAGGGAAAGCGAAGAAACAGGCGGCCTACGTTCCCGGGTTTGGGCACCAGAATTATGCGAAGGAAGAACGAGGCGCCCGCTCCGCTTCCAAGAAGAAAAATGTTTTAATAAACTAAAACCCGAAAAAGCAAAATGGCAAATAAGGGCCGTGACCACCAGACCCACATCGACCTCCTTTAATCCGCAACATAGGCCTACAGTGAACATTTACCCACAACGCTTCTTTCTAGCCTAGTTCTTCTATGTTGGTTAATGAATGCGTCATAGTATAGAGATTTGGTAATCTTGTTTTCAGTTGACTACAAACTCAGGAAGTCTGATATCTCTCGCGGTTGAGCGCAGGATACCCTTGATCGATCAGTTTCATTGTGCTGAAGCTCCTTTCAGAACCCGCGACAGCAACTGGGGTAGTCAGATAATAGAATCCCGACGCAAATGTAAGGATTCGGATATGTCTCCTCGAGGCTTTCTTGTACGTGTACGTTCAAAAACGTTTGGCGTCTCTTTGTCATTTCCTCAATGATATAAAATGAAATTCCATTATGAGTTCGTTAGCATCAGTGTCTACCCTTTCTATTACAAAGTGTTTGCTCGATTCTCCAGTTCATGTTTTCAGTCACACTGCTTCAAGCTGTTAGTGTTTTACAGAAATTCAGACAACTTTTACCACTCCACGAGTAGGTCAGATCGCAATAAAACAGAAGATATGGCCTGATCAGTGACAATAAGAAAGAACTGCGATTTGAATTTTCGTTCAAAGTATACCTCTGTAGAGCAACAAAGTGTAGTAACATCAGTAGGAAGAGACGAATGCGGAATACCTAGCGTTCGAACGTTTGGAGGCGATAACGTCGACTTGTTTATTGCATGAAAGCGTTCCTTGAAGTTCGCCCAAAACTTTTACTTCATTCACCTTATAAATCTAGCTGAAGCGTAGACGTCGTACATATGGTTTTCAAAGCTGAACATGGTGGAGAACGTGAACGGGAGGATGCGATGCACAGGGGCAAGGACGACACACACTGTTCTCCACCATATGTTGAGTCTCAACAAACAGAGTGTAAGAAAAAATGTTCCCGGAAAATGTGGTCTCTGATTGTATGGGCGGAAAAAATGGGCCGGTAGGCGCTAGCGCGGCCAAAAATGCATCATTCCCCAGATAAGATAGAGGGGGAGACAGCTGTGCTTGGTCCGTGTAAAAATTTAGCGAGGTTTACGAGAACCCTGCGAACAAAAACACGCCATAGACTTTCTTAAGAAGTGAGTCCGCCTTAATAGGCAATGAAGTTTGTTTTGGTAACTGAACTCCTTTCACAGTGTCGTCTCTGCATTGTAGAAGGAGTCTCGTGTTGTAGCAAAGTCGTCGAGAAGGCGACGGAGCACGCTTCTGACACTACGAATAACTCATCAAAAAATCAAATAGGTCGTTGCACAAGTTAGCACTAAGATGATCCCCTTCCACGCCCCTTCCACTTCACTCACTGTGAGGTGACCTTTGTTCGAGTACCGTCACCGGCTATGCTGCCGGGGTGTTTCCCTTGCGGTTTCTTCAGGACGCCGTCCGGCATAGGAAGCCGGTCCCCCGAGCCGGTCGCCCGAGTGATTGCCCCGAAAAATATCCCGCGACGCCAAGAAGCAGACGGCTCAGGAACAACAACAACTTTATTTTAAGATGATGAATGGGGAGTTTCACGGCCAGAGGCGATACCCTAGCGCGGAAACACCACGTCACTAGCCAACCAGAAGCTATCAAAATACCAAGCGATAGGTCACGCTAGTTATGCTGTTTTCTATGGTTGTATTGTGTGGTCTTGGTTGAAGCTGTAGGTTGCCGTGACAACCCGGTCCGAGTTTCGAAGGCAATATTTTGTTCAGGCATCTCATCATTGACTGCTACGAAGGGAATCTCCAGGAGTAATTCACACTCGCGCACAAAAAGTGTAAAAACGGGATGCCGTACCCACAATTATTTGGCAGAATGGGCCCACGAACGTAAACAAAACAACTAGGGCTGTGTGACTATTTGATATTTCGAATACGAATCGATTATTTTCAGTGCTAGTATACGATTCGATTGTACCATTTTTCGTAGCTTTCGAATAAATCGAATATAATCGAATATTGGAGATATTCGCGAATATCCGTGCTTTCCGTGCTGGTGACGTCAGCGTCACGTAAAATCATCAAGTGCTTCTGCAAAAGATTTCTCGACGACTTCTCGCCAGTCCCGCGGGGTGCGCGTTGTCCGGATCCGTTCTTGGGGACAAGCCTCCACTGCTGAAACGCACGCTGTGGACGCCTGAAAATTTACGCGAGAAATGTAGACCGCATCGGCGATGAATAAAACTTCTACGATACACAACTACGCAACGCCAGCATGCAGGGTTGCGTGCGCGTGTGCAGTCGCTATCGGTTGTTGGTTTCGTTTCGCCGTTGTTGTGCGTCGGTTCGTGTTGTTCGTGTTAGTCGCTTCTCCTTGTCTGATGGAAATGTTCAAATGCTGAACCTGAATAAGGAATCAGTGTCAGGACAGTCTAGTGATATGCACGCCGCAGTCTGCGTGTGCGTTACGCAGCGAGTGAACATCCAGACTGTCAGTTGGCGCAGGCGCCGCACTGGAGGGTTCACTTGACGTGCAAATCGCCCTTGACGGTGGAAATGCTTGCCATCAAGTTCTCCAAACGCCAGCAAAGTACCGCATCTCTGCTGCACGACCAATATTGAACTACACCCTAGTATCCCGAGCGAGCTTCTTGAAAGCGGTATTTGTGCACACGACAGGAAGTGTCCCAGCCATCACATTTGCCATCAAGCGAACGCAACCGCTGTCACGTAAGAGAGGAGCTGCTTCGACACGAAAGATAGCTGGAATAATAGTTAGTCAATGTGCGTCCGTTCAAGGCTTCAATCAAAGTAGCGGTGTCTGGTTACAGTTAGTCAACAAGCACGTCATGTTCGAGAGATGTCAGGCGGCGCCTCTACTACCTACCACACCTCTAACCCTGCAATAAGAGGGCAGGTTTAAGACGACGGGGCTAGCGCACATCGCAGATGACACGCGGACGTGGCGAGCAAAACCATAGCTTTCTGAGTATGACTTGCTACCTTCTCAAACTCCGAGCTCAAGCTGTTGCTGCTAAGCATGTGGCACATGACTTAGAGCCAGTCCATAATGTGAAAGGTGTGACTCTGGGACAGTTACATTGTATGATATACACTGTTTGCCCTTGACAATCTTTACAAAGAGCTCATTTGACACTGCTACAGTTTCAAATCATGAAACTGTATTACTGTGAATTGTCTTGTTGGACGGGCAAGCTTTTCATTATCCTTTCATAGTCGATGCCTCCCTACATATATTGCTGGACGAGATTATCAAATTGTGGTTTTATATGCTGTATGTGCCCATTTCAGTAAGCAGGGTGCTTGAAGTAAGTATTCGATTCGATATTCGAAGTCAAATATTTGCAATATTCGCATTCCATTCGTATTCGACATTTTTACACAGCCCTAAAAACAGGGAATGGATGTAGGTCAAAGGTATCATATTTCATATGAAAAGAGGTCATACTATCACCGCTTCGTGGCGAATTATAGTCACTGTGATGTTACAATCATTTTCCGATATGTTCATATCAATTTCTGATAGGTGAACTGCCAAGCAATCAGGCCGCTTAGTCTGCAAAAACATGTTTGATTATTGCATTGTCCGCCAAACTGCTGTACCTCATGTGGACGTCACCTCCAAACGGACCCTGATGTGACCACGTCCTTTACTTTCCTTGTTTATCTACAAAGACAGTTTGCTGAATGAAATATAGATTTTATGTCAAACCGTAACTTACAGTTGAATACATCTGCAATCTACTTCAAGCCACTTGGCATGCCTCGAGGGGCTCCACCTCTTAAAAGGTAACGCTTGCTCATCAAGCACGTGCACCAAAGAATGGCAGTTCAAAGACATGTTAACGAGCGACACTATACCAGAAATGACGAACAGCTACTGCTTGTAGCAACCGCAATGCGACCACTCAGAGAGCGCTACAGGGTGCGTATCTTTCTTTTACACGATATCTGTAAATGGCAAAAGGCCTACTTTCTAATCTACATTTTCTAACGTTATCTGCATGGCCAATCTACTCTGTGAAACCCAACAATTCATTATTTCCCGAATACTGGAGTAAACACCTGCCATCTCGTGCACACTGGACAACACTGTACAGCGCACGGATCACTGGTTTCGACCACATATCTCATCATATTGTGTACCCACGCCACGGCGAAAGGACCTTGTATGCGATCTCATTGTGTTTGCTCGGTGGATCGATTCCTTCCTATTATCTCTTCGATCGGCCTCTTCACTAAGGAGATCAATGCTGTTGTTTCCGTCGCGGTTGCCAAGACATTCTCTCACATTAATTACGGGAGCTCATGGATTCCCTGTTCTCTTAGCGAGCTCAAGCCCTGCGGGACCTGACCACTGGCCACTGCATCGCATCTCACTGCAGTGCACTCTGCGTGCCTTTGGGGAAACGTCGACGGAGTCATCGCCAGGCGCTGCACTGCTCTCTATAAGTGTTCATCTGTCGTCATAGCTGCATAAGTTGCGATGTATACTACCATACGTCCCAAAATTAGTGAGTCATCCGACATTTGTGTGGCCACATGCTGCACGTGACGCAAGGTGTAGGACTGCGGATAATTTCGACCGCCGTGCGGACTGTCTTCAATGTGCACTGAATATAGCCGATACCCTTACTGTTGGAAGCGACGCATCGCCGTCCTTAGACGGGTTGAAATGTGCGATTCTGAGCTCAGAAGGCAAGAATGCTGACGACAGCGCCATCGAGGCTTCATACAGGCCAATATATTTCTGATAGAAGTGTAAGTTAGCTGTAGGTTAGTGATATTGCAAAGCAAAAGATGGCTAACAACTGAACGGGGAATGATTCTCCTCTTCGCTGACTCTGATAAGAATGGTGATCAGGGGCTACGGACGGTGTCCCATAGAACCTTCCTTTTTTTGCTTTTTCATAACTTTCATGCCAACGCTCCAAAGGACAGCGACACGAAATAACAATAGTAGACCCCAAAGTGCGAACATGGGCGTATGTGATATGTTTTAAATGGCAATTAACTGCACAATTACGATGTCACGCTAAATGTATTGCTGGTTAATTAAAATATTGAGATGGCTCTTGTTAATGCGGAGTCATAGGCTGCTACAAACCATTCGTAAATCGACAACCGCCACAAAAATCTGAAGGCTACCTTCCCTCGCCCCGCCGCTAAAGATGCGAGCTGGAGTCAGCTTGCGTTCCTGCTTCTGCATTAGCAAATTAAAGGCTCCGTGCAATCTTTCGATCACGATGTGACTGTCGCTTTCTGCTTTTTCGGAAACAAGATGAACGAACACCCAATGAAACAACGAAGAAACGTTTTCTTGCAGATGCATTCATTTTCCCCCAGAAAAATCCGGATGCGTTCAGCAGCTACGGGGGCACTACGATCAATGTGCGGTCATTCCTTTGGTGCTTAGGACGTCAGCGGATCAGCGCATTTTCACCGAACGATGGAAACGTCTATTCCTTCTTTATGTAATTTAGGATCTCGAGTGTTCTTTCCATCTTTCACGCATGCAGTAGGATAGAAGGATCGTGCAGTTTAAACCAAGGAAGTTTTATGGTAGCTGATGCGTCCCTTTGAACACCTGACAGTTCCTTTCGGGCATGTAGAGTTATCCCTTCCGATGAAGCAAGCTGTGTGAACCAAATCTTTTATTCCTGGAACTGCATGGTACACTGGAACACAACGGGCGGTTTGGTATAAAATTATTGGAGCAACGACTTCACATAAAATGAAATGAACGACATTATTTCCTTTTTTGTAAGGCGAAATAGGTCGTAATGTTTTGAGGCACTGTTGGAGATTCCGCAAGAAGCTTCTACATTTTCGTCCGTGCGAGGTCTTCTTGTTGGCGAAACTGCGTCTTCAGTCGTGTGTTTCTCTGTGTTTTTATGTTGCCGCTGGCATCACGGTAAAATGTCACCTATTTCCTAGGCGTACATATGTGTATGGTTGGTGACTAGGACAAATAATTTTAATGTCAAGCATCGAACAAGAATCAGTGGGCAAGTCGGGCTGTGACATGAAATTTTAGTACAAAATACAAAATTACAAAGTACAAATTGCAATTTCAAGGCAGAAATGTCTCTCCAGGTACTATTTTATGTCTTAAAGACAAAAGGGTACTTTATATTGGTACAATAAAAAAATAATAATAACAGCATATCTCGTTGCATTTCTTGTGCATTTCACCAGCTATAATCCGCTATACACACATCCAAAATATAAACAATAACCATATAAACAATTATTACCCGTGGGACATCCCTGCAAGGTTACGAACGTCCTAAATACCTGTATATACATGGGATACCCGTGGAATGTCCCACAACGTCATTTGTGCTTCGGTTTTACTCAACAGGTAAGTGATGTCCCAGGTCGTTGCGTATTTCTGTCGTTCGCGTACTGCTGCCTGTGTGATGCGTTCACCTGTAGGTAACAGTCTTCAACAACAGAGGAAATCTATCACTTTTACAGCTTCACTCTGGAGGCCAGTTTCACGTCATTTCAGGCAGGCAGGTCCCATCGACCTCCTGGATTTTCATTACTTTTTTATATTTAGAAGCTCATCGTACATGATGACCAACAGGGGTAAAATAAATAATTTATACTGAATAGTTTTCGCGCAAAAAAATCGAGAAAATCCGGCACTGAATTCGAGTGTTTCAGTTTTGCCGTGTTTTGCGCGCGTATATCTCCCAAGTCTTAAAAGTTACTGCTGTGAAATTTTTTTATGCTTTAGTATACCTACAGGCCAGCAGTCCGAGTGCAAAGTTTGGCGCGCGGGAGCAACGCTCTGTGATATAAAAAATGTCGAACATGCTCTCTCGCGCAGTTTTGTCCCAACTTCGACGCGTGATTTCTCTGGCTGTAGATATTACTCACTGCCATATTTGGTATCAATTCACTCAGCTTTTAATGCTCTTTCATCTGATATATGTGTTGCGCTTATACCCCCTACAGGTATCTGCTGAAACAGGGAAATGTTAAAGTATATTTCGAAAAAACAAGAATTTTGAGGGTCCGTTTCTCGAAAATACCCCTTTTTATTTCATTTATATTTTGCAGTGACATTGTCCGATGTTAGACCTTTCATCTTACGCAGAAAAAAATCTGCTTCAAAAAGCGTACACTGGCGAATAACGCGTTAAAACGCGGCCTTTGTTTGCGTGCGTACGTGTCGGAGCCCGGCTGCCGGTACCGCGGGATGGCGGGCCTCTAGTCGATGCTCCCTTTGTTTGGGCAAGGTTGTCTGGCATTGTACCTGAGCTATTCGTAAGCAAGTTTCTCACGTCCTGCTCAAGAAATAATTCACGCCTGGGAGTTAGTTATTCCCAACAAAGCATCTGAATGAAATCCTACGTTGCCGTAAAGCCGTATTTCAACGACTAGGTCAAACTCAATGGTCAGCAAAGGTAAAACCTCACTCTTGCAATCTCCGCACACGGTGATACCAATACTGTACAAATAAATATGGAGTCAACAATTGCTTTTTCCAGGGTTCCCCCAAGTTCCTGCGAAGCTTGCTTTACTTCATTTTACAAGTTATGCACAGGGCTTTTAGCACAAAACGCGCGTTCTGTGCTGAACTTGCAGCAGTACATTTCTTCTCAGAGCTAGGGAAATGGGCGGGTTCTCGCATTTGTCATAGTTGTAGCGGGCGACGACGACGACAACGATGGCCACGCGCGTGGAGCACCGGCTTCAGTTCCACCGGCGCGGCCATGGAGATAGGCCACCGTCACCGCCTCTCCGTGGCATACCATCATCGCCGGTCGGGGCTCATGTAGAGGAAGACCACCGTCCTCTACATTTGGTGACCCGAACAAAGAACATCACGTCCGGAGCAATTCGGCCCTTCACCATCCCAAATTTCTGACCACGCCATCGAGCAGCACTACCTCCGGCACACACGGCCCACCTTCACTCCTACCGCACTCTTCGCTCTCTCTCACGTACGCTTCTCTCTTCGCTCAAGTCTTCTCACGCTTCTCACTGCCGGCCGCGACACTCGAGCCTTGCGCTCACCTGCCGGTTGCGGCAGTCGCGGCAGCCGACGCCTCGGCACGCTTAAGCCCGTCTCGGCACCTCACTCACTCCACCTGGGACTATCGAGCTTCGGCTCCCGTGCCGGTCGCGGCACCCCAGGACCACGACACCGAGCGCCTCACTCTCTCTGCGACGGATCGCTGTTCCCGTCCACACCTACCACAAGGATGACCACCTACACACGGATGCTCTCCCCGTCTTCATCCTCTCTGAAGTGCCGCCAACGTGTGCCGTGCCCCTATTCGACCACACGTCACCACGTCTATACGCCTACCACGGTCGCCCGTTAACTCCAGCTCTTGCGATGCGTCCGCAACGCATCTGACGGCCGGGGGACCCCTGTAGCGGGCGACGACGACGACAACGATGGCCACGCGCGTGGAGCACCGGCTTCAGTTCCACCGGCGCGGCCATGGAGATAGGCCACCGTGACCGCCTCTCCGTGGCATACCATCATCGCCGGTCGGGGCTCATGTAGAGGAAGACCACCGTCCTCTACAATAGTAACACTAGAGACACTAGAGTTCAGAGCAGAGTCATACGAGAGACGCACCTAAGGCACTTCGATTTCGCTCAAAACTGCACACTAACTATGCCTAGCACAAGCGTGCCACTGGGGAAAACAGATTTCCATATTCACATGTGCGGTAACAGCTGCACGGAAACGCACAGTTTTGGTGTTGTGAGCGAAGGCTTGTGTCACGATTCAGCACAGTCAGTGTTGGCTTCCATAGCTACTGAAGAATGGCTTGACGAGAATGTTCCTGTTGCAGCTAATGATTTACGTGTCAGATGGAGCTGCGAGTCATTTTAAAAATCGGCATAGCCTCTATGAGCTCTCCAAATTACTTTTGCGAGCGCGACATGGCTGTTCAGGAACAGGCCACGACAAAAGTGCGTGTGACAGATCGGTGGAATAATCATGCGCCATGCCACGACGCCTAACTTGCGTTCACTCGAGCAAGACGTCATCTTAGAGTCACAATATATGATAACGTGCTTGCCAAAACACCTAACGCGTCCATTTACTCCATGTACGGGCTGAGGACGTGGCAAAAGAAAAGGGAATAGGTAAACGTATACCACATCAAAGTGGCATACAAGGTTCGCATGCGTGGCAAAGTAAGACATCGGAAAATCGAGGCCGAGAAACATTCATAGCTAGTACCGTGGACAGTGAATGGAGAAGAGTGACGTTTTCATAGAAAGTGGGTGAAATCATTTGTCGCTGTCATTGCAAAATACTGCTTTTCCGCAGTCCTGTAAATATATCGACATAAACTACCACGTTTGATTACACAAAGCCGTCCCTTTCTTGTACGACATCACAGAAGGCCCGCCATTAGCGGTACCGGCTGCCGGGCTGCGACACGTAGGCACGCAGACTAGGGCCGCGTTTTAACGCGCTAATCGCCAGCGTACACTTTCTGAAGCAGAATTTTTTTACGTAAGTTGAAAGTTCTAACATCGGGCCATGTCCTGGCAAAATATAAATTAAATAAAAAGGGGCCTTTTCGATAAACGGACACTCAAAATCCTTGTCTTTTTTTCGAAATATACCTTAACATTTCCCTGTTTCAGCAGATACCTGTAGGGGGTATAAGCGCAACACATATATCAGATGAAAGAGCATTAAAAGCTGAGTGAATTGATACCAAATATGGCAGTGAGGAAATATCTACAGCCAGAGAAATCACGCGTCGAAGTTGGGACAAAACTGCGTGAGAGAGCATGTTCGACATTTTTTATATCACAGAGCGTTGCTCCTGTGCGCCAAACTTCGCGCCCAGACTGCTGGCCTGTAGGTATACTAAAGCATAAAAAAAATTCACGGCAGTAACTTTTAAGACTCGGGAGATATACGCGCGCAAACACGGCAAAACTGAAACACTCGAATTCAGGGCCAGATTTTCTCGATTTTTTTGCGCGAAAACTATTCCGTAGAAATTATTTGTTTTACCACTGTTGGTCATCATGTACGATGAGCTTCTCAATATAAAAAAATAATGAAAATCCAGGAGGTCGATGGGACCTGCCTGCCTGAACTGACGTGAAACCGGCCTGCAGCTATTTACATTGTAGACAATAGCCTGAATTAAAAACGCAGTATTTCACAGGAGGAAATGCCGAAAACGTTATTGGGTATAGCTTAACTCTGCCGATGAACAAGCTACTTCCACTTGCAAAGATGCAAGCCTTCAGCGTTACAACCGTTTTACTCCCCACACACGTAGTGATGGTGTCCCCAACATTTTGTACATCAGTATATGCTCCATCCAGTTTGACCAGTTGCCCCACACAACGTGAAGCACATGGGGGTACGGCACCTAATTGTTCTGATTCCGTACAGAGTTCATCAAGCCAGTTACGCTTTTAGAGTGAATATTAAGTGAGGTAGGCCCGATTTAGATGTCGATAAAATAAACTCACAGATGACAGAATCCCCTAAACCCTAAACCGAGTGAACGTTCAATAAGCTGCATAGAATAATCACATTATGTATCTAAGATATTCTCTCAGCTTCCAAATATCCCTGGTAGGGCTGCCAATCGGGATATTCCGAATACCGAAATCCCCGGATCCCAGACAATTTTTGACATCCCTAAGTCCCCGGATTCCGTAAGGAGAATCCCGGGGTTTCGTGACAGCAAATATAACAGGAAAATCAAGCAGCTGTAGGCCATCAGGCACAGACTCACTACTTTAAAGGGAATTTCCCTTTTTATGAATGGAGGTGGCAGAGGACGATGCCTACACATGCGTACAGATATTTGCTGACTGAGTTTCTTCAACCAGGTCCCCCAAACTCACCTCGGAAAAGCGTGCAACGAAGAAGGCCGCCACTAGATACCCCACTGTTGCCGTTCCGGATCACTTCAGCGCGCTAAGTTTAGCGGCAAAATGTTTTTGTTGTGTCTGCGAATGAATATAGTCTTTATATGTTCAAATAAAACCCGTATAACACTGTGTTTCACTTTTTGGTCCCGTTTTTAAACGTGTTGAGCGATCGGAAGGATCTAGTGCACGGCTGCGTGCATCTCATAGCGTACCTGTCGTACCAGGCGCCGCAGGCGCAGTCGTCCATTTCTCCTTCGGTGACTTGGCCTGGCTTGGATTGTGCTTCAACTGGATCTTTAGCGCGCTACAATCCAACGGAAGCCAAAGTCTGGTAACAATGGGGTATCTAAGGGCGGCCTCCGGCATTGCACGCATCGGGATAGGAACAAATACATGGGAAAATGGCGACCTTGGGGGACCTGTCTTCAACAGCAGAAACTGAACGGACCTTCAGTTCAGCAGCCAGTATTAGCACAAAAGTTCGCTTCGAACCTGAAGACACACAATCGATGCTCTGTGGTTTCTCAAGTCGTGTTTTAACCATTGTACAATGTGCTAAGCACGCAGCGACAGTGTTGCGAACCTTTTAGTCCGCTCCTGGAGGACAGATCAATGGAACCTATACGTGTAAAAATTGCGCAGCAGTTTTATGCGGTTTTGGGTTAACTTCCGAGGAAATGAAGGTACCATGCGAGAAAAGTTATCACCTACAACAGCACGCCGCGACGGCGGCCTACAAGTTCCATTTCGCCAGGGAGATTCCATCGACGTCCCGTCAAAACTTCATTAAGGACTGCGTCCAGGACACAACGGAAAATACACTACACGCTGATTTATATACGGCACTCGTGGGCGCAAATATCCCATGGACTAAACTCCAAAACCCAAGTTTTAAAGGCTTTTTGGAGAAGTACTGCCACACAAGGATTCCATGCGAGTCGACGCTACGCAAGAATTACATAGGACCTATGTACGAACAAATATTGAGTAACATTCGGGATCGGTGAGCACACCATATGGGCTTCTGTGGATGAGACTACCGATGATAACGGTCAATACATCGCTAATATGGTTATTGGCAAGCTCGATCCGGATGAACCCAGCAGGCTGTTCCTGATTGCTAGCAAGCTAGTCGAAAAGACAAACAGTGACTCAGTTGCGTACTCTTTCAATGCGTCTGTAATGGTGCTCTACCCGTCTGTTGTTGACGGCAGAAGGGTACTGCTTCTCTACACGGATGCCGCTACATACATGCACCGCGCTACTACGTTGTTGAAAACATTCTATCCAAAGATTACGCATGAGACATGTCTCGCGCACGCCTTAAATCGAGTTGCGGACGAACTGAGATAGTTTCCCAGCAATCAACGAGTTGATCTCCTCTGTTGAGAAGGTATTCCTGAAGGTTCCTGCAAGGATCAAGACGTTCACGGAGAAACTACCCGAAGTTCCCCTTCCTCCGGAACCAGTTTTGACACGGTGGCCCACTGGAGTTTGATACGTGGCTACATGCAGTGGATTATTTCAAGAGCCACTTTGACTGAATATGCAGTGTACTGCACGAATTCTCAGATGAGGACGCCCAAAGCATGCGACGTGTCCGCTAAGTCTTGAGATCGACGACGCTTCGTGGGGAGCTGGCATACCTCTCAGCGAACTACGTTTTTCTGGCTGGCACCATCAAACACCTGGAAGCTTCTGGGCGAGCACTCTATAAATGTATCGCCATTCTTTCCGACGTCCGAGAACGAATCAGGAGTGTGCCGATGAGTCGAATAGTCGATAAAATGCCAAAGAAACTCGACAACGTCCTGGAGAAAAACTCGGGCTTGAAGACTTTGGAGGCAGTGGCTGCAGTACCAGATGGCTCCGGGTTCGCAAGGCGTGATGCCATTATCCCGTCTGACATTCCCAAGTACAAGTTTGTGCCACATACTTCCGTCGACGTTGAACGCAGTTTTTCAGCGTATAAGCTCCTACTTAGTGATAAAAGGGGAAGTTTCTCGCCTCCGAATTTAGAAATGGTCCTAGTGTGCTATATCTAGCACAGCCTTGCATGAGGGGCGATTCATTGCTTTCCGATAGAGCTTTGCTGAGGAGTGACTACGGAGTTTGCAGTAGCCAACTGCATCTAGATAAAGTATACGTCATTCAAGTTATTTTCAATGAAGTTATTGCCCTCCTAGGCCCGAACATGTTGGGGAACATCTTGCCGTATTTAGGTACCGGTTGACTTATCAATGATGGCAAGGCACGTGGCTCCGAAAAGCATCTCTGTTTGCTTTTTATTTAAGTGTTCTGCACAGGGGGACCAAACCCAAACTGTGTCAGATTTCAAGGAAAAGAACCGAGTTCTCCTTTCATTTCTCTTCCTCTTTTTACAGATCTAACGCATTATGCTTTGTACTTTCGGTACATAATCAAACACATCCTATATAATCGCGTTAGTTTATAGTGTCTATAACAACGTTTTCGGTGCCTAAATTGATATTTTTAGTGCCTACTATAGGCGCCTAAAATGAACCTTTTTCGTGGCTAAAAATTGTGGCTCTAATTTGTAAAAAAATTCGTGGCTCTAATTATAAAGTAATATTTTCTGTTACTTCAAGTGTAGCAGGACTCGCCTTCTTTTCAATAAACCTCTACCCGAGAAACGTCATCATGATGTTGGCAGACATAACCGAAACCGAAAAAGGTCGGAAGGGGAGGTGCACTTGTTCGCTGGCTCCTATTGAAAGACAAATAGAACCCTAGGTTACATCCCTTTCAGGGATCATCGTAATCCCCTCAAGAGCGTGGTTTTCGGGAGCGACGGGAGGTTTTCGGGAGCGGTTTTCGGGACGACATAGTTTAACTCTACCATGCAGGGGCGCTGTCGAACACTATGACGTCATTTGTTTACAAACAGGGAGAGGTCTATTGCATCAGTGAAATGCAGATGCATAAAACAGGAGTGGGAATATCATAGAAAAAAAAGAGAAAGAAATGAAAACAAAATAAAATGTAACAATTTCGCAGTCGCTATTTTACCAATGTGGTTACACTGCGAATTTTCGAGTGCGTTCCGTCAGGAAAACGTAGAATTGACAAACTGCACATGAATTGCGCACGACACGTCGATATAGTCACTTGGAGCAAATGGACTTGGAAGTGTACTCCTGCACGGCCCGCGGATGACACGCACATTGTTGCGGGTGGCGGGACTAGGATTTCGCTGTCGTGCGGGTATTGGGTCGGGTGCGGGCTTCACTGTTGACTGCGGAGCAGGCAGAGAGTCGGGTGCGGCTGACACGTTTTACGAAAACACAATTAGAAAGTACACCGAGTTGCTCAATTTCTTACGCGTCTGTACTGCAGCCGCTCGAAATATGACGTAAAATGTCGCCGACAAGAGCGGCACACACGCTCACACCGTTACGGTGCCACGCCTGTTTGTCCTTCTTTGTATGTTAGTATCATCATGCCTCAAGTCACAAACCAACACGCATTTGCACCTTTTTGTCCTCTGCGCTGATGTCGCACAAGAAACCATGTACACAGACACATCTAATCATCAGGCATAGATCAGGGAGAATTTTCAATTTACTCGTCAACGCTCATCGTGTTGCGGGTAGCGGGCCGCGTACGGGCGAGCTTTTCGGGGGAAATGTGCCTGTTGCGGGCAGATGCGGGTTTCAGTTTGTGACGGGACGCGGGTGGCATGTCGGATTTGAACCTGAGGGTACGGGTCGGTTGTGGGTAAGGTAATTCTTGCCACGAGCAGTCACCTTTCTCGAACAAAAAAGAACGAAAATTGGAAATGCCCAGGAATGTGGCCTTAAATGCACTCTCTTTCAAACACTGCAAGGGGAAAAATGTGGGTTACCGGAACAGGTAACCAGCTTGCCACGAGCAGTCACCTTTCTAGAACAAAAAAGAACAAAAATTGGAAATGCCCAGGAATGTGGCCAGAAATGCACTCTTTCCAACACTGCAAGGGGAAAAATGTGGGTTAGCAGAACAGGCAACCAGCTTGCCACGAGCACTCACCTTCTCGAAGCAACAAGAACAAAAATTGGAAAGGCCCAGGAATGTGGCCTTAAATGCACTCTCTTTCAAACACTGCAAGGGGAAAAATGTGGGTTAGTGGAACAGGCAACCAGCTTGCCATGAGCACTCACCTTCTCGAAGAAAGAAGAACAAAAATTGGAAATGCCCAGGAATGTGGCCCGAAATGCACTCTCTTTCAAACACTGCAAGAGAAAAAATGTGGGTTAGCGGAACAGGCGACCAGCTTGCAACGAGCACTCACCTTCTCGAAGAAACAAGAACAAAAATTGGAGATGCCCAGGAATGTGGCCAGAAGTGTTCTCTCTTTCAAACACTGCGAGGAAAAAAATGTGGGTGAGCGGAACACGTAACCAGCTTGCACGAGCACTCACTTTTCTCGAAGAATCAAACAGGAAAAATGGAAATGCCCAGGAATGGGGCCAGAAGTGTTCTCTCTTTTAAACACTGCGAGGGAAAAAATGTGGGTGAGCGGAACAGGCAACCAGCTTGCCATGAGCACTCACCTTCTCGAAGCAACAAGAACAAAAATTGGAAATGCCCAGGAATGTGGCCTTAAATGCACTCTCTTTCAAACACTGCAAGGGGAAAAATGTGGGTTAGTGGAACAGGCAACCAGCTTGCCATGAGCACTCACCTTCTCGAAGAAAGAAGAACAAAAATTGGAAATGCCCAGGAATGTGGCCCGAAATGCACTCTCTTTCAAACACTGCGAGAGAAAAAATGTGGGTTAGCGGAACAGGCAACCAGCTTGCAACGAGCACTCACCTTCTCGAAGAAACAAGAACAAAAATTGGAAATGCCCAGGAATGGGGCCAGAAGTGTTCTCTCTTTCAAACACTGCGAGGGAAAAAATGTGGGTTAGCAGAACAGGCAACCAGCTTGCCACGAGCACTCACCTTCTCGAAGCAACAAGAACAAAAATTGGAAATGCCCAGGAATGTGGCCTTAAATGCACTCTCTTTCAAACACTGCAAGGGGAAAAATGTGGGTGAGCGGAACAGGTAACCAGCTTGCACGAGCACTCACTTTTCTCGAAGAATCAAACAGGAAAAATGGAAATGCCCAGGAATGGGGCCAGAAGTGTTCTCTCTTTCAAACACTGCGAGGGAAAAAAATGTCGGTGAGCTGAACAGGCAACCAGCTTGCCATGAGCACTCACCTTCTCGAAGAAACAATAACAAAAATTGGAAATGCCCAGGAATGTGGCCCGAAATGCACTCTCTTTCAAACACTGCGAGAGAAAAAATGTGGGTTAGCGGAACAGGCAACCAGCTTGCAACGAGCACTCACCTTCTCGAAGAAACAAGAACAAAATTGGAGATGCCCAGGAATGTGGCCAGAAGTGTTCTCTCTTTCAAACACTGCGAGGAAAAAAATGTGGGTGAGCGGAACAGGTAACCAGCTTGCACGAGCACTCACTTTTCTTGAAGAATCAAACAGGAAAAATGGAAATGCCCAGGAATGGGGCCAGAAGTGTTCTCTCTTTCAAACACTGCGAGGGAAAAAAATGTCGGTGAGCTGAACAGGCAACCAGCTTGCCATGAGCACTCACCTTCTCGAAGAAACAATAACAAAAATTGGAAATGCCAAGGAATGTGGCCAGAAATGCACTCTCTTTCCAACACTGCAAGGGGGAAAATGTGGGTTAGCGGAAAAGGCAACCAGCTTGCCACGAGCACTCACCTTCTCGAAGAAACAAGAACAAAAATTGGAAATGCCCAGGAATGTGGCCAGAAGTGTTCTCTCTTTCAAACACTGCGAGGGAAAAAAATGTGGGTGAGCGGAACACGTAACCAGCTTGCACGAGCACTCACTTTTCTTGAAGAACCAAGCAGGAAAAAATGGAAACGCCCAGGAATGTGGCCAGAAGTGTTCTCTCTTTCAAACACTGCGAGGGAAAAAAATGTGGTTGATCGGAACAGGTAACCAGCTTGCACGAGCACTCACCTTTCTCGAAGAAGCAAGCAGGTCCAAAGTCTTTCATGTGGTTCTCCCTGATGAGAAGTGCGAGGTGCAGGTGATCACGTGTGGACCTCTGATGTTTCAAGAAGTTGCCTGGGGTGAAATACACACAGACTAGATTGTTTCGGTTTTGCTGGCCCCAAAGCATTGGTTACCTCGAAAGCATCTTTATACAATTGTATCTCAATGTTGCTCGGCTCATTTACCTTGCAAACAAATGAGTTGCTTTGATAGAGTGATCCGCATGTTATATCACAGAGTTGGTCTCTGTGAATTATCTGCACTGGTTGTTGAACGTTTCAAGAACTGCATGATTCAAAAGCAAATGTTAAAGGGTGGATTTGATCGGGATATACTGAGCAAAGCACCGCTCCTGCTTACTATAATGACTAAGCAAAATGTCTACTGGTTCAATCAGCGGAAACTTTTCCTTCAGATATTGTGTGCGAGAGTGTGTCGTACCAACTTTCGATGAATGTAACTTACCAAAGACATGACGACGTCTCATTGCTTCTAAGAGAGACTGACATTGCCGTCCTAGTTCGTTGTGCTTAAAGTTCCGCTTGAGGGAAGCACAGATACAGGCCAAACTCAACTGATGAACATTATGTAACTCTTCGGCGATACACTGTATTGTGGAAGCTAGGACTAGCAGCTTGGCTTGCAACTTGAGGTAAAATTGTGCAAGGCTGTGCTCAACATTATTGCTTAGTTCAGTGGTATTATCTGCAAAGACCCAGCAAAGGCATGCAGAATTCTTCTTTTGGACGTTGTTCACTGATTTCACTTCGTCCTGCCTCTTTGTGGCTGGTTGAATTCATCTCAGGTGTGCAGCAGTGCTTATTTGATTGTTGTTCACTTTCCACACTTGACGTAGCATCTTGATTGATGCTGCTCTGATCCTCAACACTGACTGCGTCTGCTAGATCAATGTTCCTTGCCGCTTTAACTGCTCTGTGTTGCCTGTTAAAGAGGTACAAAACAGGTAGACGAACAAGAGGTCAAAGAACATAGCTCACGATATCCAAATATGAAATTCTTTTACTTCTAGCAAAACGATTACATTCAAAGAGATGACATCCGCATGGGTCTCTCCTTATCCTTGGAATTGGATCATATCACCATATTCCAACGCATAGCGACACCGAACTATAGGCGCTGGAGGTGGTGGAGATTTCGCTCACCTAGCCAATGAAGGACCCCACTGACACAAGCTGCAGCTCGCAAGGGAACCGGTTGTGGGAGCATAGCAGTGACCTCGTGGTGCAATACAGCACCAAAAAGATAGTGCGCACGTGAAATAGAATAGTGAGTAGTTTTGGTACGGTTTGAACTGGCTCTCTTGGATTTGACAACTGGGAATATGTTTAGAATTGACCTCGCTTCTCGATATTACAACAAAATTGTATACGCCTCCCACATTCTAAATGGCTGATGATGCACGATGTCAAAATGATGTGTCACTATTTGCCCCGACACTCATGAAACAAATGAAAAATAGTGGAAGAGAAGCAGCATGTATGCGTCATGACCCCTCGGACAGGAAAACAGAAGCACGTACCTTCAAAAACCCAGCATGAGAGTCGCCGTGTACCCTTTATTTGCCCCGACACTCACGAAACAGATAAAAAATACTGGAAGAGACGCAGCATGTATGCGTCATGACCCCTCGGACAGAAAAACAGAAGCACGTACCTTCAAAAACTCAGCATGAGAGTGGCCGTGTACCCTTTATTTGCCCTGACACTCACGAAACAGATGAAAAATACTGGAAGAGAAGCAGCATGTACGCGTAATCATCCCTCGGACAGGACAACAACAACAATAAATGACGAAAAAGTGATGATGACTCGGGATGTTTCCCCGTGGTAGCTACGGGAACCTTCCCCACTTCACAGTGGTTAATATGAGACAGCAGCGTGAGAGTGGCCATGGGCCCTGTGTTTGCCCCGTCACTCATGAAGCAGTTCGAAAAAGAAACACAGGAACAGGAGAATCATGTATACCGTACATGACAGACGTTCTAGTATCTGATTGTGCAAATCAAGTCGTGGCTGCCGAACTTCTCTGACACGTTAAGATGTGGCACCTTAGAGGCAGACATGTCACAGTTTCGTACAAGCATGAGCCGTGGCAGCATGGTAGCCTCGTCGTCTAATGTGCTTCATTGTAATGCTGAACCTAACTCGCTACAGATCGGGAGACAGATGGGCAGTTCGGACGCGAAAACATCGGTAATGCACGGGGTTATCAATCCACCAAAGTGAGATGGGAATAACTGGTGCACCTCCACATCACTAACGGATCTTGTGCTCACAAAGGAAGTACGAGTATGAAGACGCAAGCAATGTGAAGTCAACAAACGGACAACAGAAACTAAATACAAACGACAGCGGGCACTGCGACAAGGAGTAACAACCGGGCAAAAAAGTTTCCATTATAATCTCCCGCCTGTAGTTTCGGGATATTGATAAAGCCCGTAGTCAGAAAGAATGATTTTACCTTCTTGGTCCCGGCGTCTCCTTCATGAATTCTCCGGCGTCTTCTGTTGCCAGCGTCCCATAGCCCTTGTTGGTTTTGTACTGCAACTAGAAGCAAGGCCTCATTTATGTCCACACTACTTCGTTTGTCGATCTCTTTCGCAAACTGACTACGTTTAAAGATATCAATAAGCCTTACCGCAAATTATTGTGACGTTGCTCCCACCGGTTTGTCGCGATGCCAACACGGCGCCGACGGCCACCTGCAGTATCTTGAACTCGGCGGCCGCGATTCACGGAATCGCCGCACGGTGGCGCCCTATCTTCCTTTTTTTACGTTGATTCAGCCGTATTTGCAATTACTGTGTTATACCGTCAAGATAAACGGGCAGAAACCAGTGGAAACGACCGTATTTTTTTACAGTGCACGTTATCGAAAATCGTGACCGTCAGAAAATCGATTTGCTTCATGTCAACACATCATGCTGCGGTATAATCAGCAATGATCATCCGAACTCCTATTACAAGAACGGATTGAGGAATCGTTAACACAGATGCTTAAACGGGGAGAAACGCACATCCGAGAAAAACGAGAACAAAAAGAGTCTCACCTGGTGGATAATGGGCGTACGCATACGAATTTGTAGCGCGGAGAAAGGATAATCACAACTGTTCAAGCAACGTCGTCCGCGTGCCTTGCCCACATATCGTGCGACGTGGTCTCGTTCGATGCCATCTCTTTATGTGATAAGTTTGACACAAATGAAATATGAAATTAAAAAAACTACAGACACCCAGCGCAAAATGTGACAACTTACATTTGCTAGACCGTGCATGATGTGAGACCGTGAGACGCAAGAAGCCAGAGTGACCGTTAACGAAACGAAAAAGACGCTTTGCACACGGAACCATGCACGTGTTCTCAGAAGGCAGGGCCCGTATAACAATTGAAAAACAATAAGCGTCAATATAGGCGTAAAGAGATAATACTCAAACGCGGATCCCCAGTTTATCCGTCAAGACGAAATCGTATGCGTCAGGATGTAAGAGTAAATCATGTCCTCCGTCCCATTTACGCATAAAACTCCGCCTTTTACGCTTACAGCGAGCGCGTTTACGGGTAAAACAGAGCTTGACGGATACGGCGTCTGCGATTTTGTCGAACTTTACGCTTAGTAAGGGTAAGATTGGACGTAAGCGTAAATTTATCCGTTTCGTTTCTGAGAGTATACAGTTCGTGTGAGAAAGTTTGTGTGTATATGCAAGGCGCATTAAAGCTATGCAAAGTGCTCATCCCTGTATCGTTCCCTCTTTGGTCTATTTCACGGGGAGCATCTTCTTCCCTTGCTTGCAGTGCATCAGAGGTTACAGCATAGGCGCCGACTGCGGGAGGGCGCGGGGGTCCTTGCCCCCCCCTCCCCCGGAACATGAACTAGGGGGGCGCTGCCTCCCCCGGGAAGCCCCGCTAAGAGACTGACACCAACCTTTGGCACTCGGCGCGCCCGGGTCAAAAGAGCGAAGAGGCACCAACCCCAAAAATTCATCATGCAATTTGTAAAACATGTATCCGTACTCCATACCCATACTCATATACCATACTCATTATCACAGTAGAAGGTGAGGCGAAGAAACAGAGGGGGTGACACAACACATAGCCTGAATTTCGCCCAAAACAATCAGATCAATGAAACGAAGCAGTCGAAAAGGTACCAGCAGCTGCCAGTGAGGTGTAACGGTAGGATCTTCGGAACGCATATCCGTTGGGAGCGGGTCCAACTCCCGCTGCTCCATTTCATTGACCATATTCATTATATTGCGCGCATTTCGGGTCAAACACCCTGGATTCAATGCATTTTGTTCCTTTTGCGCTCAGTTTTCAAAGGCGTAATGCCTTCAGTTGTGCACATGTTGTCTGTTTACTTTTTCTCTGTTTTTTCTCTTTTTTTTTCTGTTCTTCCTTCCTCTTATTTCTATACCAGTTCTGCATACATCATAGGATCCCGCCAGAGTGTGATTCTTCAGCTTTAGTTTTGTGTTCTGCATCTTTCTTTTCCTTTTCTTTCCTTCTTTTTGTTTTCTTTTGCTTTCTTTTTTTCTTTGCCTTTTTTGTCTTCCCCTTTCACTTTTTTTTTAACAACAAGCCGACATCCATCTGGCTTACCTTTCCTTCCTGATTTTATTTTCTTAATAAACATACCCCCCCCCCCCCTTGCCAGAGTACTTACTTCGCGGTGAGCCTCACCCCCCCCCCCCCACCCCCACCCCGGGAAAATGAAAACTCTCCGCCTCTGGGTTACAGCGAAACGGGAAATGGTTGTGTCGCACCGCATCCTGTCTCCCTTGTGACTGTATCTGAAAACGCGACGGCGCTCGAAAGTGTTCCTCAAGCATCAGATCCCCATAACATTCCTGTTCCGAACTGGATAATGTGTTCCTAGGATGATACTGGTGTCGGGAAACAGTACAACACGCGCGCACAGTTACTTAACACACGAACAAATCCACGAACACACTTCGACCGACATCGCCGGGACGTTGTGACTGGGATTGCTTGCAGGTGCCAACGCGAAAGAATGCTATTTCAAAACTTTGTCGACCAATCGCAATGACCCTTGGCAAATGGCTGTCAGCTATCATGCCTGACGCAGTAATACCACATGGTTATGGCGTGGAAATATTTTCTTTTTTTTGGGGGGGGGGGCAAAACGGGGAGCTATGGAGGCCTGGTCTAACTGACAAAGAGGCTCACAGATGGGTGATTAACCCTTTTTTAAAGCGAAACTGCCTCGTACATCAACGTGAGATCGAGTCTCCCAACTGTGCCACCGTCTGTTTGACAGCGCGTTGACAACACGGTGACCAACGTAGTTCATCTCAACTACAGCCTTCCTCAGAGGAAAAGTCTTAAAGTGCATTGTGATATGTCAAATTTACTACAAGAAAACATGGGAATGATCCGCCACGATCCAGTCGCTACTCAAATCCATCTGGAATACATTCGGAGATGAACGATTCTTCCTATTTGCTAAAAGTCACTGTAGTTCGGTTCCCATTCACTTTTGGAATCGGCAGAATCGGTCGTTCGGTTCAGACACAGACGACTCGCTGAAACTCTCTAATGCTTTCAAGAAACCCGTAAGAAGCAATAAAATACGTCCAGTTTTGATGCATGTGTTGTGTTGGAGTTAATGTGGCGGAGTAACGCTTTGATGAACGGCAAAAGAGGTGCATGGAGCAAAAAAGCTTGAGAGTTGCTACTGTAGGGTATTAAATGCGAACATAGCACACAAGTAATTTGGCGTTGGTGACATCGTACACCTCAGGGTATTTTAATGAAATCGCGTGGAAACGCGCCTGCGTCTTGAACAGTGTCGTGCTGAAATTCTGACCCGAGCACCTCTTCATGTGTGCAACATGACATGGTAGTGCAAGCAGGTGGTAACAGCTTCTGGACCCTACGAAAACCCCACGAAAACCCCAAAATCAAACGAAAACATAGCGCGTCGTCACAGCAGGTCGTCATACACTGGGTCGCGGAGGTACTTGTTTAGATCTCTATTGCATGTGTATTATGTGCCTCTATTGCATTGTATGTGTCAGTGATGTTCATAGGAGGAGGAGGGACGCTTGTATCCTGAAGATTCCAAAATGCGGTTACCACGCTGTTAGGCGCTGCTCGGGGCATGTAGGATAGAGTCACAAGAAAAAAATGCGAGTAGCTGTGCAACCTTTGCTACTCGTTGCTGAAATACAGCGACAGCTGTGTCGCTACGTATTTTCGGCAGATTTTAACACGATTACTCAAACACTCTGTGCTTGAGAGTTCTTTCCATATAATATTGTTAACAGAAACGGAGGTGACTCAGTCTGTTTATTATCGGGCCAGCACGAGAGGAAGAGAGCGCTACCCGCGCCAGAGAACGTCTTCGTCCTCTCACGCTCGCCTATTACCCGTGACAATACCGCCCCGCTGAGGCGTGTGATCATCCTGATCACGGCGGCAGTGGGGCGCTGTAAGGTTTCATCCGGTAGACATGTACCATCTCTTCGACTTTACGCTGACGGCGACGGCCGTGAGGAGATGCGCTTGTGGGAACGGCGACGTAATTGACAGCTGAGGTCTGCTTCACAACCTCGTAACGGCCGAAATAGCGACGGAGCAATTTTTCCGCCAGGCCAACCTTCCGTTCCGGTTTCCAGATCCATACCAATTGCCCCATCGCGAACAGAGCGGGCGTGTGCGTTAAGTCGTAGCGGGTCTTTTGCTTGTCCTGGGAAAGCAGCACATATGTGCGTGCAAGTTGCCGCGACTCTTCAGCCCTGGCCAGAATCTCAGTGACATAGTCGGTGGGGCAGTGGTCAGGAGCATACGGAAGCACTGTATCCAGCACGGTCTCGCGTTGCCGGGCGTATAGCAGAAAGAACGGAGAAAAAGTAGTAGTGTCTTGCCGGGAGGTGTTATACGCGTAGGTGACATACGGGAGGACATGGTCCTAGTTGGAATGAGAGGCGTCCCCGTACATAGACAACATATCACATAGCGTCCGATTGAGTCTCTCCGTGAGGCCGTTACATTGAGGGGGATATGAAGTAGTCGTCCGATGGACAGTGTTGCATGCACGCAAGAGTTCGGAAATGACTGTGGACAAGAAGACAGCTCCACGATCAGTTAAGATTTCACGAGGGGCACCATGGCGAAGAATGACCTGATTCAGCAGAAAATTGGCGACGTCTGGTGCCGTTGAGGAAACAAGGGCGGACGTTTCGGCGTAACGGGTGTGATGGTCAATGGAGACTATGATCCACTTTTGCCCTTCAGAAGACGAGGGGAACGGTCCCAACAGGTCAACTCCAACACGGTGCAATGGGGCTGGGGGCGGCATGAGACCTTGAGGGGCAGTCGGCGGGTGTTTGCGACGTTGACATTCTAGGTAAGTGCGGACATAATTCGAGACGAATCGTCGCATGCCTGGCCAGAAGAAACGACTCGGGATGCTGCCGTACGTCCGGGCAAATCCGAGATGTCCGGCACTGGGGTCATCGTGAAAGTGCTGCAAGAGCGGTTTTCGCAGGTGGCGGGGAATAACTAACAAATACGGTCGGCCGAAAGGGTTAAAGTTCTGCTTATAAAATACGTTGTCACGAAGGACGAAATTTCGCACCAGTGATGCTTGCTGCTTTGTCACGGGCTCACCACTAGAAAGGATGGTAATCACTTCCATCAGATCAGGGTCACGGGCTTGTTCTGTGCAAAGATCGAGGTTGTCAATAAATGAGACCGTTCCGCTGCTTCCGCAAGCTGGTAGGGGGGACCGTGACAGTGCATCCGCATCTTTATGTTTGAGTCCTGCTCGATACCTGACATCAAAGTCGTATTTTTGAAGCTGAAGGGCCCAACGAGCGAGTCTCCCAGAGGGAGGTTGATCAACCAACAGAGCGCGTGATGGTCAGTGACAACCGTAAAATGTCGTCCATGTAAGTAGGGTCTGAGTTTTGTAACCGCCCAGACAACAGCCAAACATTCTTACTCAGTAACACTGTAGTTTGTCTCCGGGCCAGTCAGGGATCGACTCGCGAAGGCAACCGGGTGTTCTACGTTCTCCCAGCGTTGAGCCAGGACTGCACCGAGTCCCACTCCACTAGCATCCGTGTGAAGTTCCGTTGGTTTCTCTGGGTTGAAGTGTCGTAGTAAAGGGGCGGAAGAAAGTTCCTGTTTGAGGATCTGGAAGGAGCTCTCGTGTTCGTAAGTCCAAATGTACAATGAGCCTTTTTTTTAAAAGGGCATGAAGGGGGTGTGCTTTTTTCGCGAAATCCTTGATGAACCTGCGGAAATAAGAGCATAACCCAAGAAAACTCCGCAAAGACTTAACAGTGATTGGACAGGGAAATTCTGCAACTGCGGCGATCTTCTTAGGGTCAGGCCGAATACCGTCGGCAGACACGACATGGCCGAGGATCGTGAGTTCTTGTCAACCGAACCGACACTTGTTACTGTTCAGCGTGAGGCTGGCGCCACGCACGCAATTAAGAACTTGGCCGAGACGGGCATTGTGCTCATCAATCGTAGATCCAAACACAACGGTGTCGTCTAAGTAGCAGAGGCAAGCGGTCCATTTCAAATTGCCAAGAACGTTGTCGACCATTCGCTCGAAGGTAGCTGGCGCGTTGCACAAACCAAACGGCATTACTTTGAACTCGTAAAGCCCATCGGGAGTGACGAAAGCTATTTTTTCACAGTCCCTAGGGTCCACTTCGACTTGCCAGTATCCAGATCGCATATCGATCGAGGAAAAGTATTTTGCATTTTGTAGGGAATCGAGTGCGTCATCAATACGTGGCATTGGATAGGTATCCCGCTTAGTGATCGTATTGAGTGTTCTGTAGTTGACACAAAAGCGCCATGACTTATCTTTCTTTCGTACTAAAACAACTGGTGCAGCCCAGGGACTGCAAGAGGGCTGGATAATGTCGCCTTTCAACATCTCATCGACTTCTTTTTGAATGACCTGGCGTTCAGCGAAGGACACTGGATACGGTTTCTGTCTTATGGGACCCTGACCCTCAGTGTCGATACAATATTTGACGACGGATGTGTGTCTCAGTGGCCTCTTCTCGAAGTGAAAGATAGTACCGTAAGGGTGCAGAAGTCGCATAATTTTCACTCGGTTCTCCTCGTCGAGCGCACCGTCGATCATGGACAGAAGGCGCTCCGGGAGTATGTCCTCAGCTGGGTCAGGAGGCGGTGATGTAGCTGGAGGTAAGTCGTCAGAGAGACAGGTGACATCGGCGCAGAATATTGGCATTGTAAATGAAGCGACTGTTACGCCCATAGGAAGCGTTTGTGGCGAGAAGCCTGGGTTAACGAGCCGTTGAGCCGTTTGCCAGCGTCACTAGGCTGCGGGGAGATACAATCCCTTTTTGGAGCATGAGGCGATCATTTGGTTCAGTAATAACATCTTGAGGGTTCGTCTGTGCGGCCATAAGGGATGATGATGCTTGTACACAGAGAGCCGCCTGTGCGGGAAGCACGGTAGTAGTGTCGAGAGTGAGCTGGTATATATCACAACCTGCGCGCTTAAAGTCGCTTTCGTATTCCAGATTAGAAAATGGCGATATTTCCACTTCGTCCGAAGCACAATTAATGAGGGCTCGGTGTGCACGCAGGAAATCTATTCCTAGAATGAGATCATGGGAGCAGTGTTCCAGAATGACAAACTGTGTGGGTACGACGCACGATGAGATGGTGATACGTGCTGTGCAAAGTCATATTGGGTCCAATAAGTGCGCATTAACGCCTCGAAGGCAAGAACTGGTCCATGGGGTCACAACCTTGTTCAACTTTCTCCGCAGCCGATCACTGATCACGCTAACCGATGCGCCTGTGTCAATGAGAGCATGAATATGGGTACCGTCAATGTGAATATCAACAATGTTCTTGGACATGCGAAGCACGTTGCTGAGGGGCACTTCCCGGTCAATACTTGTAGCGGCCTGGCCCCCGAAGGTCGCTTTCGTTAGTTTCCCGCTGGGGACCTAGAGCGCCGTGACGGTGACGGAGAAGTAGGTCGGTAGGGAGCAGGCGACGGTGGCGGTGAAGTCCGGGACCGACGTCGTGGCATGCTGCGAGGAGTGGACGACGGGTTTCCCGAAATGCCTCCAAAAGCTGTAGCGTCATACCAAGCGTCTTCACTTGGGTTCAGAGTATTCAATGGCTTAGGCGTAGAGGAGCGGCAGTACTTCCGAATGTGACCTACACGTCCACATCCAAAGGAAATGGGGCAGAAGTCGGGAGTGCGTCCGTAAGTAGCGGACCTCCTGTTGTTTCCATATGATGGGTAGTATGCAGAAGGGGTCCAAGGGCCATTAGGAGGAAAGGACTGATACTGTGGCATAGGGACCGGGAAGCTCGATTGGACAGGAATTGAAGTTGGGGGATGCCAGGCATGTGGTCGAGGTTGCTGTTGCGGAAATGGGCCTGGAGACGGTTGCTCTTGGTTGTGGGTGGTATGGGGACTGATGCCGGCTCCAAACTCGCGCATTTCTTCATTCACAACTTGTCGGATATTCGGCAAAAGGGCAGGGGTACCGTGTTGGTTGCGGAAGAGTGCTTGTAGTTCTTGACGAATGATGGTACGCATCATGGTCTCCAGGTCAGGACCGCACTGATCCACAGCGGCGATGTTGTGAAGCGATGGCAGGCGCTCGAAGGCCGGGCTTCGTATACGATTTCGCCGCATCGCCTCGAACTTGCGTGTTTCCGTCTCTAGCGCTTCGACAGTGGTTACGTTCCGCACCGAAAGAAAATTAAATACGTCTTCTGCAATGCCTTTTAACAGGTGGCCTACCTTTTCTTCTTGTGACATTGCGGGATTGCTGATTCGACAGAGCTTCAGGACGTTTTCGATGTAGTCTGTGCAGGTCTCCTGGGGCTGCTGGGCTCAGTGGCAAGTAAATGTTCGGCCTCCTTTTTTTGGAACTGAGCGTTTCCAAATATGGCCGATAGCTGGGTTTTAAATGCATCCCAGGACGTTATGGAGTCTTCATGGTTTTCAAACCACACCTTTGCTTTTCCCACCAGGTAGACGATGACATTGGCGAGGCGAAACGAGTCGTCCCACATATTGGCGTCACTGACTCTTTCATATTCTTCGAGCCAGCTGGTGAGGTCTTCGCCTCGTTTTCCAGCAAAGTCGAGGCTTCTCTATCCCGCCTAGAGAAGAAATACATAGTTCGCGGAAGCGCTGGTTGGCATGGACTGACCATTGGCATCAGCCGGCATGGTGGTGTCAGGAGACAAGCCGCGGAGGCGACGGCTGTAACGTACTGGGCAAGCCGTGGGGAAGGAATCGCACCTCCACCAAATGTTAAGAGAAACGGAGGTGACTCAGTCTGTTTATTATCGGGCCAGAACGAGAGGAAGAGAGCGCTACCCGCGCCAGAGAACGTCTTCGTCCTCTCACACTCGCCTATTACCCGTGACAATACGTTACAATTTTGAAATTATGTTCCACAAATGCATTGCAATTTTGAGCACTCTTCAGAAGCTTGGGAATCTTTACAATGTCTTCTTAACGAGTTCGTATTCCAAGAACACGAAACAAGTACATTCACTCAGAACCTTCCTCGGCGAAGCCATGTTGGTGAAAGCCCTGGCGTCTTGTGCTTTCCACTCCGACCACCTGCATCACCACACCTCACGTAATACCCAACGTTGCATCACGCCACCTTCGACGCGCGCTTGTGCCGTGACTGACCGGGCCGCGATATTCTAGGACACACGGCACACGCGCAATATCTGGGGATTAGCTCTGCACATACAGCTGTCGCTGTAAAAAAAAGGGGGGGACAGTATAGCCTATGTCGCCCCGCGGCCGTAATTCCCATTACTGGAATTCAATACCGGCGGATTGATTGTCGTTTTCGGTGCTGTTTCCACAATAGTACATCGTATTTGTTTCAGTCACCAGTAACCTTTACTGTTCCCTGCTCATTTGTATAACAAACAGTGTTCACAACAACAGCATAATGGGTGTCGTGGCGCTGAAACCAATCACATGCGCTCTTCACTTCACTATTTCTCATTGCAAAGCGATGAGAGGACGGAACAGAGGTGATCCCTACTACCAAGACGCACTTTCTATGAATAGCGCGTATTTGCATCAGTTATCGGAGGCATAGCATGCATTAACGTCGGCATAGTCATTACCTGATGTAGACGGCCTCACGAAACTGCTGCATCGGTTCCCTTGGAGGTAACGCGCTAATTAAAGTGCCATCCGATGCGGCAACTCGGTCCACGCTAGTTTACAAAAAACCCTCATCGATCCGTCTCTTCCCGTGGAGTTGTAGCGTCCACGCGTAGTTCCGCCTCATAAGCCGTCTTGTTTCATACATTAGACGACAATTGTACTTGATGAGAACGGGACAAAGTGTTTAGGCAAATAACGCATCTGTACAAGCTGATATTTGTAATTTGATAACCTTCGTGAGCTCCATTTTTGGAGACCGGTACAGAATGACAGACATGACAGAGAAATGACAGAATCAGCGCAAGGGTACTAAATTGCTGATGCGTAAAACGACGGAAGTGCTTTGTGATATGCCGCTGAACAGATATGCTGCAATTACAACAACAACTTTATTCTGAAGATGATGAATGGGAAGTTTCATCGCAGGGGCGATACTCTACCACATTGCCGATGGTGATGTGGGGAATGAAATAACGTGCCCCTTGACAATAAGGTTCGAAGCCCTATGGTGTCCACAAATGTCAAAAGGGCGTTGATGGCACAGCGTTGGTGTGCTGGATATGACCAGGGACTAAGCAATTTTGAGAGAGGAGGGGCGAGTCCACTTGGTTAACAGACCAAGAGAGTGCGGTTCGGAAATGTTGGTAGTGTGGGCAGAATGTGCTCTAGGTCTTCTAGAGCACCGCAGTGACAGGTAGTCAACTTGTCCCAAGCGGTAACGCCACTGAGATGTAAAAGCCACATCGAGTCGCATTCGATGAATTCTCGTCTCCGAGACGAGAGAGCTGCTTCTGCTGCACTGTCGGCCTGTTCATTCCCCACGACACCACAATGGGCTGGAACGCACTGGAGAGAATTAGCCTGCGCCCTTCTTCTCACACGAGGTTGCAAGCGGTTAACACATCCAACATCAACGGTGCGGAGGAGCCTCGTATGCCAGAATCTTCAAGAGCTTGTAGTGCGGATTTCGAATCAGTGGAGACTGCCCATACCCGCGGGGTAAAATCAACATTGGCGCAATTGAGAACTATGCAACGTACATAAAGTGCTTAAGGGTATTGTTTCTTTGAAAGGGATGCTTTCCATGACGTATGAGAAACAGAGAAAACGCAGACAAGGATCAGTAAAACACAGACAGGACGGGACTGCTGCTAACTTTCAAACAGGTTTATTGCTTTACAGGAAAGTCCTTTTATACCAACGGAATCATAACCCACACATCGAAGCCATCACACGTGCCTTACCTTAATCAAATCTAACAGGCAGTCTAATTGTCAGAATCCCAAACAAGAAAGTCACGAAGTGCTATCCAGCCACCTATCATGAAATCTACCTGTCGACGTTGAGGACCTTTTTATTCAGCGCCTCAGCATGCCCTACTCCAACCAGTGAAGACACTTATTGAGGATTTTGTGCAGGTCGCATTTCAGAACAGTTCTGGGATATCGGTGTACACTTTTTTGGAATTACTGTGTACCTACCTTGCTGCCACTGTTGCTAAACATCATGAACAGTGTTTTATCAAACGAGGTGGTACCCCCATTGGATGAAGTGTGTCCCCGGTCCGACGACACATTTTTGCAATATGGCCCGTTTTCCCAGAGGTATAACAGTCTTCCGTGCGGAATCTACATGATTCTTGGGGGTGGTTGGGATTGCCGCATCTGTAGGAAGCCGCGTTGCTTGCGTTCCTATAGTTGCCACCGTGTGCACGTCCTTCTCCACATGTGGTCGCTTGCATTCAGCCTTCGCGGCTAAGCAGCTTTCAGCCAGCCTAATCGCCGATTCTAACGTCAAGTTATTTTCCAATACAAGCCGCTCACGAATACGAGCGTCATTAAGGCCAACAATGAACGCAGTGAGAAACGAGCATGCCAAGGACATCCGTTTCCTGTTCGTCTTCGCAACGAGCAATGACTGCAGATAATTGCTGAGCGAAGTCCTTGACTGATTCGCCATCTTGTTGATGCGTGGAGAAGAGTGTGTACCTTACAGACTCCTTGAAGATTCTGGGATTAAAGTGCTCAGACAACTTGGTAGTGATCTCTAAGAACAATACCTCTCTGACGGGTCGAGGCTGGAACAAGTTTGTTTGATAGACGTCCTTTGAAGACGTCCGGACTGAGCGCCGAAAGTAGAAGTCCAGATTTCTCAGCGTCGTTAGTTACCCTTGCTACTTGTAACGCTCCCTGGAAACGAATTTCCAGTCCTCCTTCTCTGGATCGAATGTCCCTGGACTGCGGAACCTTCGGATAGCATCATCAGGAAGTGTGCCGGTCGTAGGCGCTGGAGTCTCGCCGCCTCTCATTTCCAGACAGCAAACGCGCTCGTCGCCCGTCGGGATAGCCGGTATGCGTGGAATAACAACGGTTTAATAAAAGCAAATAGAGACAAGACAGTTGATGTTGGAAGCTGTGCTTCCAGACGAATCAGCCAGAAGGATAACTGAGGCCGAGCTCTCGCGCGTCGTCTTCGGTGTCAACCATTCCACTAGCGCCACAACATGTTCCTTTGTACAATAGGACGCCACATCACAAATTTTTGAGACCATATTACCAAACTCCAAACGACAACCACGGATTCGTTTTGATTATGATGACAGTTACGATGATTGGGTAGGTAGATTACTGTAACCCGCCTATCCTAAACAGTGGTCAGTACACCGCAGACTGGAAGTACAGCTGTGCAGGATGTATACGCCACCTGGAAGACAATGAATGATTGTTTTTTCTCAGTTATTTTCTATACTTGTCAGAAATATTTTGTATGTTATTTGTTTTGTTGTAATGTATGTTTTGTATACGGAAAATGTGGGCCTCGAAAAAAAAAAAAAACAAAGGCAGGAGAAAACCCTGTTTTTTTTGGAGGCCCAAATATTTCCTGAAAAATTTGGGGAAAAAACCAAAATAATCAAGATACTGTTGAGCTTGCGCCTTACCTTATCCCACCCAGAAAGGGATGCAAAAGGTGCCTGACCGCAGGTCTCTGCGATATTTTCTTCTCCGTCCACGGCGTTTCGAAGCAACCGGCGCGATTTCGCGGCCTAAATTTTTTCGAACCTTGTGACCTTGTATCTCTTGAACGAGATGTCCCATTTGAACGAATTTTTTTTTTTGCTGACAGAGTGGCTGGTGCACGTTGCACCGTGGCCTATATGGTTTATATAATTTATATGGTCAAGAAAAAAGTATACGTAAAAAATTCCGAAAACGCAACAAAGAGCCTTTTTGCCACACGTTTGTAAGGTCATGGCCGAGGCCCTGGATCTCCGACTGTGATGTTGTTTACATGAGCAGAAAGATCATTCTTTGCTCTTTCGTTTGACTTCATTGCTTTATATCAAGCCATTATCCTGTAATAACCATCAAGCCATTCATCATCAAGCCATTCATCATAACTATCAAGCCATTATCCTGCCGTGAACACAGAAGGGTAGGGGAAAATTCTCGTTATCGCGGCAGTTTTTACCCAAAACGGACATCTTCAAGTTTTTGATATTTTGTACTAATATAGCTGAGACATAGCTCTTTCCGGATATGCAATAAAATATTCGCTTATTTCGGTCCCACGGGGCGCGCAATTTTGTGTTCTCACCCCTATTGGGCAGCGCTCCCAGGGGTACAAAGAATGCACTTCTACCCCACCCCCTGTCTTTTTTGTTTTTTGCTTTCGGTGAAGGTGCCTTCATGCCGAAGGCCAACTACAGTAATATGCACGCATCACTGTGATGTCCGCAGACAAGCAAAAGTTCGTTGCTTAGGCTTTCCCACCCGGTTAATCCCTTCAAGGTTACGTGCTTGAAAGAAATCGGACGTGGCAACATGGCATTTGTAAATACTCCGGCTTCGCCGAACCGAAGCGCGAGACGTCTATTCTCTTGTAATTTTGTTTTGTTATTTGCTGGTTTCTTATACTTCTGTTTGTTCTACTTCGTCTACTACGGGTGCCTCAGTCGGCTCACACCAATACCTTGCTCTGATCTGCTCCTGTTCACAGTCTGCATAATTTCGGTGGGGTCACTGAAGTCAGCGTCGTCAGGGCTTGAAGCCGGAAGATCTTGTTCACCTGAAGGCCCTGCCTTAGCAACCTGCAGTCGAAACGTGTTGTAGCAGTTCACACATATTTTGTCGGTGTCGTGGACATGGACTGCCTCCGAGGTGCTCAAGGTGGTGGCGAGAGGAGATGGAGACGACGGAGATGGAGAGAGTCAAGATGGAGACGACTTCTGGTGTGGCTACGGCTGGCCATGGGGAGCGCAGAAGTACACACTACGCCGACGACAAAACGAAATACATACGTAAGATCGAGGAAAGTAAGACCCTTGTCTTAAAATGTGGACAGCGGCGGGAGCCCCGTACACAGTAAATCGGTTTACACCCTTAATCGCTCAAAATAAGTGTTTTTTGACAGAAACACCACTTTTTATACTACAGGGTGTAGTAAATGGTGTCAGAACAGTGTTAATAAAGGTGTAATGGCAAAATACACCACACGCTGTGCGACGTCGACATTTAATGGTGTAAATTTGCATGTCAAAAAGGGTGTTCACGTATTATACACCTGTTTTACACCATATTCTATCTCACTACATGGTGTTAAAAATGGTATGTCAGTTGAACATACTTCTATCTATAATTGAGGTTATAAACATATAAATGTATGAGCTAGAATAGGCTTGAATGATAATACACGCTGTAATGCAACTCTGAGAGAATTTTTTAATTAATGAATGGAATAATGTTTATTTAAAGCATTCAATAACAAAATAAATAATGTGTGACTGCACACTGTTCTGAGCCAAATCAATGTGGATTACCTATTATACTATAGTTAAAATTGAGGCGTGATCAGCTTCAAGGGACACTAGAAAATGTGTATGCAGACCGCACAAAACCTTCAACAAGGAAGCTTGCAACAAAGTGCTTAAACCTGGATTGAGATGTAAACTTTTATATATCAGTAATGTTTTGTAATTATGTGCTACTGATACTATCATGCATTGTTCATAATGTAATGAATGCAAAAAAATCACGAAGGACCGATTAATGGGTAGAGTTCTTGCGTTAAAACCATGCAACTTTTCAATGGTCTCCCCAAGTGTGGTGTCATTGCAGACCAACTTCTTCATGGCTCACTGGAACTAACTGTAGGAAATAATAAGCAAACTAAAATGTGCGACAAACAATAGAGGATGGAAACACCACTCCGTTGTGGCGGCACATAGGCCAATGTGCCCAAGACGAAAGCTGACGTTGCCCTAAAACTTTTGGGAGATGGCTCGTATTTCTACATTGCAGTTGCAAATATTGAGGATCCATTCAGCATTGGGTCACTCATCATTTCCATGACCCGCTGAAATCAGAATGGCGTGTATTTGTACCAAATTGCTTAAAGTGAATTAGTACGACGTGGTAGTGATGCTGACATGTGGAGTTATTACAGCTCAAAAACGATTGTTATTGATTTACATTTTAATACAGGATCATGAAAGAGACAATGCAAGCATTACAAATACTTTTCGTATAGAGCCTGTAATTACTTGAGTGAAAAGTGCTGAAGTAAAAACGAAACTGAGGCTGAGATAAAATATTCAGGTTCAGAGGAATGCTTAAGAGAAAAAGGGTGATAATGCACGTGGTTAAAACTTCTATGTATAACAAGCCACAGCGCATGGTTAGTAGTCTAATACGTATTCTGGAACATTACGTATTTCTCATGCTCAAGAATTTACAACAATGAGCCACACTCTGGATAAAGGATGAAATGTGCATGACGTTGAAAAATCTACTATCTACAGTAATGCATAGCGGGCATTGATTACGTACTGATCTCCCCTTCTTGTTAGAAACATTGGTTCTTCTTGATTTGTTGCAACGTCACTTACAATGAAACAGTTATCACTGCGTGCAATAACGTAAACGTGGTAGTGCTTGTTGAATTCCAGTGTTTCAAGCTCACGCACTTCAAAAATAATTTCCTTGTTAACTGAAAAAATGTTGCAGATTTCAATGAATGTGGGACTGCCGTCACTGATATTATGCAACAAACACATCCCTGATACATAACGCACACTCTCAATCTGTACTGAGTTCAAAATGAATATGCTGGGTGCCTCTATGTTCTTCGCTACCACGTAGGAGTTCACAGCATTTGGCAGGTGTTCAAGTAAAATAGGTCGACTTCCTGTCACATGGATTGATGCTTCGTTCACGGCTCCGGACAGGATCCATGCTTGAAGAAACTGGTGTCTCAAAGCCAATGTACCGGTTATATTCTTAAAGTTGTGCAATTTACGTGTCATATCTTTGAAGTATTGATGCTTTGATTCAAATCGCATGGCCCAAATATTCACCAGGGGACCATACTTATAAATAAAAGACGGATAATGGACCAAGTAGTGCATTTTAGGTGGGACAGACGCCTGCGGAAACAAGGCTTGAAAGTCAAGGCAGAAAAAGTGCACAAGTCGATGTAGGTAGGGCACGTACTGGAGTGGTAGCTTTCGGCTCATTAGCAGGTCAACAATTTCACGCAGAAGAAGATACAGTCCCCATGTGCTGTTTTCTGAGGGTACACAGTCACCAATGTAGAGCGAAAAGTGTCTGAAGAAGCAGAGTATCTGCGATGCGCTGCCCTTCATGCTGCTTTTGCCTTGAATAAATTCCCGGGCTATTTTCTCTGGCTTGTTTTTGGTGTCGCACGGTTCATACTGGTGGGCTGTGATTCGTTCATTCAGCTGGTCGATTGAAAAAAAAGCTGAGGAAATCAAGTTCTGTATTATATGCTTCATCGAAAATGGGATTACGCCTTCCAGAATATCGTGCATCAAGTCCGGTGGAAAATGCTCAGTAGGTTGGAAACCACTAAAGTTCAAAGCACATGGCTCCCGAACACCATACAATGGAACAGTGGCGATGCCACTTTGTGACATGTTGAGATGGTGCGCGTGTCCATCAGGTGTACGAAGGATGAAGTCACTCTCAAGGTGCTTGTATCCTATTTCGTGACGCAGCGCCATACAAAATCGACATATCCTGCCACTGCTAAAGCTACACTTAAATCCGGCAATTCTGTGGCTTGATAAATTGTCCCCTGTCATTATGAAGACAGTCCCCTTGATGTTTCTCCCGTTGATTGAGAGGCCGACTTCCTCCAGACGAGCGATGTCCCTCAGAAGTGGAGCAAAAACTTTTTTCAGGCCATAACCTGTGGCGTGCTTGTCATTCACTAGGAGCACCAGATGCATATGTGATAGGCTAGATCGTAGCCTTGATGGTAGATTCAAGATTGAAAAGTAAACGCCCAACAATTTATGCTTCCCTCTTTTACTTCCAAGAGGATCACACACTTCGAACTCATCTGCATAGAGTTGGATGCAGCTCCTTGCGTTGTCACCTTTGAAATATGAGTGTGCTTGAAAGGCTGTGCCAGCAAACACTGTGGAAAGGTATCCTTCTTCTTTCTGTGGGTGACATAGGTTACTGTACAGACTAGGTACCTCTAGCATGTTCTTCAAAACATCACATATGGGAATGTAGTGAAATTTATTGCAGTTTCCACGTTCATCATTTCCAAGGACAACCGTAACAGGTTCCACAAATGGCAAGTATGACTTCCAGTACTGAGTTCGACCTTTGTTTGTTGTGAGGCTCTCCAGTTGCTCACTTACTGATGACAGGAGTCCTGCATGCTCTTGTACTGGGGCTGTTTTCCAGTCATCCACCAGGCCCTGGATGTAGCATATGACATCATTCGCTATTTCGTTAAGGGTAGACTCAGGCAACCGTTTCCTTTCTTTCCACTTTAGTAGTAGCATTGCAAGTTGTCTCACGTGATCAGTCTCATTGGCAGGTGAACAAGGAGTAGGTGAGTCATCATCTTCTGAACTGTCTTGCGGATTATCGGTACCTGCAGCGTCTATGCGAGATGTAGACGGCATGTTTACTTCTGCATCCTCTGGGTCCTGAGTAGTCGCACTGTCGGCGGGTAAATTGCCAGATTCTTCCTCGAGTAGCTCCTGATGTTTGCGAGAAACGTGCTTCCGGTACGAAGGATAGTTAGTGAAAGAGCGCATACACCCACTCAAGCCGCATAGCCAGTTCCTCTCATGGCCGAGGGTCCTATGCAGATGTCGAAACAAACGCCTCAAAGAGAAGGCCCTCCAAGTGCATCTGGGGCAGCAGAAGTACCGCACCCCTGGCATCTGTGAAAAAAAAAAGTGCAGTGTTCAACACAGCTGTCTGCCATGTAAACGTCTGTAACACATCTTATAAGAAATATAGACAACAAGGGGGCGAGTGCACAGCTGAGCTGGTATATGTTGAGTGCAGGGGTAAATCGAGGCAAGGGCCAGGAGGGAGAATGTGTCCTGTCCTGCCCATCGTTCCTTCCCTCGGGTTACCTCTGCACTCAACGAATGTGCAGGCTTACATAGTGCCCCATAGCAGTAGCATGCCAATAGCCTGATTGGTGAGGATGGTTTGCTGCGATGGCGGTCATTCTTTAACGAGTTTACTATGTGGAGTCACAAATTTTGTACGTCACCTGATTCCGTTCATTCCATCCTATTTATTTCTTGCCCCACAAAATACAAGGCAATTCCGTAACACATGCAAGTGCTTTGTGTTTATGTAGAACATTTTCGAAGTGCTCACCTTTCGCGGGATGCTGTACGTTGTCTGTTACGAGCAAGCACCGTCTGTTGCAGGTCCCGCGTTCCTTTCGCGGGTAGCCCTTCAGTAGCTGCAGTGCAAGAAATGACATGAATACCATGATGGTAGCACGAACGCAATTCTGCAAGTAACCATGAAAAGCTACTCACCATAAAAGCCCATCCATCTATGCGCATGGCAAGTGTGCACAAGTCGTATTCGGGGGTACTACGTCGAGAGAATCATTATCTCCACCAGAAGACTTGCCAGCGCACAGTGAAACTACGGATCAAATGTACGTGGAATGCCGTACCTCAAAAACTGTTCTATGCTGTATAGTCGCTGTTCTCACGCACTTAGTTCGTGGTTTTCATACCGCGAAACGAAAGCATGCCTCTCTGTACTTCGGTACCACACACTCATTCCCGAGGCTATTGTTTGCTGAAGGTATACGCCGGATGAAATTGTAGAATTGTACAGTCGCGCAAAAGCTTCCGTCATGCAGGATAGTAGAAACTGAGTAAATGTGTAAACAAAATATTTACACTCGCCGCTGGGGCGCCGTGAGCTGTGTTCGCCGAGGCCAAGCCGAGTGGCCGGCCGAGACCAGCCAAGACAATCTTCGTGGCGGTAGCAGCTGACAGGGTGTGCGTTTGGCGCGTTCCTTGTTTTTAGCGTGGTTGTCTGTGTCTTGTGCAGCGGACAAGTCACACACAAACATGCCGCTGACGTGTCTGGTTATCGTACCACATGCAAATGTAAGGCGCAAGTGTCACCTAGAAGAAGGAAACCTGACTGCTCTCAAGAACGCCATCGCTGCGTCTCCCGGTTTAGCAGGTAGCGTTGATGATGAAGACAAGATTGAGGTACGTGACTCTCTTTAGCTAATTGCGGGATTTGTGCTAAACTGAGGTTGACGTTGGTTTTCTTCAGATATTCGACAAGGATTTTAACGATTACGTGGATTTGGAGGACGGTGACGAAATATACAATATGTCCACCATTCGCGTCTTGCGTTCCTGCTTGCCTGCCCTCACAAACCAAGAACATGTATGTACCTGGGTGTCGGTGAATACACCTGTACTAGTACACGTCGGGATGTGAGTTAGTAACTCGTTTTTGGTGGTGGTGGGGCCCTAGTGGAGCAATATTGCTGTTAGTCGAATAGTTTCGTTTTATGTTTTCAGGCTGTTGTAACTGCTCACTGTGCGTTCAGCCCACTGTTCGTTGCTTTCATTTTGTTAAGCAGCAATTTACGGCAGCAATTGCTTAGGTAGTGGTGAATATAGCTAGCTATGTTGGAGCGTAAAAATTACAACGTTGCTTACGTGTTTTCTGTGTGTTACGTCATGTTTATTTAAAGCCGAAGAAAGGTATGCCAAAGACCTACTGCAGTAACTGCTTGGCTATTGTTCTCTTAATCATATTACCACTACTGCTGTTGAAGTGACCTTAGCATTGGTTGTACTTTAGGGTCATATTCAAGACATGTCACTTCCTGGACCATCTGCACCACCCATGGACAGTGCTGGTTTCGGAATGGGTAGCACTGAGCATGGATCATTTAACATCATGATGTAAGCAGACATACAACTTTTTCAGCACATAAAAGCTAGATGTCTAAGTGAAGTACCAAGTTAAAAGTCCTATCACTGTGAGAGTTGCTGTTTCATTGTGAAACATGCGCACATTCTCTTGCTTTCTGCATTTTCGTTGCATGTTATCAGAGCCGATTATACTCCATTATGTCTCAGTAAATCTCATCTGTAACGTCTCGTGGGCGGAACCTGTCTGGGGAGTTGGTGTGACAACATTGCAACCTTTTGGCCGCCGCTAGGTGGTTTTACCAGCCCCTGAAACTGTTAGCACTACAAACTCTAGAACAAGGTTAAAGCTTCGTTCCTCTGCCTTCAGTGCTGTATTCTCTGCATTTTCTTCCAATAAACAGGAGTGATGCAGATAATCACAACGGAGATGGCTACTCCCTGCCTGATTTTGGGGCAGTTCATGCTTTGCTCAGGCCAGGTGTGCCACTGACCTCGTCAGTTCACAAGAAAATCTTTACTATCTTGTTCCAGTCCATGATAAAGCTAAGCATGTGAGTCGTAAGAGGGGTGCTGCATGTTTGCATGCAATGTCTTAGGCGCACACCATGATATCGAATTATATTACCTCGAAGAGCATGCTCAGCCTCTTGCAACATTTCATTTCCTCATAATGATTGCAGTCCTGAAGCATGCCCTAGGGCTAACATTTCCTGCCATTTATGCTCGAAACTTTCTGATTTGGGTTTCTAGCTATTGCTTGCATTTATAATATGTTGCGCTGTGCAAATTTCTGCAGAGAGATTGCATACATATTGTGCCATTCCACGCAGAGTGATCCAGAGGTGCCGCTCGACCCCCTAGAACTTTACGTGAATATTTTTGGTGGTTCCTTATGACTCCGAAAGCAACAGAACATTGGTCTTTTCTAACGAAATTGAAATTAATAGGGTGCAAAGCCCCTCAATGATGCAGTGCTTGGCGAGAACCTATGTCATTTTAAGATGGTATTATTGGGGGGGGGGGGGGAGAATATGTTTAATACGAAGTAAATGGAAAAAAAAGTATTACGGCCCACTTACGGCACAGAGCATGTTAAAAAGCGTCCTATTTGATAGGGGAGAGTTCAGTTCACTGTATGTAAGCAGTTTTCACCATCGCACTCGATGGGCGCTTGTAGCGTGCACGAAATTTGCAAAGTTTGTGCAAGTTTACCAATTTTTTTTTTTAATATAACATTCTAGAATTTCTTCTTCACAATTTTTTGTTATATAGCCCTGGTGTTGTACTTTCAACACAAAAAAAATCCAACCCCACCTGTGCAATGTAAGCCGCAGTAAAAAATCGGGAAGTTGTAAAAATTTGACAAAATGCACATTTTTGACAGAAAAATTTGGTGTGAGGAGGTCGGGATAGAAGTGTGATGAAGGTGTCATTCGATGCACAGTCTTCCTAGCAAGACGTACCAGAAAAATCTCAGTGGTACTTTTTGTTACACTCAAATAATAATATTTTTAATTGAAGATAACTTCACAAACATGTATGCGCACTGCGGCGCATCGTACCGAATGAACAACTGAGCGGGTCATAAATACCCGCAATAAATACCCATAAACATAAATGCCCAGAAATAACGTATTCAATATCAATGGTGATAGCACCTGTGACTGGCAAAATTGCCTCTTATACGTACATCTCAACTGTTGGCCCACAAAGCGAAAAGATCGTACATCACATATACGTGCAAGAAGCGTGGACAGCTAAAAGGTTCTCTTCGGAATACTGGAATGAGTTAGCACACATGCCAAAAAAAAATGAAAGGAACAATGGCTCATCCAGGGAACTTACTGGTGAAAGCATTCTCCGCTTGTGTTCTGTACAGGCAGTGCTTGATCACTGTTCATATCGTGATTACCCTAGTCATGTCACTGACTCGACTGACAGATGTCACACGGCCAAATATCAACCATATGGTACAAGGAAGCCTGAATGGACCCCTATCCCCATGGTCTCTCACTTAGTACCACTGTGAGCTGGCTAAAAGTTTTGTTAGAGTGCAAGATGGCCAGCTTGATGAGCGCTCACTGCACAACCGTCGGGTCTTGAAGGAGGCAAACACGTGTTTGCAACCGTTATTTGCTCTTCAATAATGCGACTGCCTAGTGATTTCTATCCGTCTAGTGTTGTGTGAATGACCCGCTCATTTGTAAATTCGGTACACTGCGCTGCAGCGCACATACACGTTTGTGAAGTTACATTCAATTAAAAAATATTATTTGAGTTTAACAAAAAGTGCCTCTGAGATTTTTTTGCTACGTCGTGCTAGGAAGCCGGTGCATTGCATGACACCTTGATCACGCTTCTAAACCCGACACCTACTTCTAAACCCGTACTAAGTGAGAGACCATGGGGATAGGGGTCCATTCAGGCTGCAAATTTTGAAGAGGAAAATATAAAATTTTATATTGCAAAACGTCTTACGTGAGCCGTAGTACCTGCTTAAAATGACTTAGATTCTCGCCAAGCACTGCATCTTTGAGGGGCTTTGCACCCTATTAATTTAAATTTCGCTAGAAAATACCAATGTTCTGTTGCTTTTGGAGGCATAAAGAACCACCAGAAAAGTTCACATAAAATTCTAGGGGGGGGGAGGGGTCGAGCAGCCCCTATGGATCACTTGGCGTGGAATGGCCCTATTGCACATTTGAATTGCTAATTGTGATGTGTGGAACCCACTACAGTGACAGCATATGGCTACATAATGCACCACATAATCCAATTCCATGCATGAAACAGTGTGTACGTAGTTATAAAGGTCATAGATACAGTGTGTGTGCACAAAAACGTGACCCGCATTTTTATATGTAACTCGTCTACTTACCTGAGGAAGTTCAGGAGGTGCACGATTGCGTATTTATGCGTGCGAAAGCTACAAAAAAAATCCTGGAAGCCGTACTCAACGTAAAAGAATAAACAGAGCACGAAAACATCCTCTTCCATGCTTTAGAATAGGGCGGTCATGACAGTACAAGTGCAGGCACCGCGGGGGGCACTACCGATGAGCATCCATGTGGGAATGTGGGACATCGTTTCGACTTCTGCACCGATAGCACCCCTAGCGGTACCTGAACACAACTCTCCTGCGTCCGCCATGTTGCCCTATTCTGATGCACGGATGCCAACGTTTTCGTTGCTCTGCTGTTTTTTTAGGCTAAGTATGGCATCCACAATTTTTCCGCGGGTTTCGCACGCATAAATGCGCCATCGTGCACCACCGGAAGTTCGTTAGTTGGGTAGACAACGAGCTAAGTGCCTAAATGTGGGCCACGTTTTTCTGCACACATGCTGTAGAATGGCGTACATGCAGACTACCTGGTGAATAAACTCCATGATATGCAAGCCTGAGCGATGGGCAAGACATGTAAATAACATAACACGAAGGCTCAAAAAAGCCTTCGTATGGTGTTGTTTATGTGTCTTGCCCATCGCTTAGACTCGCCTATCATGGAGTTTGTAAAAGTCATATCTGCAACAAACTACGTCCAGTGAGATTGTCGCCCACAACAGAATTTGCAAACTTGGAAATGAGTAAACATACCTAGATTGCTTTGGCCTCAGCTACTGAGTAGCATGATGCTTTTCACATTAATATTCCTACTATCTTTTTCAATATATTCCATTCTAGAACTCCAAGTAGAAAGTTTTACTCGAAAGTGGTGTCCCTGTTTCTCCAACAGTATCCCTTTCTCGCAGATATAATTGGATCAGGAGACGTAAGTATTTCAGCTCAAGAGCTAAATTTAATAAGCAAATGTTATAATGCTGCATGTCACATTTATGTTATTATATGTGTCGGCGGCATGTCCTTGTGTGGATGGCCCTTTCAGTGGTCTTGACTTTTGCATTTGCTGCCTGCACATTGTGTACAGTCATGCCTCGCTTATCCGGGCACTTTGGGAGTCTACTCTTCCTTCTCCGAACAGTGAATTTCTGGATAAGTAAATCCAACAAATTTCCAGGGAACCTGGAGTTTGGGACATTGCCTTATTGGTCCAGAAGAAAGAAAACAAGAAAAAAGATCACCCCTGTTGTCCTGTTCATAAAAAATACCTAGGTAGCTCAAAAAGGCAACTAGTTGCGTCACCTAGCTATAGGTTCACTGGAGTGCCACTTCTTTTTTTGACGGTCGATATAATAGATATAGTGGACTTCCCCAAGTCAATACCCAGGGCCTTTCCAGTCCACACCAAGAGACTGGAGAAGCTTTCGGACGGCATTCGGGGTTCACGTACAGATAACGAATCAATGGTAGCATGTTTGCTCCTGGTTATGTAGCCTGGATAATGAGTTTTCCAGGTACTGCGATTTAAGATAAGCGATACATGGCCATAACAGGTGTGGTTCAGTTTCTACGTAGGTTCATATCTTCTTAACTGCCTTCCAAGGCCTTGTCATTCTATTTAGACGTTTATTCCTGTTTCATACAATTTTAAGCCAGTATGTTTCAGTGCAAAAATGTGGACTTTGTGTATGACATAATAGCTTAACTTCTAGGAGTCCTGGATCACCTCCCTGAAAACCAAATTCAAAAACGAGCGTCGTAAAATGCCACACGACGAGAGGGTTATGGCCAACAAGCTCAAGTATTCTAGTAAGAGAAGAGATGCAAGCGTTGATGGCCCTGCAGAATTGAAAAGGCGAAAGCTTCACAGAGACAACGTTCCTGTACGTAGCATCTGTTCCTTTGCACATTGCAAGCTACGCAGCTGTGGGCTGCCTATGTGGCCGCAGTTTTCTGTATGGGGTTCTGACATTTTGGCAGTTGATAGAAAATAGTGTCCTGTTGTGGACGTGCAATGAGCCGCTGTTTTACAGCAAACTACTTCACTAGACCCCTAGAGAGCTTCACGACGATGACACGTTTCTGTTGTTAAGGTTTGGGGCACATAGTACTTCGCCTGCAATTTACCATTGTGCACGTTTCGTTACATTAACTGTGCTGTTTCTGTGTGTCACATGCAGATTATAACAAATAGTCCAATCTTATTAGTGTCGTTACATTTTCATGACAGCTTTTTTTTTTGTTACTCTGGCTTATCTCTACAGACAGGAGTTCATCTCATGGAGGGAGAGGATCAGTCAAGTCTGCAAGCTCACGAGGGCTGGCTCATTAAGGAGGACAAAAAGGAAGCCCCAGATGAAGCACTAATAGATTTGAGAATGGCATCAACAATGCACAACAGGACAGCAGCCCTCGTACGGTGGCCAGTAGCAAAGAGCAAGGAAAAATTTCCGTACTTAATGGACTCCGTCAGGGTAAGTGCAAATAAGCAAGTGGCATCCATAAGAACTACAGCTACATTTTCAATTTAGTTCTTCAATGAATGCAGTCGACGCTATGGAGAACACCCCTTGCAGGGGACACAAGTCGTACTCAGACGCATCCGGGACCTTGCAATCCAGGGCGCACTGTACTGCAAGGCGGAACTACGTGAGGCTGTGCTTGCAACTGATGCTAGGGAAGACGTCGGCCCTAGACGGAAAAACGTATGTGCACCTTATGTTTGATCACAATACGAAACGATAAAATGTTGTTTCTGTATTTCATGTTCATCCTATCAAAGCAGCAAATTGTGCTTTTACACATTCTTTTTATGCGCTAAGGTACAAATTATGGCACATTATTGTTTTTATTAGTTTCCTTGAGGTTCCATTATCTACCACTGCTACATATTTACGCTTTTCCAGACATCATGGCCGTACACTCACTCCAGCTACTGTGTTCAGCTGTGAAAGAGCCCCAGGCTATAGGGAACATCTTCGTGAGAGATGTAAGTGTTACAAATATACTTTGTGCGAAATAGTCATGCGAGTGTGAACCAGACAAAAAAGCACTACGCTCTTAAAAATGAACTTCACCACATAGCACACTGCTGACCAACCATCATCCCGAATGACATCGTTTTCGCCCCTGATTGTTAATAACAGGAGGCGTACACCTTTTTGTGACACTTATACTGGAATGTTAATTGTCACAAAAAGGCGTACACCCCACGCTTTCCAGAAATCAAGGACGACAGAGGTATCAATCTTTCAGCTTTCGGCGTGCTATGTGGTGAAGCTTTGTTTTAAGAGTGTAGGATACAGCTTGATTTTCTTTGTGCCTTATTCACAATTTCTGCGTGTCATTCATCTGAAGTAGATTAATAAATGCAAATGCAGTGTTGAACATGTATGCCCTGCATTCTTATTCTGTATAATAGTTGTGCATCTTTAATAACGTGGTACTTCAGTTTTTTTTTTTTTTTTTCTAATTAAGCTGTTTTTGATTAGGATGACTCTCTCCCGGTGACACCATGCATCATCTTCACAGGCACAAGCATTGAGGCCGCGGAGCACATGCACTTGTTCGTAGACAAAGTTTCTCTGTTCCGCGTGATCGACGTAGAGGAGGGGGTTGCAGCAATCCTTGCGGCCTACTGGCTTTTTCAGATCGTATATGGTGCGAAGCCATATAACACTCTGTGTACGCTTGAGAGATTGTGTCTGGGACTCTCGGAATCACATGCTCGATCTCCTGCCATCAAGTTTCTTAATAAATATAAGAGGTTCTTCGAGTAAGCACACGAAAATATGTACCATTTGTACCGCGTTAGTTGAAAAGTGTGCCAGTAGTTCTTCCTAGTCACGGCATACTTTCAGTACAGTGCTCACTTTCTTTGTTTTATGTACCATGAAACTGTGCTCTGAGTATTCATGAAACATTATACATGACTTGATGGCAGAGAGGCCAGTTCTTATCGTACAAAGCCAAAAATACTATGTCTCAAAGTGGGGACTGAACGTTTTTAAACCATGTAACGTATCCTTGTCTTGATGTTTGCTTTTAAGTGCCTTCTTTGTTTACTTTTCATGTCCATTTACGTAAATAGTGCTCCATTTTACTGTAGTAGGTCTCTGAGAGTTCACTTAGCAGGGCGCTGGTTTTTATACCATTCCTGCTCCTTCAGACAGTGTTCATAAGCAGGACAGCGTTTTTGTATTCAAACTACAGGAGAGTCAACATGTAGGGGGTGTTTTGCAGCTGTGATATGGTTAATTAATTAAGTTCACTACAGCACTTTTTAATTGTCATTTTTCTTGGAAAATTGGGAGAGCGGAATTGGAGGGAATGTCATCTCGAAGTTAGCTCGTCTTTCTAAAATGTTGAAACACTCTTATGTGGCAAAATAGCAGACTCTGAAATTTGCGGAAAGCACAGTGAAACCAGAGTGAACCTGCGCTGATCGAGTTTAGGGAGTACAATGAACTGCCAATGAATAATCACATGCCATGGCAGAACTCACGGTGCCACTCAGCAGCTGCAGGAGAGACCATAAGCTTAAGGATGGAGACAAGACCGGCTTACAGATGGCTTGCAGTCTGCTCACGTCCTGTAGCCGTTTAAAGTGCCACGACAAGTTGTCATAGCATGTGAGTATCAGGCCGTGGTTCTTGTGCTTACTGTACTCAATGCACGCAGTTTCACCTTGATTTCACTGTGGTTTCTGCAAATTTGGAAGGCTGCTATTTCGTCGTATAAGCGTGTTTTGAAATTTTCGAAAGACAGGGTCACCGAGACAACACTGTCTCCAATTCCTCATGCACAGCACATTGGAGGTATGGCTAGCTTCTTGGGTGATGTATTTGTGCAGCTTTTGTGCATGCATTTGTGCCAACCAACTTTGTCAATAAAAGCATATGTATCCACTGTCTATACTTGCACTATATTGTATATGATACACAGGCAGGCAGTGTATGCGTGTGAAGCATGTTTTTGCACACAGCATTTCTATTGCTGCTTGCCACAAAAGTGAAAATGCGAGCGCACAGCAGCTGCATGAGCCAGTATATAAGTGATCTTATTGAGGGTATTCTCTCCAGAACACCCTTTCCCCAAATGGTGTTTTCAATGGATGATGCCCCTAATAAAAGTGTCGTTCTTTAAAGCACCTATTGGAGGAGTGCTTCCTATAAAATATCCTTTAGTAAAGGGTGTATTAAAATACACCAGCCACTGTGGTGTGAAAAAAGGAGTCAGTTATAGGACAAGCAATTTACTGAAAAAAGGTGTAAACTGATTTACTGTGTAGACGCCTAAAGACCATCTTTTCCCATGCAGCGCCCCGACTTTCTCACCAATTGGAAGGCTAACTCCTTCAAATGATATTTCTAAAAGGAGTTCACCTTGAAGAAATAATGGAGCGGACATGTCCTATCATTCCCAGGAAGACCAGGCGACCAATTCTTGGGCGATCGGTCGGCATCGTGGCACATCACCTGAGTGTTTGAAATTCCGTCTGTGCTCACAAGTAGAAAAAAATAGCAAATAACAAAACAAAATTACAAGAGAATAGAAGTCTTGTGCTTCGGTTCGGCAAAGTCGGATTACTTACAAATGCCATGTTCCCACGTCCGATTTACTTCAAGCACGTAACCTTGAAGGGGTTAACCGGGGCGGGAAAGCCTAAGCAACGAACTTTTGCTTGTCTGCGGACATCACAGTGACCTGTGCATATTACTATAGTCGGCCTTCGGCATGACGGCACCCTCACCAAAAAAAAAAAAAAAAAAACAGGGGGTGGGGTAGAAGCCCACTCTTTGTACATGTGTTTGACCCCTGGGAGCGCTGCCCAATAGGGGTGCGAAAAAATTGCGCACCCTGTGGGACCAAAATAAGCAAACATTTTATTGCATATCCTGAAAGAGCTATGTCTCAGCTATGTTAGTAACAAATATCGGGAATTTTGAAGATGTCCTTTTTGGGTAAAAACTGCCGCGAAAATGAGAATTTCCCCCTACCCTTCCGTGTTCACGGCATTCTTAGGGGATAATGGCTGCAGATAAAGATATGCAGATAAACGTATCTTAAGTCAAACGAAAGAGCAAACAATGATCTTTCTGCTCATGCGAAGAACATCACAGTCCGAGATTCAGGGCCTCGGCCATGAGCTTCCAAACGTGCGGTAAAAAGGCTCTCTGTTGCGTTTTCGGGATTTTTCTGGTATACTTTTCTCTTGGCCATATAAAGTTGGTAGCCCACGGTGGAACGTGCACCATCCATTCCATCAGCAAACAAAATTTCGTTCAAATGGGGCATCTCGTTCAAGCGGTACAAGGTCACAAAGTTGGAAAAAAATTAAGCTGCGAAATCGCGCCGGTTGCTTGGAAGCGCCGCGGACGGAGACGAAAATACCGCAGAGACCTGCAGTCAGGAACCTTTTGCATCTCTTTGTGGGTGGGATAACATATATTTTTTTTTAGAGAAATAAAAAATGTGACCGGCGGGCATCATTCGATTATAAATGAAACTACCCCCTTGCGAGGTTGCTGCGCTCTTCCGATCACTCATGTAAGCAGGACATTGTGTTGCCTACAGATAAAGCTCTCAAGAACGTTCAATCCCTGTAGATTTCAAAGGGATTGAACATTGCTAGTGCAAAGTTAGGATGCAAAACGCACGAATCACGTATACTGTAAAAAATTTCGACATAGAGAAAAACGGGCAAATGCAAGGAAAGTTGGCTGCCAGACATCGCCTTTTTTTTTCGGTAGCCCGTACATTGTGTTGCCTTAGAAAGACTGCATTGGCCAGTCATTTTAACTGGTATATGCCGTGTACCCTTATCGTGCTGTGCCCGTCCCTGAAGCCCCTTTATTTTCTACATATAGGTCATAGCAATGAGAGCAGTTTAAGCAAAGACCATGCGCAACACATTGTGATGCTTGTCACATTGGCATTTATTATATACCTAGTGGTGGTACTCAGTGGTCAAAATGCGCCAGTCATCTCTAGCATCAAAACACTGCAAAGAGAAAGGAAACAGATCAGCTGACAGATTTATACATACGTTACTCAAAACTCGGGAAGAGAATGTGCTGTCGCATACATGACGCTGCTTGAATGCAACTGGAGTAAAAACACTAAGCACAAACGCTTCAAAACCATAGAACTCTGATAATAACTATAAACCATGCCAGCGAAGGAGAGCATCTCAACATGTGAGCCGCTATGATCGGTACGGTAGGCCTAGCGTGTTACGAACTGTGGCTCCTACGAGTTCGTGCGCTGTTTTTTCGTATTGCAGCACAAGTTTCTAACCGTACGATACTCGTTCATTACGGAATCCAAGCGCAGAGCTGATGGCAGACAAAACAAACTGCGCACACGGCATGGCACGCGGAGCCCAGCGGAAGCGACTTGCATTGGATTGGATACCATTGCGCCGAACGCCCCTGGTCTTCACACGTGGAAAGGCTGTGGCCGAATCCACAATATCGATCATGGCGCCTCCCGGACTTCGACATTGGGAGAGGGTATCGCGCCCGTACAACTCCTTTGCTCTCCCCCATCGCTCTCTCTCCCAGTTTTTCTTCTAGCCTTTCTACAAATGATTTCTATGCTTCAAACACAAGACTCACCTATAGCTCCATACCAACATAAGCGCAGGGCAAAGCTTGCGACTTTCCTAGGACACGTAGATCTCGGGCTGTTGACGTGACGTCCTATGTTGGACCTCAAAAATAGCCACATGAACTCGAGCACATTAGCGTCTTACATGATCATGAAGCATGAGACCATGGCATTTTCGTAGCAAAGTGTACACCCTAACAGTGATATCAAATTACTGTTTACCTAGCACAATTTCCAAATACTACTGTATAATAAGAGTTGTCAGAACGCAAAAACAGTTTCAGCTTGAAAATATCACCATTCACACCAGCAAGCAAGAGAGCAACAAATAAATAAATACGCGGACGCACATGTTGAAATTGCGGCAAATCGCGGCAAGCGCCGCTCAAAATCACAGTATTTTTTTACAGTATATTCAAAACAATCAAGATGGCGGTGGTGCGATATGCAGTTGAGAAATTGCTTCCTATACGGCGACGTGTCGCTCTGGCAGAGACGTATCCGTGTTTTTATTTACCCCCTTTCCTGGGGTTTGCAATTCAAACAAGGGGAATTGCATAAACTATTTTACGAAATTGCCATGAACACTTCGGTCAAAGCGGAAGTGATTAATGACGATGGCGATCTTTCGCCGCTGCTCATGGAAATATTCTCTGTGCTGAGTGTGAAACCGAAACTCGGGCGCCTTACAGTGTCTTGTTTTTTTTTTTTTTTTTTTTGTGTGTGTGTTTCAACTTTTGAGCTGCTGAAACAACTGCTGAGTATTTCCGTTTCGTTTTTCTTCCTCCCTTTACATCTATAGAAAAGGCGGGACCTTTCCCGAAGCATGCAGCATTAGAAGCACTTTTTAGGTACATAATATGGAATACGAGATACGACATTATGGATACCAATCCCTCCTCAGGATTAATCGCACGGAAGAGTCAGACTTTGTCGATGTACAAGTAAATTTCTCGTTCGTAAATCTCGTTCGTAAATAGATAAGCAGTTTCTTACCTGCATTTTGTTTCCTGATTCAGCAACACGAGGGAAAACCTTATCACATTGAAAACAACCTTGAAAACAATGTCAAGCATCAACTGAGTAACTGCAAAACACTCTCTTATTTGTGATAGTCAGCAGTTCCCTTAAGACCTCCTTCGCGCATTCTCCTTCTAATCAGGGTTGCCACATGAGAAAGGCTGCAAATATCCAATTTGTTTGCACCATACCCAAAATTTATCCAAGCAAGCGATGCTTTGTGGCCAAATGATTTACCGTACTTCTTTCTTTCTCTGTCACACAAGCTTTATTGAGTTGTGACCAGGCCGAAAGTGATCACTACATTACTGATTCCCCATCAGTTACCTATCCTGACGCTCATGAATAATTACATAGTGTCAATTCCTCAGAGATAAAGCATAATTGCTATGTGAGGCTTTTGTTCCAGACACGAAATATAGGAAATACCTGTCAGGTGTCGCAGTGCCACTTTTCCCCATGAGCCGCACTATGGTACATACCATAGTGGTACAGTCCATCTGTTCGCCGCGCCACTGCTCACGACAGTTGATTCAGCGAGGTCGACGTGATGCCCTTGCTTAATGTACTGTTTGAGTATGTTACAGCTAGCAAGCAGTCATAATTTTAGTATGTTACAGCTGTAGGAACATAAAAGTTTAATTGAAACATCTGTGGAGAGCTCACAGCATGCTAAACATGCTAATATGTGCATACTATATCCGGATCGAGCGAGCGGATCCAGAGGGGGACGAACGCCCCCTTCCCCAAAAGTTTATATTGGCTGTACTCTTTGGAGCACTACCAAACTCGTATGAAATGCGATAGCATATTACAAGCATTGTAGTACATGAAGGACAACAACTCCATTGTGGATGCGAAAGAAGCATACTTTCCGGAGTTTTAGCGGATCGGAAACACTCTATGGAAATGGTACGTTAAAGGAAGCTGTCAAATCAGAGATCAGCAACGAGATGTAGGCCGATTGACTTATCATATTTTCCCAAGCGTTATCGTTGAGAACTTCCGACCTGCTAAAACGCGGTGTTCATTCCTAAGGCCATGAACCTGAACGTGCCACCGTACACGATCACTCGGACGATTAATCTTCGTCTGGGTGATCTTCTGTTCTAGCGATGCAGATAATGGGTTTGTGGATAATGTAGTAGAATATGTAGTCCATGTAGCGCACACTAACATGTACTTCTCGCGAACACACAGTCTATCGTTGTGCCGTTGCTTGTGGTCCGCTCATTCACATCACCCACGATGTCCAAATTGAATGTCCCCTTCATACAGTCGATAACCAACCCCTTGTTGCCGTCTCTGACGTTAATGAGATTCCAAGTGAGGAAGAGTTTGATGTCGTCTCGTGAAGCGTTTTGCGAGAGGTAGACAGCGACAATGATGGTTCTACGACCATTGATAGTGCTCTGGTTACGCACGTGTCTCCCGCGTCTCGCTCCGTTTTGATGGGCAGATGCCATGGAGTGACCGCACTTTTCCCTTGCTTGGTGTAAAGAGCGACACCAGCCGCTCTGCTCTTTTGACGCATGCTGATCGACATGCACCCGCATCCGTCTATCTCACCCGGATCATGAGTCCACGTTCCCGTCAACCCCAGCATGTGCGACTTCGTAAGAACCGCATCGCCCTGAACGTCCGTACTGCGTGCTCACAAAATCTGAACGTTCGCTACGGCCATGCTCAGAGTTACGATCATGCCAGGAACGCTTTCTTCGCTATCTTCGACCGACTCCGGAAACTTCTCTGCGCGTCGCGTAACGGTATCGAGCCTGTGGCGGCGCTCGAGTCTTCGGAATTCGTCGTGTAGATGCGTTGCGCTTGGTGTGATAGAATATCAAGTCTCTCTCGACATTAGTGATGTACAGGCCCTCGAGTCTAGTCACTCGCGACATCGCAACATAGACGAGGTGTTGCGGTTGCGGCTTGCTAGAGGAGTACACTATTTATCGTGTTGTAGGTCACATCTGGCAATTTATGAATGGGCATGGCGCTGGCCTAGACGAGAGGGAAGTGAACGCGTTTGCAGGAGACACCGTCTTTTCTTTTTTTGTACATGATCGTTGTGACCGTTCTCAGGTTCATAGGAACCCCGCCCGGACTGAGACAACAGTTGATGGCACATAACGAGGCGGCCTTGACTTTAGCGGTGCGAACCGTTACTTCACCAACAAACCGGAGGCATAGACGGACGATGCGACCTAGACACTCCATTGTTCTCGATGCATTTGAGAGTCCCCATCGAACCGTTAACAATGCCGTCGTCCGCATTGACATTTGTCGTGATCACGTCGTTTACACTGTAACCGTCCGTCCGTCAGTCCGTGGTGTCGGACGATATTGACCACATAACGAAACGCAGTATGCAGTCACTTCGGGGTTTCAGCAAGTCGCAAGCGCTCTGCGAAAATGATACAATAAATGAAGCTGTCAAAACAAAGGTCCATAATATGATGCCAGACACTTCAAATAAATAAGGGTTTATCGCGTTTTAAGAACCGCTATGATGAAGACCTTCTGATGAACGTGTAGATAAAGATGAAGGTGTAGAGACAAGAATAATTTATTGGCGTGAACACACAGAGCGAGGGGGGCGTGGTTTCAGATCACTCGTCCTCTTCATCGTTTTTAGGTTACAACACCTTCCAATCGGCTAAATCCTCACCCACCGAAATGTCTGTTATGAACCGAGACGCCAAAAAAAGAAAAAAAACGAAGGGGAGATAGCACATCGCGAGAGTGAAAGTGGCGAGTGCTGGAATTGTCTTCCCGCAGCTGGATGCGCACTTCCCGATTAGCCTCCCGCACTTCACTCCAGTATTTGAGAGCGAGCTCCTCGCCATGAAACTGGCTCTCCGCATGGTCCCTCCTCAATTCTGCAAGGTTCTGCTCCTGTCAGACTCTCTGTCTGTCATCGCAGCTCTGTTGGACCCCTCTGCTGACGCCTGGAAGGCCTTCCTGTCCCTTACTCCGAGTGATATCATGGACGTCGTCGTGACGTGGATTCCAGGACATCGTGGCCTCTCTATCAACGAGTTGGTTGATAACCTGGCAAAGGCATCGCTCGGTGGGCCATTCATCGACCTGTTGCCTCCATTGCCCGCAGTAACTCGGGCCAGATATAGGAGGCTGCTCGAGATGTCTGGACGCCGCTTGCCTGACCCCCGTTACGATCACCTTTGCTTCGCATGGCACACTGACCGCTGCCCTTCGCGCCGTGTTGAAGTCCTGCTGACGCGCCTTCGATGCCACGCCTTGCCTCTAAACTTTTACCTTAACCCCGTGGGCACCCATCCATCGCCAGCGTGCCCTCACTGCGAGCAGGACCAGACCATTGAGCATCTGCTGCTGCACGGTCGCCTGTACGACAGGCCCCGCCGCAACCATTTCACCCTGCCCTTTGCCAGACAAGGCATCCCTCTCTCCTTATCGTCCTTACTCTCCTTCGGAGCCTCACACAGGGAGAAATGGATCCCCGAAGTGGCGTCCAGCGTCGTTGCCTTCTTAGCTATCTGCGGCCGCTTTTGAGTCGCCCTGCCTGAGAAGCCTGACCACCTAACCCCCACCGCCGTCCCCGTTTCTACAACGCACGCCCGTCCCCCTGGAACTATTATCCCCCGCTCTCATACTCCTGGCCAATCGCTGGCTGAGGGCCATTTCCTTTGTGGCTGAAGAAGAAGAAGAAGAAGAGGTGCCCCTCTCCACTGGCGCTACACTTCCGAGGCCGAAAAGTGCGGTAAAGATATGCTATAGCACTTAAAAACCGCCGGTTTATACATTCGATTTTCTTATCTCCCCTCCCGCACTACGCGTCTAGCCAAAGAAACCGCCCCCCAAAGTGAGGGTCTGGATTTGCCACTGCTATATATTCTACTGCAACCCCTGTACCACAAAGTAAAGCTGTGCATGTGTCATACTTCACCAAAAAAAGACACCGTATGACGTGGACTTTTCTTCATATTTGCACACAATACGTTTGCGGGTGTACACAGGCAAAAGGTCTAGAAATGAGAAATGCTGTTATGAGGGCGAAGAAAACAGTGGTGGCATCTCCACGTGGGTACGACAAACTAAATGAAAAATAAAAAATAAGGTTGTACTTCCGCTTCCACTTTTGATAGCAAGACCAAGTGCACCAAAGTGTGGCGGCGAGTAGCCCTTTCCATCGTCGATAAGTGTACATTTTGTGGATATAGAAACGCACGAGCAGTATAAGCAGACCGCAGTTTTTCGAAAGTGTGTGGCACAGTATTGGGCGGAACGTGACTGAAAGCAACAATAACATAAAAAAAAAAAGTCGCGATGCAAATTTACCTCACAACGGGTGTCAGTGCCATACATTTTGCTCACCTGATGTTCCTGGGATATTGTCAAGTTCTCCCCGCCCAGTCTCACACTCCAGCTCCCCAGAACCTGATTTCACAGGAGTCAACACTTGCACCTCTTGGTATGGAAATTATCTTGGCGAGTGACAACACCTTAGAAACTACAAAACTGCAAGTGACTGTCACATAATGCAGTCTTACTTTTTATACTGATGGTTGGGCTAGTGCTGGTGCCCCGAGTTGCGACTTGCGTACTACGCCGGTGGGTTCTGCCTCTATCAGTGACATCACTTCCCACATCCCCTCCGTGCCCCCGTTATTGAAGCTTCTGGGTTCTTCCTCAAACGAAAGCTTCGAACGCGTGACAGCCCGCCACGAAGATGATAGAAGTATTCGAAAACGTGAAGAAACACCGCGAGCAGCGTTGCGCGAGCACGGAACGTAGCCACTTGGCATTGCCGGACTGCCTGGCGTAAACCGGAACTGCAACGCATACTTAAACCTACTCCATTTGCGCTCCTCTTGTGAACTTTGTGCGGGGTTGATGTTTAGTGTGATCTGGGTGTATATTGCAAAATACATCATTTTTACACTGACATAGGGGTAAAAAGTTTACTGTGTAGGCGCAGGAGGGTGCTAGACCAAAGCGTTTCCAAAGGGAGGCTCTGCAATCCCGTGCGCCGCACAGCGCCACAAATCGGGATAAATACTTGGGCGTCATCTACGTCCAATGCCTCTACTATCTTCTGGCCTTACGAGGCAGTTTTTGTCGATAGGGCCTCGGGATGGTCTCAAGCAGTACCATGCGAGATGAACTCAGTGAGTTCGTCAGAAAATTTCAAAAAACAAAAATAAAAAGTAAATAAACGTACTTATTTTTCACCGTTTCTTCTCGTTATTACTTTTTTTTTTTTTAGCACGGTGGTATACTATACAAATTCGCTATCTACGTTCGTATGGTGTACAGGGTATCGTGCTTCCGCGGTTGCAGCGCAGATAACCCACCGCGACAGTACTCTAATCACTACTGTCGAAATTCCAGTAGGCAGCGCATTAGCAATGCCAAAGTTTTAAATGATCCGAGCTCATTATTCATTTGTGACAGCGCAACTCGGATTTTATTTCCCTCTTGCATTCCTTGACTCCCTCCATCGGGACGCGGCAGCCAGGTCCCAGCAGAATTCTAATAGCATTATCGACTCAGGAGAGAAGCACGGAAACGCCTCGAGCGAGCACAATCAGAGGAGCCAGCTCAGTCGAAGCAAACATCTTACATTCGAGAGAACAGACTGCTACAGCCTTCCTGAATGTCACTTCATCCTTTGTATTCCTATTGCCTTATTTGTAGAGCGGCTTGATCTCACCGTGCGCATGACAAACGCTGATTCCAACTGCTAAACAATAGGAAAGGAACTGTAGGATGCCCATGTTTGGTTCTGCATATTTGTTACCCGTATCATCTACTCCGGGGCGTATTTTATTCGTCTGTTTCCACACTTGAACATAAAAGAGGGATCTCTACCTCACGTTGTTCTCCTTTATGCAGTCTTTGTTTGCCGTCCCACACAAAAACGCTGCCAACAATGATGCAATTGTAGTGAAGTGCATGTCATACCGAAGGACTTGGTGCTGCAGCGCGCTCTGAATTGCCGAATGTACACAAGGAGAGTAATGTCTAGCGTAGCATTAAACATGAGAACATCAATGAGAGCAACATTAAATAGCGTACCGTGAAACAGCAGTTGTCGCTGCTAACCTTAGAAAATAGGCGCAGCAACAACAATTACGAGATGATGACTGGTGGCAAAATCGCTAGCATCACTTTGTTCCTCATATTCGCTAACTCATTTGCTTAGTGCACAGCATTAAGAACGAATGATCTTCTCTTCGTTTGCACCAATAATTTTCACGCTCCACTATCCGATCATGTTTCTTCAATTTCATAATTGCATTTCTATGTAGACCATATGTTAATTGTGTCGTTAACCCACTCCCCTCTGCGGTGCTGTGAACCTTGGTGGTATTGTAAATAAATACAATAAATAAGCTGCCTACGCCCTGTTGTGGGAAACAATGTTCATTTGCTTCGCTGGTCTCCATATTCTGAAATTCCCTTTACACCGTGAAAGTAACTGCAATCTGTCGAACACTGTATCAATAGTATTGTCGCGAGTGCTCGTTTCTTCGCGAATTTAATGTTCCGCGAAATATTTGAACCGATTACTGAAAAATACGAGAACGAGGTAGAGGTGTAAGAAATAAGGCCCTGGATGCTGCGGCAACTTATGGAGCGGCTTATTTCACTATTTCGCTGCAATCCCTCACAAAGTGTTCAGTTCTTCTCTGTTGCAAGTGCACATTCACTCCAGTTAAGTTTAGCCTTCATGAATCCCGCGCGGAATGTCGGTGCCCCGTGATTCAAGTTTTTTGTAAGCCTGGATCATCCAGAGAGCGTGTATGGCTTTAAGCACACTGTCACACAGATCGGCCTCCGTAAAAGTTGGGGAATCACTACAGACTGCCAAGCGTAGCTACTCTGTCTACCAAATACCAGCCGACTAAGGGCCCCCTAATCACAGCCCTCTGAGTCAGAAAGGCTCAAAAGGAAGGTAAAAGGAACGGGTTACAGCCCAGTTGCGATACCTTGTCTTCACTTCTTCCCGGAAGTACAAGGTGGAGGGCCCCTAGGATGCCGGGTGCAGAGTCGACGCACCGCGGTACCGCCCATTTAAGGTTCCGCGAATTATTGCCTGATCCTGGCTCCTCACAAATTCGCGAATTATTGAGCTCGCGAATTTAACCACTTATACAGTAAACGTCACTGCCGTCACTGTCGAGCGACGTCGGCCTGGGGCATGCGCAGCATAGATCTCCGCGCATAAAGACAAGCGTCCGTACGCACACGTGTGCCTCGATCACGGAGTGGAAAGGAGGAGTCCAATCTCCGCCTCTCTCCAAGCGCTAAAATATGGTCCCTATTTTCCTGGAATATTTTGCGGCGCGTCGCTCGCGTTCCCTGGTACGATGTGTTCAGCACCTATAGCCATGACAGTTCGTTCGCTTTTTAACATTTTCGTGAGAACAACTGAAATTACTTGATGTCGCATGCTCCTATCGTCACGATTACCTCGCTTAATTTTGTCGGATGTCTTCTGGGTATTTTTTTTTCGCACTACAGTTTGAGCGCCGCGCCGTAAAGCACCCATGTTTGTTTACACTGTGCATCTGGGTGCTGTGACACGAAGCCTTGGGTTGGGACACGAAGGGGTTGTGACAGGTCATCCCAGGTTATCCCACATAAACGTAACAGCCGGTTCTTTACTTGCATTGAAAATTTCACAGCGAAGAGGGCAATTGAAGCTGAGAAAATAGGCAGCAATAATACGGAAACTCATGCACGTCAGTGCCCACGCTCCATCAGTGCGCCAGGCAGCGCTCGAGAAATCACGTGCTTCCGGCTCCTCATGGGAATGGACGCTCTTGGACGTCTACGCTGCACTCAAAGTGTGTTCGAGGGCTTCGTCCTGAGGCGCTTCCCATCATATTTCTTTACCGGTTCGCTGGATTTTCTACCCTTCTATACTGCCTCGCTAAGTACGACATGTAGAAGAGTAATTCTTTGTTGACTCAATATTCTGGTGTGCAGTACCGTCCATGTTATGAATGAACCACAACTACGAAGGCGTCCCAACCCATTTTATGTAGAAGGACATAGAATCCACCGAACCGGAAAGGAGATGTTAAAGGAAAATCAAACACATCAGGAAAAAGGCGCTGACGTCTGGATTCCTCAGTTGTTCGATTTAATTGATTCATTTGCGTTGGGTGCTTATGTGTTCGTGTTTTTCCTTAAAGGAGCATTAAAGTGGTATCTAACATGGCCCAAAACTGCTGTCATCTTGTAAAGCAGTATGTGAAAAGCATTCCCACAAAATATTTCTGTCCAAAGTTGTATCACCACGGTGCAATTAATTTGGAAAATCGCTGCCGCGGTGACAGGCCGGAGCGCTCCAACTGCAGACCACACCCACTCTAGTGTGACGTTCGTGGTAGAGAGCCCCTCATTCGTTCGTAGGAAAAACCGTCTGCTACGAACATTGCTAGCTGCTTCTTGTTGACTTCTATTATTTATATGATTTATATCACGTTTTCTTTAAAAGAAGAAGCATATACGCAGCCTGAGAAAATAAGATTACGATCACAAGAGTAATATATGCGTGGCTTCTGTGCAATCTCAGAATTCACAGCAGCAGAAAGCTATTGCGAAGCGGTATTGTGGAAGCGGTATTGTGGCGCCACCTGTTAGCCACTGAACGAACTGCGCGGTGAAAACTGTCGGACAGGCTGCACACTGTCGAGAAGCACGGGGTTTTTGCTGTACAAACGCAGTTAATTTCGGGCTGCACCACTCGTTCTTCCCGTGGTGCCTGCGGTCCCAAAAAATCGTGGTTGTGTCGTTGACAGCCTTCAAACCCTCCGTTTCGGACATCACGAAGCCGGAGAACGCATGGCGTCTCCCAAGCGGTAGCAGACGCTCCGGCCTGGGCGATGCTGCTCACCTCGATCATGTGATCCCAAGTCCAATGAGGAGCGTCCTCACCACTTGCGTCACATAGTGACGTGTGTGGTGGCGCTCATCACGTGCCTATCGTGAAGGCGAAGGAGGGTGATTCGCGCGCGGGAGGTTCGGGGAGCTATTGCAGGCGTCCCAATTTAGCTACGGTTGCACTAATTGTGGGAAAACTGTTTTCGGCCGCCTAACATTCCATACTGACCAAAAACAGAAAAAAAGTTGTGGGCCTCTAGACTGCTCCTTTAAATGTAGCCTGCCTCAGCTAATTCCCCTTGTTTAAGGGAAGTGCCTCAGAACGAGACACGCCGATATTCGTACTCTGCGCACCGTCTTCGACAGAGGACGGTTCCCAGAAGAAGGCCAGTCACTGTTCTAGATGCCGCCGGCAGCCGTCCTGAGGTACTTCCTCACGATTTATGGAGTGTCTTGGTTTATTTATTAAGAGAGTAGTTATTGTTTGTCTGCGTGGAACGAAACTGCGTTTGACGTGAGAATGAACCTCTCCCTGTTTGTAAACAAATGACGTCATAGTGTACGACAGCGCCACCAATTTGGTAGCTGAACTACGCTCAAAGCTAGGGGGCGAACAAGGTCGCGCCCGAAAGCCACGGTCTTGAGGGGATTACGATGGTCCCTGAATAAAGGGACGCGACCTTCGGTCCTACTTTTCTTTCAATAGGAGGAAGGGAACAAGTGCCCATTCGTGGAACCCAGCCCTCCCCTTCCGATTTGTTTTGGTTTCAGTCTGTCTACCAACGTCATGATGACGTTTCTCGGGTAGAGATCTATTGAGTTATCCATTGTGTTGTGCGCTGGCAGAATACGTCGACTTGTACCCGAAATAGAGGGAAGCATTGTTCGCAGAGAAGTTCGAGTTTCATAGCTAGCTGGATACAACCATAATGTCATATAATACGTAAATATGAGTCAGCAATAATTATGTTATTAGTCCGGCATTTGGAATAGCTCTGCAGCTAATGTGCGTTTGGGTTCTTGTACATTTGGTAGAGTTACGTCCACAAGTTATTACGGATATGAAACATGGCTTTATTCTGTTTGTCCCAAGGTCTAGTTGAAGTTGACGAGGCTGTTGATTAGATAGCCCTGTAATCTGCTGAGTCCTGAGTGGTTTGCGGAGCCTGAAATTGTCGAGCGTTGGAGAACGCTTTAGGTGCAGAATTCCTGAAAAACTTAGTCCTATACCAAATATCTAGGAGTACCATGTAGAATGGACCAAGAACAACCGAATAAAAAACTAAATTACCAAATTTTTATCTTTTCAGATTTCGCTACCGTTGCGCGATGCCACGGATTTTCGCTGCAATTTTAGGCAACGAAGCCAAACAACGCCCACTGCAACAACAAAGGAACTTCTGCCAGTCTGTGTTGTGTTCTGAAGTACCGTCTAGATCGTAAGTTGTATCAGTTGCAATCTTTCGGAAAGTTCTGTCAGGTTAATAACAATGCACTGTCAAGACTGGTAGTTTCGAAATCGAGCCTCCCAGAGGTTTTTCTTCTTTTTTTTTTTTTTGTCATCCCCAACATCCTTGTTTTGAGTTACTTTTTTTAATTTTTCACTGATTTTCTGCGGAATGCCAAGCCGATACTCCGGTTGGCTGACCATTCGCCCTTTGTTTATTTTTTCTTTCTTTCTTCTAAAAATACCCCCCATCCCTCCCCGCCTCCCAGGGAACGGGAGCACCGCAGCGCGGCTGCAAAAGGTTTGAGGAAATAGGAACATCTTTGCCATTTTTTATGAGTCGTTACAATAGTTTTCTAAACATAGAAGACCTTTACCGTTTACGAGCGATCATAAATTCAATAACCCCGTTCGAACGTCCTCGGGTTGCTTTAGTCTGCATTCACGTTTACATATTTGAAGAATAATCGTGACAGTGATGAATGACAATAGCAAAAGACCGAAAGTTGCGAGCGCGCCCGAAAAGCCGCGAGTTCAATGGCGACAAAGGGATACGCGGGCTCTTATTATGTTATGGGCAGACAATTTAGACGTCCTGCGTATAGACAGAGGTACAATGTTGAAGTTACGCCCGTATCGTTGAGGCACTGAGCTATTCCGGAGTGCGCTGAGAGAGACACTAAAGCGAGATCGCCATTGTCGTGTGTCAACGGCGCGAACTCCCTTCACTAAGGGGTCCTTCAAAACTGTGAAGGACCCCTACGTCAAAGAGGTTCTGGGAAGTCCGCGTATCAGGGGCATTACTTCGCCTCCGTGGCCGCGACGAACCCTTTCCCCCTGGCTGTTGGTAGGCTCCTGGACTGTCCTGAAACGCGCACGCTGTCACGTTTCTGGTAATGTCCTCTGATGTGCTCGTCCTGTTCAGTCTGACGATTAGTCATATATAAACCTGCCCTCTAGGCGACGTCTACGCTGGACGCAACGAAGATTTGTTTCTTCCTCTTCGAAGCGTCACTGCAGCCTATATGTTTCATATTCGTTATGATATTTGGCACCCGCAATACCTAGAGTTGCCGTTGTTCTGCTTCCAGACACTGCACGCCACCAAATCAGGCTGGGGAAGCACGTACTCATATTCACGAATCCCCGAGCAAGGTTGGAGCAAAACGTGCATCGGAATGGCACGGAAGGACACGTGTATTATGGAGTTCGAGTAGATTGGAAGCTGTTCACGATAACACGTACGGTTCAGAAAATATGATAAGCCAATCGCAGCGCTTCGTTGAGGCGGGTGGGATCACATTGCTAAGCTTGGATTTGATAACTTCTCTTATCGTATCGTTTCGTAGAATTCTTCAGATGTGCTAAAACTCACGGTTAACTTTCTTTCGTTTGGGGGGCGAGGGGGACTTTTTTGTTTTTAAGTATTTAAGACTGAACAACATGCGTGTATTCAGGTTGACACTCATGTGTATACATCAGCGGGTGTTGTTTTACGCTTGCGCATATTTCGGCAAAAGTAAACTTCTTGAAGCTCATATTAGAATTCTTACACATATTCCTCAACCTACCTGCCTACATACCTACCTACATACCTATGGCCTCAGGCAAATGCTTATTGAACGCTTTCCTTCCGCTCTGAAGAGAACACGGAGTAACTGAGCCGTCGTCACGTTGACGGGACGGCCACGTAGTCAGTCGTGGACACCACACACATAACGCCCACCGGTCATTGATCAGGGAAGAGCAGAGTGACACGTGCGTTTGATGTGGCATCCTTTGTTCACCACAGGGGCGCCTTTTTTGAATCGCTTTTCTCGGTCTCATAATGGGCTGCAGTGGAAGCGGATCAGTTTATTCAGTGGGCCTTTTGTGTCAACTCTAGTGCTGCACGAAGCGTAGCTTCTACGAAGAGATGATTTGTGCGCCTATTGCAACCTCTGCTAGGCGTTGCCTTTGAAACTGGGCTTAAAAGAGGAGCTGGTTTTCTTCCTCGGGCGTGGGGAATTGCAGTGATATTCGTTGATCTCTTCTTTGTTTGTTTCTCTTTGCAGTAACAGGTTTTGCATTTTTGCTCTGGACGTAGCGGTTTCGTCTAACAAACGAGTTAATTTAATAACCAAGAACTGGAGAAGTAGTAGGCTTAGAGAATGTTCACAATTTTTTGAAGCAGTTCGACTGCAGTGTGATGGTAAGAGAGCAAAACACTAGTAATAAGTCAGGTTCTTGTGCGTCGACATAACTATTACCGTAAGCGGCGGACAAAACATGTCAGCACAAATTGTGGATAGCACGTGGACGAGACTGCGCTCACATCCCCTATAATACAAAATGCACCAACTAACCCAGAAAAGAGTGTTACTGTACAAAACATAGCATAGCTTGCTTGTACTTCGAGAGATGTTCTACATCGCGGCTCAGAGCCTTAAGTATCCCAAGCAACACACCAATATTGGTCCAATATTGGACCCATATGGGCTGCCAATATTGGCAAGCCCATTTTGCGCCAATATTGCCAATATTTCTGCGATAACGCCAACGGCGTCTCCGTGTAATAATAAAGCATTATCTGGTTTAAGGCGGTGCATCACCACCGAGAATCCCCATACATTTTTAAACTCTCGTAGCGCCGCGAAAATTTGGTTGATCTCCGTGCAACTGCTTTTAAATGGAAGAGGATGCTTAGATCTAGTGCCTGATCGAAGCAGATTTTGCGTTTTAGACTCAGACATTTTTATATCGTCGTCGAAAGGTGTGGCAAAAGCTATAGTTCGAGATTCCGCTCGCTTACAAAATAGAGCCGCCCAAAATCGAAAATCTGGCTCGATCACGCACCAGAAAAACATATCAAGAACCAATACCAACAAAAAGATTTCATCTATGTTAAGCTGTTGACTCGGCACACGAGCTTTTTGTCAGGTATGGTCATCCGTGGAGTACGTCCCTTCAGAATGGGAAGCGCAGTGCTGCCATCTGTCATCGAGTGTGTCGTCACAAGCAACAACAATTTGACCGCTGGAAATTATATACCGCTACACGTGGCCGGAAGACGACGAGGCCGACGTTGACCATGACGCGGGAGCACGACCACGGGCAGCGTAGCCCAGCCCCAAATTTTGTTTATTGTTGGTTCAACGATGCTCATTTTCTCGGGGAACAGTAGATGAAACTTATTTGTCTTGGAATTCCCAGTCGCAGCCACAGAAATGTGGAAGGATCATGCTTGTAAAAAAATAGTGGCGCTGGATAGGTTATACAGTGAAATCTTTTCTTTTACAATAGATGCCTGGCAGCGCTTTTAGCACTCATCCAGTAGGACGTCAACGGGAAGGGGGTCTATTGTTTCATGGGACAACTTTACAATAGTTATTTGAACCGCACGGGGTATCCCCTCGTCCCTTGACGTGGTTAGGAGCGCGGATCAAGTGCGGTCCCTTAGACTCTAAGCATTTGGAATTTCGGGCGGCGGATGGAGCTGGTTGGGGCAGATTTCAGACACGTCGATATCGTTTAGTGCACAGTAAGGTACAGCGGACAATCTGATGGGCAAGTGTGCACATATGCTGCGGCTGAGAAAAGTTATTCAGGGTCGAAGTTGAATCAGAATGGAAGCTGGAATGGAATCGGAGCACTTGGGACCCAGGTCAAGGTACGGTAAATAAATAGATAGAAATGTTGGCTCCCTCAGATTGGGAAATGAATATCAGCGTTACGACGTCGTGAGCGAGCACTGGGATGGCAGGAGCGTCAAAAACCGGCGGTACGGCAAACCCACAGTGCCGTCTTCCTCACACCGTTACACAATGAGGGCGTCAGGGCAGACACTGATGAACGTGAGCATATGATGCCAGTAATACCTTAGTGGTACTTCAGAAAGTAATACATGTGTAGTTGCTCGCACGATGAAGCAAAGATTACAACACCTGGATGCTCACATGCGGATCACTAGCTTCAAGGTGCTCGAAATCTATCACCCATTCAGTTGCGGACTTGCAGACATGGAAGTCGTTTTTGAACGCAGAAAAGGACTGCGCAGTAAACTAACACTGCAGTGCAAAATGTGCACACTAAAGGGTGTGGCTGACACTGAGGTTCCACCAAGGATCGGACAAGATCATATGGACGTGAACACCGCTGTAGTTTTGGGAGTCCTCTCTAGTGGAACGGCATATTGAGCCGATGATCAGTTATGTGCCGCACTAAGCATGCCGCGTATGGTGACCGGAACATTCGCGAAATATCAGGACCAACTGGCGGACGGTAGCAAGCGTACAGGACAGAGTCACGTACCGGAACTGAGGAAGTGCGGTCTGTGGAAGTGCGCGCATGTCTACTGCTACCAGATCCGCGGCCAACTCCACGTATAACGAACCGGCAGTACTGCCTCTTCGCTGTAAGTACTGGACGACCCCTTTCGGAACGAGAAAAGGGTGGTGTACCTTGCGCGAATTTATAACTACTACCTCCTGCCAGAGCCTGTTGACCCTCGCTATCCTCGAAGCACGCGAATTAGGGCTCCCGATTACAGAAGGAAGTACGCTAAGCCAGAAAAATCGTAATCAGTATACCGTGTGCCTTTTGCTAATCTAGACAAGCTCATGTGATGTCGGCAGCCTCGACGAGGACGAGAAAGAAAGCTAGAGTGGATTTCTGGAAGTTCCCGCGCGGATAGGCAAGGTGACACTCACAATGACAATTTGTTATGAAATGCTCTCATTCCGAGATCCACTAGCTGAAGGTCATCTCCAGACGAATGGGACATCAAAGACCCAATTCACGGCTTGTTGATCTGTACATGGGCGAAGTCTGGGGCCGTGGTTAGTGACGACCAGGATGAGCACAACAGACCCGAATTATATACTCGACCAAAGTGGAAACCTCCATTCACACTTTACATTCCAAGCAGCTGTATGGTCCACGCACACACATTTTTCTCCTCTACCCTGCTTTTCTTCCCTTTTCTTCTTCGCTTTTGCCTTTCTCCTCGTCCTCCACTGATGTCCAATGATATGGGAAATGCTATGCAGCCTCTTTGCAGTTTTATTTCATTTCCGTTGACTGTGCAAGTTAATGAAGCTTTTTGCACCACCACAACGTGGTCTGAAATTTGTAAGCTGAAGGGTGACAGGAAATAAAGAAAACAGGTTGCGGTTTCGTTTCGCAATTTCCGAGTAATGTCGGTAGGCTATAACATGTCGACACAAACTTGTTTCAACCGCGTCCTCTCCAACTTAGGTTTTTTTGTGTTACGAGAGATTTCGTTTATTATATGCGCAAGCGTTGCAGAAATCACACGAAACGACTGGTGACTAACCCTTCGCCCGACAACAGCACAGCACGGAACAGCAACAGATCAACGAAGAAGTTCAGGAGACAGCTGGACAGCCTGTGCGCATTCAAAAGCCGCGCCACTAATTGTTAAATCTGGCTGAACGCGACATGCGTGTTTACAGTATTGGACTTGGCATAGGTGAGCACGAGCGGTCATATGTTTGTACAAGATTTCGCTTGCCCCGTCGCGCGCCAAGAGAAAACAAGAATAACACAAAAAGAACACGTTACATCAGCGGTTCTGCATTTCCAAGCAAGCGCTAAAATGTGAAGCGGTGACTGCGCAAACCATTTCGCTCGCTGCGCCATCGCTCGACTGTAGACGACGAAGTGCCGGCTATGATGCACCGCCTTAATATCCACCACTGCTATTACTTCTCTCTTCTTTTTCCTTTTTTCATATCTGCAGATCTCATTGATCCACTTGCATACTATTACAAAAACAACACTGCATCGCCCCAAAAAAGAAGAACGGGTGCTCCGCCCGTCTTGCTGAGGGACACAGGTAGTCGTATTGCCATCTGTAGGATGGGACAAGCGAAAGTTTGCCCACATCACATTTCAAGAATAGTACTGCTCTCGCCCTAAAAACGAAGAGCATGATCAACTAGTGCTAGGCAGTAGATGGGTAGAAATCCAGCGAACCGGTAGAGGATGTAGGAAGGGAGTTGCCTCAGGACAGAAGCCGCCGATATTTCGAACAGAGTCTCTGCTCGAAATATCGGCGGCTTCTGTCCTGAGGTAACTCCCTTCCTAGTGCTAGGCAGCCAGTGCTACGGAACTGCTATTGCCAAACATCCCTCAGAAACCTTCATTGGGATCGCATGAACCCAAAATTTCCAACCCGCTCCGAGAGTACAAAGGAGCGAAACACTTTCGTGACGGTGGCGGACATACGCCTCAGCAACTAACACTGCTTCCAGTAACTTGAAAGCACCTAACTTTACAGAACAGCCATCTCTGTCTATCAAATATTGTTTTTTACTTGACCTGCAGCGATTCCGTTACCATTACAGAACCAGCTATATTTTAGCCCGTGTGAAACGTCCGATCCGACTGTCGCGCATGCGCATTAGTTGTAGGACGCGTGATTTCGCTCAAACGACCACGCTCGCTCTCAGTCGGTCCGACCGATTGGCATTGGCATCGCGAAGCAAGATGGCGGCTGCTTCCAGAAAGTGGAAAGTTGAGTTGTCGAGTTCTATTGAATGTTACAATGGGATTACCACGTATGTTGACTGCTTCGAATAATGTGTATCACCTGCGGGAAGTTGTTGGATGTAATGACGTATTGAATCGGGGATTTCACACGTTTCAACGCCCAATCTTGCCATGCTGCTTGGGCATTTGTGCAACACGGGTACGTACCACTTTCTGCATTTTCAGTCAATATGGGGTGTACACGGGAAAATATGGGGCCCATATTGGATCCGTATCGCCAATGACCAGACCATATGGGCTCAATATTGTGTGCTGCTTGGAGAGCAGCTTTGAAGGCACACCAATAGACGAGTTCAGAAAATCCCAGAGTGCTTAGCATCGCTTTGAACTGTGGGAGTTTACTAATACGAAAGAAACGGGTGGCCTCCAAACTGTTCCGATTGCTCCCCCATCGGTCCATTGTCCACGACGTGTCAAGGTCAGCGAAAGCGATATGTGAAGGATTATTCTTCATTCCCCCGCTCAGCAAGCGCCCAGGATGCAATGCGTGCGCAAAGAGCACTGGGATTTTCTGAACTCGCCTATTATCCTCAACAGATCACATCGGGAACAGACGGACGAACTCGTCGAAACACGTACCTAGCTCTCTGTTTATGGCGTCATAATTCCCTTTGTTGTAGTCCACTATATCGAATTTAATATTCTTACGTTCGGTGTAGGGTACTTTTATGGTGGTGTGTATGAACTTGTGGTCGCTGAGGCCATCAAAAATTACTACTGGAGAAAGTAGCTCTGGCGACGTGGTAAGCACTAGATAAAGGATGCTCTGACAGGCTGCAGAAATGCGCATAGGCTCGGTAACCAACTGCTGCAGACCAAATAACACGCATAGATCACAGAAATCGGAAGACAAAACCGTGGAGGCTTTTGGCTTATAGACGTCATTCCAGTCGATATCGGGGAAATTGAAGTCACCGAAAAGCATTATTTTGTGAGTTGGAAAACTGCTTTTAACAAAGGCAAGGGCTTTATGAAGCTCAGTGACAAGACAAACATCATCAGGCGGGCGGTAACAAATTCCAATAAGTATCTTTTTGTGGGAGTGACCAAGTTAATACCACACCATCTCAATGTTACCAGGGACGTCAATGGGGCGAGATGGTATTTCGTTTTTGATTCGAAGCAACACCCCACCACCACGCCTTTCAACACGGTTATAACGGAACACTCTAAAACCCGGCAGTATTTCAGGATCATGCACGTTAGGTGTTAACCATGTTTCGGTCAGAATAACAATAGCAGCTCCCGTTGTACCCATAAGAGATAACAGTTCTTCACGCTTGGGTAGAATGCTTGTAATATTTGAAAAGATAAGTGACAAACTACAGTGACGAGACAAGGAATTACACTCTTAAAAATGAACTTCACCTCATAGCACGCTCCAAGCCAACCATCATCTCAAGTGATATCGTTATATGACCTGATGTGTTGAAAATGGGAGGCGTACGCCTTTTTTGTGACAATTATGAACAGCATAAGTGTCACAGAAAAGGCGTACGCCTCCTGTTTTCAGCAAATCAGGGCAGATATCGATATCATTCGAGATGATGGTTGGCTAAGAGCGTGCTATGCGGTGAAGTTCATTTTTAAGAATGTAGTGACATTCAGCGATGCTAATCGCTAGTCATTGCGGCTGAAACTGGGTTTGTTTCCCGAGACAGCAAGCTCCGTGGATCAATATTTGGGACCTCTCGAACAAGTTGTGTTTCCTCGTCGTACATATAACACGTGCTACCAACCAGCAGCTTATTGAAACGGAGGCGAAAAGGTTGACCCTGCGAGAGTCCGAAGGCAATCAGGTTCTTTCTGGCAGTCCGGACAGCGGAAGTGAAATCCTCAGACACAGCTGTACTAGTATCCTTTAGCTTATAAGAGTTTCTTAGGATGGCATCCTTAACCTTAAAGTTAGCAAACTGCACGATTATTGGACATGCCCTTGCCTCGTGAGGCGATGGGCTCTATCGACATGCTCAGCTGAGACCACAACATCCAGGCTATCTTGTCATAGCTTCCTAATTTTTTCCTCTGATTCCACCCATGTTCCATTACTATACACTCTAAACCAGGTAACGCATATGTAACGGTTAAGTACTGGTTGGCCAAGCGGTACAATTCTTTAAAAATGTACCTCTTAAATTTAAAAGGTACACGCCCCTCACATGCGGTACATCCCAGACAACACACATCGTCCTTAGGATATCCTCGCATTCCCATCATGTCCGAAACGACAAGACGTCCCGCTGAAACTTTGTATGGATGTCCAGTGGACATCTCAGCGGGACCGCATATGGTACATCTCATACACGCCCTGCATCGGAAATGCTGGGGACAAGAGATGCATCATGTGGTGCGATCTTGACTTTACAATATCCACATGCCTGCGATAAAGCATTCAATGTGCGGTGACCGTCATTTTGATGGCGCAGCTGACGTGTAGCGGTGAAACGATGTGCCCAGACTCCAGAGGTATAACCGGAATCAGGCGGGCCAATCCGGTTGAAGAAAAAAGAAACAGAGAAGAACTTATCTTTCATGAACAGATATTGGCTAAGCGTACTTAATTGTGCCGACTGTTTCCGCAGCGTAAATTTGCTTGCAGCGCGTACTACGCTTTCGGAGCGTTTAGCTGCACACAGTCCAACAACCTTGTCGTCGTACTTGGCGTTCACCCGCTTGGCCAATCCAATCCAATCCAGCATAGTTCTGTTGAACGCGGAGCGCGTAGAGGACGCGTATTGTCAGGTAAGCTCACCATTTAAGTTAATTTTTCTCTATTAATATGTTGTTTATTCATCTCTATAGCGACGCCAAGGGTACGAGGATCTCGGAGGGGTCGCCGTCAGAAGTGACACAGCATCGGCGGAATCTGAGAATTCGTCTATTTAGAAGCGTGGTTTGTAGGGGTTTTCATTGCCGACAGTGGACGCATGTAACAACATTGATTTGTTAAATGTGTCGGATTCGAAAGCTTGGACAACCATAATTCGATTACTTCAAAGATTGTCATAAAAATGTCTTGTTTTCGCGTCGATGTCTAACGTTAGTGATGTGGCGTCTCCCCCAGTTCGCATATGGTACAGCGTGTAATTCCCACCAAGTCTGAGCAAAGTCAACGTATGTGGGCAGTGTCTCTACGTCTGTTGATCGCGGGGATATGAAAGCTGAAATGTTAATACGGAAAACATTTGGTTGCAGTGTGTCATCGTGGCGTTACCCTTGCATCGGTGACTGGAGCGTTCATCAAGTGCCGGCGTTCACTTTCACTGACCATGAGTTCGAAAGGTATGTCACCCCATTATTTCGACAATGTCGCGAAGAATGGTAGGAAAAGGTCGTGATAACATAGTACTTGTTGTGTGATGTCACAGAATATACATAGAACATACACGCTCAATACATCGCACGTACGCTCAATACACTCTGAAGCAAATGAGCGACTATGTAGCGCTGTTTCCTCGAGAACTGCTGGACCAGGGGATACCAAATTCCCAATAACCGAAGAAAAGCAGTGAAAGAAACCCTTATTGTAAATACATAAGTATGATTATGAAGAGCGTCAAAATAAAAACATCATGACGACTGAACTGAAAGTCCACACCTGACTCAACACGATTGAACCCAATCTGGGTTTAGTCACGTGCTGTGTTTTTGAAGAAAGTTATAACTGTTATCTCTGAATTCGGTAAAAAAAGTAAAACCCGAAAAAGTCAGGCATAGTTATATTTTTCAGCAAATTTGCGGCAAGTATTACGCAATGTTTCTGCTAGAAAATTTGACTGTAATCGGGTTAAACAGTATGCGCAGGTGACGTGTCATTTTTCTAACAGCTGTGTCATAATTCTTCTAGGCATCGTGATGTCCATCCGGCTGCTTACGAATGCCACACGCAGCGAAGTGGGGCACAACATAAAATCGTGGCTGAGGCACGCCAAAGAGCGCCACGACAGGACGTCTAAATAAGTGGCAAGAGTGGAAGGACTAAATCACAGCAAAAGTGGCAGCTATGTACTGTTTTCTTGCGTGCCAATGTGGAATGCCTTCACAGTGTCTTAACTGCCTTGATGCATCAGTTATGCTGGTTTTGTACAACTTCAAAATGCTTCAAGGGGTGAACATGATGAAAGAATGCGGAGTGTAACACTAGGACGGACAAGCACGCACAAACAGCTTAATGTGGGTAACTTAGGCCAAGTCTCTCCTGAGTTCTTTCAAAAGATGATTTTCACAGGGAGGTAGGCCTATACAGGGTGTTTCACCAAGAGTCACAAAACATTTAACTGGCGATGTACCTGCTGGAGGACTGTGGGACTTTCGGCAATTACCTCCTCGAAATTTTGGCACCATTGAGGAAGTCTTTGGCCAATTTTTAATTGTGGGAAATTTATTTTGTCAATTGAACTACAAAAATCGCCACGCGAAACTTTTTTAAACAGAAATATGAAGTGCTCCACGGATAACCGCAGACCCAACAAAAACTGCACAATATCGCAACAGAAATAGTCGACAAAAATTAGTGGAAATAAGGCTTCAGCCCTGCTTGCATGATTTTCTTAAAGGAATGTGTGCGAAATGTATGCCTTGAGGAGGAAGTGTCCCTACCTTCATTTGTTTTGCCTTGTCACCACCGTCAAGGTCAGAGCAGGGGAAATAATAATAAAGCAAGAGGCGGGAACCCTTCCTCCTCTCTCCACATGTTCCGTACGATCTTCTTAGTGGCAATCGAGCAGACGGGGCTAAAGTGGAATATTTACTGATTTTCTTATACTATTTCTGTTGCAATACTGTGCAGTTTTTGTTGGGTATGTGGTTATCCATGGAGGACTTCACATTTGTGTAAAAAAAGTGAGGTTCCCTTAGCAATTTTCAAAGTTCGATTGAAAAAAAAGTTGGATAATAAAAAATTGTCCAAAGCCTTCCTAAATGCAGGCAAAGGTTTCCAGAAGGTAATTGCAAAAAGTCCCACAATCCTCAGGCGAGTACGTCGCAGGCTGGAATTTATCATTTTAGGTGAAACACCCTGTATAGTGGCTAACGTTACTCGCAGTCATCCCAATACAGAATAGCCCGTTCCATGACATGATGCAGAAGGGAGGCCATTACGCTCTTCCCTGTTGATGTGGCGGTAATATCGTTAGCCACCACTCACTAATCCTGATTCCAAGTGAGGTAATCTTTTCAAAGAGCTTGGGAGAGGCATTGGCTAACACATGTCAGTTAAAGTTGAATGGCGTATGTGCGTGCTTGTCCGTTATAGTGTTCCTGTTAGCATGCCTTCATCATGCTTGACTATAACCAACACTCGGTTGTATACTTAGTTTTTAAGATATGGTAAGAGAACATCGCTCTGCCTTTTCGTCACCCTGCTGCTACGTTGTGGAGCTACCATGCTTTTCAGCCGCCTTTGAACCTCAAGTAAAACTTCACGGCCATTCTTACATGTAACAGCAGTGTGAATACTTGGAAAACTGTTCTCTTTTTATCGTAACTGTTCTCCTTCTCTTTTTATGGTAAAATTATTTCCCGTTTGGCAAACACTAATTGTTGTTGGAATAATATTGTACCCCAAATTTTGCTTCTACCCTTTTGCTTCGAACACAGTTATAGCAGGGGTGCGAAGCTGTAGTAGAAATCTATTGTAGCAGAAAACTCACGTGACCTCCGGAGCTCGACCAATGACGGAGGACTAGCCACCCTATTTTTTTTTCTTTTTTGATTATGTCGCGAATGACGTAAATGACGTGTCATCCGTTTCTCTCTTACTACTTTCCTCCTCTCTGCTCTGCTTCCCGTCCTTTTTTGTTGTTCCTTTTTTTCTTCCATGCACTGTTTTTTTTTTTTTTTGTTCGCGTTTGTCGGAATGCAGTGGGAGTTACAGGAATACGACGGAGCCTTGGTTGTTTTTGTCACATGAAGTATTTTATTGGCGACATACGGTTATGCAAGCAAGACGTACACAGGATGACATTAATATTGCTCCAGAATTTGCTTGAAGAAGCCTGATAATGTCGGACTGCTTCTGGCAAGGACTGCTACTGGGAACTGGAGCTCAGTGGCTGCATGATGAAAACAATTGGTATCAGATATATGGTTATGCATGTGAAAGTTGCAATGTAAATAGAAGAATAACGGTCCTATTGAACGCGAAAAATAAGAACGGTGGTAGGGTTGTGAGAAGCTCGCAGTCATGGGGTGTGATGAGCGACCTTAGTACGAAAAATACCTTTTATTGCGCTACTTCACCATTATATATTCAGACCGATTAGCCTGACAATCTTGGCTTTGGCGCTACGTACAGAACAGCTAACAAGTCAACGCGTCTGACGTAACTTGTCGAGCGAAATCACCAAGAATCAGACTTACAGTAGCGTCATACCTTTATACAGTACGACGTGAACGGGTATTTAATCATAACATTTAGATGATATTGTTTCACGAAAAGAAATATAGTCTACCATCGTATCTGCAAAGCTACGCTGTCTGTCTCGGTCACCGCGTATCCCCGTAAACTGTTAAGCAACTTATTCACAATACACGAAGTGAATGCGGTGTTGTGAGGCAACAAGCAACGACAAATGACTTACCTCTCGGCAGTCGTTGACCAGGTATCGGGTACGAGGCGTTCGGACGCTCGAATAGTTTCTACACCAAGAAGCAGAGCACAAATGTTGCGCAGGCATCTTCCCTGGCAGCTGTGACTGTTAGAGGACGCTCACATGATACAGCTTGCGTTTTTAAACAGGAGAAATCAGAACTCATAGTCAAACACCACCGCTACACAACACGAGCCGTCCGGAACGGACGCCGGCGACTCCGTGGACGCCGGTTCCAACCGGCACAGCCGCCGCGCTGTCGCCTGTTCGAGCGCTCGCGAACGAGTTTGAAAACAGCCAATCATCGCTCAGAAAACGAATTCATCCTCATGGGAACCAATCACTAATCACTAGCCACCGGATGTCTCCATGACGTTCAATTTGTGACGTTTTCTGACGTCCGATGACGTGAAACGCATGAAGCGCCTCACTTTATCCCGCAAACGAACTGGCGAGTTTCGGGCCCTTGGTTATAGTACTCTTCACTAAAGGGGCAGTCATGTTTCAGATCTATTTACTCATGTGAAACTTCTGGTTTTTTGCTGCAACTGTTTTTGTGTGCCAGCTCACTGTGGCTGAAATAGCATCACCTAGTTCATGCCATATTTTCCAAACATTTACTTTTCTGCAAACGACTGTTTGCTTCAACCATTTAATTTTGGTGCCCTTTGTTAAAAGGCAAGTAATCATTTATCATGCAAGTTGCAACATTGGGCTTTTGTCTTCTTGCTTGCTGTTTACTTTAGTTTTTTTTTTCTACATCAGCTGACCATGATTGAGATTGCATTAGCTTGTTCATTTCACGTTTACAAATCATTTTTAACCAACAACCCTTTCTTTTAAACTTTCCATTCAATGTTCTTCCACAGTTTGGGATAGTCATCATTTCTAATGCAAGGACTCACGTGTAGTTCTTTCATGCAGCAGTTGTTCATGGGGTTTGTAGTTTTCGATGTTTGTTTTCAGTTGCTTTACTGCAAAATTATGTGTAAAATGCTCATGATGCACTAGATGCTATGCTCATTGATGTGATATTTTTCAAACCTATATAAAGCATAACGCGACTTCATACTTAACTAGAGAGAATATGTAAATACGTAAGGATTCTGGTTTTAGATTATGTACTTCAGAATGCAATTGCCATTTGTGTAAGTGGGTAAATGGCTTGGTGAATTGGCAAGCTGTGCAAGCACCTGTCCTCACATTACAAGTTTTCACTTTAAGTAACGATGCTTTACTCGTGCGTCTAGTCATACTGTATGTGTTGCATACTACATCTGTTATTTGCAATAAAGAAGTGTCATTACAATTTGAATTACGCAACTGTCTTGCGTCATAATGTCTCATTTCCCACAATCAGGAAACCATCTCGGCACGCTTCAATGCCAACATATTGAACGTTGCTGAACACCTAGCTACGATATAGTACGCATATCCCGACAGGTACATAACATGTCCGTGACACGTCCCACACGAAGTCCATAGGATTGCCGTGGGACGTCTTCTGGCAGTCACCTGGATGTGACCTGGATGTCTGCGGGACATGGTGGGATATCCTCTGGATATCCCGCATTTCCCGCATGGATATCCATTGGACATCCACTGGACGTCACTGTGTTGTCTGGGATGTAACGGATACCGCGCAGCGATTTAGGCCTACCCGTCGGGGTGGTTCCCTTCCTCTACGATATATTAACAGGCCCAGTAAGCTACGCTGTACGATAAATATCACAAACAAATACCTTTATTCGAAAATTACATCCATTTCAGGGGTGATGCTTGTTCATCGCGAGCGTGCATTGTCATGATCCACAAACGCCGAACACACTGGGCACAACGTATATGGATGGACGCTGACCACTGCATCTCTTCTTCACCGTTGCAGCTGCTCTGTGGTCACGCTTCTTTATCTCTTCCACACCTTTGGTTTGCTGTTCTTCCCCAACTTCTGTTTCTTCCGCAGAACGTAACACCAACCACAGAAGATGATTGACTCACCCATTTACGACATCGCCTGGACGTAACCTAGGAGAAAATCCAACAACCGATATAGCTTGCCTGAAAAACGTGCCTACTTGCTTGTGTAATCCAGGTGTAAAGTGCAATGTAAGCTTCTCTAATACACGCATCAACGTTCGTGCATGAAGCGCAAAGTTCGTTGTCTCCATCCCTCAGTCGTTGTGTCCGGCCTGCCGGTGATCAGGACCACTGGGAATCAGAGCGAAGAGGAACGAAAATGCGCCGTGCGAACGAGTAATTACTTCATAGATAAAATACGCACCTTAAGTGACTCCAATCTTGAAAGCGTCGAACGAGTTTCTTCAAAGACCGAGAAGACTCGTCCTCGCTCCCCGACGTTTCAAAACAAACTGATTTGCCAGCGGTTGCAAGAAACGCATTCTTCCCAAACGTGCGATCCCTCACGGTCGCAGGTTCTAGTTATTGCACTTCTTTGATAGAATGATAGTGCTGATCCATTACGGCACTGCCGCATAAGGGAATTTATAAACTGGTATTCGAAATCACGCGAAATATTTTTGCAGCGCATGGAGATCGTGAGAAGGCGTTCGTACTCATGCGCCGGAAACACGCGGTACACATGAGGTACAGCTGCTACAGATCGCGCTTAAAAGGTACGTAGCCGGTACGGATGGGTCACGGAGCCTTTGTACCGTTTGAATTTCGCAGTGCTCGCGAGCTGTACCTGCTGGTTGAGGACTGTACCTCATGTGTACCGCTTGGCCCAGGTGCGAGTCCTCTTTCATGCGGTACATATCGGGTGCCGGATTTAGAGTGTAGCGTCTTCAATACCATAGAACACCAGACTGTCCCTTCTGGACCTGCTCTCAAGGTCATCAATGCGTGATCTAAGCGAAGCCATGTCCGATGGGACGGCTGAGAGCATACCCTGTGTGCTGCTAACTTCCGATAAGCTACCTTGCATTGAGGCTACATTGGACTCTATCTTACCAGCGCGCGTAGTAAGGTTAGTTAAAGAAGCTCGAAATTCTTGTTGATCTTTCTGGGTAGCTTTTACTTCTTTGAGCAACGTTTCCTGACCGGCGTTAAGTTTTTCGAGTAAGCCCATCATTGCACTAAATTTAGCTTCTTGTTCTTTTGGCATGGGACCGGGATTTGCCTCAACGTCTCCCGCACACAGTAAGATCATTCTAACAACAGTAAAGCAGTCACAGGCAATTGCAAAACATGTCCGTAGGCTCGGAAAGAGGAGCACCATAACATTATTGTTTCTGTTAGAAAAGAGAGGGTACCAGGTACCAACCTGAGAAACTTGAGGACGAGCCGTTAGTGACTGCATTGCAGCTCTCTTTCCGGGCGCACTGACGAAGACAAGCGACCTATCTTCTTTTGTTTTCTTTGTTTGTCTGCTTTAATTAGGGGATTTCGCGCAAAAGCGGGATATCAGAATGAGAGACCGTCCTAGATGAAAGCCATTCCACGTTTAAAAAAAATCATGAAACACGCACCTGCGTTAAGATGTCCATCCCCGAATTTTGTTATCCAAATGAGCCGAAACTGAAAAAGCGCACTTGAGAAGCGCATCACCTTCGCCGACGGAGGCTTATCTGGGCGGGGAAGCGGTTTATCTGGCCCGCAGGTCGGCACCTACTCCATTCATCTCCATCGCTCCAAATCACGTGGCCATCTGACGTAAAATGAGGGCTCTACGTTCTTAGTTCCAGATCGCCGCGGTTTCCGTTCCGGCTCATTCGTATATCAAAATTCGAGGGTAGGTATCTCCACGCATGTGAGTGTTCCACGATTTTTAAACGTTGAATGACTTTCAGCTAGGATGGTATTTCATTCTGATCTCCCGCTTTTGCACGAAATCCCCTAATTAGGGAATTAATTGAGAGTTAATTAACGAATTTTAGGTAATTAGTCATCTTGTAGTTGCATACTTATCCAAGGGCATGTCAGCCTGGCAGTAGAACTCAACTACAAAAACGACATCTATGTTGCTCTGCTTGTTTTTTTAATAAAAATTACGTGAAGAATAAAAAAGAAACTGTATAGTACTAGTGGCTCCGTATTGAACTACAGCTTTTGGTGGGCCACCAGAGATGATGTCCAGGTGTGTTTTTGGACCTTGACTGGCCGAATGCGCCACCAGCCCTGATCGGCTGAATGTACCACTAGCCGTGATGTGTAGTATGTAAGTCCACGGATGTGTGTGTGTGTGCGAAGGATCACTCAATCTCTGGTTTCAAGACTTGGTGCACACAGAGAGACACAGAGAGACACAGAGAGAGAAAATGACAACATGGGAGTTGAAGTGAAAAATAGATGTTTTTAAAACGTTACTAAGGCTAGGACAGCGTAAATGTTACTCAGGAATATGTTACGGATTCGTTCGTCGTGGACGACGAAGGTCGCTGACTTTTTGACTGAGGTACACCCTCATTTTTGCAGTCTCTTTTTAATTTCTTCACTGCCTTCAACATTCTTCTCCGTCGGCAAGACGTTGAGAAATGCACCTGTAGCAAAGTTTGAAGGCAATGAGTGCAATTGTATGATGCATGAACGACAGAGCCTAGTACAGGTTCAATAATTTAGAGATATGCAGCACTTTAGTTTTCCACTCAACAGGAATTACAAGCACAGCACTGCCCAACGCAACCGTGATCTGGACGGCTATACGTTTTCATCTGTAGGTAGACACATGTATACTGCCCCTCAGGATTTTACACAGTAGTATTCAAAACTAAGGCCGTGGAACGAGTGCATAGCATAAGCTGTAGAGTTATCTGTTCAGTATGACTATAATGCAGGTTTGGAAAGGCAGCTAACACACCTCAGACTGCAGCCTGATGCTCCACCACACTCAAGGTCTAGGCTGATTGCCAGACTCATTAGATGCATCTCCAAGGCACTCCGGTGTGCAACCATTTAGTATTGTAGATGAGGTGGTGTTCCTCTGCATGAGCCCCGACCAGCGATGATGGAATGTCCTAGCGAGCAGATGCGCATGGCCTCACGCTAGGACGGCGCCGGTAGAACTGGCTGCCAGGCGCAGTAGCGCGCGGCAGCGGAGGCGCATAGCCGTCATAGTATAGTCATAGTAGAGGCGCGTCGTCGTCGTCGTCGCAGCGTGTTGATATAAGCCTGAAGCTGATGTACGCTCGAAGAGAGTGTGGAGACAGGGGATGACTGGGCCAGCGGGAGAGGCTAAGGGCTTGTACCGTGTCATTGCATGCTGATTAGCCGCAACAACTGGAGATAAAGGGGTAGCCTGAACAGCCAATGGAGGGCTGGCATAAGCCGAAAGGTCCACAATGTTATCGGCAGTCTTGTCGGGTCTGCAAGTCGAGAGTGATGTTACCAGCTGCTGTCAGGACATTCTGAACCTGCGTTGGCAGGCACTGCAGGAATAACTGCTTCAGAAGCGGGGTGTCAGCAGTATTATTGCCCATCAGCTGGCGCATCATGCGGAGTAGTTGGGTTGGTTTCCGGTCCCTGAGGTGTTGGTCATGAAGCAGCTGTTGTAATCGGCGTTGCTCCGACGTCGAGATGCGGCGGATGAGTTCTTGCTTCAGTACGTCGTATGGTCGTTCCAGACGTAGTGAGTCACGGTGCCGCCCTACCACTTCCGGTGGTAGGGCGGCAAGAACGTGACCAAATTGGGTTGACTGACGGGTTGTGTGCCGTGCCGTAAATTGTGCTTCAACTTGTCCGAACCAAAGCACGAGATCGCTGGTCCAGAACGGTGGCAGGTGCAGAGGAACGGTGCCAGAGTCGATGTTACTGGCTCCGGCTGATGCTGGGGGGGGGGGGGCGTAGCTGCGGGAGTTGCTTGAGGATCGCCGGTGGCCGAGGGCGAAGGCTGGTCGTTCATCACGGTCGGGTCACCACTTGTAGCCAATGACTCACAGGCGACCCCGTACAAGCGGCAGCTTTACTGTTATGAACCAGAACGCTATATGAAATCTCGGTGGAACTGGCGCGAGCCTGAGTTCCAATGCGATGCAGATGAGGCCGCCACACTATCAATACAAGTCTGGTGGTTCACATCAGAGGTAATCAGCTAGTGACCCACCGGTTGCTTCAGTAACAAGTCTGGTGGTCCACCAGGTGCTGCCAGTCAACCTGGTGGCCAATCAGGCCACAAGAACAGGTCTGGTGCAATCAGGGAATGTCTGGTGGGCCACCAGATGCCATAAGAAAATGTGATGGCCATCATAATTCCTGGTGGTCCACCAGCATTAGTTTTTGTAATGCTCACTAGAGCAGTGTCCTTGGTCATATGGTCATACTCACCTTCTTACAGGTTATATGGTTTTCATCGACGATATCTCAGAAGCGCAACCGCTATTGAAAAAAGCACCAGAATCATTCTGGTGTTTTTAGTGGCTGCGATTTCGGACATTCCTGGGGTTTTCTTTTGTGATGTTAATGCCAGAATTGACTAGTGTATCGAGTGTTTCTTTCTGATGTTCCACACCAGCATCCCTGATGTGTGTGCTCTGGTGTTGCACACCAGGCTCTCTAGTGTTTTCTGATGCTCCACTGTTGAACAATATGATGTGCCATACATTCGATCCAGTGATATGCTTCCTTCCTCAGTACCCTCACAAGACATTAAACGCTCTGCATAGGTGACAACGTCAGAAATGGAGAGAGAAGAAAACACAGCACAGCACCAATACGGCACGAACACGGTGTCTGTGCTGTCCTGTTTGTTTTTCTCTCAGCGTTCTCAACCACGCACTGCTTTTAGAACCTCGTGAGGATGCCGAAGAACTAAGCACCTCACGGTATCGAATGCGTGAAACAGCATGAACTTCAGCAGTCGAGCATCAGAAAACACCATGTAGAGATCCTGGTTTGCACCATGCATAAATGAATATGCAACGTTGAACCAACACGTTCTGCTCGTTATTTCGTTAGTAGAACTGGTTGTGACGTACTTATAATATATCAAAGGTTTGTGACTCATCTGTCCCATCTGTTAACAGACTGTTAATTGTTCGCCATATAGTATACTAAATATAATCAAAAATAGAAACAGATAAGTACGTGTAACAAAACTGTCCATTATGGCTACCATTGATGGTACACATTTAGGAGAACCATGCACACCACAATTTAAAAGTACAAGAAGGTGCGATGTTATGTCTTCTGCAAGCGTCAATACAGCATTTTTGAAGGAATTATCATTCCTTTCGAAAAATAAGTTGCGCCAACGACCTCATGATAATTGTAAATTGCGGTTTTCATGGTAACTATGCATATGTCATGTACTCAGGCGCATGTGTGCCTGTTGTCTGTGAACCACACCAGACCACTTTAACGGTCACATTAATGCACTACGTCAGTCTAGTGCGCACACCAAGCATACATTAGAAGGCACCAGAATCATTCTGCACTTAAAAAAAAGGCGTGTAATTTAACTCCTTTTCGTTGTCACATCTATATCACTCCCTTTGGAGTGTACAATTGCTCTCTAGTAGGGAGTGAAATGGTCTCCTCACTCCCTGAAGGGAGCGAGGACACTCCTCCTTGAGAGTAATTGTTTTAAATTATTTTTTGTTTATATTTGCTTTAACTTAACCTTTAACTCCCTACTAGAGAGTAATTTTACACTGCAAAGGGAATGATATATATGTGGCAAGGGTGAACTCCAAAAAAAGGAGTTACTTTACACCGTATTTTCAAGAGTGTGGTGTCATAGTGGGCCACTCTGATGTGGACATGAAAAACAGTATGCCAGTCTAGCGTGCACGTCGGGAGAACCGGACAGCACCAGAATCACCTTTGTGTCGCACCAGACAATTTTGATGTACACATTACAAACACCACAAGAGTATAGTGTTAACGCCAGGAAGACCAGGAAGCACCAGAATAATTCAGGTGTTTTTTTTTTATGCGTTAGCATTAGAGTCCTCGCTAGGCAAGAATCGCGGAGTGTTGTGTCTGTAGCCACGGAAGTGGAGAGAGGAGCTGAGTTGAGTGGAGGAGAGGGCATGTGGATATCCCCACACGGCGCAGGCGTCGCGGCAGTGGCGGGTGCATCTGTGGTGGTCGAGGGTTTCAGATGCGTCTGCGTGGCTCGCCATGGACTATGAAAGCTGTGGAGAGGACCGGTGACGACAGAAGGCTGAGGCGCTAACCGCATGGTGCGTATTTTACAACCGAATTAGGCTAGCATTGTCGGCCGGAACGGCACGGAACGTGAGCAGAGTTCTTCCAACTTCATGCGACGGATTCTCGGCGGCCGTGGTTGGCATATAGTGACGCGTGTAACATATGCCTGCTGAGGACGCGGGAGCCACATGTAGTACGTACATCCTAGTCGCATTGGAGCTTTGCTGGTGAAAAGTGTTCAGGATGTGCGTCCTCTTTTGTGCACCCGCGCGTCTCCGATGCGCGTTTGTCTTCGCCTGGTTCCAGCTGGTTATGTTACTTGTTTGTGGTGCTGCTGGCAGTCGCTTGCTTTGATGATAATTATGGTTTATTGGCGCAAAAGCTACCAAGGCTATAGAGCGCCAAGCAATGGTATGTACCATGGCAAAAGTAAAATCAGAGATGATTATTTAAGAACTACCGGAGACAGTTACCACATGTGATAAAATGACTAAAATAACAGTATGAGATCACAAGAGACTAATTAGCTGGATGTCTTTGAAATATTCATACACAGCTGTAAAATGTACTTCAGCCTCATCACCCAGCAAAAGGGGTCGGGTGAAACGGTAAACAATATCTGTAACATCGATAGAAGTGACGTCGGCGAACATCTTCATGGGATGGACATGTAATGAGGATGTGCATAACAGAAAGCGCTCCCCCCGCAGTGGTCACACTCCGGGGCGTCCTCACGCCGCAACAAGTACCCGTGAGCAAGGAATGTATGACCCAACCTTAGCCAACAATGTACCACCTCATGCAGACGGTTTGGAAGTGGAGACGAGTTTCTCCCGAGATTAGGCTTGACAGAATGTAACTTATTTTTATCCTGCGTGTCTGCGTGTCCCAGTGCATCTTTAGTCTGCGTGTCCCAAAATATCTGCCACTGATCATTGATGACGTTTCTTAATGTCCGTCTAATATCCTGGATCGGGGCAGTCGCTTGCTTTGCTTTGCGATATTAAGTATTGATGGTAACATATTCAGACTAAGTATACATGACAGTGGCGATCAGCCAGCTCCAGTCACATTCCAATTTCAGTCGCATACAAATACCCAAAGACGTCAAACCGGGACTCAAGGAATCAGTCATCGTAAGCGCATGATACCATGAAAAAAGGCGACACGCGCACGAAACGTACTGTGAAAAAAGTTTATTGACACACATATGTGTTGTTTAAAAACTCGCTAAAATTTCCTTTGTCGGTTACGCCATCGACGGAAACGGCGCCAATCCTTCCCGCTCTTCGATAAGTATAAATACATTTGCTTAAACGCGTGAATATAATTACGAGTTCGTCCGCGAGTTTTGTACAGAATAAATGATTCCCCACATCTTTGTACTCTTCCATCTTCACGTTCCAAGCGTTCAACATCGGACACCACGAATCGGGCAGACATGTTTTTGTTTATGTGCCGTGCTCGCGGTGGAGCTGGAGGGAGGACGGTCACGTGCACTTTCCACTCGCTGCTGACTGGCTGGCCCGATTCCGCTCCGGTACGTCACTGCCGAAATTTCTATCCCTCCAGATATGAGCGCTTCGGCTGTGCGCCTATTGTTCTACCGTTCTGTTGCACGCTCGGCACACGCTCCGCTTGAATTCGGCTGGCAAATACGCTTCATGCGGTTGACGCCTAAGGCGCCAACCGCATGGAGCGTATCTGCCAGCCGAATTCAAGCGGAGCGTGCAACCGAACGGCAGAACAATAGGCACACAGCCGAAACGCTCATATCTGGCGGGATAGAAATTTCGGCAGTGACCAGCGGAGCGGAATCGGGCTAGCCAGTCAGCAGGCGAGAGGAAAGTGCACGTGACCGCCCTCCCTACAGCACGGCAGATAAACAGAAAACATGGCTGCCCGATTCGTGGTGTACGATGTTGAACGAATGGAACGTGAAGATGGACGAGTACAATGACGTGACGAATCATTTATTCTGGACAAAACTCGCGGACGAACTCGTAAGTGTGTTTACGTGTTTAAGCAAATGTATTTATACTTATCGAAGAGCGGTGAGGATTGGCGCCGTTTCCGTCGATGGCGTAATCGACCAAGAAGATTTTAGCGAGTTTTTAAACAATATATATGTGAGTCAATAAACTTTTTTGACAGTACGCTTCGTGTCTGTGTCGCCTTTCTTCATGGTGTCATGCGCTTACGATGACTGATTACTTGAGTCCCCGTTTGACGTCTCGGGTATTTGTATGTGACTGAAATTGGAATGTGACTGAAGCTGGTTGTCATATTTTATCGCTGCTGCTTTCAGCACATGATCGCCACTCTCATGTTCGCATGATCGCACAAAAGAGGACGCACGTCTTGACAGCTCGAAGTTTTCTGAAAGTAGAAACAGATGACATTGCGTGTTTTCGTCAGCATAGCTACAACGCAACTAGTATCGTACTTATGTCGTTACCGCGTTCACAAGCAGGCAGCTGGCGCGTCACCATGCCAACCACGCCCGCCGAGAATCCGTCGCATGCGGTTGGAAGACCTCTCCTCACGTTCCGCGCGGTTCGGCAGAGACAACGCTGGCCCATTTCGGTTGTAAAATACGCTCCATGCGGTTGGCGCCTAAGGCTGCGAGACGGCGCTGCCAAGCTGAATAGGAGCAAGCCCGAAAGGCTCGTTTGCCTGCGGATGCTGTCTTGCGTTAGCGTTGTGTAGGGTCGTGTGACGGGTTCTGTAGCGTTTGTTAAGGGTCATTAAAGGGCTGTGTAGCGTTGTGAAGGGGGAGCTCCAAAAGGGTGTTCAAGTTTTAATGCAGCGCCGGCAGTGTAGGTGCAGCTGTGATGGTCGACAGTTTCAGACGTGTTGCGTGGACACGCCATGGACTATGAAAGTTGTGCGGAGGATCGGTGACGAAAGAAGGCTGAGTCTGCGAGACGGCACCGCCAAGCTGAATAGGAGCAAGTCCGAAAGGCGCGTTTGCATGCGGATGCTGTCTTGCGTTAGCGTTGTGTAGGGTCGTGTGAAGGGTTGTGTAGCGTTTGTGAAGCGTCGTTGAAGGGCTATGCAGCGTTGTGAAGGGGAGTTCCTAAAGGATTTTCAAGTTCTTAATGCTAACGCATTTGCGTCGGATCCACCAATGGTTCGACCACATTTTTTTTTTCAATGGGGAACGAACAGCGCTGAGTGGCGGAATGAAGAAGCGGATATGCGTCAGATTCAAGGAGCAATCACGCACCCACGAGGATCTCGCAGACTCAGACTTTTAAAAAATACAGTGTTATGTATACAGGGTGTTTAAAAAAACGTGTCATTCAGACTTTATAAAAACACGGGGCGACGGAAAAATACGGGATCAACGGCATTTGTGTGGCAACTGAATTTACCACATTGCAAAAATATTTTCATTTGATTCCAATTCAAAGAAATTGAATTTCTTTAATTGCACTCCAAAATTTCCCAAGTCAACCCAACGTGCGCAGTTGAATACCCGAAACTTTGAAGCCTCAATTTCGGGACTTTTTTGGGGGCAGTACCATTTGCAATATTGAGCGGATTTCTTGTTGGATCTGACAAAGTTCGCTATGGACTCTCCAATTCTGTAAAAAAAAAACGTCAGGTTGACTTAAAAAATTTTGGAGTTCAATTAAAGATATTCAATTTCTTTTAATTAAAATCAAATGAAAATATTTTTGCAAGTGCGCAAATTCAGTTGCCACACAAATGCCGTTTACCCCGTATTTTACCGTCACCCCGCTTTTTTATAAAGTCCGAATGACACGTTTTTTTCAACACCCTGTATATGCTTTTAAAATGGGTCGAATTCACGTTAGATCATGCAGGCAGGCCCCATCGATCTCCTGGACTTTCATTATTGTTTATATTGAGTAGCATATATATTCTGAGCGATGTCGAAGTGTTCACAGAGGGTGTCTTAGATAGGCTCCTCCGGCTGGACACGAAGAAGGCGTGTGGTCCAGACGGGATACCCAATACTTTTTTACAGCGGTATGCAGAGTGGTGTTCAAAGTTTCTTTGTGTCATTTACCAATCCAGTTTAAGATCGGGTGAAATCCCGTCTGACTGGAAGGTAGCCAAAGTGGTACCAATATTTAAAAGCGGTGATAAATCAAACATTACTAACTACAGGCCGGTATCACTACTAAGTACTAGTAGCAAAGTTCTGGAACATATTGTCTTTAAACACATAATTAGCGTTTTGGAAGAAAGTGATTTCTTGTTAAAAGAGCAGCACGGCTTTAGGCGAGGTTACTCGACAGTTACGCAACCTGTACACATAGTTCATGACTTTGCCTCTGTTGTAGACAGAGGCGGTCAAACAGACGTTGTGTTTTTAGATCTATCAAAGGCATTCGACAGAGTTCGCACACTAAGCTGTCGTATAAATTGAAAAACATAATAAGTAATAATCGTATACGGCAATGGTTTCACTCCTATCTTGTAATCGTAAGCAGTTCGTGAGAGTTGGTGGAGCCCATTCGCGTTCCTTGGCAGTTCTCTCCGGAGTACCACAGGGGTCCGTGATTGGACCGTTGCTGTTTCTAATTTTTATAAATGACCTTTGCAACGCCATTCCGGGAATCCAGTGTCGTTTCTTTGCTGATGATTGCATTTTGTATTCTAGTATAAACACTACTAACGACCAAGTCAAATTAAACAACTGTCTGCAATCTATTGTTACATGGTGTGAAATGTGGCAGATGGAGCTCAATGTGAAAAAGTGCGTGTTCATGTGTGTTACAACGAAGAAAACTTCGTTGTCCTTCCCGTATAGCATTAACACTACTGTGTTGAGTAAAGTGGAGAACCAAAAATACCTTGGTGCATCAAAAGCATCAAACCTACGCTGGGCCGAGCATGTTGAACAAGTTGCTACCAAAGCATCCCGTAAACTTTGGTCTCTGAGGAGGACGATGCGCCACTGTACGTCTGCAACGAAGCTGACGGCTTACACTACGTTAGTGCGGCCAATTTTAGAGTACGCGGATATTCTTTGGGATCCCTACGTACAGACGCATACTAACATGCTAGAATCTGTGCAGAAAAAAAACCCTTCGATTTATATATAATGCATATGGTCAGCACACATCTTCGACTTCACTCTATGCTAAATCTGGTTTGCCAACCTTGGCTCAACGAAGGAAAATTCGGCGTCTCAAGCTTTTGCACGATATAGTTAGCGGTACTAATGGGCTCAAGTTCTGCGATTACACGCGAACTTACAATTCGAGCCGATCCACAAGACTGAAACGTAGTATATTAATCCGTGAGTTTCGTTGCAATAAGGACTTGTTTAAATTTTCTTTTTTTCCTCGTACTGAACGAGAATGGAACAAATTGCCCTCTTGTCTTATACAAATTTCATCCCCAACCCGGTTTTTACAAGGTCGTGTAGGCTAACTTTCTTTCTTGACTTCAGAACACTTGACATTTTGCATTGTGTATAGCCGTGTGTTGTATGTGTTGCATGTAGTGTACTCACCTCATCTGCCATGGCCATCAAGAGATGGCCGACAGTATCTTTCAAATAAAATAAATATGGTGATAAAGAGTGGTAAAACGATTAATTTCTACCGAGTAGTTTTTGTGCAAAAAAATCGAGAAAATCCGGCCTTGAATTCGAGTGCTTCACTGTTACCGATTTCGCACGCACATATCTCGTGAGTTTTACACTGCATTCTTGCGGAGTTTTTTGATACTTGAGTATGCATCCAGGCCAGCAGGCCAAACGCAAATTTTGGCGCGAGGTCCAGCGCTGTGTGATATAAAAAACGGCGAACATGCTCCCTCGCACAGTTTTGTTGCGACTTCGATTCGTGATTTCTCTGGACGTAGATGCCCCTCATTCGTATAATTGATACCAGTTAACTCAGATTTTTGTACTCTTTCATTTGATGTATCTCTCATGCGTGTACCTCTTAGCAGTGTTGTACCCGCTACCAAAACTGACGAGCTACCGCTACCCGCTACTCCACAGACAATTCAATTTATTTCAATTTCTGCGGTACAGAAATTTGGTCCATGTACAAAAGGCCCCGGCCTGACGAGGTACATGAACCAACATAATGCAGCCAGTGGAAGCACATCAAGATGTACCAGTGAACATGAAAATATCACACATCATTTGAAATACAAGCAGTATTCAAACAAAGGAATAACGCCCAAACATAAGTGTCTGCACATTAATTCCATTCCGCACTTCGAATGAAAGAACCCAAACATAAGTGAGTGCACATTAATTCAATTCCGGACTTCGAATGAAAGATGCAACAAAAGAAATGAAGCAGAGAGAGAAGGAATAAAAAAAGGAAAAAAATAGCGCATGTAAATAACGCCTATGCAAATGCGAATTCAAAATTGGATTACAGCACAAAGGGAACTGCGAGGAGGAGAAATGGTTTATAAGTGTCTACGGTAGAGCGCTATCTGAATTCGTTGTCAAGTATGATCTGAACAGTCCTTTAAATTGTGGATACGAATACAGAGGCTCTATGAAATGCACAAACTTATTTAGCAACAGGGGAAGCAGGTATCCCATCGACTGCCTGTCGTAGTTCGTTCTAAGCAAAGGTGTTTCGAATTTTCGGACATCTCTTATTGAGTACAGCATCGTCCTATATGTAAGCACAAGGTTCCCTTCCCTTACGAGTTTATGAATGTATACTCCCAGTTTAAATGTAAACATGCTTTCAAGAGTAAGAATGCGCGCATTGGAAAATACCTGTGCAGAATGGGTAAAAAGATCATCATTTGTAATCATACGCACAGCACGGCGTGACACGTAGATTACGTAAGTTCCCCGCTGTTGTATTGCCCCAAACCAGCAGACAGCAATAGAGCTCTCAGTAAGCTATTGCATAATAAATGATTTTGATCAACCATTTCGGAAGAATATTCCTGATTCGACTAATTACGCCTACTGATCTTGACAACTGGTGAGTGCGTTTATTAACGTGTGTATTCCAGTGTAAGTTTTCGTGAAACCAGACATCTAAGGATTTTATTTCACTTGTTCGCTCGAGGGGCACTCCATTAATATGTAACAGGAATGATGGATCTACTGGTTTATTGATCATTCTAAATATAATAAATTTGGTTTTCTGGACGTTCACTCTAAGTCGGTTAGAAACAAGCCACATGAAGAGGTCCTCTAAATAGCAGTTTGAAATCCAGGATATGTGCGGTAGATTATCGTTGGAGAAAAATATACTGGTGTCATCAGCATATAAGACTACATTGGGGGTGTTGGGGATATTGACTATGTCATTAATATCAAGCAAAAACAAAAGGGGTCCAAGAATGGATCCCTGCGGAACATCATATTTGACCAGTCCTTTAGGGGATTCAGCGCCATGTATTTTTACATACTGGTAGCGACTAGACAAGTAACTCTTGATCAGGTTAATTGCTATCCCGCGGATGCCATAGAAATAACATTTTTCAGTAAGATTTCGTGATGAATAAATCAAATGCTTTGCTCAAATCTAAAAACATCCCAACCGTGTATAAGTTCTGTTCAAAGTTTTCTCAGCGCCATTTCTGTAGATTTGGCCTTTGAAACCCGTAGTGTGCCTCCGATATTATGCCATGCTTTTGAAGATATTTGGAAAGCCTTACGTTTATTACCTTCTCAATCACCTTGGAGAACAGAGGAAGTATTGAAATGGGACGGTAATTATTTAAATCTTGTTCGTCACCCCCTTTGTTGATAAGAACTACTTTTGCTATTTTAAAGGCATCAGGGAAGACTCCCGATACTAAAATGTTGTTACAAATTTTACAAATTTTTTTCACGCACGAGGCGAATAACGTGTTTAATAGCAATCACTTTAAACCCATCGATGCCAAAAGCAGCGGAGTTGTCGAGTGCCCGTACCACAGTTTCTGTTTCAGAAGCTGTTGTCGGAAAAATAAAAATAGAAGATCCTGGTAGCTCGTTGGACAACTGTGACAGAGCACAATCGTATGTATACTGATCCATAGTTCCGTGGGTTTGACTCATATTCCCGGCTCCGACGTTCAGTAGATAATCGTTCGCTTTGTCAGGCTGTTCTGTACAAGTAACGCAATACTAGCGTCGCTACAAATTCGAAAAAAGTAACGAGGTGCGCTACCAAATAGAAGGAACGTAAATACTGTGCCCCTACTTATCCGCTACCGTACCTTTCTCTATGCAACACCTTACCCCGGGCATCTCGTCGTCGAATGTATCTGAAGACGGTGCAATATTGAAGTTCCCTCACATAGCTCCATGCAGTATAAAGTATACCGCTGCCTACAGCCAATATATATATATATATATATATATATATATATATATATTATTTCACATTGATCTTGACCTTGAGATGATGCGCATTTAAGAATAATTTAATGCACATGACGCTTATGTGCATTTCATAATTTTCTCGTTTTCATAATTTAATAATATTTTTCTGCAATGATGGTATTTTGTCCGAGATATCCGCTGATCTCAAACTCAAACTCTTCCGTCTGATTCCTGTCGACGGATTGATCGATGTGATCAAGTGGCGCCACTGCCATGATAACTGACCACACATCCAGCCATCAATAAGCGGCTACCATGAGGTGAAAACATTAAACGAATGGCATAATGTTTGCTCTCACCAGGGCCAACGCCTTTCTGTTGGCATACGGCACCAAAGCTTACCAAAATCTACGTTTAATACGCTTTTTTCGGGAGTATGAGCTCCTCAATAAGAGTCTACCCGTCTGAGGTCAGCTCCGTAATTAAACCGTAACTCCGTAACTAGACCGCGTTGGGCCACCTGTGTAAGCTTAGATGAAGGGAAGTGCGTCAGGAGCAAAACCGCCGATATTTCGAACAGAGCCAATGGCCGTTTACAGGAACAGGCCATGGCAAAAGTGTATGTGACGCGTCGTTCAATAATCAAGCACCATGCCACGACACATACCCTGGGTTCCAGAGCCGTAGCGACGGGGGTGCGAGAGGGGCAGCCTACCCGGACGCCCTCGGCTGGGAGGGCGCCGAACGGCAGGCCCTAGAAGGTTAGTTGAACGAGATAAAGCGGGAACGAATAAAATTTGAATTGACGATCTGGACAGCGCAAACAAGCGTTTCATTTCTTTGGCGTCTTCATTCCTGACGGCAGTGGGAGAGGGGTGCGAGGGAGGGGGGGGGGCGCTTTAGATTTATCCTGCCCTGAGCGCAAACTTGCCTCGCTACGGCTCTGCTGGGTTCACCTGAGAAAGATACCATACTAGCATCATAAGATATAGTAATGTGCTTGTCACAACAACTAAAACTCGTCCATTTAGTCCGTCTACGCGCTGAGGACGTGGTTTCCTTTCGAACGCAAATGAAAAAGGAATGGGTATACGTACTGCATCAACCAGCATACAAGGTTCGCGGGTGTGTCAAAGCAAGACATTGGAATGTGGACCCCGAGGAACTTTCATAGCCCGTACCTTGCACAGTGAATACAGAAAAGTGACGCTTCCATAGAAACTGTGCAAAATCTTTGATCGTTGTCATTGCGAAATACTGTTTCCACTTCCGCAGACTTATAAATTCATGTACATAATCTACCAGTTTTGATTACACAAAGTTGTCCACTTCCTTTCTGGTAAGACATCGAGAAAGAGCCGCCATCTCGCGGTACCGCCAGTCCCGCTTCGACAGGAACGGGCGCAGAGTAAGGCCGCGTTTTAGTGCACTCATCGCCAGTGCGCAGCTTTTGAAGCTGAATTTTTTTAGAGCAGAGGAAATATCTACCATCGGGCCGTGTCGTGGCAAAATATAATTGAAATAAAAAGGGCCGTATCGAGAGACGGACGCGCAAAATCCTTGCTTTTGCGAAATATGCCGAAACGTTTGCCTGTTTCAGAAGATACCTGTAAAAGGTAGGCACGTGATAGATACATCTGATGAAAGAGTATTAAAATCTCAGTGAACTGATACTAAATATAGGAATGAGGGGCATCTACATCCAGAGAGATCACTCGTCGAAGTCGGAACAAAACTGCGCGAGGGTGCATGTTCGCCATTTGTTATATCACACATTGTTGGACCTGCGCGCCAAAGTTTGCGTTTAGCCTGCTGACCTGGATGCATACTCAAGCATAAAAAAATTTCGCAAGAATGTCTTTTAAAACTCACGAGATATGCGGGTGCAAATACGGCAAAAGTGAAACACTCGGATTCAAGGCCGGATTTTCTCGATTTTTTTTTTTTTTTTGCACAAAAGCTATTCGGTAGAAATTATTCGTTTCACCACTCTTTCTCGTCATCTATGATAAGCTACCAAATATAAAAAATAGTAAAAATCCAGGAGGTCGAAAGGACAGGATAGGATAGGATGTCTGCCTGATCTGACGTGAAATCGGTCCATTATTCTTATTCTCCTACCGATTGACGTCATTTTCTACTTTTTTAAGCTTACGTAAAAAGTATTGCACGACCAATAACACGTTGTGTTCGTTATTATGACAATTCGCTTTATGACGAGAATCCGTGGGAACGGCCGTGGTCATAACAACAACTTTCTTTTGGCTTTGGAGAGTGGGGAGGTTCATCGCCACAGGCGATACTGTACCCTATTGCTGGTGGGAATGTGGGGAATAAAATAACGAGCCCCTTCACAATAACGATCGAAGTCCGATGGTGTGCAGAAACGTCAGAAGAGCTTTGAACGTAGAGTGTTGGTGGGCTGGATTAGCCCAGGGACCAAGCAATTTCGATAGGGAGAAGGGGCGAGAGTCCAGCTGACGAAGAGACTCGGAGAGTGTAGTTCCGGAAGGTTGGTAGTGGGAGCAATGAAGAAGAATATGCTCCAGGTCCTCAAGCACACCACAGTGGCAGCAGGTGGGAGAGTCAACTTGTCTCAAGCGGTAACGCCACTGAGCTGTAAAGCCCACATCGAGGCGCATTCGGTGGATTAATGCAGCATCTTGACGAGTGGTGTTTCGTGGCATGCGGAAAGCGAGCCTTGGATCAACTCTGCTCAACATAGAGGGGGAAGAATGTCGGTTGTCCACTGGCGGGAAGCCAGGGGTGGCACTAGGCGTCGGAGAATTGAACGGCGGTCTCCTCTCAGCAGAACAATACTGTAAGATCCATCCTAACTGGTCATACTAACTGGTCCTAACTGGCGTGGTCATATTAACGAGTTTCGACTACGTATCTTGCAAGGTGATGCAAATAGGCGAGTGAGATATGTTCCCTTATACCGCACAACACTTCTCGAAGATGTTGACTGCACAACAACAGGCAAGAAGAAAAGGCGCCAGCAGTTGGATTCGTACACACACCCTCAGATTGCCCGTCCGATATACTACCAATTACACCATGCTTGCTACTCGACATGTTGAGCCACGCTAGGAAACACAGGGACACGCACTCACCCTCAACACGTTCTATGTTACGTTGTTGCTAGCCATTGCCATCAGCCACGAACGTGTTCGTCCGTTGGAATGTGCGAGCGATTGACAACAACGTAAGAGAGAATGTGTTGAGGGTGAGTACTTGTCCCCGTGGTTTCCTAGCGTAGCTTAATACGTCGAAGAGAGAGAGTAGCGAACATGGTGTAATTGCTAGCATCTCTGACCTGCAATCAGAGGTTGCGGGATGGAATCCCACTGCTGGTGCCTCTTCTTCCACTGCCAGAATTCAAGTAAAATATGCAACTAGACTTTGTGACGCTTCTGTTGTGTTTTTTTTTCTTCTATGTCTAGTTGCCTTATCCACTATAGCAAACGAAATAAAAAATACATATATATATATATATATATATATATATATAGATAGATACTCATGGAACGATGCGACAGCACCAGAGGTGCTGTGCCTCTGGTGCTGTCGCATCGTTCCATGAGTATCTGTTTTTCTACGTGCAGCCATAGAAGCCATCTCAATCTGTAAGTTTGAATTTCAAACACATCTAGCGTCATTTTTCTTATTTTTTAATGGCTTTTTTCCTCTCTTCATATATATATATATATATATATATACCACCTCCGCATTGCTGATGATGGCCCAATAAGGCCGAAACAGCTGTCCAATGCTGGTGTGGCGACGTTTGGGACTTATAAACATATGTTCAACGTGCAGCCAAAGAGCGTATGCTATTTTTCTTCATTTAATACTTTACTGGCTTCGCACTGGGCTTTCAGAGGTGAGTCACTCACCCTGACGGGAGGACATCACGTTCCACGTGACCTTCCGACGCCACTCGCTCGGACGTCGTCCACCTACGCATTGCTGATGAAGGCCCAATAAGGCCGAAACAGCTGTCCGATGCTGGTGTGGCGATGTTTGGGACTTATAAACATATGTTCAACGTGCAGCCAAAGAGCGTATGCTATTTTTCTTCATTTTATATATATATATATATATATATATAGATAGATAGGGGAGAAAAGACACCAGTGACTGAAGTAGAGAGTAGGGGAAAGTTATTTATTAAGCTGGTATTTAAACTAAGGGTCTGGGGAAGTCTACGTTTCGGCGGAAGCTCCGCCTTCTTCGGGACTCCCGCCAGTCCCGAAGAAGGCGGAGCTTCCGCCGAAACGTAGACTTCCCCAGACCCTTAGTTTAAATGCCAGCTTAATAAATAACTTTCCCCTACTCTCTACTTCAGTCTCTGGTGTCTTTTCTCCCCTACCTATATTCAACATCCTGGTCGTTCGAACCTAAATTTTGTAGCGTATATATATATATATATATATATATATATAATGTCGTGAAGATAATGAAGACGATGCCCTGATCGTGCTCGCATCTGAATGATCGCGCGTGCCTGCTTCTTCTTGCTGGTCAGAATAAACCTCTCGGTTGTCCCGCTGAGTTGCTCCCTCTTAATCCCCGACATAACTGGTGGAGGTGCGGACCTTTTCCCATCTCCGACGCTTTACGTTCCTTCCTGGAGCTTCGGAGCGGACGAAAGACCACCCCGATGCTGTCGTCCTCTGGGGACGAAGGTGCCCCTCCCGACCGCTCGGCTTCCCTTCCTACGGCTCGTACCTGCCAAATGCGGCAGCGAGACCCCCCGCCTTTCAGCGGCACGGCCGACGAAGACATCAGCGACTGGCTCGCTCAGTACCATCGGGTGAGCTCGCATAACGGCTGGGACGAGACAGCAAAGCTTGCCGATGTGGTTTCCTTTTTGAAAGGCACCGCTTTACAGTGGTTCGAAAATCATGAGGCCACACTTACGTCCTGGTCAGCATTTTCCGATGGCATAACAAAGGTGTTTGGACGACCGTCTCAACGTAAGCAGTATGCTCTCCAGCACCTCTCCACACGAGCGCAACTACCTGGCGAGACTTGTACGGGCTATGTAGAGGACGTGCTCTTCCTTTGTCGCCGCGTTGACGCTGCTATGCCTGAGGTGGACAAAGTCAACCATATTATGAAGGGTATTGCTGACGACCTGTTTAACTTTTTGGCACCAACATCTCCCAAAACCGTTGCGGAAGTCGTTGAGGAGTGCGGGAAGTTTGAAGAATTGCGAAATCGCCGCGTATCATCCAGTTTTCAGCGGTTACCACAAACGCTCGCTACGTCTTCACCCTGCGACACTCAGTCGCTACTTGAACTCATACGCCGTGTGGTCGCCGAAGAACTTCAATCCATCATGTACTCTTCTCCTGCACCTCCTGTTCGTCCTCACGTCTGTAGTCAACCCAACGACACGATCGCCCCCATTGCCGTTCCCTCCGCCTGCACAGAAGATGTGTTTGGTCCCCCAGATACAACGGCAATCTCTAGACCAACGCAACTCAGCGGGACAACCGAGAGGTTTATTCTGACCAGCAAGAAGAAGCAGGCACGCGCGATCATTCAGATGCGAGCACGATCAGGGCATCGTCTTCATTATCTTCACGACAATACTCATTGAACGATGCGACAGCACCAGAGGACACGTGTTTCGCCGTGTTTGCGGCTCGTCGGCCCTGGGTAGCTGCCCAGGGCCGACGAGCCGCAAACACGGCAAAACACGTGTCCTCTGGTGCTGTCGCATCGTTCAATGAGTATCTGTTTCTCTACGTGCAGCCATAGAAGCCATTTTAATCTGTAAGTTTGAATTTCAAACACGTCTAACATCATTTACTTATTCTTTTAATGGCTTTTCCCCCCTCTTTATATATATATATATATATAATAGGAAAAAATAGCCGGAGCTCTTTGGCTGCACGTATAGCATGTCTGTAACTCAAACATCGCCATGCCAGTACTGGACAGCTGTTTCGGCCTTCTTGGGTCTCATCAGCACTACGCAGGCAGGCAACGTTTGAGTGGATGGCGTCAGGTGGCGTCACCCTGACGGGAGGAATCACGTGTTACGTGACCTTCTGACGCCATCCACTCAAACGTTGCCCGCCTGCGTACTGCTGATGAGGCCCAAGAAGGCCGAAACAGCTGTCCAGTACTGGCATGGTGATGTTTGAGTTACAGACACACACATATATACATATATATATATATATATATATATATATATATATATATAATAAATAATATATGCGTAAAACGTTTTGGAGTGGGT